>NC_135035.1:10000000-11200000 GCF_051020975.1 Osmia lignaria lignaria
CGTTTCGATTCGGTTCTCATCAGCGACGTCCGTTTGAAGTTTATCAGAAAAAGGAAAGGAAAGATACGTGAATTTCACACTCACCTGCATATGGCACTTTGGCTGTAAGCTGGCCCCTCTGTCACGCTCAGGGCCTGTCCGACCTGGGTTTGCGTCAGACCCAGGGATAATCTACGGAGTTTGAACACCTTCGCGAACTCTTTGATCTCCTCCAGATTGATCCCGTCAACTACGTTGTTCGTGGCCTCGTTAATTGTCGGCTGATCTGTAATTAATATCACAAAACGTGTTTGTTTGAAATTCTGTTCGAGGAAAAAAATTTCCTACGATCGGACCGACCCTGTATCATAATTATTTTCATCGCGCCAATCAACGCGTTTAATATAGAGTCCGAAGGAAATTGATATTTCGAAGAAAAGTCGGATACAATGGATTCCTCGGAATGTTTCGCAGTTCCAGCTGTCTAATGACATTAGGCGGCTTCGTTAAAGCAGCTTCAGCTACACCGATTTCTCTCATAAATCTATCACCCCGAATGTACACGCATGCAATAGAGGTGCCCACATACTCCGCAATCTCGACCAGTTCGCCTGGTTTCTGCATCGTGCAATAAACGGCAAATCCTTCTTCGCTGGCACCTTGTTTCTACGCTCGTTAATTATCAATCGAACGTGCCATCCTTCTCGTACAAAAAAACACCGAGTTGCTTGACTTTCTCGAGTGTCGTTTACAAAGTACCCTATTTCGACGAATGTACGGATGACATAGGTAGAAAGAAAATTTTTTAATCATCGACGCACGTAGTCTATCAAATCTATCAAATTACCATAAGTGAAAATAAAAAGTACCACACCTACGCGGTGCGTTGAACTTACATAGTGCCTACTCGAACGATTAACGAACTAGTTTGAACGTTTCAGTAAATCAAGTTTCCTCATTTTTCACGACAGATCAATCAGCAATAAGATTGAGCGGTTTCCTCGTCGAAAGACAACGAATTCATTGCTTCTAATTCTGTTGATTATCAATAGCCGAAGATAAACCGTTTCCTCGTCAAGGACAATTGATCTTGATTCGCGTGCCGCTGTTAATTCAACGAACATCGAAATTTTCCGAAGCAACAACTTTGTAATAATAAGAGCGCTCTTGTAGAACAACCATTTGGAATTTACACTCTATTGTCGGGAGGAAAGAAAAACGGCGTGCGTGTCTTACGAAATTCACGAATGCTCGTTCAAGGATCCATCGAGGATAGGTTAACAAAGATGCAGATTTATCAAGCAACGCGGCAACTGGCAGCAGCAATTGAGAATCGTTAGGCTCGTATCGGGCCGACGATTATTCTATCGAGCGTGGATTGACGAAGTGCCAGCCCGGGCAATGATTGTGAATTATTAAAATTATTGTCTGGAGGTTACGCGCATCGTTGGAATGTTTATGGCTTCCCAGAAGGCAGCAAGGAACTAACTAATACATCGTAATGAGACGAGCATTCTACGATATCCTATTAGGATTATTAAGAGCTCCGCGCGGTTCGCCTCCATTATTATTTACCAGCTTTGACCGTGCGCTTAATGTTGAATTCGACGAAGGAAGGAAACGCGATTCGAAGCAACCAGCCGGCAATGCTTGAATTTGTAATATGTTACAAGAGATTCTTGGAGGTGAATAAGATTATTAGAAAATTTTTGGGAAAATTAGAAAAGTTTAGAAATTGAAATTTTCAAGACCAAAGCGTTCCAACGGTGTCACCAAAAAATGTCAAAATGAATTTGTAATATGCTTCAAGAGATTCTTAGAAAATTTTTTGGCAAAATTAGAAAAATTAGAAAAATTTAGAAAAAAGAAATGTATCTTACTGGGCGAATCGTTCAGATCATCCTCCTCTTCTTTCGAACTGTGCATGCTACTGGGGGACGCTTTCACACCGACACCACTGTGTCCATGCGTGGTCGTGATAGTGATTTCCCCGTTGCTGGCCGCCAGTCTGTTCAGGGCCGATGCTGCGGATACCACGGACTCGTTCAAAGGCGACGATTGCTCTGGCCTCTCTCTGTGATGCTTCTCCGTCGGCTGCGAGGGACACGGGTGTTAGTAACGGATTAGTAGCTCAACCAGCAACGACAATGCTCCTCTCTTCCACGCCAATTATACACTTAATAATGAGACCACGGCCTCTCTTTCGATCGGGACACTTTAGAGTCTAATTAGTGGAAGAAACGACGCCGCGGAATACTTTCTTAACGAGATCGCTTGCTATCGGGGAATTATTCTGCTTGTTCCGTTGATCTTGCGCTGGTTAAGCCCTTCCACCTTCCGAGGGACCATGGTTACCTCGTATATCGTCCACCAGTTACCCGGTCGTTTATATTGTTACGGGACGACGGGGGTGATTGTAGGACCGAGGGCATCGAGAGGATATCGGAAACGAAGCGGTGTTAGTTATTGACGAAACCGAGGTAAATCAAAATTCTTTGATAGAGAACGAATGATTATTGAACCGAACGAAATGGATGATCGATTCGAAGAAAAATATTAACAAGTTCGATTGATATTTCAATGGTCTTACGTTTCAAAAATATTGATAATTAATTTAAATCACGCGGTCGATATCGAATACTCCAATTACGACGAGCTAATATTTCACGAAATCAGGACCTCGTGTTTTTCAAAGTGCTCTCGTGTAAGCGTAGAAAAGGCGCAAATTATTCCGTTCCCGAGTAATCACCGGTCTACGTACCGTGTAGTGATTCATGTGAGAGCCGTGTCGATGGCCGTGTTGCTGCGGCGACGTCGTCAGAAGTGGTTGCTGAGAAGCCTGAGCAGCCTGTACCGCTTGTGCCGCCTGCGCCTGAGCAGCCTGCGCAGCTTGAAGCAGTTGCTGTGGTTGCATCGCGTTCAAAAGTTGCTGGCTGGCCGAGCTGTTGCTCAAAAGATGAGGCAAAGCGGCTGGATTTAACCCTAGACCCGATGCTAAACTAGGACTTGTTGGAACTGGGACGAAGAATTCATTATTTCTATAGTCCCATTATAAAAATAAAAGCTTGAAACTGTTGAATGACTAATTTAATTAACCTGTAAAATCGCCATTACTGGTCGGTGTATTCAGCATGTTCTGAGGCTGAGCGATTGACTGAAGATTCGCCAGGGTGGTGGACACCACCTGACCATTACTGAGCGCCAGGTTCACCATCTGATTATTCGTTACATGGCTGACGGGGATGGTGAGGATGGTCTGTGTGGCGATTCCTGATTTAGAACAAAGGAAAAGAAGGCTATTCCTGGATCCAACAACAGTCGATGGGTTAGTTGATAATACCATCTCGGTCAGGTCTCGTACGAACGTGTCTCGAATCAATAGATACTTCATTTCCATTATGAACGTGGTTGATCCAGGAAGGGTAGTAAAGTTATCAGAGTCTCATAGAGGGATTATTAGGCAACCCATAGGGCAGGTAACCTCGTAGGCCAGCGTAGTTGGCAAACTATTATCGTCATCTTAATAGTGGGTACAGGTACTAGCACTGGACTAGGCTGCGAGAAGGACGCCTAATCATACTTAGAATAGTTTCGGGATTACCTCCAGCTCCACTAATCTGATTACCCTGTACACGCGCTTAATATGATTACTGATCATGAGTACGTACCCGTGTTGGTTCCTATAGCTAAGCTAAGCAAATCCCGTATTCCGAACAGCCATAAAAGTTTCCCGTTCTGAGGTGAGGTCAACTGACAATCCGATTAACGTTCAGTTTAAACGATATTCGACGATAATATTCCACGTACTGAAACCAATTCCATTTTTTCTTTATTCCTCCCGATCAACCACGAACGATGCCCTTTCTCCCTACGAGTATAATTTCACGGTACTTCTATGTCATCCTATCCTGAAAGACTTTTTACATTTTGAGGTCAGCAATTTGGAAGTGGCCCAGTAACCCCGATAAACGAATCAAAAACGTGAAATAAAATTTCAATTGGAACAGAATCTCTACAAGTGTTTGTTAATGAAAAATAAAATTGCTTTACTTAATTGTTCTCAAGACGTCGAACGAAGATTTCCTTCTGACCCGTGTCTTTTTTCAGACTTCTCAATTTCGCAGCAAAAATAACCCTCATCCCCGCGATGTATTCTTAAACGCGATTCTAAAATATTCCACCTCTCGTTATTTATGCTGCCAATGATCCTCATGACCTACTGCGGCCTATCAAATATTCAGTCACTATTGCTTTCAATCCTGTTCTCATTGCGAAATTGTACGCCTTAGACTCCGTCGTGGCACGATTTCACAGGGTTACAAAAATTTTCAATCGACCTACCGCAAACTGGTGCAAAAGTTCACTACGAACACCGTTAAGCAGCGTTCTATATCCTTCGTCGTTAAACTCCGTACATAATCGAGGAAAAATGAAAAGAAAGTCGAAATGAAAAATAATCACGACAGTCGATCGCGAATGAGGAATCAATCGAGCGTTAGTCAGTTAGCATCGATTGAGTCGGAAAGCAGTGCAAACATTATTTGCCACCACGTAACTCGTCATCGTACCACGACTGGTCCATATCCACGAACTTCAATCCACTTAGGCGGACTCGGAAAGTTCTCCTTACCCCTTGCTGTTCCTTCCTCACGGCCGCCCTATCCTACTCTCGCAACCATCTCTCTATCTCTCCGTTCCTCTCAATTGCCAGAATAGGAACCCAACTTGGTAGAAACGAAGTTAGCGCGAACCGCAATCGATATAATAGCGGCCGAATCCGCGGAGCTGTGATGTCCAGTCAGAGTGTAGCAGGGTTAGGAGAGGGTGGAACAGTACCTAGGAAGGGGTTATTCGTGGCTCTGCAAAGGGGGGGGGTAGTGAAACGTTAATTATACATTGAAATTAGTTGCAGAGTTTGCCCTCTGCTTGGCTGGCTAGTCTAGGACCACTAAGTATGGACGACGGGCGAGCCTTAGTCCGAGCCTGGTCAGAGATAGTTGATATTATATTATGTATATCGGCACATCTTGATTGCACAACATTATGCGCCGTCACATCGTGCAGATTTCACGATCAGACCTGCTACGACTGATTTACACCGAGAAATTCAAAGGTGTACTTAATGACTGAGGGATTATTGTTAGAGATTTCTTGTTCGTTCACTGATTGCTCGAGATACCTGCTCCTCTATCTCTGGGTCGTTTAATTAAATTTCTTAGTTAAGGTTCATCAAACATTGTGACAATTTGAAAGGGTCGATTTTGGAAAAATCCATATCAAAATAGGAAACGTTTTAATTATTCCAAGTACATTTCCTTACATTCCTGAAGAACGGAAATCACCTGAGATCTAAAAGTAAAATGATTCATCGGTGCATCTCGCATCAGGCTACGAACCGAATAATTCATTGAACCGAGCACACGTATTTGCGAAGCTGTTCAAAGAATAATCAATTCACGTGACACGTTGAACGTCGACTCAGGCCTGGTTTTGAACATGAACGAAGCCTGAATGGATGTCAATCAATGGATCGTTTTGAAAGCCGAAGAGAACACGGACGCATAAGAAACAGAAGGCTTACCTTGCGACGTGGGGATAAGAAGCTGAGCCCCTTGAATGCCTTGAACCAATTGACCGGACGTTAGGATGAATTGAGGCATCGCGACCGATTGTGGTTGAGATAATAGTTGAGGTAATGTCGCCATTGGCGCCGAACTCGGTGGCAGAAGATGAGGTGCAGCTGTCGTACTCGAGGCTGTTGGTACGGTACCGCCTGAACAGGAAAATTCATTGGCTGAGAACAAGGCATTTAGCTGGTTCTGAATAAACGATAAATCTACTGCTGACGATACGAGAGGCAAATGTTCGCTGAGGGTGTCAAGTTTCCTGTTACTTTACCAGAAGAGCTGACAGTGAGATTCAGGGGCGTGTTGATGAGCTGATTGTTAGTCAATCCTGCTGTCATTCCCTGGAGACCTGCAGCCAGGGATGCCACCTGTGGCAGGTTCTGCAGATTCGCCAGATTCTGAAGATTTTGCAGGGTCACCATGCCGGCCACTGATAACGAATCAATACGAACATAGATTTACATAATTTTAAACGATAGAAAAATTTGTACGAAATAAAAATCTGTTTAATCAACTCACTGATTGACTCACTTGTGCCGTTGAGATGTGCCTGCGCGACAGCCGCCCGTTTCGCGTGGTGTAGATTTTCAGGTGACGGACTACATCGTCCCTTTCGCGAATTCTTCATGTCGTCCATCATCATCTGATGCTCGTGAAGCGAGCTTCCGGTAGTGGCAGCAGGTTCAGGACTACCGGCGCTACTCCTGTCGCTGTCCTGTAACAGAAATAACAATCGAATCGTGAGCGATTTGGCGGAACTGTATCGAGAAAAAAAAATGAAATCGCGTTGTTTGGGAATTGTTGCAAGTCGTGGAAAGCAGCAGGGAGAATATTAATTACGATAGAAGGGGCGAATACGAGCGGCAGACGAAGAGCCGGGATTCCGTGCTGTCAACGACGAAAATGGTGATACTTCATTTCGTTTATTACGCCGCGTTTGAAACCCCCTCGCATTTCGGCCGTATTGATAACAATTATAAAATATTCGACGCCACGCACCGAACAAAGTGCTTTCGACTATATACGTCGTCGCAAATTCCGAGCACGGCATTCAAAGCTTTTCTGTGACTTTTCATCGGAAACAAGCGATTGTAGCCGAGACAAGTCATCAGTGATGTTAATTTACTTATGGATAATTTTTACTAATATATTTCCTCTTTCCATAAATAGTATCACTATTCATTTCGAATGTTAACACGAAAGTCAAAGTGTCAATTTGAAGTTTGTATTTCAATTTACGATTGTCAGACACGTTGGTCAATGAAACATGGCGCGTTGCAAAGGGTTCGTTTAACGAAGGTCAGGTTACCTCTTTCCTCCACCAAAAGTTCCGACTTTCTACCTGTTTAAGGACCGTCGAAGCCAACTTACCCCAAGGGAATTCGATAATCGTTCCAACTTTCGATGGCACTCGGCGAGTTTTCAACTTTATAAATTATTGATCCTCATTGTGGCGATATATTTAATAGCCCCCGAGTATCTGACCTAGTCCAGGCAATTTTCGAATTGAAAATTACACAAGATACACAAAAATTTATTCTCATTAAAAGATCCTCCCCTATTAATCTCCCAAGTGTTTAGAAATACTGCTCCTTATTCTCACGCCCTTAAAAAATTATGAAATTTACCAGAATGGATTGCAGCAGCGGAACGAGCTTCAATTAACATTTTCCCATGATTTTATTCAATTTTCGGCCGCACAAAGCCTCGTTTCGGCACGCTAATCCAGCATTCTAAGCGACTCTGTACGATCGCGCCGGTTATTTGAAGCGTCGCCCGTGACGTGGCTCTCTAACCATTAAAAAAAAAAAGGAAAAAAAAAATTGAGGCTGTTCAAGTGGTCCTCCCCATCGTTCTCTCTCTCCTCCATATTTTTTTTCCTTGCTGGCCAAAATCAATCGAACGGGCACGCAAAGGTTTTAGCACAGGCTCGCAATCATTCTCGCCAAAATGCTCAATTATACGCGCGTGGTTCGTTAACGTACCACGCTTTTTATTGCGGCGGCACGTTTAACGCTGAAAATTGATTAATAATCATTCACGGTCCAACTGGCCGACGTTAAAATGCTTCGCTACGAAATAATGGCGGTAGACGTACACACACGCGCAACGTGGATGTTGAAAAAAGAAAAAATAAAAAATGAGAGGAACAATGAAACCGCGCGACGAATCATCGATGAATAGAAAAATTGCTGGCGAAGCGTCGTTCGAAACACTTGCCCCGTCCCAGGACCGATAACAAAGACTTGCCTTTCTCGAATCGAATTTATAATGCTCGGACGTGTGGGGCTCGATTCTCTTGCAAAATGACGCTTGTTACTTATGATCACCTTTTCTTACCACATTTCAGAAAAACGAAGGACAACTGATTTTACATTGCATTACCAAAAATTGTGTAAGTACGTTAGTTTTATATTTTATTCTGAAACGTTAGTAATTCAACTGTAAATACTGACAAAGGAAGATCCTGGACGCACCTGTACACGGTCTGGCGACGACTGCGGTATTTACAAAGGTAGGTGCGTCTGATAAGAGTATCAATTGCCTGTCAATGACAACAATACTTCGGTGATACCGATTTGACCCTGGCTGACTGACTTTGTCAAACTGTAACTGAAATTTCCGATTGATTGTAATTTCTTTAACAGCTCGAATTTAAATTTCTATAATTTTGCCTATTTTGATTTATAATTTGACCAATTGCATCGGACTGCACAACTGCAGTTCGGTTCGCGGATCGAACGGTAACGAACGCTAGAGGGGAAGGAAAAAAAGCCATAGAAAAGAGTGGCGTGTATTAATCATTCGACCTGCCCTTAGTATCCCCGTGTGTTCGTGCCGCGGCGATATATAATTCATGCATATTTACGGGATGCCGGTGGAATAATTAACGAACGGCAGCGCATTAAGGCGCGTCCCTTGTATACGTACGTGCACGTACAGTCGGCTTCTTAGAAGACAATCTAAATTATAATAAATCGATGGAGTAGTAGGTGCGGTACCGCGACGCTTTACCGCCACCGTGTATAACCGATGCCGGTTCTACCGAGTAATGTTACCCGCCGCGGCCCCTTTGCATAATGGCATGGAAATATCCCGGAACGTGTATCGCCATAGTTGGATACAGATTAAGCGTGTTAGAGCTTCGACACACGGCTAATTCGCGAAAAAGGACCTCTAACCCGGCTGGCTCCGACCCATGAATAAATTCCGCAGCTTTTCACCAGCTGCTAAAGCAACCGAACGACGAGACCGTCATCTAATTTTATGTATTCCTGATTTTTACCTTTCATTTTTTCTACAAACGCGAGATAAAAGTAAAAAACGATGATTTCCGGAATTTCTGAAAGGTGGAAGTTATCAAGCGATTCGAACACCAGTCGCCACCATTTTATATATATATATATATATAAAAGGCTGAATATCCCTTTTTCCGGGGCGCTGTAATTTCGAATTTTCGTCAAAGTCGTACAATGGGACGGGCGGACGGCGGCAGCGGTTCGGGGCATTTCATTGCATAAAAAATAGATAAAGCCCGGTCGATAGGTAACGAACGAAAATAGGAGGCGCAGGAGCCGCGGCGGTAGTTCAATCTTTTTTTCCACGCAAATTCGTAAACGGCTGCTATACCCGACGGTATGGCCACCCCATATTAAATGGATGAGGCGAGGGGGATTAGTTGAATGCACAGGCCCGGCCATTTTGCTTGTAAAAGTGCGGCCCGATATATAGTAAGCCGTAGAAACGTATGTTTACGGGCTTTCGGCATTTCGCATAAATTAATCAGTCGATCACCGTCCCCTATCGCTTCCGAACAACGAACCCACTTCTGTCCTCCACCGGATGCCAGCGTGACGCTTAACTTCCGGAGAATAGAAACTTGATTAACATCGAAAGCTTCTATGTTTGGAATTTTTCAAGAATAAAAACGAATCTGCAACATTTTTATCCAACAATTTTCAATGAAATAACCATTTCAATAATAAATATTGTAAGATGTTTAAATTATTTCCATCTAACTAATTATACAATAAATACATCATCTGCATTGTTAAACAACGAGTTTATTTCTGGAATAAAAACACAAACAGATCATTTGGAAAAAAATTGCGGAAACGAGAACGGGCTTCTCCCGTGCATAATTCACAACTGCCTCTCATTGACTTCATTACTGTTTCTAATTGTTGTTCATTCATTCCCGTATTTTGGCAGCCGCTTCCAATTCCGTTAACAAGTTCGCTCCTCGTTCTAATTACCCCAGAATAAACTGCTCGCTTCAAGTATCCTAAATATACTAACAAAACAGGACGAAAAAGTTTGTTGCATTTCGAAAACGGTACTGCCTCGTTTGAATGTCTCTAAAGTTTGCGAATTTTCTATTAAAACATTGACCCACTTTCGTTCCGTCGAACTGTCATTTTTAATGACAAGAAGTTTGAAATATCAAGAGAAATATATAAAATATAAAAATATGAAATATTAAACAACAGAAGAAGCAAATCGGATAGATCGAAGTGAGCAAACTTGTTCGATACAAGGGGATAGGATAAATTCTTTAAAAAAAAAAAAAAAAAGAAACTAATCCGCGACCTTTCACACCTTCGAAAGCACGCCGATTTACAGGAAGCAGCGGAGTCCGGAGCAATCGGAACACCGGCCATCAGCGACAATGCCCGGCCGAACGAAATAATAACGCTTTAAATTTCGCGGGAAGGATCGTTCGTTGGTCGGTTCGAGCAGTAAAAAATCGTTAGCCAGCCCTCACGGGCCATCTCGCTAATGCGAAAAACCGTGCTGCATCGAGAGACAGAACGCGAAAGAGGGAGGGAGAGGAGCGGATCGGATCAGAGGGTGGACGACGGAGGGGTGGTATGTGTGTAGCAGGACGAACACCGAGGGGGATGGGAGGACGAAAAAAAAAAAAAAAAAAAAAAAAAAAGAGCGAAGCAGAAAAAGGGCGGCGTTGCGAGCGACGTTAGTGTGGGATCGAGGGGGTGGTGGTAGGATTGGGATACACGGTCGTTGGAAATGCAACAATAAACATTACTTATCGGCACGGGAGCCTTTAACAATGCGGATACGACGAGAGAAGCGGCTCGCGGCCGCGCAAAAGCGCAAGTTTTTTGCAATAAAGTCATTTCGAGGCGTTTGAGTTATGGGTAATTCGTGTGGAACGCGCGCGACCAACCAACACAGAAACAAAGAGTAAAAGGGATAGAGTGTAGAGGGTTGAAGTGAGAAAGAGGCTGGGTCCCGGCTCCATTGATTAGTATTAATGACTTAGCTGCACTCATTTCGCCCGAATAAAAGTAATTGGATTTGGCTTCGACCCCGCGAACCGCGCCACTGGTGCCTGGCCGTCGGTGGCGTCGGCGTCCGTGGCGGCGTCGCTGGCGTCGGCGCAACGAAAACGGCGGCCACCGTGTAAAAATACATTAATATCTGTTTGCGCTTAATAAACGATAGCCCCGCTGACTTCAGACTAATGGCCGTATTCCGGAATCGGTAATACGCGTTTTTATGTTTCTTTCTCTATACAACGTAACTACCCCCGGTCGCGAACCCACCTATACGCTTATTTCTCGCCAATCTTTCGTTTCGATCGATCTTTCTCTCTCTATCCGATACACCCGCCGCTATATTCGTTTGTTTGGTTGCGTTTTAAAAGGTTTTCAGGACGGCTTTCTCGTTCGAACAGGGGATTAGAGCTTTCTGCTGGATCGCCAACGAGTTTCGCGTTCGTTCGATCTTTCGGTCACTGAAGGGATTCCTGTTTGCTGGAATGTGTAACATTGGGACTCAAATTAAGGATCTACAAAGATTTCAATTTTAAGGGATGCAATATATCATCAATATCACTAATCTCTGTAATTAAAATTTAAAAATTATCTTCCAAAGTTAAGACACCCTGTACAGTTCTAGTTACTTTAGAATCTTTCGAAGACGCTTTTTTTTTAAACTCACAGTGTACCCAGTCACGAGTACTCCATTGATCGGGATTAAGGATTATCCGAGTGCGAGGAAACGATGAATTTCCTCGACGATCCAGGGCTATCCTAACGGGGACGTGCTCCACGGGGGTTGCAATTATCACGTGGTCATTGGGAACCGTTGTTATCGGGAGTAGGGTAGCACGTGTGAGAAGAAGGAGGACGGGAAATCAGAGACAACGGGAAGGAGAAAGACGGAAGAAACGAGTGTCGAGCGACCCCTCGGCACAGGCTGCTTTGTCTGTAAGTGTAATTAGTCCAGGGTGGGGTTTCTGCAGGGAGAAACAGAGACGGACGTACAGAGGAAAAGGGTGGTTCATCCTGCTTCTCCCTTGCCGCGCCAACCAGCCCCACCACCGCCTTATTTATATGCAAATGAGCTTCATTTCGCGATATTAATGTTCCAGCCGAGTCGGCCTGGTCTGGCGCGAAAGGGTGCACGGGATACGCGGAAAAGGGTTCGTCCTCGACCCGTATATATGTTTACGACCGTTCCGTTTCGCCTGCTACGACGCACGATTTGCCGTGTTAGAAATTACAGCGTCGATGCTCGTTGCTTACAAAATTTCAAAATTGACACAGGAAGAAATTTTCTGTGAAACTGAGCGTCTTTAGAGCAGTCTTACAAGCAGTCATCGAAAGAAACAAATGTAATACAATTGGCTAGAGGGATAAACGGGGAATATTATTACCGTAACTCAGAAGCGTCTCGAAAACTACACGAGACCACCGAGAATCCCTAATTTTCACTCGAGAATTTCCCTTAATCTGACTTGGCTATCTACCCAGGAACGGTCTCTTATCGGGAACGTCCGATCCGGTTACTGTAATCGACTACTTCGAATCGAGCCGGCAAACTCAAAAGCAAATTTTCGCAATTTCAGTCGAAGAAAATGGAAAACGCTGAACGAACTTTTCTAACCGTGTTGTCAGAATAATGACCGATTTATTGTAACGAACCGAGCACTATAGCGAGTAGACAGACCCCCGTCAAGCCTCCACCGGGTTAAATTAACAACAGACAAGCCACTTGAAACATTACCGAGGCTTCCTAGCGAAGCAAGTCGAGGGTGGGTTACTACCGCTGCCTTGCTCAACATAAATTAGGGCCGATAGAAAGGGTAGATTGCAGAATGTTGAGTGTATAACGACCGACTCTCTGTCGGTGGCTTGTGTCTCGAGCATCCGCGGCTCGCGTCTTACTCTTCGGGTACACGCGAACCCGAAAAATCTCCACCTTCACACGCCATTGCATTCTAATACGTAGGATCGCGTTTAGGGTCGTTCAGCTAAGCTCCAAAAAGGTAAAAAATTTTGATAAAACCTTTGTTGATTATTAAATACATAATACTCTTCGCAAGAGTGTAGAGTTTTCGGAGTAGATTTTGTCTGGGTTAACACAGTTGGTAGATTAAATATAGAGGGTCAGTCGAGACCACTTATGTGGTTTGGAAAACGATCGATTCGCTAGTGGAAAGCTGCACATTGGCCACAGAGGTACAGATGTAGAATTGAAATGAGTCATTTCTCTGTTTGAGGTATACTTGAAACAGACTGGAATACAATCTGTTTTAATTTGCTCCTATAGCGATTACAATTTATATTCTGTATCCGCAAAGTTTACTCGAATGGAAGATGTATTAGAAAAAAATTAATAAAATCAATTTGTTTGAATTTACCGGGTATAATTATGTTTAAACATTAATTATAATTCGCAGAATCGAAGGAGAGGCAACCGTTCTCTCCTGGCGATATGTAAATTGTGGGGCGAAACTTAATGTCAACGTGGCCGAGGTATCACGGTTCTATTAAAATCATTATAAAAGCGGCGTCATTAACGCGAGAATTTATGAATATTTTAAAAACCAGGCAAGAAGATAAGACGATCGTTTCTTTGTTCCTTCCTTTTTTTCTTTCCACCTTCTTACCGTGCTGCTCTGTCTTAAATTTTAATTTCCCGGCTATCGCGCACGAAAATCGTCATGGTGAGTGACGTTACGAGGTAGCTTCATACAAGAGAAGCCTCGAAGAGAAAAGAGAAAGAGAAAGGGAGAGGGGGAGGGCATCGTTACCAGTAACGACTCCTTTCGTAGGTAATGTTTCCACGAGTCCCTTCGAAAAGCTTAATTACACCGAGTCAGCGAAATAATTCGAAATAGGAGTAAACGTTTGTGCTTGGGCGGTATTTGCATTTAATGGATATTAAAATGAATGACCATCGCTCATTACGAATGCCGCGGGGCGTCCGTGCTGAAATCGTGGGTAATGAAGTCGCGGGGGCGAATCTTACTTGTAAATGGATCCTTCATTATATCCAGATATCGTCTCGACGGAAATGCGTTCTAACGACTATTTCGACACGGCGTTCGTGAAAATTATAAGAATCCAGGACGCGATAATGCGACTGCCACCCGTCTTATTCGTCTCTTACCCCAGCTTTAATTGCGACGACCCGCGTAACTTTACCGTTCAAATGTTGTTTTGCTTTGTCTGATTGGCAAGAAAGAGGTAGGAGGGGAATGAAAACGAAGTTCGGGCAACTTTAACAGGCCACTGTTATCGAGGAATGCACTGTGCAGAGGTAACTTTTAAATAACACCGTTAACTTTGATTCGTAGTCTCACGGTTAATTGTTTCGCGCGAATGAACGTTGACGAAGGACGCCGGGATTAAGTGCGAAACAGTAAATTAATATTTTAAATGATTGCAACGAAAACCATCGGCCAAGAGATTGCCGGTATTCTTCTCAAAAGAGATCTTAATGTTCACCGCTCGTAAACATCGCGGACGTGACGTAAATCTATTCGCTGGGTGGTTGTTTAGCCCACGGTGTTTGCTGTAAGTAGGGGTAGCTGGTCGTTGAAGGCGAAACGGAGAGACGAGAGGGTTAGAGGAGAGTAGGATGTCTGAGAGAAAGGGTGATGGTGGTCGTGGCGATGGTAGGGATGCTTGGGTGAGAGAATCGGAGGTGGGTCGACCGATGTATGAATATACATGACCTTACCACCAACCCTTACACCGCACCGGAGCTCTGCTTACATTATTGTATATCTAATTCCGTGGATGGTTCTCAAAATTCGTTGGTAACAGGTCCGAGCAAGCGCGTCGACGACTATCCGTCGATCTGCCCACCTGGACCATTGAGAATCACTGCCGGTTCACGACATTATGCAGGCAGTCTACATATTATACATTCGGACTGGGATTCAATTAAGTTTAGTTAGACCACCCTCCACCCCCGCGTCCTTCTGCACCCTATGCTCCACCTCCACCACCCACCCCTTTTCAACTTCGCGTTTCCTTCTTCGGTTACCCTTTCTCTCTTTCTCCCGGTGTCGCGGCAGAGGTGTTCTAAATCGTGTCCCGTTGAGACGATTCGTTTCGCGGTTTTCGGAAGCATTCCGGCCTCGTCTCGTTTGAATTATTGTGGTCTGCCGCGCCCGATAGGCAAGGGGAAACCATGTTCCAGGATGGATGGAACCGGGACACGATTGCGGATCAGCCACGGTTTGATCGGTTCGGCGAATTTTTGAAACTCCCCGATTGAAAGCGGGGAACCGCGGTGAATTAAAATCGTATCGATCTTTATGGGGAGATTCTTCAATTACCGTTGCTTTCTGCTACGATGCTGTGCGGTTGTATTCGAAATCCGCTAATGAGTCATTGTTAAGCTATGATCAAGGTACAGACGGGGTATAATGACGTGGTCTGTTTTCGAAGTGCTGAATTACTTTTCAGGGCGTATGTTTAAATACGGTCGACGGAATCTAAATTATTTCTATTTTCTTCTAATTCCCTCGCGTTCCAATAAAGTTACCTTCATTTTCCCAAAAAAAGGAATCTTACTTTTGGCAGGAATCAACGCTGCCCGTTTACTCGCGTGCTCCATCTGGATAGGTAATTAGCGAGAGCCACGTGGTGCAGTCGCGATATAAACGCGCGTCACGCGTATCGGTTGATGCGTGAGCGAGTGCGATGGGGTGCGGATAGACGCTGAAAGTCGAAGGGTTGCGACGCGAGAAGATAGTAGAAGGGTTCGTGAGTGGAAGGAAGACGCGGGAACGGGGAGAGGAGAAGAAAAATGCGATCGAGACTGCAGGCGGCGGAGGGTGCAGGCGTGGGTGCTGCAATAATGACAGAAAATTGCGCGCTTCCAGGTTCCGCAGCGCAGCACCGACACTTAATTCAATTCAATTGCGATACAGTTCAATAATTCGATTAATTAAAAAATATCGCAGCGTCGCTCAGTCGGTCGGTTGCCATCCTCGTCCGTCGATTGATTCTTTCGTCTGTCGTCGCTGGGCCTCTAGTTGTTTCCCGTCGCCGACGACAACGTCAACTTTAACGCCGCGTTGAGAGCCCCTGACTAAAAGGCGACCCTCCCCGTATCGACGGGGTTTAATAGCTGATAGCTGAAACGTGTACCACTCGATGTTCCCGCATCATCTGTGATTACTTGATTATGAGTATCGAGTGAGAGCGATGTTTTCTGAAACTGCCTGGCAGCCGTCCGTGCGGGAGAACTAGCAAACGTCCCGGCATCAACCGTTTGCCGGCTTATTGGCCACCTTTGAATCCCTCTCATTCCCTATGTTTCCGTCGATTCCTCCATCCCTCCACCCTGCTTGATGCCTTTTCGCCTTCCACCTACACTCGTCCCGCTTCCGCTACGCTCACTGGCTCCCACACCCTCGTCAACGGCTCAGGGTTGCGAGCTGCACTTGACTTTTAAAAACCCTATTAACCAACGGTAATAGAGAAATCGTGCTTTCACAGACTGTTTCGCAGCTAAGGGAACGAGGACAGAAGAACAGTAGCGGCCCCGTTCCAAGATAGCTCTTCCGTTACGACCGAGGGTTCTCCCTTCCCATTTCGACATCCTTTGCTTTCTTTCTATTGTTCTTCAGGGGTATTTTTTCGTTTCTATTTTTCGGGGAGTGCGAACGGTGCAATTCACGCCCTGAATGCAAGTGAAATTTTCGTATATTTTCTTTTGGTATTATGGCAAGGTAATATTGAATTGTATTTCTTCCCGAGAAATTTTGGAGGAAGCTTTTGCTAGGCTGAAAAACGGCTCACCCTGGATGGCCCGTTGTCGAGGAACGTTTCAGGATATTATAATTCCGCGGCAGTGTCATAATCATAATAACAACGCGTTAATTAAACCCGCTGATTTATGTGCCTTTCATATTGTAATTGCCCACCGAACTCGACTCGAGACGCGCAAAAGCGAGAGGAGCCACGATCTCGGACGCTCTCTTGCTCGCGGAGCTGAGATAATGCGAACGAATTAATGAGTCAAGCTGCAATTAATATCGACCATTTGCGTTCGTCGTCTTTCAGTGTTATCTTTCAGACCTTATATTTAACTGGAAACTTATTGATTCGCGGTAAACGTCGTTTAACCCTTTGAAGGATGTCACAGCTAAAAATATCCCACCTTTTTGATACCTTAATGCTTCTCAATTTTATGTAATTTTATTTCTGTATTAATTAAAATAAACCTAATTTTTTAAATCGTATAAGAATAAAATTTCTGTGTAACATTGAAAATTTATAATATAATAATCAATAATAAATATTATTGAAAATTTCAATAAATCAAATAGAAACACTTAAAATAATTTTTCGTCGATCAATTATTAAACGTTCGTCACTGAGAGGCGTAGCATAAAATCGACGAAGGGTGCGCGAGGAAACTCGAAGCCAATGGAGAGAAGGGTTCGAGAAAGTCTTCTCGCGAATACAATTCATTATGATTTAACGGCAACAAGAAAGCGTATAGCGCGAGCGGTAACGGAGGCGGCAGCAAATCGCTTATTTACACCGTGAACGGTGTAATACGCTCGCCGGAGGCCATATTTAGTTTACCACGCCGCGCCGCGGGTATAATGTCTTTTTAGGTACGTTAATTAACAGTATTCATTTTGCACAAAGGTTTCTAATTACGTGCTGCACGCTGCCATAGACTTAGTGCCGCCTTCGCCACGGAAATGTTATGTCCCAGTTCTTGTTCGAGCCGAGCTCGGAGCCGACATCCAGGCACGAGGGGTGAGTACGGTGACGGTCGAACGATAGGGGATGGCGTCCGAATGAGGAATTAAGAGGTGAAATCTGCCGCGTCAGCAAGTTGACGACATCGGAGCGGCGAGGATCGCGAGACAGCCAGCCAAAGGAAGCGGAGAAGATCGGGAGAGCGACGCGAGAGGTCGCGGAATAGAATCAGAAACGGTCGAGGATGGCGTGTCGTGTCGGGTCAATACTTGTCCGGCCGCCACAGTTAGCAGTCGCATTAATTAATTATAATTAAGTTTTAGTTGACGCGACTGCGGAACGGCGCGCGGGGTAAGCAAGGCAGGTAGCTACGCGACTCGCATTTTGAGCATTACCGATATTATGCAGATTTCAACTACCCTCCCCCTATCCGCTAAACCTTCTCCTTCCAATCTGTCCTCCTCGTCTTCACGCTACCGCTACCTCTTTCTCCCTTTCATCCCTCCAACTTCTTCGTCGTCCTCCAAGACACGCTCGCTCCTCGTGCCACTTGCCAAGCGAGTCAGAGAATGAATTATTTACTTATTTACGGCTACGTAAACGGAAACTGTAGCGGCTCGTTCCGTGACTACGTAGGGAGTTGAGATTGCTTGCTTGGATCGAAAACGTTGATGACAAAATTGGCCGAAGGTGGCAATGAATTTGAATTCTGCTTGATCCATAAAAAAATTATTACCGCCAATTTATGGCTACCCTGGTACAAGACAATTTTCAACACAGATAATTAATTAAAATTTATCATGACGGCATCGAAAAAAAGAATGTTACAACTGAGAAACTGGTCCGGCGTTAAAATTCAAGCTCGGCAAGAATGTTATAAACCCGACGCTTTCGTCAACATCGGAACGACTCTATGATGACAAGGGGTTGGTGAAACGACGCGAAGCGTACTCGCCAAACGCCAGCGGGCGCGCGTCGTCGTAAGAAGCTGTTAATCTTCGGTAATAAACTGTATTTTCATTATAATACGGCATGAATATGCAACGGCGATAATGGCCTTAATATCCCGGCATGCATCTTCCTGTGCTTTACGAGCTGAGCCTCCTCTGCCGGAATTTGAGGCGTACTCGCAGTGGATTTTGCGACGTTACTGTCGACGCTCCTGCCATCCTGCCCTCGAGGATCTCCTCCTCTTTTCTTACCCCTCTGCCCTATCAACCCCTGTTTCGCTACTTAAGAACGAATCGTAACGTTTCCCGCGGTTATCCTAACCCACCCTGTTAACTGCACGATGCATCGCTGATCATTTCCACTCGCAACGACGCGTTAATTTTCAACCCTTTCGCTCGGCCTACGGCCAACGAAACGGGAATATTTCTAGGGTAATAAAGAAATCGTTTTCAACATGCATTTCGGTTTCCTTTGTTGAATTGAATCGTTGCTTTGCACGTACTTCGGTAGTTACTTCAGGCATGCAAAACGCGAATAATGCTTGCAAGAATAGTCGGGATATACAGGATGAATGGGATAATTTGTAACGATTCTGTTATTTTTTAATTATTCGATGATTATTTGCATTCGTTGCAAGTGATAAAAGCTATGAATCTAATTTGTTTAAAATAGTACCAAGAATTTTTCTTTTGTTCAAATTTTCTTTTTATCGATAGAACACCTTTGATCCTAAATTTCAAGTTCCTGAAGAAAAGGTGGCTGTTCCTCGTTATTTCGTAGGCGGAGAGGAACGTTCGATCGGGAATTCGAGGTTGTAATGGGTGCGATACATTCCGCATCGCCGTTAATGCGAGGCAACTTAATGTAAGCAGCGAGCGAAGGAATAATAGTGGCCTAGCCTACGGACATTCATTTATCTTAGTTTATTGCCAACTGCGAGGAAACAAACACCGTTGGAATACGCAACGACGCGCCATTAACCTCCCAGTCGCTTTGCTGCTCTGAAGCTTAACGGTTTGTCTCGTACTTTTATTCGGCCGAGTTTCTTTCTGCTTAATAATCACCCGATGATGCATCGTCATTTGTTTCTACGTTTCGAAACTTGCATTCGTTACATCGACGAGACGTTTGGAAAGTATTCAAATTAAAGAAATTGAATAGCGATAATCCGAGTCACGAGCTAATTAGGGTGCATCCTATCCTACCAAGCGGCTTCTTTAAAACAAATTAGACCAGGGTGCATCGCGGGAGCGAATAAATTTAGGGAATGTTTAAAAGAGAAGGAGTGGGGAACGAAACAAAAAAGGGGAAAAGCAAAGAGAAGAAGAGAATGAGGGAAAAATCGGGAAGGGAAAAATGTTTCTGGCACGGGATATAATGGACGCATTGCACACGAATATAATGAGATTTTACAGTGCAATTCACATAAAGCATTGGAAACAACAAAAGCTTTCGTGCCGTGGGGTTGAACGGAGGGACGCGGGGGCGGGTGTGTAGCGCGATAAAAATGCCTGCGCCTAAACACATTATTTCTCCGTAGCCCCGCTTCTGCTGCTCTCACCCTCTCCCCCGTAGCACCCTTGTATGCCGCGATCTCTGAATGCAAACTGTTACCCTTTACCACCACCTCGAGGCCACTTCTCTGCCTGTGTACTTTTTTCTTCTCTCTCTCCCTTTTTTTTCTTTTTTTTTATTTTTTTCTTTTTTTTTTTTAAATACGCCCCTCGGTCGCGGTATCGGGATTGCAGGACGTGTAAGCGTCTCATTAACGGTGCTTGCTTTCTTTTGACGAGCAATGCGCAGTTGATTACCACTCGAAACGCGGCGCCGGAACAAAAAACCTCCAACAGCGGAGACATTTTTGATTATGGGAACGCTTTAAACGTTGATAATTACGCCGGAAAAACGATGCCAGAGGGAGGATCAAAGGGCGAATATACAGCGGGTGGTAGAGAGTATTCACGGAGCAATCAATTTCAAACAACACTTCGTGAATACGAAGGTTTATCAACTAATTTTTATGAAGCAATCTTTGGATATTAAATTTGCAATATAACACTTATGGTATATCAATTCGAAGCTTGAATTTTCATGAAAATAATTACACAAAGGGTAAACACTGGGTAATTAGCCAAGAGCGAAGAGAAAAAGACCCATTGCCAGAATAGGATTTGAATTTTTGGAAAATCACGATGGATCCGTTCGACAAACAAGTGCCTAACTCCGTCTACCTGTTTTTTTCTGCTCCGAACTGTTTCCGGACCTTCGACTCTGAATACCCTTTGAACGCCGTCCAATAGGGAGTGGGATGCTTGAAAAAAAAAAAAAAAAAAAAGAACGAGGGACTGCGAGGGAAAGAGGAACAGAAGAAGAGTAATAGAGATGAAAGAATGGAGACAACGAACCGATGGACGGAGAGGGAAGATAAAAAAGATTGGAGGGTGCGTTTTGTCGCGCCGTCGATAAATTTTGAATGCACCCGACGGCGGAATTAGTAGCCTGTTGGGGTAATGATCAAAAAAATTATAAACAAAAGATTCCACGGATGGCGAGCCTTTTTCGTGGATCAGCGAGGCAAGCGGAGGAACGCTTGCGAAAAAGCTTTGACGGTGGTACGGTTTTCCCAGACCTAACCCATCCGGCTCCCATTGGTGGACCAAACCTACCGGCGCTATATTTAAAAATCGGCGCGTTCTCCCGGAAACTTTCTCCACAAAGGGAAGGGGTCGAACCGTTTACATCGAGTTTATTAAAATCGACTGGCCGCGAATATAAACCGTCAAACGTGGACGCGAGGTTTCGGCTGGGAATCGCATGGATTCTGGCCCTCGTTAAACTCTCCTTTTTTTTTCTTTTTTCATTCTTGCTTTGTACACTATTGAAATATTGAAATTGCTGCGGCACACTCGAACGATGGAACCAGCCGTAACGTTATACGTCTTCTTTTAATTATTTTTCACCATCGAACGAACGCATTGTTTATATACCATCGGCTTGAAACGCCGTTTCGATCTTTTCAATTAGTTTTATTGCATCAATTACTGAGTTATTAAAGACTAAGGGCGGTACGAAATTCATACTGGTCTTACAAGATGAAATATTTCCTAAATAAGATTTGAACTCCACGGATAAACGAATCAACGTTATTTTTCATTTATATTGTAAAATTTTTGTTTCATCTCTTTCGGACAGTATGCGGGAATGAAAGTCGTCTGTACTTTTAGCCGTGTATAAAATTGAATACTGATCAGCAGAAGCATTCTAAAATATATTCTAACGAACTATTCGTACATGCTTTTGCAATTTTATTATTGGAAAAAATTAGAAGAACCATGAATATTTATTAAAAAAGAAATCCCATGCATTTCGTTTTGAAATTGACGCTACTTTTAATTAATTAAAAATAACCGAGGATTATTTGTATATCCATATTGATTGATACACCGTTCAAATCTACGATCTGAATTTCAACATTCCTCGAGGTAGAACATTTATGAACCGAGTGTAATCGCAAGAAGGGGAAACTACCAAGGCATCGGGGTTAAGACGAACCAAAATAAAAATGAAAAAAAAAAAATAGAACAATACCTATCGTATCGATAAAAAGCACAGACGGATAACGGAAGGCTGAGCCGTAGCCCGGTTGCGTCAGCTTTCAAATGCAATTGATACGTACGGTGGATGATGCTGGTGCCGGCCGTGTTCGTAAATCCGCCCACCAACGCTACAGAGAAAGAGAGAGATTCATTATTTTTAATTAAACAAAACAATAATACGTTTATTAATTGATTAATTAAACATCACGTATGTATTACGTTGTTCCATCAACGGCCGCCACCCGTCGGTTAATCCACCCTTCGACCCCTTTTGGAACGTTCGCCGCTTATTACGCCGACTTTTATCCAGGGAGTTTCGCGGCAACGACCCGCCAACGGGAGGGGAACACGAAAAAAAAAAAAAAAATTTCGTTCGCTCGGTATCATTGTGTTTGTTCGGTCGGCCGTGATCGCGACGCGGGTTTTATCAATACCGCCGTTTTCGGAGGGATAATAGCCCGATTTTTTGCCCCCCTCCACTCCACTCCACCAGCGTCGCCATCCTGTCCACGACTTCTCATCGATCGGTAAATTTAATGAAGTTGTATCAGTTATCGAGCCAGCTGGTTTTTCTTGCAATTTCAGTAATTAATTTCTCGATTTACCGATGACGTCAATGGCTGTCACCCGCGGTTCCCAAAGTCTTTATCAGAAAATTCTGAATAATAATTAAGAAAGATTTAGCAAAGGTGCGTGCATCTAATTTACAGCGATCGCGGTCGAAGAAAAAAAAATTTCCAGCGGAAAAACGTCGTCGTTTCTGCCTTTAATATCGTTGGAAACGATCGTTTCGTGGTACAATGACGTTTGAGACTGTAACCAGTTCATAATGGCGGTAGCGGGTCGCCGGTGGCCGCGATAATAACATTAAGCTTTATTTAGGTGAAATTCAACTTTAAAACGTGACTCGCGATAATTATGCGAGAACGAAACAATGCCCGTTGCCCTGGCCTCGCATGATATACGTCTGCGGGTTTTTGCAAGACAAAGGCGTTTTATATCGCGCCCAACTTGCCCGCCGGTTTTCTATATACACCTTCGCTTCCTCGCACGCGCAAGCGTCACCGGAAGTTTATGCACTTCACGCGGTCGCGCGCCTACGGTTTGAGAATTGCCTTACAACGCGCCCGGCTACCTGTACCACCTCGTTCTACTCATTTTCTTTTTTTTTTTTTTTTCAATCTCGCCACACTGCTTTCGTTTCTAGGCTGGGAATATTTTATTTACGCGCTGCAATTGTGCGTCTGACACGAGTCTCTTTTCTTCTCTCTTTTTGGCGGAGGCGCGCGAATAAAATGGAAGCGTTTCGTCAAAGGTGTAAAACAACCCTTTGTTAAACGACTTTGCTGCAGGAAAGTAGCAACTTAAAGCTCTATGGCAGATCACGATCACATAAAATGTATATCTAGATTCGTTTCTTTATCTTCAATTAAAGCTGAAAGAAAACGTAGGAGAATAAAAGTTTCCAAGAATCGTCAAAGCTCAATTTATGAGTTAAATATGTAACAATATATTCGTGTAACATGTGTCATTTAGAAAGAGTTGAATGAAAATATTTCTAACGATTCAGTCATTCAGTGAAACAGCGGCAAAGGGAACAGCGAAGCCAAGTAAAGTGTCCGACGCGATAGTTTTAATAGTATTAATTCTCCAGGCGGAATTACTTTGTCGTTGAAAGGTAATGAGGGTGTCGCAAAGTATCGACGTAACAAGGCGAGAAAACCCCGTTTAACCCGGTGTTTCGCCTTATTGTGTTTAAAAAGAAAAAAAAGAAAGAAGAAAAATTCGCATTCTTGCCGGCGGTCGCTTTGCCGTTTCACTTTTATAATTACGAATTCGAGTGTTCCGGTTCTATTGGAAAGCGTCTCGCAGAAGAAGTCACAAAGAACGTTTCAGAAATTACGTAACCCTCTCCGTCATATTTTCCCTCCTTTCCCCCCTTCCCTCTTTTTTCTATGAAAACGCAGCAACGAATTTAATTACAACGATGTTTATACAAAAGTTTTCTTTCTGCCCGACTATGAGCCACGTTAATTAATTACGGAATATAAACGCGCAAGTTTTGCGGTAGCTCGAAGTTCTAGCAGAGAAATTAATAAGACACGATTCGATGAATTTTTCAAGTGAAAAAAGAAGCGTGAAGAATTATTACAACGTCATGGTGAAAATTGAAAGTGAGAGAAATCATGTGTTTTCTATAATTATACCCAATAAGAATAATTCAAAGAAACGTCTATTCCTAAAGTGAAATTACCGGTTTTAGAAGATAATTTCCAAGAAACGTTGCAGTCTTATGACACAAAGTAGCGAGATACATGGGTGCGGTATTCCATAACTCGTTCAGCAATCTCGCAATTACTACTCGCGGGGATAACGCGTTTCAAAATAACAGCTTTTCACGCCGGCCCTTCGACGAGGCAACAGTGTCGCTATTGTTAAGCAATATCCCTAATGCGATGTCAATTCATAAACAGGCACACGCGTACACGCCCGTATCCAACGCGACGTTCCTGTAAATGACGACTATCGAGAACCGTGTATAACTGGACGTTACACGGTCAGCACATAAACGTAGCTTCCACCGTTCCATGGACAGTAATTACACGTTATGCGTCCGCCACCTATCCACCCTCCATGGAAGAATAAAAAAAAATGTTCATGGCGTGAAACGTTCATTCTTCCCTGGCGTGTATCGGAATTTTTGCGATGACAACTTCACGAGAATTGATCGAAACGATGCATGAAATTATAGCGTGGAATGTTAAAAAATGGCAATCGGAGATGCGTACCTCTGAGCTTTGAGTTCGATGATGAAAATTTTTAGCTGCATTGTACGGAGATGCAGTCCATCCAACGAGACGAGACAGTAAAGGTGTATAAATTCACGTGCTCGAAGCAGGCTCGGCTCACAGTACACAAACCTCGACCGACACGTTTGAAGAACTGGAAACGACTGAGCTCCGACCCTGCGTCGAGCGCGTGAATTTGTAAACAAATACTGACTCGTCTCGTTGAACGGACTATAGTAGCAATACAAATATTACTAATTCAAAATTAATTTTAAAATTAATGAAATCACCCTCTTCCTATGATTACACACAGAAAAAAAAAAATTAGATAGCAGACACAGAAAATTTGTTCATCGACATCGGGGCGATCATTAATACGGGGGGTAGTCAGCGATAACCATTCTCAATATCCATAATTATTATCAGCGGCGGAAGCTGTTGGCAGCCCCACTGCGCCACGTGACTCATTCCTGTCGAAATAAAATGACAACGTTCATTTGCGAATGCGCGAAAGTGCATTATTTTTATTGGGTTTGTTAGTAGCCCGAATTGTCGGTGTACCGGTTAACGTATCTCGTCGGTGTGGGTGGTTACTCGCGGAGACGAGAAAGGGGATGATCGTGTGCGTGCGAGCGCACGCGTCAGCTTCGTTCTACAAGCTGGCTAAAGGGAGCGTGACAGATTCGTTGGGGGAGTACCGTTGCCGATGGACCACTCTCTTCCCTTCTTTTTTTCCCTCCCCTCCCACTATTTCGTTCCAGAGAAAAAACTGCGCCGATGTTTGGCAACGAACCGACGTGTCACAGGAATTTATCTTAATTTATGGAAACAAGAATCTTTTTGTTCGACGATTAATTATTCCCAGCGAGTCGAAGCGATTTCGCTGTAACAGAATTTAAATAACCCTCCCCTTGCACCCATCCGGCTTTCTGGGTGAAGAGTTTCTTCGGGCGAGTGACGCGAAATTGATTGGATCCAGCCCGAACGACGCTGCGAAAGACATATGCGTGGTAACTTGAGCGTTTAGTTTCATGCTTTATAAATTTGAGGGTTAAATAATTACATAAGGGGTCTACAAGGGAAATATTCCGTGTTCCGAGAATTTCAAGCGAAAATTGAAATGATATAATGCGACATCTTAAGAGGAGCCGAGAAGAAAATAATCTGGTATTAATTAAAAAAATCGTTGTTTCTCTCGTAACGGAATCACGCTAATCAGAGGCGATGTTTGCGTGGGCGCCAATCTGGTCGCGTAATTAAAAATTCGTACGACTGCTTGACTCGCCGCAAACTCGCGCGTTCCACCCTCCAGCAGGGGGGTTAATAAACGCAGAGTGTCGTTGGAACGCGGCAAAAAAATCGCGCGCACGTGGAAACGCGCGTGTACACGCGGGCGTTCTCGCGACGGGCTGCTTTAGGAGGCACAGTTTCGAGGTATCCGCTGCTTTTTGCGGATTATCCTGGCCGACACGGCTCGGCCGTGGGTCAGGCTGCCGGTGTGGCCAGCGAGGGAGGCAGAAAAAAGAAAAAAGAAAAAGAGGAAATCAACGTAGCAGCCGCCACTTTTCGGCTCTGGCTATGCAAATCGCGTTTCGCCGCGTAACGCGGCGATTACGCCCGGTTTTGGCGCGCGAACCGCGCGTGCAGCAAACCGTCGTCGTCGGAAAAAAGGAGTGGAAAAGGAAACAAAAAAGGTGGTTCGCCTGGCCGGCAGGGTGGCAGGTGGCGAGCGGGAGGGTAGCTACGCGCGAAAAAAAAAAAGTCGCGAATGTTGTAAAAATCCGGGACCGCCAATCGGCTGCATTGTGTCCAGCCGGCGAACAATACCGACGGCGTTCGGGTGACTGGCGCATTTTCCTGCGAATTGGCCGGTATTGTTGGATTTTTCAAATTGTATTTTTAGCTTACGCAGGGACAAAAATTGCCTGTCGTCGGTGAGTCCTTTTCGGCCACCCTTCGCTGCCGCTAACGTTTTCGGTGTCTTTTTTTTTTCAGCGCCAGGGTTGTTGCCTGCGGCTGTCGCGGATGAATCTGTGCAAATTTCCTGGTTTGCAAAACGCGATTCCGGAAAAAATAGTCGATAATTGATGGTTGTTTTTACGAGAACATCGGATTATTTTCTTATTAATTTCAGAAAAAGGTACGATCTTCATTGTGACAAATTATACCAGCAAGAAGATCCATCGAAATATTTGATCGGTTGCCTTTAATATCCTAGCAGGGAATTTAAGATAGAATAAAACGGAGCATCGTTTCCTGTTTACGCGAAGCAAGAGTTCGAAAGAAGCCCGACAAGAAAAGCACCCTTCCCCGGTTCGTTCTCGAATGACAGTCAAACGCTACAACAGACCCATCCCCGATACAAGGAGTCGCGGTACAGCCGCTTGTCTGCGCCGGGCATTCCTAGAACAGTAATCTTATTAAATTTACATATTAATCAACGGATTTTAATTATCCCCAACCCCCGCCGCGAGAGGAGAGGCTTGCCGAAAGAACAGGATAGAGGGTGGCGGCGGAGAAGTGCGAAGGGTAAAAGACAGAGAAACGATAAGGGGTTGAACGGGTGGAACAAAGACGGTGAAACTGTCAGAGGAAGCTGAAGGGAGAAAGTTAATGGTGGTTGAAAAGAGATGGCTGGATAAAGGGGGCATAGATAGAGACAAAGAGGGAGAGAGAGGAAGAGAGACAACTCCACCCTTGTGCGGCGGTAGCGGTAGCGGTGGCGGAGACCGAGCCAGCTCTCGTAATTTACATTAATCCAATAATTGCATGGAGGTTTCCTAATTAGAAATTCAAATGAGGTGGTGGCAGGCAGGCACAGCCAGCCAGGGCTACCAACTCAGCAGTGGGAGAACACCATCGCCAGCGAGCAAAGTCCGTGCACATCGGGCGATCGTACGTCGACTGGCCCTGGCCTAACACGAGTTTCCACGATGCCAGGATGGGCGTTAAAAGCTACCCGAAATTCTCGAAATTCGGGATCCAATAGTTCCTCTGTTACGTATACCAATGCTAATATTGGTTGGAGAATCCATAGTCTTGTCATTTAATCATTTCTTCAAATAATATATTACATAAATCAAACGAGTGGATAAGAAACAGTAATTTATGTTAAATGAATACGGACAAAATTATATAATTATTTTAAGGTCTATGTAAATTTTTAAAATTTTTCAATATAATTTACTCTAATATATGTAACATCTAAAATTCTAGTTTTCAAGTCTTTCAAAACATGGTCTGTTAATCTATCGAAGTCTCATAGTGAAAATAAGAAATCGAGTTATTGCAAAGATAAGGATTCATAGAAGAAATCAAAGTTTTCAATCGAAATTGAAAAGATGTCGGTTTTCTCCGGAAAGAATTGAAAAGAGGGAGCGGAGATTCAGGCGATCGGTCGGTCGAGGGCAATTTCAGTGCAATATAACGTTGTCCATTGGTACGTCCCGGTGCGTGTGGTCCTTTTGTTGTCCCCGGAGGGATCCCTCGGCAAACCTAACACGTCCCTAATATCGTCACAGGTTCGTCCCTCGTCCGTCAGTCGGAGCATATCGTGACGCACGGTCGAACCGTTCCTGATAGTCCCAACGTGGCCGATTAGCGAAAGTGTCAACCAGTGAGCGCGATGCGTGCATATTATTTGCACTAGTTCTCGCTTAATCTTCCCCTCTGTTGTTACAAACCGTTCCTATCTCTTCAGCATCTCTTTTCCACCCCTTTACCACGTAAGAAGGAACAATGAGGGACAGCTTGTAACTGATAGAGTGAAAATAAGTGAAGGAGGGAATATAGTCTTCTGGTACGATTTTAATCAGTACCATTATAAAATGTAACGATCTATGGGTGGTAATGGAGGCGTATCACTTTTACGAGCGACGGAGGGAACGGCTATTACGAAAGCCTTTGCAACTTTATTCGCTGTGATAAAGGAATACCTAGCTGGAGTAGTGGTTCTCATTTCCAGATGAAAAATAAACAATTATAAAAAAGGGTTAAATAGCGAAGAAATTTTTCATATCGAACCAAAGATAAGAAAAATGAAAATCTTCGTCTCACAAGATTCTATAGAAAGCACAGGATCGAAAGATCTTGCTGAAACTGGCTCGCAGTGATTCCGGGTCACCGAAGAGATCATCGTCTATTCCCATTGCGACAGGTCAGCCGTGCTTCGTCGAAGGAACTGCACGTGCAATTATGATAATGGCGAGCGTAGTCGAGGCGCCTAACCCGTGCTAACTCCGTACGTTAGTTCTGGTAGTTCTGATATCGTCTGTGTTTAAACAGCCAGGCGGTGCTGCGGCAACCGTCGTCGTCGTCGTCGTCGTCGTCGTCGTCGTCGTCGTCGTCGTCGTCGTGGAAGGGGTCTCGGAATAGCGAAGGTAACGGGAAGACAAGGGGGGTAGATGGTGGTGTTGAGGGTAGGAGGAACGGGTTGAACACGAACAAGGGAGGGAGAGGAGGGGATCCGGCAAGCTGGATGGAGGGGTACGAGGCTACGACGGCAAATCTACATAATATAACCAACTATTGTTCAAATAGACGGCGCTCCGCAGATTCAATTACCATTGTGATACAATTAATGTTGGGAATTTCATCAATTCGAGTGCCGGGCACGGCTCTTACATATGCATAGCAGAATCGAACGTGGGCACGGATTTCGCGGCCGCGAAGAAAGTCGACGACAAATATTATTCAAACGGCTTTGCTGTCTAATCAGCTACCGGGACATAGGGGATCGTTTCTGGGATTGGGTCTCTTCGTATCGCGTTTGGGATCACGGTCGCACCATATGGATAGCAGTGCTATGAATATCGAAGAAATACTTGTCGATGAATAGATTTTTCAAAAAATCAAAAGGTAGATGAAACTCAATCGCAAAACAGAAAACTGTTGAATGTAACTTGAACAGCGAACAATAGAATTCCCCGAGCTACGTTCTTTGAAACATTAATCCACCGATAGGTTACACGATCGACCCGGCGCACGCTGTCGTCGGGTAATACCGAACAATTATCGTTTTCACGAAACAGCGGCGTATTCGGTGTTGAAATCACGATCAAGGTCTACCCTCACGGATAATACGTAAAAATGATAACGACGCGTTATTCAATTAGATTATTTTCATGGGACGCGTAGTAATTTCATTGCGTGCGACGGGCAAAGCGGGTGGAAAAAGGGTGGGAACAAGGACAGGGGGATAGGGTGTTTTGAGTGAATTGGAGAGCTGGACGCCAGAGGCGGGGCGATGTAGGCGCCGCATCATTGCCGGACGTTAATCGCTGATATCGTTGGCCGAATTAAGCGGTATATCGAGAGCTTTTAGAATTAATCGTAAACCAACCGCGGCCCCGAAAACAGATCGCTCGTATCACGAGGCTCATTTCCAGCGTCGAAATTGAGAACCACTGGGGTTGGGCTCGCGTGCACGGATCCATATAAATTCTAATTCCGCAATCAGCGGTATCCAAGATAGTTCTAGGCCGATCCTAGCCGGCTAATTCCAACTACCTAACACACGCTGCTCGCGCCCTACCTCACCAAACCTTCTTATATTTGCCCGACAGTTTATAATAGCCATAATCAACGGTTATACCAATCCCACGATAATAATTACCGAAGCTGAAACTTTCAGCTTTCGGCCCGACGGCCGTGCACATGTGCCCGCCTATCCACGTACGTGTGAATTCTCCTGTCTCGTGCGGCTAATTCGAAGGCACACGCGTCCTAAACTCCTTCGGTGATTAAATTTCATTTTCGACCCGCGAACAGGAAAGAAAACGGGCGTAAAGGTGAAAAGGGGGTACGCGAAACTAACACCCGCATCGTCGAAAGCGACCGATCAATCGTTTTCCACAAGTATCGATTCCGCGTCTTCCTGTCGTCACTTTGCGAACGTCTTATTCGCCTTTGGACACCGAGATTGCCAGCGTGGTAATCTGGCGAATCATTAAATACAATTAAGACCGTCCGGCGAGGCAGACGGACGGGCTACGAAACTCTGCGAGACAATCGTGACTGGCAATTCGCCATCAACGTAGGGAAAAAAAGAAGAAAGTTGGTAATTATATAGAATAGGGTCCACCTTGTTGTTAGGCTGACCTTGTTGTGTGTTACAAAGGTGAACGTTCTCGGTAACTTTGTAGGAGGTTACATTAATGTCAATAAAATTAAAAATAAAAATAAAATTTTGGAAAAATGTTTTAACGATTGGCAAGAAGAATTCGTATGAGTGTACATGTATTTCTTGTATCCAAAGGGGTGGGGAACCTTGAATTACTGAAAATAGGATGGATCGATTCGAGTCGAAGCCAGCCAAGTTTACTAGACACTCGGGTAGGGGACGAAGGGAGCAATTTTCAACCCCTGTTGGTCTCCTAGAATAATCGATCGTATAATTATCGTGATGTACCTGCTAATGCCGCGAAAATCAGCCCCTCGCAACGTCCGCCGTGCCGTGCAGACGGCGGGTTAAGCGTCGGTAGTAGGAGCACATGGTAATTATATCACCGACTAATGGATATAGTTAATTGCTAATTATGAGGCCTGCCGAATGATCGATAGTACCGTGAGGCATCGCGGTGCCCCCCTCGATCGTTGGTTGGAAACGACAGGCAAGGGCCGGGGGATTACCAAGAATGTCATTCTGGCCTACGCTCTGCTACCCTAAGCCAACACTGTTCGTTCTCCCTGTGTAAATTAGGCTACGTTCGACGGTGATCGATAATTCGAATTGATAGACGATTCGAAGCTTTTCCAAATTTCATCAGATTTTCCCTCGCATCAGCTTCTACCCATTGGATCAACGGTAGTTTTCTATTTTCGAAGGACTTCATTGGCGAAGAATGTTAGATCGAACAATTTAAATAATTTGTATTCGTTAATTATCATTTCAAATTGAACGATTTCGAAAGAGGCTCGCCCAAGTGACGAGAAATTATACTTTCATCATTGTACAAGGATCGTGTGACGTGAACGCAAGAAATTAAAAGTGAAACACACTCAGACTGGCGCGAAAGGTGAACGTTAGCCTTTGGGCTCGACATAGTAAGCGCGCGTCTTTGCTAAGCCAGTTGCCGCCGACTTAGGCGAAAACGTCAAAGAGCGGAATAATGTTAGAGCCTCGATCCAAGGGAAGGGACTTTATTAGATCGACAAAGTCCTCGTTTGCAAAGTGTCTTTCTCGTCGAAAACTGCTATGGGGTGTTAACGGCATGGCGTCTGGCGAAGGTAAAGTTCAGGCGTAAAATCAAAATTCTACCGTTTACCAAAAATCAGAAGATTTATTTTTAATTTCCTAATTGATCTTTCCGATCCTCCTAATTACGCTACTGACCCAAACAGGAAATCCTGTATAAAATGAAAAATCTGAAAATATCTATCATTTCGTAATTGAAAATTTTCATGATTAAACGTTTGAGTGGTAATGATGTTTGGCTCGCGCTACAGGAAGCCTATAGTAATTCGTATAAGGAATAACATTATTCCGCGAAGGCTTATTATACACGGCGACCGATTTCCTCGCAGTCCTTGAGTTACACAATCCTGAGCCAAGTAAGATCATTAGCAGATGCCTCGGTGTTAATGAGCGTAATTCTAGATGTTCCAACGATACTGCCAAGCGTACTCGCGGTTCTCTGCTAAGACGATTATTCCAGCTACGTTCGCCGAGGCGGTAAAGCAAGGAGTACGGTCATAAGTAGGTATCTGCTGGCCAATATAGTCCGCGAGGAAAAAGGTTAATCGGTACCGAGGTTTCTCCATTATCATCGTCAAGGCTGTGAAACTTGACTATCAATGTCGAATCAATTTTCCGTCGTCGTTCAAGGCGACGCGACGGATGCATTACGGGACGGGGGACGAATTAACTCGCTCGTAGTTTTCATTGTGCCGCAACGCGTAACGGCTTGCTGGTTAATAATGTTCCGTTTTCTCTCTTCGCGGCTGATCCTTATCGGAAATTGACGCTCAAAATTACGCTTGCCACGATGCCGTTTCCCCTACGTGAAATCGTGTCTGCGTGTGCATGCAATTTAACCGTCTTCTCCTTGGGGAGTTCGCTTATATACGCCAGCGTTTTAACCGGAGGATACCGATTAATTAATATCCTCGCCTTTCATCGTAAGTGATTTCGCGGATACGTCAAATTACAAAACGAACGAGAGAAAATCTTTTTCTAACTTCGATCTTTGACACGAATATCATCCTCGTTCCTTGCTCATTCATCTGCTAATTGCTCTCCGACGTACATTAATTAATCCTAATTCCATTCGTAAATTGACAACTCATTTCACCCAATTGAATCAACTCGTTGGTAAATCAGACTTCTCGGAACTTGGTCAAAATTCTCTGATACTTATTAATATCGCTGACTTGCTATTTATAAAATTTTATATCGATAACATTCGAAGAATCATACTTTCATGAAAACGGATGAAAGCCAAGGATTCCCCGTAAAAATTCCATCCACCATCAGCGGAGATCAACGACGTTCTCCTACCAGCGTTTAACTTGAACTTGCGATTCAGCGAATGAAGACGCCATTATTAAAGGAAATGTCAAGTGTCGGAACGCTAAGTGCGCGGATTAACGCACTCCCATGCATCTCTATTGCGCCGATTGCCGGCACTCGTTGTCATATAGTAGCTTTCGAGTCTCTCCGCGAGATTGACCGGATTTACCAGGGTAATAATAATTCATTCCCCTGCTCTTTTCCCCCACGAGCAACGGCAAGTGGATCTGATCGCTTAACATGTGCTGAACGTTGATGACTTCTGGGAAGCATCTTCACGGCGGTTCACTTACAGACGTTGCCGAGGAAAACGTCAGCACATAATTACCGCAACAACTGCGATGGCCGACGAGGCAACAATACGAGCGTTCCTCCTGGCCAACACGTTCGTTCACCCTTCTGTTCCGGTAATTCGAGCCCTCTTCGTCGCTTTATTTCGATAGAGTAAATTTGTCACTGCTTCTCGACCGAATTAGAATTCTTATTAGCGTAGGAAGTACGAGTAGGTTATTTATTGAGATGGGAGGCTACCGTTAGGTTGAATTTAAAGAGGTATTTGGAAAAATCAATCTTTTTTTGCATTTTCTCAAAGTGCGTATCTTCAAAAATATCTCTGCCAAAGAATATTCCGGAATTCGTAAAAATAACGGAGTTACAGTGTTTTGAAGATTATTAAAAAGAAAAGCATCAAAATGTTAGATTCCGTAGAAACTTACATTTCGGGGTACACCTGAGTCCAGCCCGATCCTGCGAGGGTTAATAAAGTAGGAAGCGAAGGACGAATCGCGTGAGCAAGCGAAAAAGGAAAGAGTAGAGAGAGAAAAAAAAAGGGAGCAACGGACCAGAAGAGCTCGACACTTCGTACAGGACCGAGGCCACGGTCGGTTTAATTAAGTTGCTCGAGCCTGGCAGAAGTTTCGTCGGGTTTGTTTCGAGGCGGTAGAGATGGCAGTGTACAGCGACACAAATAAATTTTCCCGGAATGGCATTGTCTTTGAGGTCGACACATTTGCGGAATAATACTCGATAACTCCGGGGGCCGAGGAGAAGTTATATTAGGATGGCTTAATTAACCCCCTACCATACCCTCCCTGATCCCTCCCCCCACCAATTCTATCACCCTGGCATTCTACACCCCTTTCCATCCCCACCAACACGCGTTCCTCTTTCTCTGTCTCCGCTATTCTACGCGTCTATCCTTCGGGATACCCTTCAACCAACGACGATATAGATGTCTGCTTCGACTCATTATGGATTCCTTATTACGAGAATAGATTAACGGATTAAATCTTAACCGACGACAGACGGGGTGGGATCAGGGTAGAGGAGTAGTTAATTATGCCGCATGTTTGGTGATCTATTTTCGAAAATTCTTTTTCCTTTTTATCGCGTTAGGTAAAAATTATGATAAATGTAGGCATTTTTACGGAAACAGCTATCACTCGCGCTCAATCATTGTTTTAAAAAAAGAAATCGCACTTCGCGACGAGACGCGAAGACTTATAATTATAATTTATAGTAATATGACTTATAGTATAGGATTTCCACCCTTAAATGGTACCATAAAAAGAAAAGAAATTTAGGATAAGATGGAAAGAAGAATCTTTACTGTAAATCGTGAGAAGGTTGACGTATCCGGGAAATGGATGGCGCGAAAATTAATACGTTCCAACAGTTTCCCGTAACATCGTAACAGTTTCCCGATCGCGGCAGGTCCCTCCTTTCACCTCGTAAAGTCGGATCGGTAATACGGAACACTATTTATTCCCGAAGTTTCGAAGGCTCGGGTGAGCCGAAAGCAGCTCACTTCGAGGTAATTACGAGGATTCGCCGTCTTTCTCGTCGTCGACGACGCGCCGGCTATCGGTGTCTCTCTTTCCTTGCCTGTGCAAAGTATACGACTGTCTCGCTCCGGCACGCCGATTCTATCGGGCATAATTACCTTTCGCTGTCCCTCTCGGATAATCATTGTAACACCTAAGCACCCTACCTAACCTACCGGAGCCTAGCCAGCGTTTCCAGCGTTATTCGCCATCGATCGACCGCCCTGACGACGATTTCCGTGCTACGACGTGGTCATTGCTGCCCGTACGACTAGATCGTTTCGTTAACGATTACAGTGTCACTCGGCCAATCTAGGATTATCGCTATTTCGGTCCGGCATGCGACTAAACTCGCGCGGCAAACTATCGGTATCTCTCCTGCCACCCTCGCTTCGTACAAACACCTTCTAAACCACCCCCGCTTTCTTCATTCTTACACTCGGTATCCTTGATTTCTCCAAGATTTTCAAATCTTTTATTTTCTATCGCGAAAGGGACGAAAGAATTGCTAATTGAAAGAAAATAAAATAAATGAAAAAGAGATATCAATTTCTTAGAGAATGTAGAAGGACTTCGACGAAGTGTTTCTAAAAAGTACACAAAAGAAGAATCGCTTTGACCTACTGTCTTCGAATCGCGCACATCGGTTAGCGAAAGATCGATGACTTTTCAGGAGAACGAATCGATCCTAGCTTCAGTTTTATCGATCCCTATTCAATGAGGATACGCGCAAGCCGCGCGACGCATTAAATCATTGAAATTTATGCAGCCGGGCCCAGTGCGCGCAGTATCTTTCACTTTTCATTACGGGATCATTTGTCATGCGTCCGTAGATCCCTTATCACTGGCCGATCATAAACAACCGAGGCATAAATTTCAACTTTCGCGCATAACCTGACGGCGAAGCATCGACCGGCCTGGCGAGAAATTTATTACTTCAAAATTCACCGATCAGCACACGTTTTCATCCTACTTCCTTCGATGACAAACTTTTTCTCGCGTTTCTTCCTCGCGATCGTTGAAAGAACTTTCGGTTATTTCGACAAAGGCGTGGGACCTTCGTTTCACTCGGACCGTGGAGCTCGTAAAACTTAATATAATTATACATAAAAAATATCGTGACCAGGTAGCTGGCTGAACGAGGCAAAGTGAATAAAAAAGTGCTCTTTATTACAATGAGCTTTAATTAACGCGCTCGCGCGCTATACGCTAGCACCGCTCGTTCGCGTAGCACACTTTCTCAACTTTAATTTACAACGTCTGAAAGCGCACCGGGTCGCGTTCGTTACATCGTTGCCGTAAAGGCATAGACACATAATTATGCGACGGCAGGTGAACGAACCCCGAGACGCTGATTCGTCCACGGACCATTGAATCCTTTCGATGGAACATAGAGACCATGCGAATTCGTAAATGATGGATCCGCGTGCGGTTCCATGTTCTGTCCTGTCGATGCCGGAGGAGGCTGGTGACGTCAATGATATTCGACGTGTATCAATGCGAATGGATCACGCAGACTTTAAATTTAAAAAAAATACCAGGGGAAAGGGTTTTTTCTAAAGATGAGATATCAATAAATTTTTGCACCCAAAAATGGGATAACTCGTATCAGTATCAAGATTCGAACGGTTCAGGTACAGGTTGCGTTGTAAGCTTCTGATCTCATCCCTCTCCCTTCCGCTTCCTATCGCCGTCTCGCTCGCTCCTGGCAGCGAGAGATATCAATTAGCACTACGTCCTGGGGAATTAATCTCGGGAATTAATATCGCGACGTTGCCAATTAATTTTCGTTAATTTCGAATCAGCAGTTTCCAGAGCAGTGCCAGTGCGGCCCCCTAACACAAATCCCTATCGCTTGGTCCGCTGCTGTTCCGAGAGTTAGCTAACTGGTCGGATAGAGACAGCAAGTAAGACGAGCAAGCGACAAAGAGACACGTATGAAGAGAGACGCTGTGTAGACACTTCCACGAAAGTTTCACGAGCAACCTGGCTGACGCGTCGACCATTTTCTTGCTACAAACCCGAGGATCGCGTGTTGGCGTTTATCAAAACACGCGTTTAATCGCGGCCCGTGTGTCGCCACGGGCGTCGAAAGTGGTCGCACCGCTAGCTGATTTCAAAAACTCCCGCCCTCGGACACTTCCAGGAAGTTCGAACCAGATATTCGACGTTCTCGTTTGAAAGGAAGGAATTTCGTACGTGGAACGACCTCTTTTTAGAAATAACGAGGTGGTCAAAGGTGATCCAGATTCGTGGATCTGGTTTAATTCGAATAGTTGCGAAACGAGGGCAGGAAGATTGTAGATATCTTCTGTAGAACGGTTTAGCGGTGAAAAAATAATAATCTATTTTTCGTCTCGTCGCAAACTGCCTCCTTTTTAAAAACCAATGAATAACAATTCTCGCTTGTCTTTTTTATAAGAGAAGAGAAGCACAGCCGCCACGCTGCGACTCCCACGCTTCAGTATTTTATATATTTGAAAAATTCAGAATACTCTGATTTCCCATGAAACCGAACACGACCACCATTTACCAAACAGCGAAAAATTTGTCGCACACCATCATTCTTAAAACAGCACACGGATAAAAAACATTAAGCACTCGATATCTCATGAAATATTACTCGCGATCCCCTCGCACCACCTCTCCTTCATTTACAAATTGAACGAATAACAATGAATCACCTTTATTCCACAAAATGGAAGCGTATCTCCATGGCTGAACCTATATACACGATGAAAAAAAAAAAGAAGAGAGTAGCTTCGATAATGTTGGTAGCTGGCGGAGGGATCGCGATAAAACACACGAGAAATATTAGCATAAAAATTTGCTGCTGGTGCATGAAAAACGATTGTTCTTTGGTGGGCCGTGAAATGTTCGTCGCGAAAGGTTGGCGAAACAGGGCAGGAAATCGCGTGTTTCTTGCGCGATTCTCGCCGAGGGTGGCCGACGACCGTTTCGTTTGCGTTTATCAAAACACACATTTAATTATTCCGCGCATCGCCGTGGGCGCCGAAAGTGGATACCCGGTGCTCGCTTATTCCGCGCTTAATTCACACCTGGAACCGTGACGGACCGACTAGACCCGCTTAAATTAAAGCGACGGATAATAAAAGCGTTAGCTCGTTGGAGCCGCGGGTTCAGCGAATCTTTTCCTCTTTTTTCGCCCCCCCCCCAACACTTTTTTCTTTTCTTTCTGTCTCTCCTTTTATTTTTAATTTTTGTTCGCTCGTTTCCGTTACGTACGTACGGGACGCAAGTTGCGGGTCGTTGCAACTTGCCTTTTGTTTTCCGCGCCCTTGCCGAGCTTTTAAAAACACAGGAATGCGACCGCGAACATTCGAATTTCAGGGGTGGTTCGCGGTCGCTGAAAACTGTGCCATTTACGGCCCCGCAGTTAATTGGGAAACTGGGCAACATAGTTTGCAACTGAATCCAACTTGATTCTCCGGAGAGCACGGCTTTTCAAGGAATATTTTCTGTCTTCCTTTCTTTCCATGATGAGGATTTTTCATAAGTGTTACATGATAAGAAATTCAAATTAATTTTTGATATAAAAGCAAAAATTCTTGTAAATTAAAGTAAGAAGAATCGAAGCTGCTGAAATGTTGGCAAGAATTTTTCTAAATGAAATTTCAGAAGCGATAGGACAATTTTGAAGTACGGTTTCGACGGAAAGGCAAGCTGTGACTTGAAATTGAAATACGCCTAGAGAATATGTGACCGCGGAGGAGATTACGCGGTGGTTACACGCTTTAAACACGCACACGCGTCTCGGTTCGCGCGAATTCACGCGTGCGCACGCTGCTCGCAGCCAGTTAATGAGACACATTCACAAAGTTTGCCCTACGCCGAGACGAGTCGATTGTACGACGAGAATTAGCTTTTCAATTCAGCTGGTCCCGGGCCACGGCGAACTTACGGCTCCAAAGTTTCACTGAATTTAAATACGTCGTCTGGATAAGTCGTGCAACATGTTCGCCACCCTCGTCCGTGTCGTTTCCTCGTGTTTTCCACCCTCGATACGCGAATCGAACATTATTTTCCACGGATCACTCGATGGGTTAATTTTCCAAATTAAAATTCAACGCGTTCGTGAATTCCGACTAACAAACGTAAATGAGATCGAAGATGGGGGTGGGTTCGATTAGCCGGCACTCTCGTTACTAAATTCCAAACAATAAAGGACAGATGAAAGGGAAGAAAGAAGAAAGGGGTGGGGTAGTTCTCAGCCGCGCCTGGTAATGGAACTTCGGCCGCTTTTATAAAACGCGGGGGTCGGTCTTTCTTAAATAATGAGATACATTTAATCAGAGGATTAATGAACGCCAAAGAAGTGGAATGAATTATGAATGATATTTATTCGTCGAGCACCGAACCGACTTGGGAAAATGATAATGCGAATCTTCGTCACGATCGTAATAATAATAGCAACAACAACAACAGCGATGGCGACAGGCCGAAGGAGGATAGAGCGAAGAAAAAAAAAGGAGAGGAGGATAAAGAAGGACGATAATAAAGGAGAAGGCGAGGCACGGGAACAATAAGAAACGTGTTCGGTAGAGGCAGAGTTAAAAGAGGGTGGGTGGGTCGAAAGGGGAACGCGAAACTTCGTCTCTCGCCTTTATTTGCATAAAATCGTCGTAGTCGACGCCTTCGAAGATAATGAAATGAAACTAAACAAATAACGTGGATGCTAAACATTAATTACATTCACCGTGGAACGCGAAGAGAGAGAGAGAGAGAGTGTAGCTAGGGGTTTCGTGAAATTAAGAGACGTTCAGCGAACGAGAAGAGAAAAGGGATGCTCGACCGGTTGAAGGGGTGGTTGGAAACATGACCGAAAAGGGAGAACCCCTGCAGAGTGGCGAATTAAGAAATCGTTTAAGAAGTTTATATCGGCGTATGCTGTCAGAAAGAAAGGGTTGAACCGCCCACTTTGCGAAATACACTAACTACTGCATTTTAAGTAACGCACCTCTGAAAAACACCCTTCGTTATATTCATAAATTCTGATTGATTAATTAAATTTGCCTTACTTAGGAGCTGCCCGGATTTCAAACAGAAAATTTATTTCCATGGTAATTTACAGTTCTACAACACGAGGGAAACAACCCTTCGATTCAATAATGATATGGGAAACTGTACAAGTACGACCGGGTGCGCGTAAGAAAGTCTTACAAATTAACACATGGCGCAAGCGAAGAGGAAAACATACGCGGAAGGTTTTCAAATATTAACTTTGAAATTGCCTGCTGAATTTACTTTAACGAATCTATTGTGAAATTCATTGCGCGATGCGTGCATTGAAAATACGTTGAATCTAACTTCTCGAACAATATTTAAAACACTGATCTAGTATTCCTGCCCCAGGGAATCGAATCGTCGAGTCTCAAACTCAAGTCACTTATACTCGCGAATCGAAACGAAATGTCTCGTTATTTTCGAAAAAGTTTCTCGAAATAACCGGAGGTCCAGCCTCGCGAAAAGTATGCTCGAAGAATCGGCACGGAGTCTCGACGGATTTCTGCAAACGATAAAACGCGCGATGGCAAAGTCGTGCCACGTCTGACGGGGTAAAAGAGTACGAGTTATGCGATTCAGAGATCCTCACGTACGGATGTATGATAGCCACTGACCGTTGCATTTCGTTGGGTATGCATTTACGAGCATGTTGGACCTCTTTCGCGGAGACATTGATGGACAAGCGCAGCTTATATGGCTACTCGAAGAGAGAGAGGCCTGGTCGTGGCCGTTTACATATTTATGTTATGACTCCGCTTCACTCGACTTAATTGACGGAATTGCCATAAATTTGCGAATATCGCGTGGACGAAGACGACGGGGACGAGGTGGACGTCGTACATATATTTATTTCCCTACGTGTGTACGTGTATCTGGGAAACAGGAACGAATTCCAATGAATACCGATTAGGAGAGACCCGTCGGTCCGTTCGACGATCGTTTTCGTTATCCAAGGGTTAGGTGGGAATTCCAAAAGACGGGGGCTGTAATTGACGGAATTCCGGCGAGTTTTGACGAACGTCCGTGCTTTTACCCGGTGATCGATACCCGTCGAACGTTGTTTTGTCCCCTGCGACTGGAAACGATTCCCGGATGTTTCCTCCGAGTTTTCGACGACTCGAAGAACGCTAGAGATTCGGTAAGAACGATGACGGTCGGATGTTTGTAAGCTCGCGGACGAATTGTGAAGATTATCAGCGAACGATTGAACTTCCAGTTATGCGCTTCGTATTTCAATATTATAAATAAAAAAAGAAAAAATAATTAAATAAAGCTTAGATAAAATAAAAATTTTCAAATTTTATCTTTCAAATGTCAATTTTCACAACGGGAATATCAGCATAGAAATTAGGGGTTAAAGTTCACCATGAAATATCCTGTAGAGGCAACAATTCTTAAGATCCTTAAATTTATACGATACGTCATTGTACAACGATTACTTAGCCTCTGTTCAGCGGTCGCTTGAGATGCATTCCAATGTATACCGATTAAGAGAGGCCAGGGAACGTCGTCTGGTATCCGAACGTACGTCGACTCGATGGGAATTCGAAAAAGTCGCCGGTTTATCGTATAGGTTTAACGGGATTCGCCGGGAATAACTCACGTATTCGGTTCCCCGGCCAACAGCATGCGATCCAGCGTTTCTCTTTAATTGAATCGGATCTACATATCCGGATGGCTCCATTCGTCCGCGCGTACCACACGGACGATCCCGTAACGAAGGCGGACACAGGGTCGCGTGAAAAAATGGACATTTGCCAAAGCGTTTATCTTCGTACGATCTAGCTTTTAAATTTGCCCGCGATCATTGCTTGCTTCCAATTTCTCCTCGCCAGCTTTTATTGAAACATTATCGCTTCTCTGCTGTTGTTAATCATACACGAACGATACAAGGAATAAATTTCACTTGAATTTCACCCTGGCTCTTTGTTCTAAGAAATGTCATAGAAGAGTAATAAATTTTCAAAGAATCCTCTACCATTTTTCAAATATCGTTGAAATTGTATTGAAACATTCCCATCTAGATCACCAGTTCCAGATTTCATAGAATCAGGATATTGCAATTTTCAAGCATTTCAGAGAAAATTTCTTCGGTTTCGAGTAAAAATGTAGGCGGTTTCGTATGAAGCGGACAGATTCACGCTGCGAAGACGCGATAGTGACGTTTCCCGAATGATGTAGACGGGCATAAAGTGGACAAACTAGGGTCATTTGTCTGCTATCCTGGGAGGCTGCACTCTCTACGATGCCGGAACATCGAGAGGGCAGCGAGAGAGGGAACGGGCACTGGTTTATTTCAGGGATAATCCAAACAAATGTACTCGGTGGCTCGCGAGTAAATAACATGCAAATGCCGTAATGCTGGTTGACCGATGGTCTCACTCGTCTCCGTCCTTGGACGTGCCTCGCGAAAATCTTTCTCCCTCTTTCTCTTACTTGTCTTTCTTTTCAGAAATTCCTTTCTTTCTTTGACCGCACTGCTTCAGCTTTCGATCATCCAAAAATTGTTTATCAAATAATTATTAATTGCAATTTGAAATTTTAATTTGAAATTATTTTCCAATAAAACGCAAAAAAAATTTCCAGTGATCTTTTATGAATTTTCCAACGTTTATATCATCGATAGAAAAAGATCGTGCATAAAATACGAATTCACAATAAAAACGTACGTTTGTAATTGATGAAGACCCGGGCACATTGGAAATGCGACTTACCAGTGTTCGAATTAAAATGCAAAATTCTCTTGCCGACCATTCGTTTTATTAATCAGCAACGAAAACAAAATGCGAGCCGGCGTTTTCCATGAAATAAAAGTCCCATTATGAAATGAATAAAAATTTTTATGGAAATCGATGCTGCTTTTCAACATAATACGAATAGGTAAACACACGATCCGTGCGTGGCGCATTAAATTATCAGTCTTCTTCGACGCTCGAGCGTGGAAAAAAAAAGCGATATTATATTCGAGGGAGAAATTTTATAATATTTATATTCGTTCGTGACGTTGCTTTTATAAAAAAAAAAAAAAAGGAATCCGCTTCGCAGAACTCGTGTCCGTTTACACATTTTAATTAACTCGATTTTTCCCACCTCTGTAGCAACTTTTTTACGAATTCTCTTTCAATTTATAAAACAATCTAAGATAAAAACAATCGGACAGTAACAAAAAATTGCTTTGTAATTAGGAGAATATATCCCTTTTATAATTTTTTAAAAATTTCCACCTTTAGAATTTTTCTCTACGAGTTTATTTGCTACACGAAATCAAGTATCCTTGATAGCTTCCATTGACGGTACAAATTTTCACTCAAGTCACCGTACTTCCTCCGTCGGGCGACGTTACTTAATCGGAAAGCGAATGCCCGCGAGACAGCGGAAAATACCCAGGACAGCATATAATTCCGGAAGTCTTTCGAGCATTAACAATTGTCCCGATCACACGGAGGGATGCGTAACGTAGTTCCCCGTCTGCTAGCCGAGTCTCATTCGACTCTAACGGGGGTTGAACAGATAACCTGGTTTCGAAAGGGGCAGCAGATGGGGTGTTGGCCACTGGCTATCTCAGACTTCCCTCATCTTGTGCCGGTCTGCCCTCGTGCCCGCCTCACCGCCCCTTACCACGTGAAACTACCCTGCTTTATCCGCCCGCTCACCATCCGCCCCCATAGTTTCCTGGGAGATCGATTGTTATGCATAGCCTGTATTTGCCCGGCCAGCTCAGTAACCGGCCCTGGAGTCTGGAAACTCAGGGAGTCTGCAAGAAGCGACCGGCCGACTCGACCGATTGACCATCGTCCAGAAGGGACCCGAAGAAAGCAATTTCAAATGGACAGGCAAATTAGACCGGGCGTACTTTTAAGGTTTCCCTGGATATAAGTGGATAGATCAATACTTCGACCATCCTGATCGTTCTTGTCTTAAATTCAGTGTCTGTTTGAACGGAAATCATTAATTGCTTTCCTTAAGAAGGTTTTCTTTAGAAAATTGGGATTTTGAAACTTTTGGAATTAGATAGACGAATGATTCTTTTTCAGAATTTTGAGAATCCAGACAGTTGACATAAGCAAAGGAACCACTGTCCCTCCCAGGATGTTTATTCTTGCGTGGACTGGTCTACTTCGAGCAAACAACGAAATGCAAATTAAGATTATTCTGGGCTGCACTAGCTGTTAACCTGAATTATTCGAGTCTTAATGATAGCTTAAGCATCTGCTCACTGATCTGAGGGATTAAAACCGGAATATTGCCAAGGCTAATGAACATCCGTGTCCTCGTGTGAACGTTCACCGCGAGAAACTTCGTTTAACCAGCTGTTTTTTCAATCTTTACATAAAACGAATTCGCCAGGAAAAATGTCCTCGGTCAAATTCTACGAGAAGCTTCTTTAGGCCACCGCTGTTTTTGGAAGTCAAACTCGAGAATAATTTGATTATCGATAAATTGAAGTTCAGTTTATTTTTGCGACGTATAACAGAGGATCGGGTTTCTGAATAATTCAAAGTATCGGATATTCGATAAAGTAAATGTATCAACAGGAAATAAAATAATTGAATAAAATAAATTATTTTAAACATCGCGATTTTAAATCGCTTCGAATGATCCAAAGAAGATATAAGGAATTAAGTAGAAAATTCTAAAACCGTGCAACGATAATGATCATCGGACGACTGGGTTGCACAGTGTACCGTCCACATCCGGTGCGCGGCACGAAGGGGGTTGGAAAACCACGATATGAGATATAGAGGTGTTGCACGAACAATGGATACGGAATGCGGTTAACTGAAGAAAGCTGAAACGGTAGCCGGAATAAACGGAGAAACAATAAAGTGGAATGGTCGAGTAAATGAGTAACGACGTCTGAATCGTCGAGGCCACGGTAGAACCCGAGGGAACGAACCGTGTCATCCCCGGTGAAAGTGTTTCGCGCAGATTTCTTTTTTCCCCGACGGACACCCTCAAGTTTCCAATGGAACGTTTAATCTTTCTTTCCTCACCCTCTGTGTGCACGCGTACCGAGGAAAGGTCCCGGATGTCCCGAAGCGTTTAAGCGTAAATAAAAGTCGAAGGATCGCTTTTGAGATACTCGGCTCGTAGGAGCAAACGATACGTCGAGAGATCGCGGGAGGATGAGGCGAAAAGGAAGTGGAAGAGAGTTTGGCGCACGAAGGGTGCTAAGGGGGTGGCGAGAGCGAACGAGGGTGTTTTTCCACCACCAGTTGCTCGCGGCATCCGCAAACCCCTCTCGATGCTGTTGCACAGAAAGAGAGAGAAGGAAAACTGGCAGACCATAAAAGTCCCAAACTCGCTTCCATCCTCCACTTGCCGTTCCTTGACGTTCGACCCCGATACACACACGCTTCTTCATGGTGCATTCTCGGGTATAAAAAAGGTCCTCTTACGGTTCAATAGGTTTTAGGTGTAGGTCAATGATCAGAAAGGAAAATCCGAGGGAATCGTTTCGATTTTTCTTTGAGTTTTCATCCCTCGATTGCTCAATTGTCACTTTTTATCACTAACCAAGAGTAATTAAAGATAATTTTAATTATAATATTTTGCCATTAAAAGCAAAATATAATTCATAATTTTTAAGAAAAATAATTCAATTTCTTGTAATTGAGGAGAAAGAGAAGTAGAGGCGAAAGTATCCAGAACAGTTTTCAGGGGACGAAACGCGACAAAATAACAAGAGAAGGGTAGAGAAGAGGGTCGTTTCGGCTAGCCGTTGTCAACGCGTAATCGTAAACCGATAAAAACGAACGCGAAGATTTCGAAGAAGCTGGTCGGAGGGGTGGTTTTTTTTTCCAGCCACCAGTTGCTGCTAGAGCAGAAAACCCCACTCGAATCGACGCTGCATTACCGTAAAAGTCTGAAGCTCTCGGTTACCGCCGTGGTCGGGGTGGTCCTCTTCTTTTTCCCTTTTCCTCTTTCCCATCCACGGCTTCAGACTCTCTTCGGCCACGAAACTGGGTTAGAGAATAAAACGGGAAAATACCAGACGATTGCTAGCAAGGGGAACGAACCGAGACGCGTTCGTCCGTGATCCTGCACGATTTCTCTCTGTTTAATCGAGATAAAATTATAGAAGATTCATCATCTTGTACAATCTATTTCATCAAAATGAAAATAATTTAAAATTCTCTCACGCCAACTTTTGCATAAGAATATAAATAAAAAAGAACGAGTTGTTTATTTGTTTACAAGATAGATTGCGGGTTGGTTGTTAAAGAAAAGCTAAACACGCCGAGAGCGAAAGACTCTTTGAAGGAAAATATTCAGCTTCCGGCGGTTTCAGGTTTAACCCCGACGTTGATAAGACGTCTGAATATATTTAACCGCGAAGCCTAAGGAGGGTCTTGTATTTATTTCGAGTCGACTGCACCTTGGCAGAAAATTAATTTGCTCAATTATGCGGTTTTTAGCGTACACCGCTTAAGAAACATCTAGCAACGATCGCGAGCCGTGCATTATCCTCGGCCGTACGAAACGTGCACCCTACAGCAGTCTCTGCTTACATTAGCCGCCCTTATGCAAATTAATACGAAACAAAGTACGTCGATGCGATCCTTCAACCCTCGGCCGGCAAAAGATATACCGCTGTCCCTTGTCTACCCTCCCTGTTCGCAACCTTACGTGAGTCGCCCTCGTAACTCTTGAAATTATAACACGTAAAGTATCGTGTATCTGTCTTGCTGATCGCAATGCTACACTGATTTCACTTTGTTCACGTATTTCTTAATTAATTAGACCTATGATAATTAGTCAGTGATTCGTGAATGTAACGTGATTTGCAATTGAAATTTCATTTTAAATAATGATTCGAATCTCGCAACACGAAAATAAAATACAAATAAAATAGAAATGTTTGATCCTCGTAAGGTCGTCTGTGGTTGATGGAACATCTTGTTAAGAAATGCAAAAAAGGCAATTGTAGGAGAGACATTAGATAGGACGAAGTAAGTAGTGGAGAAGGTAGCTGGCCGGTGGTAGAATGAGGGATGGGCCGAGTGTCCAGGTTGGAGGGTCGTTTATTGATCTCTCAAGTCCGAACCTCGCCTCGTGTACAAGAGGGACCTAACCCCATCCCATACGCCCTCGTGACTGGCCACAACCACCCCAGTGGCCGCACGCCGAGACACTGGACACAACGACTCCCTCCTCAGTCTCTCCTTCCACCTTATTCCACCCTCTTGGGAAAATAGGTTCCCAACCAGAGCCCTATGCTTGTGGCAGTGAAACATCGAATCATTATACATTCATCAATAGCCAAAGAAAAAATCATTATCCATCCTAATTTTCATCGATCATTAACATTAATTTTCCAATTTCTTTTTATCAAAAGAAAATACCTGAAACCTCTATTTAATTACACGAAGCCTCTACTCATTTTTGTTCTTTTTCGTTTGAATTATATTTAATTGATCAGAGATAAGAGCGATCGAGATGGAATGATTAATTTTGGTGGAATTTTAGTGGCAGGACAATAGGAGTGAGATGTTCCCGCTTGAGAACCGTCCACTTAGCCGAAGGGTTGCTAGTTGCAGATAACTTATTCCAGCTTCGCCCGCTACCCACCCTCCGATGGAACCCTCTCTCGCAGATCTTGGCTGGCGAGCAAGCGGTCATCTTGTCTGGCTGGTCCTTCGTAATATGGATCGTACTGTGCGAGCCATTTCCACAAGGTCTTAACAACACCGTCGGTACAGGTTGTCGATAAATCGAGAACCGTCCAGTTCCCTCTGACACGCCTCAGCCAGCCGAGAGACGTCCAACATCTGCTCCAGGACCTACTTCCTGTCCAGTTTCGGACAGTTCTATCCGGGACTAAAAGTGTCGAAGAAACAACCACCATCCAAAGATGCATCGATGCGAAATGGATTCGTTGAAAGGGGGATGATGATTCTTTGACGCGTGTTCAACAACCCCTGCTACGCTAAGCAACCGGAGGGATTTTCAGAAGAAAAGACGCGTCGGTTAGCTCTGAATCACTCCGGTGTTCGAGTGAATCAACGGTTCTCTTTGTTGCTCGAGCACTTTAGACGCGAACGAGCTGCCATGGGGATTAGGGTGTGTTATCTTTAACAGTGCACCGAGATTTGAAATGTTGGAGAGGGTGAGGACGTAAAAGAAACGAATAGCAAGTTTGGAGAACGGAATATTTCAGTTTAGAATAAAATTATCAGACAATTTTAAAGAAATTCTATCTTAATTAAGATACTTCTAATTATCCGTTCCCTTCCTCTCATCCCAACCCTTTGTTGAAACCATAGAGTACAACAAACTGCATCCAATAAAAAACAAAGGTGTTTTCGATGAGCTCAATCCTTTGATACAGTTGATATTACATTGTGCATCGAAGATAGACGCGTTCTCATTCATCACAAACGATTCGTTGTCGTGTTGGTACCGGGGGACACGTAACGAAGGGAAAAGGAAACGAAAAACGATGGAAAAAAAAGCAACATTAGAGAAAGAAAGGGAACGAGAGAGGGACAAAGTTCACACGCAAGAAAGTTCTTTGATAATTCTGCAATCTCATTCCCTGGTTCATTTACTTTCCTTTCCCTGCCTGTCTACACCTAGTTAACCGAACACAGGGCACCGGCTTCAGTTTTGCATCCCGCTTCTAATAATAGCTATCGCTTCATACATTTTCATGGCATTACAAAATCGGAACAAATAGAGTGTACACGCGGCAATTACGAATGCATTATGCAATATAAATATTGATGCTTCCTGCAAAAACGAAACGCCGAACGAGGCGAACGGAATGCAAAGCGTTCCGGGAAGGAACCAAGAGCTGAGAGAGAACCAGGGGGATCCAAACGATAACGTCTCTGGATGGTCTCGATCCTTTCTTCCGTTATTACACGTTTTATTAGAATACGTGAACAAGCGTATTTTCTCGGATACTTATGAGCCATTACTTGAACGTTAATGCTCTCCTAGATGAACTTTAACCCTTTCGGTACGGCACGCGTTAAGAAGAGCGCGAATTATCAAAAAATTAATAATGGAAGTTGCATTATCGTTCAGAAACCACATTATGTAGATAACAGTATTATATTTATCCTGTCAGAAATCTAACATCTTTGCTCCGTAATAATCGTTTACTTCATCTGCTATTTACTTCCGGAGGTTTATCAAATTTTCTACAGTCTAAAATATATCTCTTCTAACTGAACTTATTTAATTCAAAGTGAATCGCGTCCTTATCCATTGCTATAACCAAATGAATTGACAAATACTGAATGAAAATTAGGTAATTGCGGTAGTTAATTTGATCAGCTAGGAAAATGAACGCTTATAATAGACGTTCATTCATTCCACTGAATACTTGATCGTGCTCCTGTTTCTAGAGAGCTCTTTCTACCAATTAAATATATTCCTGTCAACAAAATTTTCATTAAATTAAGCGTTAAATATTTTAGTTGCTAATTCGAAGAATTTACACTTTAATTCCTCTGCAGTTCGGTCAATAACTCCATATATTTTTGTTCTTTCTTTTATCCTTCGTTTTGGACCGTCTAGAAAAGCAAACTTTTAAAATTTCCCAGCAAATCTCTTTTTTCTAACTACCATAATCGAGCCAGAACATAAGAGGCTCCGAGCAATAAGCTGAATGTGTTCGCGGTACAGGAAGAGGTCGGGGTTCACAGCTTAACGAGGCGGTCTTACACGCGCATCATCGTCGCTCGCGGTGCCCGCCGCGACGCTCGGCAATTCGACGCCGTTCCGCGTCGCATCGCGGCGGCTCGTGTGCGTGACGCACACGGGCGCGAAAACCGACTGCTGGCGAGCTAAAGGCCAATAAAACTTAACTCCTAATTAAGAAGCGTGAAGGATGAATCTATTATCCGTAGGGGCCTTGCCAACGTAAATACGCCGGCAGTAATGTCGCCGTTGGTACAAACATACCTACGGACACGGTCGGGCATACGTGTTCATTAGGCGTATTTGCTGTTTAGCATTTCAAATTCGGCGAGAGCTCCGACGCGATACCGCAACCCCGTCATTCGATATAACCGCCACCATGCCAGACCCTTTTGGCAATCAAATATTTTAATTTAATTATCCTGCTAATGATTCGTCTTACATTCTGTTCGTGGGTGCTCCCTATCGTCACCCTTTCGATATCTCTTAATTTCTCAGCCGAAATCAATGATTAAATCAATTGGAGCGACGTTGCGAAGAGAAATACAGCCGGTATCTGACATGGATAATAATGAAAAATCATGGCGAAGTGAATTCGCAAAAATTCTGGAATTTCTCACCGCGAATACGGGGGGTCGAATGTAATTAAATCGACGGCCAGTCGATGGTTCGAATGAAAAGATACACTCGAGGTAATGCGAGCCGCGAAGATGAACACCCACGTACGGAATATAAAACGGGTCATTAATAGGACGATTAAATTAATATATTCGATTGGGCCGCCCCCGCGGTCGGCCCGTTCTCAAAATCGTTTCATGCACGCACACTCGGGCCGCAATTGACCGCGTACGTCGAGGTGCAAACGTTAAGATAAAACGAATTACCGGAATATTTACGGTTCCGACGATTAAACGCGACCGGCTCATGATCCCGGCCGCCATGGACGTTTATTTAAATGCGTCAATGAAACGGCCTCGAGGCGTGCGAGGGAGAGACGTAATTAAGTCGGAGATTTCAGTGGTCGCAAATTAAAAACAGTCGTTCCAAGTTGCCGTGAGAAGACGTTATTAACGGCGCGGGAACGATTTCGATCTTTATTCCACCTCTTCGCACGCACCACGAAAAAACGATGGTTTTTGAAGTGCTCGAATATTATTTATCAATTATCGAAATTGTAAATTCATTATTTCTGGGCGTGAAATTTATCTTGAGAAGTTCAAACGAACTTCCACCTAAAATCCTAAAAACTTCCTCAACTTCAACCTGTCAACCGTGTAAAGAATAAAAATTCAAAGAAATCTCTCACCGAATGGATCTTCGTGGAACGTGTTATTTTCATCTTGTCTCGCCCTTCGTGGTCTCGCTTCTTGGCTCTAATTTGTATTTAATTAAGCGAGCCTGGTCGTCTCTCCGTTGTCCAGGACGGAGTTCGCCCGGTTTGATCTGCGCGTTAGGGTTCATTAGGTTATTGAAACCTTAGACAATGTAACTAGTGACTGCCGGGTACAGTGCTCCAGGGGCTTCGTAATGCCCGCTGCTTCGAGTGCTCGACATTTTGCATCTCCGGCCACTCCCACGACGAAACGGCTGGGTCTACGACCGCTTGGCCACCTCCTGCACGACCGTTTCGTCCCTGCGATCCGTTGAACGCCGCGGGCAACCGGCGCGTCCTCGGGACGACGCGAGTTTATATGCTAATAAGCCACATTAATTAAACGGGCCGCGTATGTCCGGCAGCGGCCGCCACCTTTCAGCCCTGCGACTTTCTAACTCTTCTTCGAAACGGGGGAAAAACTTTTTCGCGCCAGCTTGTTTCTCCAATGACAGGGATAGGATTGATAAGTTGATGGTCACTCGAAGCTTTCGAGGATTCTGATTGACGGGACGACGGAAGTGCTGGATACACGATGCATAATTTATGATAGAAGTTTATGTGCTATGTTCAGAAGTGTTGTGGAATAAATAGCCTCTGCATTCATTTTCTCTGTTACCATCAATCTATTGATATAAGTCCTCTTATCATGGACTCTGTTATCTCCCCAATCTTTTTTATTGTATCAGAATATCAAAAGCAGTTTGGAACTGTATTAACAGGAGGGTGTTCATAGCTTGTCCAATATTCCGATGGTGTTACAGAATTTAATCACTGTATCCTAGTGCAATGTCGATGAGATCATTTCCGTGAGGTTTAATATTCAGTCTTCTTGTGAGAAAGATCAATCCCACGCTCGAGGAAAAGCGACGAGCAAACCCAAGGAAAGTGTATTCGAAGTGTCCGATAAGAGCCTGGGGATATTATCAGCAAGGAAAGTAACGGACAGACGAGATCGTACACAGTGTTTGATAAGCATTTCGATCGGAGTAGGCTGGCTCGGAAGTTCCCGAGACGACCCGCATGTAAGCTCCAGTCGAGACTGCTCGTCGAACGGATATGCGGGTCGAACAGGGATTTATTTAAGAATCTTTCACGTTTTTCCTGGCTACAGAAGCGAAACAAGCCGAACGATGGACGGGGGATGGACAAGAGAAGGGGGACGAGGAGGCGCCATCTCGGCCGTCTGCTTCTTTTTCATTTCCCTGGGCAAAATTTAATTTGGAACGCGTCCAGTTGCACCTTTCCGCTCGCCCGACTGGTACGAGGAAACGAAGCCCCGGAAGATCACACGAAAAATGTACGTGCTTCGCGGCGGGCTACGTCTGGCCGACAGAGATCTGGAACGACGTCGACGAATTAGGAATTTTACTAACTCGGATAGTCGCATTTAATTTTAAGCCGGAAACCATACGAATCATTACTGTCTCCATTTTCGTGCGTATATTAAATTACAGGACCGGGAATCGCGAGACGATTCCCCGGAAAAAGGGGTGCTGGTGAACGCGGTCTCGGGTATATTACAGGAAGAGTAGCTGCACTCGAGGATTAGCCGAAGTCGTCCGCGGCAGGATAATAAACGTATCCTTCGTTATGCGAGCCTCGAACAATCGGAACGCCTATTTTCGTTCTGAGCAACTGGTAAAATTAAGTTTTCTATTTCAGAAACAAAAGACAGAACCGACGGAAAAAGAAATATATAATAATATTCTAAGCGATAAAGTTACACGGTATAGCAGCGTATTTTCAAGTTGAAAAGCAGGAGCAACTCGTATAATTAAACCGTAAGGGAAGAAAATTAGCGGTGGAAGGGAGAGATAAATATCGCTCGTGCAACATTATACATTTTTTAAGGTACGTGCCATATTTACACACAACGATAATATCTACATGTATATTTCGTGTTACTTAGTTTCGCTTGTACTTATTTTTCGCGCATCCGCTTTTCTGTAGCCTGGCCGGGCATATTTAAATATAACTTCTCTCATGAGAGGCCACGCAAGAGTTGAAAACGTACGAAAATTAATGAAAGAGTGGTGCTCGTTGTGCTTCAACGCTGCTCCCTTTTCCTCTCCCGCATTACGGCCAATAATTTATTTGACTTTCAGTGCGCGTGACATCATCATGCACGCATTAACCGCATTTACAATGTAACGCGATGATAAACATTAAGCACTCGTGCCGCGTCAGTGAGGTTAACGTTAAATTAGCTTCCTGCTCGCTTAATAGCGGCCAGCCGTCCGTCGCATTCGACGAAAAACTCCGGTGAAATCTGACAAGAATTTTTACTTTATTAAATACGTTCGCGATACAGTCGGTTTAATTACCCGAAGTTTATCCTTCCGGTAAGCGAGCATCGACACCAACGATCAAGTGCAATTATTAATTTATAAGCAGGATTGAAGACAGGTTTGGAGGAACGAGTACCTTCGTTAATTAGGTACTTCAATCGGCAGTTATTGTTTCGCGGCGTCCCTAATTTGGCAACCGACAGCTGCCACTGTTAGCGGAGGCGCTAATTAAAACACCTAATTGTGGCCATTAACGCGAAACGCGACGTAGCGATGCGTTCCATGGTACGCGGGTTCACACCGATCCAGGCTCGTTTATGCTCGCGCTATAAATATACGATCTAATTAGCATTTCTCGGTGTCTCGATTGAAATTAAGCGGCCCGCGGGCCAACACGAGCAGAAAGATCGAGGAAGCTGTCGCCTGTTTATACTCCACTCGTCAATTGCCACTCCTCTTCTTCGTTTAACGGCCACTTAAACGTCGAAGAGTCGAGCTGTCGGTTTAAAATTTTATTTATTTATAAAAAAAAAAAGAACCTTCTTCGGATAATGACGAGTGTTTTGTACAACTCGTGACACGTTCTCGTCGTCATAGCGACGTCTGTTTTGCGTATTCCTGCTTTTTATATACGTCCGGCTGATAAATTTAATAATAACGTGGATTGTGGAATGTTTGTTCCATTTTAATCTATAAATGAACGCATCTGGGAAAAACGTTAGAATATTAAAGATCATGCAGAGGAGTTTGGAACCTTTCAACTTTATTCTATTGGAGAGTTTTTTAAAAATAAATTAAATAATGTCGAAGGAAACTGTAAAACCTTCATCCGGACAGATTTTAGATAAAATCTAAAGGACGACACGAACCCAAAATTTCGTTTTCCTGTTCGCGTAAACCGTGAGACCGCTTGATTCGTCCAAATATAAGACGGTCCACGTACAAAGCACCGTCATTCATTCCAAGATAGGTATATTTATAAGATTCCGTTTCGAAGTCGAAGGCGATCGTATTTACCAACAGGAAGAGATCACTTAGCTCGATCCCGATAAATGGATTTCCTCGTATCGCATTAAAGAATGAAACATGCTAAATGCAGGAATTAGAAACAGCATCGATCGCACGTCAATTACATTCTAAAAGCATTAGAAAGTAGACTTGCAACTTTCGTTAGATCACGCGGTTCGATTGAGAACTTCTTCGTGAACGTTAGAAATTCAATGAATGGCATTTAAAATTCTGGAAAATTAGAACTCTATTCCTAGAAGGTTAATTATTAATATTACAATTCCGCGGAAGGTGTCGCGATAAATTTTATAAAATTATTTCCCACCAGTGTATCGACCGTGGAATATCTATTTTAGGGATTATTCACAGTCCGCGTGGACGGGACTCGTATTCATAGAAACGCGACAAACGTCGGCACCGGGCGTGGCATGGTCGCGCGTCTGTTACACGCTTCGCAATGCACCAGGTCCCAGGAGCGAGCAACAACAACGGCGAGTATCAAGTCGCTGGCAACACACAATGACGTTATAACGACTAATGATCATATCATTTAATTAACATCCCGCCTAACTAGCCCAGGCTTCATTAGCCTACCGCGGGCCTTAGACGGACACGTTACAACGCAACGCTTATTATGTATCTATCGGGCGGCGATTGTCCGCGGCGCGTGTTAAAGCCGCCATCGCGTTGTACCTTGCCGACACGGTTACCTCGGTGTGCCGCTAAATTTCCACGTTGTACGCTCTGATGTTCTGTAACAACATCACGCAACAACGATCCGTTTTCCTGCTGCACAGGGAAAAGGAAAGACGATCGATCGTTTAGCCTGTAGATCACCTTCGAGACTGATACTGGTATCGTACCGATAGGTATTGAGGGAGTTGTATAGTCGTCAGAGGGGGAGTCTGGCATGTTCGTTAGATGATACGTGCCAGGTAATTATAATATCTATGAAAGGGATGATTAGAAGGTTTGCGAACGACCGTGTGACGGTGTCAAAGGTGATCTAACGAAATTACAATAAGATATCAAAAATACTGTGCAAGTATGATTTTGGATCGATTGTACCATATTCTACGTTAGTATTATTATCATGTTAATTAAAAGCAAATGATTAATCGACGATGCGTAGTCAGCTCTGACATTGATATCAAAAAGATACCTGACAGGTATTGAGGAAGTTGTATAGTTGTCAGAGAAGGGTCTGGCATGTTCATTAGATGATACGTACCAAATAAGGAAAATCTTTTCATAGTTTTTAAGCACCTTGCAAATATAATATTTTCCAGTAATTTTCAAAAGCGTCACTATACTGTAATTATCTTAATCAATATAGCAATCCATATTCTTCGTCGAATCGTACCTAACAGCATCAATTTTCCGTCTAACCGATATCAGTTTCCAAACTTGCAGAGATTGCGCAACATTACAACAACACCTGAATTGTAACACGATATCACGACGAGATTCGAGAGTAATACAATCGATACTTGTTGATTCCTATTCAGGAAAATTAACAGATGGAATATTATTCATCAATAAGATCGAAGAAGTATCTTATACGTCATTATAAAATTCATGATTCATTTCCACGTCACTGTTATCCGCTCTGCTAATTGCAATTAAAATGGTAATAAAGAATATTCACGTTACATATCGCTTTATTTTTATTTTTCCACTAACGTCGTCGATCCCAAACCACACAAAGGTCGCCCTTCAAAACCTTCTCTTTTCTTCTCGCCACGAACGATTTACGAGCACTCTCCTTTTTCGATCTGGCCGTTGAAAAGTCAGCCTTATCCGCGTTTCGCACCTGATCGAACGCCTTTTGCTTCATCGATCTTTCGATCGTAACGTTCCACGAAAGGAAAGCAGGAACGAAGACGCGGCCTGCTTGTCCCAGGCCCATAAATCATGCATCAGCATATAATTATACCGTAGCCGTAATTAATAACTCATTTACGCTGAATAATTACGCTCCTTGGCCGGGTCTGTTGTATCAGGGGATCCGGATCGATAAGCTGGCGGATTTGTTGGGGGTGTCAGGTCGGAAAACGCGAAAAGTCACTAGTCGGAATGAAAAGTCAATGCATATGTAATGGGACGAGCTAGCGTCGATCGCCAGCAGCGATATGCTAACGCGAGCCACGTTACCTGTTTACTTATGATTATACCGCAATTATTGGATTTATCGACTACCGTTTCGAAGCTCCTGATTTATTTCAACATTAATCACGTTAATGATGCGCCGGCTAGGCAGCCTCTGGACCATCTCTCTCCTACGTATACATAACCCATTCCCTCTTAATCCCTCCCCCGCTACTAGTAGCCAGGCAAACAGGAAATGAGCATTTCGATCAAGATCGATCGTCACAATTACCGATGATTGCCGGACCGACGGCGTTCGTCGCGACGCGAGCCGCGTGAACACACGCTCAACACACGCTAATGAGCCAAGTAACCTTAACCCACTCTACGATCGACTCACCTTCGCGTCGAATTCGCGTCTCAATTTGTACCGATTTTTCCTCGGCCATCGATGACCATGCTCCGATTCATGTGTTTATCGGTGCGTTAAAGATAGACCGATGCTTCGCATCGATACGCGAGATTCTACTTAATTGCATCGTTTCTTCGAGACTTTTCAGATTTCTTTTTTCACTTCTTTAAGAAGCTTCGGGGTATCTTGTTTTGTTATCAGGTCATTGTAGAAGTTTCGTTATTTGGAGCTTAAAAAAAAAAATTAATTTCCCTCGTTGCATAGCAACTATGTTCAATAACAAAGTGATCATTTCCTACGTTCACTGGAAACAGCAATTACTAGCAATTATTTGCTACTTCTCAAGGACTACATTTTCACGTTTCTTCATTGCCAGGCGAGGTTACTAGCTGAGGGCAATAAATTTTTGTTACCTGAAGCTATCGTGACCGTGTACAGGTACATTTCAGACACGAAACAGTGATAATTAACGCCAGGGAAAATCGTCGAAGGCAGCGTGAAAGTTTTCGTTTTAAAAAGAAAACTGGTAGGAATAAGGGGACGAGCGTCGAACGATCGAGGGTCGTTATAAATCTTTGCCGATCTTTGTCGATGCCTCCAACGCTGTCTGGTAACCGTCGATTAAGAATTAGATAATTAATTACAGCCGGACATGATGTAGCAATGCTGCGACGATATTATCGGCGCATATATTTGGCTACAGGTCAGGACATACCAGCCAGGGTGCGAGTGTTGAGTTGATGTTTGCCAGCTGATTGATGATGTAACATCATCCCGACCACCCTCCCACCGATTTCCGCCCTTTCAACCGACCCCTGACCTCCCCTATCCCTCGATCCCCACTCACTTTCTATCCTTCCGTGTTACATGCGCGCTTACCTCACGCTAAACATACCGATTTGCCCTGTTAAACAGATTTCCATGTTCTAATCAGAGAATGAATTAATTATTCGATTTTAATAGCAAAGTCTTATGCTTTTAACGTATCGATATTCTATTTTCTTCTATCAGATATGTTGCCTTCATTGATTTTAATTTCCTGTTCTCTACATTGGAGGGACGTTGAGATGTTAAGCGACGATAAGAATGCGATAATTTCCACAGCATCGGATAATTTGTCAATTATCGTAAATTATACGGCGGCTTAGCGTCCACAAAGTAATCTCGATTCGTAGAAACGGCTGTAACGTATGAATATTAATCAGCCTCTCGATTATGCTGTTTCGATCGTTTTGTGTATCGAGCTCGGTTAGATATCTAATAAGCACGGGATAGTCTCGTCTCAAAGGAGGATTATTATAAATTGGAACGAAAGTATCGTGTCAAGGCAAAACGAAGAGAAATGGGTGAAGGCTGCACGACTCGTTATTTCCATCTCCCTGACTTTGTAAAAAAAAATTAATATTAACCCCATGTCGAAACAACTTTATAAAATATGTGTAAATATCAATTAATCTAATTTTTATTTCCAATCAGTTAAATCTTTGTTTAAAATTTTAATAGTTATATGAAAATTTGAAGCCTTAATTATTCTAGGATTTAATGTAATTCATTTCCAATCCATCGGCTATATCATTATCCAAAATTTGATTCACTGTGATTGATATATCTATTATTACCATAATCGTTCTGTAATACCTTAATGAACAGCGTAATAAAATATATAACAAATGTAATGCAAGAATTTCGAAATTTTCCGAAATCTTAATCAGCAAAATTCAGGGAAACTTTCACAAAAGCTGAAATTCTTTTTTCACCCGGTTCGTTTCATCGACGTTTACCCCTTTGGGTGGCGCGAGCGGGGAGGATGCGGGGCTGTAGATGGCCTCCACCTACGATAATCTACCCCCGTTGGCCCCCATAATGCGCATCCCTCTGGCCGCAATAATGATGATTTATTTCAGAGCTAAAAATTGCGCGAACGCCGAGGCATGAGTAATGTACCGATGTGGCCCCACCCTTTGGCCAGCCAGCTTTTTTTTTATCCGCGCAAACGTTATGAATTCCATTGACCCGTTCCCGGTGGTAGGGGCTTTTCCAACGGCGTCGAGGGCTGGTCCTCCAGATAATGGCGGATCCCTATTTATTTATCCGAGCATACGAACAGACACGACTGATCGTCTTCTATTCATCGAAGAGCTTTTTGATTCCGCAAATGTCGGAGGCTTTAACCGCAGCCTCGGGATCGTTGCAGATACGCAAGGGGAGGGTTTGAGGTATGCACAACGACGGGGTGGAAAGGGAAGGATGGAAGTGTATTTCGTACGTTCGGCTTGATAATTGTGGCGATCGGTTATATTTTGTGCGCCTCCGCGGTTTCGCATTGATGTTTCGCGACCACATACCGCGGACGACACATGGCACACCGATTCGTTCTTGGGCAAGTGGAAATTGTCGTGGGTTACATTGAGTTACTCGATAAATTCATACTGGTTAAAACAGCATTACTTTTGCAGGGGAGAAAAGTATATATAAAAATCGAAGAACGAGATGACTTTAGAGGTGGAAAGGTAGAATTTATATTTCGATAGGGGTGTGTTCGCGTTGGATATCGGCAGGCGCAGGACGGCTGGAAGCCGACGACGCAGCAAACAGCATCGAGATGCACAAAAATCGGTCCTTTCAGCTTAAAATTACGGTTGTCGCGTGGGTGGCGGAATAGCTGATGGGGTGGTATTGTACGGGGGTGGCGTAGACGGGAGCAGACCCGGCCGTTCGGGGTGGGTAGAAGAGCAAAAGGTAGGGAGAGGGTGGAAATGGGGGTTACGGGGGGAGGGGTGGGTGTGTGTCCCGGAAAAAAATCCATACAATCCGATCAGGACAATGTATTCGTGTGAAACGCTCGATTGTCTGGGTGTTCACGTGTGTTCGGACATTGATACGGAAGCCAGATCTGAGCGTGCACTGATAAATGTGAAAAAATCCCCCATTTTTAAAACCAGCGACGCCTGCCGGCGCGTGATGCTGCTGCGTGAACGTGCGGGCGAACGTGTGTTGCCCGAAGAATCAGCCCTCCCTACTCTTCACCAGCACCACTAACTCCTCCAACCCTCTCTCTTCCCTAGCTTCCTCGTCTCTTTTCCACTCTTCTCCCGATTCCTGCCTGTTTTTTATTCCCCTCCCTGATCTCGTTTTCTCTCTGTCGGCCGTCGCCACCCCCTTTCGACGAGCGGTATTGTCGAAACAACGAGAGCGGCTTTGTCCTTTGGTCCCCGCTGTGAAATCCTGGGCGTATTTTAAATTCGCGGCATTTTATCGCATTCGCTATTTATCGACGGCCTGCACGTCCAAAGGACGTCGTTCTCTCTCCCTACGAGCGGCAAATAAAACACCCGCTGCTCCAAAACGCGATATCGTCCGACGATCATCGCCGGCATGATCTTTGTTAGCCACCTGAAATTGTTGCCGTTGCACAACTTGACGAATGACGCGACCTTTTATTTTTTTTATCTCTTCCGAAGATCCCGCGTTTTTCTATCTGTTTCGACAACCATCCAAACCCTCCCCCCCCCTCTTCCTTTTCGCGTCGATTTAATTGGACCATTTCCCTTTTGTCCTTCTTCTTTCTCATCCCCCTTCCTTCTGCTACTTCTTCATCGTTTAATTATCCCGCTACGTCGCGGGAATCTTTCGTTGCGATAAATTTATCGTCAAAGCAACGGATCCGCGAATTTCCACCCCGTACTACCAACCCTCCCACCCTCTCATCTATTGGACGGCTTCGAGTTGCAGGATTCCCGTGGCGGGGATGGATTATCGAGGATAGCTTAAGCAGATGCGAAGAATGGTTTTAATTAGTAAGAGGCACGAGTGGCCAGGTCTTCGTTGAAATAAAATATTCATGTAATTATGATGGTATAATAAATTCTTGGGAAGAGTTAGAAAAGGAGGGGGTTGCATCGCGGGCACAGAAATTCGTAATTAGTTATGCAATGCCGGTGAAAGTAATTGGACGTACGGAATTAAGAATAAATTAATATATAGTCTCTCTTTCTCTCCCTATTTCTTTTTGTTCTATAGTTTGGCTCTTTCTTTTTTTTTTTTTTTTTACCGACATACCTGAATCGCGATGTTTCGTTTCGCTTGCTTTTCACCGACCAATTACATTTCCTCCCTGTAAATTGCGCGCCCCCATTCACCCGACGATAATTATACTTCGTCAAAAGAAATAATACGCCCGCGATACAAAAGTGTGCTAAAAGCACAAATTTTTGACTTATGACCGCCATTAAAACACAATTATCCTTCGCAGCAATATTCATCGTTTAATCGGTGGTTCGAACTTAAAGTCGAAATTGATTTTCAAATCGATTGATAAGTAGAATAACAAAGTAGGTTACCAGTAGAATGAAGTTTTTCAATTGACATTACTCAGATTATTAAACGCTTCAATGTCAAAGTAAAAATTAAATATGAAGTCAATTAGCATCAATTGCCTTCAACAATTATTGGTTATGCATAACATGAACCATTCGTTCAACTGATATTGATTACAACTGTAAGTGGTCAATAAGAATCTCAGTCAAAGAACAGACTATCTCATATAGTAAATGATAAAAACTTCAATGATTGAATGATTAATTTCGAGAATTCCTATTGTTTTCCGTTAATCAATTTCCAGCTCGATTTTCAGGAAAAGCCACCCCATGAAAATGTCCCCAGTTCAGGTAGTGCAACCTCAGCGACCTCGATTCTCACGAAAAGGCACGTCGACGGACGATTTCATCCCCGTCCCGTATCTCCACGCACCAGAATGCGCGTCGCCGGAACACAGACTGGACGAAAGTGTTCCAACGGCACTTCCGGTCCGACCGTGGGCCGAGTCGCATCAGCAGGTACCGTTCTAATGGGATAACGAGGTGTTCCAGATTTCGTTATACGACCGGCAGATCACGAGTCTACGGTGCAAGCCAGTTTCGAGCATTGCTCCGATAGAATGGCATAGACCAGGGGCGTCGAACAGGATCAAGAGGGGGAGGGGGGGGATGAGGATCAGCAGAGCAGTGGCAGCAAAGCAGTAGGTGGAGAGGGCGCGCTGGGTTATAACGCAAGGGGTGAAGATGAGGACACGAATAGTCGGATTCGTTGATAGCGAGTAGGTGTACGTTCGGCTACCAATCAAGCGGCCCCGAAACCTCATCGGTTTTTTCCTCCTGTTCGATCCCCCCTTCCACCCTTTTTTTTTCCACCCGCTCCCGAACCGATCGTCCGTTCAATCCACCCCTCTACCTTTCTTTCACTGTCCCTCTCCATCGTGTTTCTCGCTCTCGGTCTTGCACGTTACCTCCTCATCCTCCGCGGTGGGCCAGCGAACCGGTGTGCACCAAACCCCCATACCCCGGCAATGTTCCATTTTTTCGCCCGGCTATCCCGCAACTCGAACTCGCGATGCAATTATAATCCAGCTTTATGAAAAAAGAGGAAGGAAAAAAAATGCATCGCAAATGTGATTGAGCGCCGATACGGTAGCGAGATTGGTCGATGGAAGGGGAGGTTAGGGCGCGATGGGTATCGAAAAGGGGGGTGGTGAGTGGCCAGGGCGGAGGAGAGGAACGAATTCGTGGGTATAGAAGGGCAGGAGGGTTCAACGGGGTGCAGATTCGGGGTACGTACAGGTATAGAGGGGCAAAGGGATGCCGAGAGGCGAGTTATATAGGGGTTGGAGGGAGTTGAGGGATTGGTCAAAGCGCTTGGTTGCCGGTGCTGATAAAAAATTACACCCGAAAAAAGTATCGCCATCACCCCTCACCCCTTGAACGCCCACTACCACTACCACCCCCTAACGTTACATTCGTCCACCGTTGTTCTCTTTTTCTCTCGCACCCGGTTAACCATCTCTCTCTCTCCCTCTGCCTACCGATGTCTGTTTCTCTTCACCCCTTGTCCTCTGAACTGCTGCTCCACGGCTCGACAAGCCAGCCAAACCTCGGGTATACATTATTCCTGCTGGCCAACCCTCTTTGGACGGCGGAACACTGAAAATTGTTCGGAAACAAATTCGTCTACCTCCCCCACCGCGTCCTACCACTCGTAGACGTGCTTCATACGCGACCGCGCGAAACGACGCTCGTCTGACTGAAACCGGGTGCTTTTTCACGCTCTTCAAGTACGATGATCGTCGCGGCTGGTCTTGAACGATCCTCTGCCAACGGATTTTCGGCCTGAGAGCCGTTCGTACGCTCGTGTTGTTCGCGCGGAGTTTGCGTGAAAAGCCGCGGTTTCGCTTGACATCATTTAGCGGTTAATTGAACGCACCGCCGCGGCGACTATCGGACGCTCGCATACCATTTACGCGGAAATTCGGTGAAATTAAAATCTCGTTCGGTGTCGTTTAGCATTGAAATAATATTGAACGGCATTTGACACTGGGTGGCGCCTGCTGCGAGATTAACCTCGTCGTGATTTAGTCAAATTACAAAATTGATTGATTTCTTTAAATAGAATGGAAGTATATAGTATAGAGTTAATTATTATTGGATCAATGCGGATGCTTTGAATAAAATTACCCGGTTAGTTAATACGATCCTGTGTGTATCCACGAGGTATTGCGATAAGAATTATTGTAAATTTTTTTATTATCTTTTCTGTATAAGTGTGCCAAATTGCACTTACAAGGGGAACTACCCAAGTGTTACACTTACTTATTAATGAAACTTTGGCAGCTTGTAGAGCTCGTCGAGCTGAACACGCCTATACCCCGTTTTGTGGGCTAATTGTTTAAAAGATATTAATAATTAAAGTTAGTTACTACTTACATTGAGAAGTATGACAAACTCACACATACAACTCGCAATCTAGAGATCCACGGTTCAAATCCTTGGTTCCCAACATTTTTTTTTTTTTTTTTAATGATAATTTATCTCTTTTCGAATAACTATTACATAAAAATTATCATAAAAAAAAAAAAAGAAAAAATTGGGACCAAGGATTTGAACCGAGGACCTTCAGATTGCGAGTCATGCATCCGTTCAGTGGTTAAACACATGACTCGCAATCTAAAGGTCCTTGGTTCAAATCCTTGGTTCACATCCTTTTTTTTTTTATAATTTTTATGTAATAGTTATTCAAAAAGGGACAAATTATCATAAAAAAAAAAAAATATTGGGAACCATGGATTTCAACCGTGGATATCAATTGGTAAGAAAGAGATTTCGGTGTTCGTTAGATGTTTAATGGATTGCATTTTCGAGGCTCGCGTCAAGACAAACAATCAAGGAAGAGGAAAGAATCGATGAAGCACGAGCACGACGAAAGCCGAGCGATAAAAGGTTTACAGAGCGCGTCGTATGAATTTTTAAACGAATCACCGCCACCCACGGTGGGGACGCGATTTCGTGCCAAATTTGCTTCCAATCGTTCGGACGACGTGGTCGCAATCCCCGTTCGCAATTTTCTACCCGTATTCCCGGCATTAGTTGCGCGATTGATACCGCTAATTCAAATTTTGCCAGCTTCTGAATAAAAAAAAAAGGAAAGGAAATTATGAAAGCCGTTGCCGTTCGGTCTATTAACCGACAACAGTCTCGCCGTTATCTCCCTTCGACTATGCAAATTTCCATCGATCCTCGTCGAGGAAAAGTTTATTTCGTTTCCCGTCATTTGCCTCGACTTTCCGTCGATAAATCGTCGATAAAATGACACACGACGAGTGTTTACGAAATTCCAGACGTTCCTTTTCTATTCAATAACTAGGAAAATGCTATTATAATTTCTTTATGAGATGCATATTTATAAGCGACGATGCAAAGATAATTATATCTTCATGTTGTTTATGTAAAGTGACATCCGCTGTGATTATTATTATTATTAAATATGAAATAATTTGCGATAAATGCATTTGGAGATCCTGCACCGTCTAATGGCGGAAGTGATATTAGTAGAATTTAATTAAGGCAGTTGTAAGGATGGAATAATGAATTTAATGAATTCGAAGGAGTTCGCGTTGGTCGGTGTCGTGTCAATTATATAAAACTACAACGTGAATTTGCACGCAACATCAAAGAAATTAATTAAAATTGAGAAAAATTAGAAAACAGATAAAATCCGTCGAACAACGAAGAACCTTTCTTGACCATCTACCTCCGTACGCTTCAACACGAACCGATCAATTGATTTTAATTTCGTTTGTTGATCTCGCGGGTTGCGTTAGAGGGAGCGAGCGCGGGGTTCGTTAAAATTTTATATCGCCATGAAAATTCGAACGAAAGCCGAACACTTTTTAAATTAAATTTAATTATATCCCTCTTCTTTTTCTCTCTCGTTGTGTTAATGTCTGGCCGGCGTCGAACACACGGCGCACCCGATACGAAGTATCATCCGGACAAAGTCATTAAACGGAACTAATATAATTACAATTTTTTTGCAAAAAATAAGAGAAGGAAAATAAAAAAATAAAAAAATTGAACGAGTTGCCCGGTTTCGCTTGAGGCACACGCAGAGATTGCAGTTGTAACGTATTGTGCAATATTTTCCCGGGGGTGGCAACGGCATTATCTCGAGCTGTTTCATTTACTAATTAGTAACGCGATATCATGAGCAGTTTTTACAGACCTAAATGAGAAAGGAAATGAGCACGGGTCCCAAGACCTTTGCCATGCTTTATTTCGAGCCTGCAATTATCGCATTGCCGGGAATTTTTCCGTCGTTTTTCATCGTCACGCTGACGAACGTCGCTTAACCGCGTTCCTTTGATTCGGATATTTAAAAAAAAAAAAAAAAGGGGCCACGGAAACTCGTATACAACCGGAAATTACACGCGTTGATCATCGACAACGGCAACGATCCAGGCAACGATCTTGCTCGCGTTTGTGTCAAGAAGAAAAGCTTCGCGTTTCTTTCGTTGGACAACGAACGAACCGCGAACTCGTACGTAGAACGATTAAATTCAACACGCGGCTGTCCTCCGGGCAATAGCAAGCGGTGATTAAACGCAACAAGTAAAATTCGATACTCTACGAGGTGAGCTGCACGGCTAATTGGAGCGTAGTAAATAAATTATGTTCACTCGTAATGCGGCGGGATTATGTGGCGACTGATTACGGGTATTTTCACGCTGAAAGTACCGATCCCAGATACCGAGAACCTGTAAGGTATGCAATGTTGCATTTGTAGACAGCGATCCGGTGAATTGCATCAGATTGCATTTGTGAAATGATTCTAAAATTCTAAAATTTAAAAATTCTAAAATTCCAAACTTCCAATATTCGAAAATTCACCCGAAAAAAGCTACTTAACTAATTTGCAATTTGCCAATTTGCATTAATTTTCAAATGAAACACGCCTCTAGCGTTTCGCAACATGCGAGGAAAGACGGTTCTCTTGATTCAATTAGAGAAAAGCTTAAGTTGTTACGTGTAAATCAAGCGAATGGCCGCGATGCCGATTCCAGGAAGCTTCCTTTGTTCCAGAACCAAATGGCTTCGATTACGTGTACATAACTAGAATTATAATCGGCCTGATTGCGTGAGGATAATTACTCGTGACGAATGAAACCGGGAACACCTTATTAACGTCATATTTCGATCTGTATCTACTTTAGATTTTACCATTCTTATGACGTATCGTTTGCTTCGATTTGAGAAACCAAAATCTACAGAAAGAATCTATGTGATTTTTCTATAGATACGTGTGATGGATGTTTTATTAATTCATATTGTTTACTTAACGATGTTCGCGAATAAAATTTGTGTTCCTGTCTTGAAATGATAAATGGAAAGTTTAATGCTCGAAGAGTCTGGTATGATTTAAAGCATGTTATTACTGAAAGCAGGATATTTTCTATTTTACGTAATAAATTCCGATTGCTATGGTGCAACCTTATTATCTGAAAATTCCGGAGCAGTTAGATCGCCTGAAATGTGTTATCGTTTGTAATTAAGAATGGGGGAAAAAAAAGGATTTTTTGAGAAGGCGGATTGATTGGCCAATTAAATCATTCAAATTAAATGAAATGACTGTATGGATTGAATAACAGGTAATTATGTCGATGAATAATCTTGTGATAGTGTCTTGAAACAATGTTGCTTCTAGTGTGACTTAATATACAGCAGACGTTATAATTACACGTAACTGCACGCAACGCGTAGCAGAAAATTTTATTCGTGCCCTTTTAAAATTATTAATCTACATATTCAAGTTGCGAAACATCCATCATATAATGTTTTTTTTTTTTAACATAAGTTACTTCACGAATAAAGTTCGTGCCGAAGAAACTTCATAAAACTCAAATACCTATAATCGATTTTCTACTCTTCAATCTTTCATTCAACTTCAAATTTGAAGTTCAATAACTCCTGAAGGATCTCCAAATTTACTGAAAAGCTTCGAGGATCGAAAGCTCTACTTGATGAATGAAACGAAAAAAAGAATGCGGAGTTCCAACAAATCCAAGCAAATTAAACACCTCATTACCAGGAACGTGTTTCTCAGAAAATTAATTATTTCCTGGTATTCGATCAAAGCGATAGCCGATCTTAATCGGCCAGCTGCGTGAACATAATTTTGCATTACGAATGCAGCTGACCCCTGAACGAACAGCAATGACATAACCCATAAAACTGTATCAGAACGAGGCTGGTTAACTGGAAAGCTGTTTATTTTTATTTGCAGCCGGAACATATTGCGTAAGAGGGCACGCGAAAACGTCACGCGCCTTTTATTCGTACGTCCTTGCTCATTGAAGTCGCGTTTCCGTAAATTAGCAGGGCTAATTTCACGCGAAAGGCGGAACGAAAGAGAAGGTTTAATATTTTTGTAGATTTAATCAGAATTGATGGTCAAACGCGTAACCGTAATCCTTCTCGTTCCATTACACAAAGGTAATAATAAATTATCTACGGTTTAGATCATCCAAAACATGTACACATATCTCACAAGCTGGGAGGTTAGCAGTCATGCAAACAGTGGCTCACGGTAATTGTAATAATTGTTATTATTCGGTGTATAATTAACGCCACGGGTCGAGCTACCGCGAGCCCGGGTCTCCGACGAAAAGTTTAAGCACGCTGCCCGCCGGCCATTTGCATAATTAATTAAAGAAGGAATCGAGTTTTCAACAGATTTTCATGCCTCGCCCTCACCTCGTCCAGACGAGAACCTCCTTCGAGATCCTTATTCACCTCATCCTTCGTCAGGCTCGGTACGATTCAACGACCGGAATTCAGTTTCAACTGGAAGAATATTCACTTGGAGGGAAAAAAAGATTGTTTTTTCTTCACCGACCCTTCGGCAGCATCCGTGGTATCTTTAGGAAGGCATTCGAAGGCAAGAAATAAAGAATAAGTTCTAAGTTCCGAACGAATTCTTGGTATCTATAGAAGAAACAGAGATAAATAATTTCTAAATCCCAGGTTACTTAGCTAAAATTATCATTAAATCACGAGTCGATTATTTTATAATCCACACGTATTCGTAGGTCAAGAAGATATTTTGCACCTGTGAATTACTTTTAAGAGGAAGTTCGTATGGCAAGTCTAATCCTATATTTTTCCATTGATTCGTGCACTGTTCGTATCAGAATCGAGGGCGGCAGTCTGGGAGGGGTGAGATGTGGAGTGAAACCGGGGTCTGAAGGGACCAAGGGGCAAATGTAATTAATTATCCCGGTAATGACTCTGACTGATGAGCGGCCGGACAAGTCCAGCCAGGTCGAAATAGCGTGGAAGTGGTGACGGCCTCGAACTACCACCTCGGCCGACTTATTTGCTCCTACGCTTTTTGCTCGATGTACTTGCCGACCGGTTTCTAACAGTACTCTATACAACAGCCACTTTAGACCCGATACACGCTCACTAATTCTCCGTGCAACTATGTTCTTTTTCTTTTCCCCCTTTTTCTTCCGCTCTACACGATGATACGTTGTTAGATGATTAACTCTGAATGAGTAGGCTGGAGATGTTGATGGTTTTTCTGTTAACTTTGAATACTTCGTTATTTCTGTAATAGTATGCATTTGAATTTCAGATTATAATTATTCTAATTGAAGCTAATATTTTCTATCAAGTTCATCTATTTTTAAATGTTAGGTTTTTATTAGATTACCAATTAAATTGAGGAACTTTTTCAAATTTCTATTAAGATTCTAAAGGATCGATTACTATTAGAGTTTCATTCTCGAAGTCCAACAGCACAAATGACGTTAAACAATTGTTATTGCATTAGAAACGATGTATCATTATTTATACCTCATCTAGCCAACTGGTACGATTGCTAACGAAGGTCAGCGAGCATTTACCACGATAGAATTCAACGAATCTATATCTAGAATTGCGTCTCCAGAATCATATTCAGAAATTTTTATCATCATTACATCAAAAGTTCTTAAATTGTATCGAAAACCCTTCCAAAGGAGAGTCACTGCTTTGGATCACCTGAATGGAGAAAATATTCCTCCAAAATCATACATTTGCATAGACATATGTAATCTAAATAATTTTGTAATTAATACGGCCACGAAGAAAGATGAAAGAAGGGGTGGTTTTCTTGGAGGTAAAGAAAGCTGGAACGAATTGTTCCATCGATCGATCGGACGTGTTCAAGGACCGTTCATACCTGTTCCTGAAACAGCCAGGGCTCCGAGAGACAACGAGAGAGTCACGGAGAGGGGCTGTGCATGACAAGGTAGATTTATTTTTTTTCACACCCCACGCCAGGACTCACCAGGGGCTGGACGAGGTGTTTTAATATTTTAATAGGACGCCGGGAATGGCCGGTTTCGTGACTTGGCGTTTTATAATGATATTCTCCCCGCGTTTCGTTCCTCGTAACAGGAGAAAATCAACGGCTCGGAATAACCTATTTCGTCGGCTACAAACTCACTTCGTTCTATTCTGACTAAAATAACAACGGTTCACTGTTTAATTTAATGCTTTGTGCCGATCGATCCTGTTAGAGACGTAGTTCCTTTTGCTTAACGTCGTTTACATCGACGTCATCGTACAGCCACGCGCGTAGCTAAGAAGAAGGATTATAAATTTCCATTCGATCGACAACGGCCCTCTGAACGGCACGAGAACGAATGATTGCTCTTTGATGAACTGAAAATACGCGATGAGTCATGCGAGAATCGAGTTTGATTTTCTTCGATTTCTATTGGTGTGCGTTAATATCAATTTGCGCGATTCGATCTTTATTTCATTCATGATGGAAGGATCGTAAAATGTAGGGAAAGGGTGAATTTTGTTGACGAGGAAATCCGAATAGTGAAACTGTTAAATTTTTGGTTGAAAATAATTTTCTAGAACGAATTGAACTTCGACAATTATAGCGAATATTTTCTCTGTCGTCAATTACTTTCACAGGTGAAACGTTCTATTCTAATACAAGAAGATGGTATCGTCGTTTCGATAGACGAACCGAGCTGAGTCACTCCACATCATCGCTCGTGTTCTTCTTTTGCATTCGTCCACGGACACCTTTCCGTCCCTCATTTCCCCGTTTCAATCAATCGTCGAGTCCAATTTCATTTCTTCCATTATCATCTCGCTGCGAAGTCGATTGAGACGGGACAGTTAAGATCTAATTACCTTCCGTCAAATTAACTGCACGTACCGTCGTTGTATGTGTACTTTACAACGTGAGAAACAACGCCGGTCGTTACCGGTGCAATTACAATTTTCATCCGGATGCAAATTAATTAAAAATGTAATAAAACGGCACCAAGAAAATTCGTATTATACAAGAGAAAGTATCGTTAAAATTTCGTCAGATTACACCGCGTTTCATTAATCCAAACAACAATGGCGTAATTAAGCGTTAGAATTATTCGAAATTTTTATGTAATCTTCGAATCGTTTCATACATTCACGTCTTTTCGTCATTTCATTTCCTTTAATTTCCCCACTTTTCCTTCAAGCGCCGGGGCTTAATGACTTGCTAGATATTCAGGATAACAGAGCACGAGTATAATTTGAAATTTTATGACCGCTTGATACGTGAAGCAGTGAAATGAGATTACAATACACAGACAGTTCTAATTCCTTCCATTATTTCTATAAATCCAATTAAGCATTCTTCATTACCTTATGCGTGTAATCTTAAGTACTTATACAACACGTCTTACCTTGTCCATGTAATTAACAATATCACAGTGTGGAAATACAGATCCTTCTATTAGGAAACTTTCTATTAGAAAATTAGAAAGTTATTAGAATATTTCTGTTAGAAAAATTTGACTTTAAAATGATTATTATAGAAACGAAGAAATTGAATGAAATAATTGAAAATTTATACATGATCAATGAAAACTTTCACGTATCTCTAACATTTTCAAATGCAAACGCTGTTACATGGGGCAACCATGGCCGCTCTTACTAGGAAGAGATTTAAACTCATCTCTCACGCTCAAGTTCCAATAATCGTGAATTTCATACGTTGGCCGAAAATACGTGAAAAATCTCGTTGGTCCCTCGGACCGGCGTTCGTTTCGCAGTTTTATTTCGATGCCGTGGCGCGTCCGGATTTTTTTCGCGCCGCTTTTAATTCGTTTTATCTCGTGCATTATAAATCGTAAGTTGTTGCCGTTTTTTTCTCTCTCTTTCTCTCTGGTTCCCCTCTCCCCGGACCAGGCACGGTTCGTTCGTTGTCGATGTAAAAAATCGAATCGGAAATTTCGCTGGCCGGCGAATTTTTGGCCGCCGTTAGGACGCTGGGAGCCAGCCTCGCGATAGAGATAATAGAGCGACGTAAATCTAGTTATATTTCCGAATACACGGTGACAGCCGGCGAACCGGTAGGCGGACCGGGTGAAAAAAAAAAAAAAAAATTGCTGGCTCGCTCTAACGAATCGTGATTCTCTCGGCCCCCGGAGCGTTTCTGTCCTTCCGCGAAATTAGGCGGCATTAACGATCCTACCTGCAATTAATTGCGAGCCGTCGTGTCCGCCGCTACAAACGAGGACGCGCCTATGCTATTTACCTAACGCATCAATCTCGAATTGCTCGCTGTCGGGGAAATATCCACGACGATCGCCATAACTCGATGCTACGTCCGAATCTTCGTTTGGGGAAAGAATTGTTCCTTTACTGAGAATGGACAAAAACGAGACTGATTTTTTCGTTACAGTCTTTTCTCTTTTATTGACCGATCTGGGATATGAATGATATCAATTGTTATTGGCAATTTAATTTTCTTCAAAATTAAAATTTCAAATTAAAGACCTTTCAGGAATTTTCCTTACTTTAGTAATTTTTAAAATAATTATTTTACAAGATCCTTAGAACCCCTAGGAAAAGTTTATATATTATTAAAATAATTCGGATATTTCGTACTTTGCCCGAAAACCCCAGGCACTCTATACAATGCCTGTAACATAATCATTACACTGACCATCAATACATGGCGAGTTTTTCCATTTTATACTTGCGGCGTCACGCTCGTCCCGCTATCAAAATACAAACATCAATTGCAGATTATCATGGAATTCGTCCACGCTTCAAGCTGCTCCCAGTAAAAATACCATTACCATTCATGAACACAGAGCGAGCGTAATTTTCGCATCGAACGTGACTATAAACGTTGCCGTCTGCCCAATAAGCAAAAAATCAACCACAAATGAGTGACGCCGATTCGATCGACGAAAGAACGATGGAAAAATGTCCAACATTCGTTCCCTATAGACGATATATCCGATTGAAGGGAAATCAGGAAAAACGCGTACACAAGAAGAGGGATGGAAAGAAGGCGCGAAGGGTGGCGAGGGTAACCTTTTATAATCTGGCAAAATGCGAAATGCGTGCGCCATTTTAATCGAAATAGGTTTTCGCCGGGAAAAAGAAAAAGACGGACGCGTATTTAGAGAGAACGAAACGAGTTCACCTCCGGCTCGATGAAAGAACGATAAGCATAGGTGATTTATATGAGTTATGACCGAATGGAAATCGTTCGATCGAATTCAGACTTCTTTCGGCCCAACTGCATGGGTCATCCTGTATAAAATTTCTGCGAACGCCTCTAATTTCTCTGTCTTTCTTTCTGCTCTTCCGTTTGAATGTGTACACACGCTTGCATACGCGTTGTTTGAAATAAAAGCAGGAAAAAAGGTGGAAAGGAGAAAAGAGAGCGAAAGAAAAACTGAAAAAACGAGCCGCTGTCCCCGTGCATTCCGATCCAGAGAGGTTAATAATATCGAAAATATTGCTCTCCCATCGGTAATTTAAATAAAAATACGTTTTTTCGTTACACGTCCAGACTGATACGCGATCGTTACTCTACAGAGGGAAAAAAAACGTGCGGAATTTAAAGGGACAGTAATTTCTGAACCGGAATCAACACTTATTATGCTCGCGTCTATGGCGTCTGATATAAACGAACGGTCGGAAAGAGAGGATTGGGAATATTGCGACCGGGCTTGAGCTCCGATCATAACGAACGATTATTTTTCATACGCTTTTTTCGTACGGAATATTCTGATCGGGGGAAAAAAATTCGCTGGAAAATTTTGCGCGCCGCTTTGCAAGGGGATCGATTCTTTCCTTTTTTTCTATTTTTTATTTTTTTTATTTTCTTTCGTAGATGAACGCGACACGAAATTGCTGCGACTTCACTTCCGAACAGGATTTGCTATTTGTCCGACGATTTGTTTGCATAGAGGGAAAAAATGGAAATAAATTTTTCCTTTTTTTTTTCGAACGAAAAAGAAAACCTTCAAGTTGGATTTTTTACTCATTAATTTAAATGATATGAAGCGACTGTGTGCTGAATAATTGCAATTATGTAAAGTGTTTTATTACGAGATAATCGTTCGACGATTACAATGCAACTGGGTGTGAGAATTTCTTTTTTTTATTAATGTATCTGTCTAAACAAATGAATAGTGACTTGGTTATTCGAAGGACAACGGAAAAGAGAAAAGAGGGTAGTGAGTTCCGGAAGTCCGTGCGCATTTTATGCGAGACTTCCCGAAGAACCAGTTCCATTACTTTGTATCAATGATAATATCGTGTCTATTGAAAATAACACGCTGGTTGCCGCGATATTATGTAAAGAAACGACGGTAAGAGAAAAAAAAAAACTGTCGACAAGCAGCAAGAAAATTAATAGTCGTGCTCATGTCACGCATTCCAATTATAATTAGATCGGATCATTCATTAGCTTTAAATATTTATGTACACGTGTGTACACGCGAATCGTATTAGAAACTTTCATAATATTGTTCGCCTCGACTTTAATTATCATAGGTGTACATAAATTTCTTCGAATTCTTCTTTTTATCGTTTCGTCATATTAAATGATGATTTTAATTACGATAAAGTAGACTGAAATATTAATAACGCCACGATGTAACGCAAACATCATTAATATTTCTTTATACAAGTTATCGTGTTTATCTTTAACCCTTTCACTAGCAGGGGCAATTATAGCCATAACACTGATTACTAATTACTGGAATCGTGAAGAGAATCTGAATACTCGTTACGAATCCTCGACAATGCTAAAAAAAAAAGATCTACGTTCACTTTTGCCAAAGTGTCAAAACATTCCAATATTTCGGAGGGTTAATTCGCGACTATAAATTCGCTTCGTCGGGGGCTGTCGCGTTCAGGATCGCGCAAAAAGCATAAGAATTGATGGGACAGTTGCAACAATCTCTCACATCCCGTTTCGTTCCGTTCGTCCACCTTCTGGATCGATCTCCGTCGCGATCCCCTCGAAGGGCGCGAAAATAATAACACCGTCCACCGTTCATCCCCCATCGCGTCCAGTAAGTTTGGTCAGCCGTTTTGTTTCAGCCGGCGACTGATTTTCGCAGTTACTCATTTAAAAACGTGGACGAACCAGACGTGGACCCGGGTTCACCGGATTCACAAAAGCCGACGTGGCCGTTCCACGTATTTTTATCGGAGTTCCACACTCGCGGAGGTCGATTAACACGTTCGCTAGCAACAATAAAAACCCGCGTACTGTGGCGTATTTCGATGAGAATTATTACGCTTTATCATAGAAACATTAATTGTATTCAGACTCCTCTTGTTCCTCTTATTTGATTTTTATCCCCTGAATTACTGTATTGTATAACTCAGCAGAGAAAAGAGACAAAGTTTTCGAAGGAGAGGAGTGAAAACATGATATAAACCGTTTAGCCCCGAGGGACGAACAAGAGAACATTGATCGTTTAACGAGGAAACGACAGAATATGAGGGATAGCAAGACGAACACCCGGGGACAGGTGAAACGAAAGAGATTAAAGAACGGGAAGGGGGGAAAAAAAAGGAGCAACAACAACGGCTGAGAGGCAGGAAAATGCGGGACAGTTGGACGGTGGACTTTTCGTCGTACGGGAAACCACTCGTTTGGAACTCTCCTTGTCACCCGTTTCGCCCGAAATAATTGATGCTAGTTATGAAACGAGTTGCAAAATGGCGTAATTTAAAGTTACGATACGACCAGCGAGCGTACGAGACTCGCGAGCCGACTGTGTTGTTCCTTTCGTCGAGCGTTTTAAGTAGAACGTTGAAAATAAAATCGTCACGGTTCTGCACCTGAATCGCTAACGGGAAAAGTGGCGATGTGAAATCGTACGTGTACGCGAAACGTGCTAAGAAATTATTTCAGAAAATTCAGGATCGATATTAAAATAATTTGAGGGAAAAGAAATTGGTACTAATTACCGATTATCTTTGCACGTGCGAACGACAGCGTCGAATCGAAAGGAATCCCCTGGCTGGCAGAGGCACGCAATGCAAATCGGGATCGCACTTTCAAGAGTGCCAGGCATTCGCCTTTGAATGGCAGCGACTTGAACTTGGCCGCCAACTTTAAAGTTTTCTTGTTGGAACGTCGCCTTCGCCGTCGAGAGCGAAAGCTCGCCCGCCTATTTCCAGCGTCGCGACGCCCCTTTCTTCCTGCGTCTCGGCGTCTTCGGCACCGTCAACCACGGCCAGTCGAGTCACTGGGTTAAACGTACCGTCGCCGTGCTCCAAGCCGTATTATTCCTGCTAGATTTCACTCGGTTTATTCCTCGTTACACCCGCTAATATTCCGTTCAGAAATTGCATCACAATAATTACCGCGAGCGTTATCAAAAATGATAATGGGGAAACTAGTTTCGTACCAGACGCCGCGTAGATTAAATCGCGAGGAAATCGTGAAGCATGCTAGTTTTAAAAACGTTGCTTCTTAAGGTGTGAATGAGAATGGTAATAGAGTGGCGTCTTAATTATTTACCATGGCGACGTACATATTCTACAGGAAGTTTCATAATAGGCAAGGAAAGATTGATGAATATTTATTGAGTTGTTCGAAATTAGTAGCGGAATTTACTTAATAATTATCGCCTTTTTTATATGAAAATTAATCTAACCCCATACGTCTGAGAAAATTTATAATTTCCCTGACAATCGAAAGGTGAAAATTTCTGAATAATGATCCTTGGAAATTAATCGTCGGCGATCATTAAAATGTTCAACGTTTAGTCTCGAAGAAGGATCTAAATTTCAATACGACTAAAATCTATGTCACCAATCCAATAAAATTTAACTGATAAAATGTTGAACAAAGTTAACCGTGGTATTAATGAAGTCGGAAAATAGCAGTGTGCTTCTCGTAGCAACTGATGAATCGGTAATGAACACGAGATTGATAGCACCTAATTTAGAATCTTTCCCGAATTTTAGGTCGACTCAATCAATGAAGTAACTTCCTAAATGTAACCCTCTCGATGAACATTTTTATCACAAGTTTTAACACGTTCCTTGTCAATGATGACCTGCACTGTTTATTAAAAGCACCGATACCTCGTATTACCCGAGGTGCTTTGAATTTTACATTAGACACCGACATTGCTTATGAAATTACCGTTCAATTTATATTTAAAACGCTGAAATAGCAAAAAATATTTAAAAATACTGGAACATATGTACAGACTCTCATGATTATTCCTTGATCCTTGCGGAACGTCGCTAAAACTCCGCGGTTTTCCGCGTTACCTTCGGCACGCGTGCACAGACGGAGAAAGAGGAGAATTCCGTGCGTGGTAGCGAACGCGTTCGCGTTGTCCTCGTTATGAATATGCAATTTTCCTACGTTAAGTATGTGCAGATTGCGTCACGATACAGTAGCCGGCCGTTCATTATTGTCGCTAGCAGCTATTCACCATCGTGGCTCGCAGTAGCTTCTGCAAATTCGTAGACCGCCCGAAATTACTGATCCGCGTCAATTGCAATCGCGACGATGATACCTTGCTTGTAGAATAGCACCGGATTAATTTGAATCGTGGATGATTTAATTATCCTCCAGTTATATCATTGTACATGAGAAATAAAATTCATTTAACACGCCACGGTTTTGTAAAATAAAAATAATTTCAAACTCCCCGAAGAAACGTCAGACGCGCGAAGTGTCAAAATTCAGAAGGGTGGTGTTACTTGATTCTAAACGGTTGCCCTCGGCTGTCAGTCCCTTCACAGGCGAGCAAACCCTTCCGCGATCCCTGAGAGAGCGGGCATAAATAGGAGCGAAAGAGGAACGCGGAAAGAGAAGGTAGTAGGAGCGTGCTTACGGCTCTCTTGTTTGTAATTATTCATGAACAAAGGCCCTGATAATTGCGCTGCTTGATTGCACACTCGTGTACCGATGAGCGGCAAAGACTTCTGCAACGTATGGAAATGAATGCCGGTGTTTTTATTGTCGTAGCGCGTGCAGCCCCCATTCTCGTTCGATAATTCGAGAAATGTGCCGGAGGGTTTCTTCGATGCGACCCCGGTACACGAAAAATCCTCAACCTTTTTTCCCCCCTTTCTCCTTTGACGACGAGAAACCTCGATCGCATTGCAAATTGTATTTCACAACACGCTGATTTATTAACAAATTAATGAGAAGTATTTACGAACGCTTTGAGAGGTTGAATATTCCACGATACCGATCGACTTCCTTTTTCTTGTAACTCCTTTCTTTTTTAGAAAGCGAATTCCTTTGCCAATCGTATTACACCTTAATGGTCGTTTAGTATTAAATTAATTGGTGCATTCAAAAAATATGAAGTAACTTCGCCGAGATCCTTTGATAAGGAAATACGTATACTTGGAATTAAATTATAATTGAACTGAATATTAATAAAATGACTAGATCAACCCCGTTCGTACTCTCCCTGTGAATCATCACTGTCGAAAGCAATTTAGAAGGAATACCTTGTAGCATCGTCGATGACGATCGACGATAAATTCGAAACGATCATCTTTGAAAGCAGCGCACACCTCGGCAACTCGTTTGTATCCAGCGTGAATCTTGTACCCTCGCGCTCCTGCTGCTTCCTTTCCGGAGGGTAGGTATATCGAGCACCAATCACCACGCATAATCTGCGTGCTCATTATTACTAGGACTGTAAGGGGACGAGCATGCATGTCCCTCTACCCACGTTCATTATGGAGACGATATGGAGCATTGTTTGCGGAACGAGAGGGTGAGCGCCACGACAAGCCCTCCCCGACGTCTCCAATCCCCTCTGACAGCCCCCTTAATGCGATACCCAGGCCTCTACGTCTCGTTCTCTTTTCCACCCTCCTCGTCCAACCCCTAACGGTCTCTTTTCGCGTGTCTCGCTGACGAGTCTCGAGCATTCTTCTTTTCTCGTGCACTCGCGCTTCCTGAGCACCGTTCTGCGGCGACACGCGTACAACTAAACTACTTATCTCGGTTCGAGCGTGCGTTTTTCATTCCTGTCGCCGGAAAGATTTTCATGCCACGTCCAACCGATCCGACCACCCCCGCGCCCCGTTCCACAACCATCGGCAAACGAAGCAGCGGGCGGTGGTCGTCACCGATGACAAAAGACTCGCAAATTGCTCCAAGTAATTAGAGCACGTGCAGGATACTTATTCCGAGGCCGACGATATCGCGATTCTACCGTTCGATTCATTTCTTTTTTTTCTTTCTCTCTCTCTCTCTTCAAATGATTTAGGGGGTGGGTTCTCCCTAGAAATTGTCAAAAATGTATTCGCCCGGTTTAATGGAATTTCGCGAGGCTTCAAGGCGGTGGGTGGCGCCCGTTAGATTCCAGTCGCGTTCGAAAAGCAATTTCAACTTTAATTACCGCGATCCGGCTAACGAAGAATTTCGATCCTGAAGATACGTACATGATTATCGGCATAATTCAAATTGGTTCCGTCGAGTCCACGGTACGACGTTCACGGATACAGGGACGGACGAAAATCGAATTGGTACATACAGATTGCAACCGGAATACACGGCCAACACCAGCGTGAATGCACCAATTAGAGTATCGAAGGATTCCACCGCTACCCGCCGAAACTCCAGGGATTCCTGAAGGACCTCGACGAAGGTATTTGTCCAGCATCGTGCTTGCGGTGTTCGTTCGAGTAACGATTCGATTCGGAAAGGGGAGGGTAGGGACTCTACGACTCCGAATTCGTATCTGTCGCGTTGCATTGTCTGTTACGCCTGTTTACACATTTGACCCGGATTTTCAGTCTGAACTTCGTACGCGTTCACTCTCCCTCGCCGCCACCGTTCGCCGTTCAGACACAATCGAACTCGATTAAGGACGTCGGAATTAACTTCTCGTCCTCGCGCCGTCGAGCAGCCGGGGATCTGTGCGCGTGGAACAATCGAAAATTTCAATTTTACGCGTCATCCAGGTCGAAAATTTGTTTCAAGATGTCATTGAAAAAAAGGAAGGCAGCGCTTCTTAAAATAAATGGGGGAAAAATGATTGTTTGGCAAACCGCGACAGGAGGGAACAATGCCAACAGAGCCGGCTGACGGCGAATAGCGAGCCGGCGATTCTCAGAAAATAATTTACGGGTTTAAAAAAAGGGGAGAACGAACTAAAGGGGTGGAGAAGCGAAGCTGCCGCTATCAAAAAGTCACGCGTCTCCATTCACACGGTCGAGGCTGGCGATTTTTCGAAATATAAATTCCACAGCCGCGTTACGCACACCATTTACTCGTCGGTGTCTCCTCCGCGGCGCGAGACGCCGCTTAAACAACCGGCTCTGCGGTGCCACCGGGTTTTTTTTCGCATTATAAATTCTCTGCTTCGGACAGCAGCCAGCCTGTGGCACCCTCTTCGACCCCTCGTGTCACCCTCTCACCCTCGCTCCACGACACACGGACGAACACCCTTGTGTACCTACACAGCCGATACGGTTTTTGTTCCAGCGACTCCAGTTGTTACGTTTGCTATAGTAATTAAAATTTCGGCACTATCGTACGTCGTCACCTTTCGTCGCGACAGTAAAACTAAACTGGACAGGCTATAATTACAATTATTGCAATTATCTTCTATAAGTAATGTTAAAATTGTACACTTTTACCAAGAAGTGCAATTAATTTTAGAAATCCGGCCGTGCGAGAATTTAGAATTAATTAAAGCTACATATTGGTTTTTAATACCGATGTAAATTTACATCGTACAGAAATAAATGAACGATTCGTTTTAAAACTAAAAATTAAAATCAAACAGCCCATTCTTTTCCGCCTGCAATTGTCCACGGACGTTTAGTTTATTTAATTATTTTTTTCGCACGAATTCAAGTGAAAGTGAGCCCCTGCTCGATGAAATTCTTACGCAACGAGAAACTCGCGACTGGCCGAGTCTCGAGCGTGCACGAGCGCGTGGAAGCCGACGAGAGAGTACAGAAACGTGTTTGTTTTACCAGCAAACACTCGTTCGCACGTATCGTGCCTTCGTGTGTATCTCTTTCCTCTCCCTCTCTCTCTCTCGGCCTCGATTCCACCCTCTACGTTCCTCTCCGTCCCACCTACGCGAGCACACGTTTCAGCTCCGACCACGTGTGTTACTCGTACGATCTCGCGTATACGGCGAAGAGTGGCCAGCCTTTCATTTCCCACCCCACTCGGAAAACGGCGGCCGACCAATCGGACCTCACCCCGCGTAAAAACATTGAACTGCACCGCACGGGGGCGTAGGGGTGCGCGCGAAGGGCTCGTCACGGACGAACGGGGGTTGGAGAGGGAGGGAAGCAAAAAAAATCGTTCGAAATTAAAACAGTGAAGCAGACAAATAATCAGATTTCCGCGTATATTATTAACGAACAGCCGCGGTGGGTGGGTCCGCGGGGAAAATATTGACGGCGATCCACCCCCTCGAACGCCGGTGATTGGAACCTTGGAATGCGGGTATTGCAAGGCAAAAAAATTTTATTTGAAACGATAACGCAAATTTCGATGCTGTAATGGCAGGAGATTGCAAATTTTTTCTTTCTTATTTATAGAAAGATTAAAATTAAATTTTATTCTCGTTCGATTGAGATCACTCGAGACACGATAATCGTGTAAATTTTTCGAACAAATGAATTTTTTATTAAAAATTCACGACAAATCGATGAGAAGCCATTAATTTATAATCTGCCGAGTGCAGGTTTGCTTCCAATTTAAAAATTCCTCGTTTAAATAATAAATAAATTACTTATCACTGATATTCCTAATATTTCAACATTCGAATGTGAAAATAATTGAATTGTTTATTCATACCAAATCAAGGATTATTTCTGCATATAAGATAAAGCAGCTATAAATTTCCCATCTAAAACCGACTAATCACCGAACGCAGTTAGCATTTTCACCGATTGACCAGAATTTCCATGGTGCAGCTCGGTGCCGGAAGTCAATACACGTAGCCCGGCTGGGAATTAATTAAAAATCGAGCGATCTGCCGCGTTTCGCGTAGCTACAATGAAAATATTATCGAATGTTTGCGCAAGAACAGAAAAGATGGGGGGTGGGGTCATTCTTTCCGTCGATTATTTGAAAAATCGCACTCGTACCGTGTCCCGGAAGTTGCCGAAAAATTTGTTCGAATCGAACCCGATTCCATAGAGGATGGATCTTTGAGAATCGCGGAAAAAGAGGGAGGAACAATCGGTTAATCGCGTCGAAGGTATTCGATTGGACAGGACCTATTCGAACGCTTATGAACGCCTCGCGTACGTACCCTACCCTCTCGACAGTGCATCGCGAGAGAGCGAGCCTTTTACATTTTTACCAGGGACGCGCGAGAACTCGATATTCCGACAAACACCGATTGGAAATGTTAAAAGATCGAAAGAATTTTAATGAAAACCCCCGACCACCGTCGGCCCGGCCGAACGTGCCTTTTAATAGTTCATCCGCGTTCGTTCCTTTTTTTTTTTTTTTTTTCACCGCCTCTCCACCACTTCCACCCCCTCATCCCTCCGGTTTTTTTCATTCGCTACGTTTCGGTTCGCGAGCGGTCCGCTGCGGCCGGACACAGAAAATATATATCTGTTGAAAAAGTAAAGCGACCGACCGCCGTACGTTCGCCACCATTCCGGATGGACGGATGGACGGACAGACGGACGGACAAATGGAAGGGGTGGTAGGAGATCGCGGATGGGGGTAGCTCGACTGCTTGAAAAAAAAAAAAAAAAGAAAAGAAAGGGTGAACGATAGAGAAGAGGAGGGAGACAAGAGAGCACACGGAATTATCTTTCCTCGTGCATGTTTATTTTTCGTGTGATTACAAACGAAGTTAATCTGAATCGAAATTAATTTTATTGTCCGCGGGGAAAAAGAGCCCGACCATCGGTCCGTCGTTCTCGTGTCTCGCTACTTTGGTAGCCGGGATAACTCTGGATGCTTTTGCCAGTCATTTCGTACTGGCTCGCGGATTTCCCGGCTATGACGACAGATTTAACGGACGTGTAATCTGATGGAATTATTAGCAAGAAATCGCGTGGGCCGGAATGAGAATTGAAATCAAAGTCAAAGGTGAATGCAAATGGGACGTTTGCGATGATCAAACAGCGATAATGAGAATGTCAATTCTTCGAATCTCGCGATGTGAAATTTTTGTTTCATCAGTTTATATCGAATCCGATCTCGTCCTTGTATTATGAAAAGCTGATTATCAAATATCGATAGAAAATGCTCGTTTCAAAAACGGCGCAGGAAATTTGAAAAGGTGAAAAAAAGAGAAAAAAAAGATAGGAAGGACGAGGGTCGTGATCGACACCGTGGTAATTTCAAAAATGGAATAGATGCAGCTCGTAACACGACGCCGTATTAAGTGGTTGATAATCGATAATTGGCAATTAAAAGTGTACTCCCTATCGCGGTCGAAGGCCGTGAAATTAAAATAGCGAAACTAGAGACGCGATGGCTGATCGATCGATGCAATGATCATCGAGAGGCAAAACCGCGACCGTGATAAACAATCGTGCCAGGTGAAAAATGATAATCGATTAATGAACGAGAGGGAATATACATATATGTATTGTACAAACACGCGACGGTACGATCGCTCGCAATGTTGACAAAGAAATTATTATTTTCGATTGGTAACACGAGCCGCTGAACGATGACCCGAAATAGTCATCGAGAAAGTGATGAACTCGAATTCCAACCTGATTACTCGGCCCCGCTCCATTAACTCGAATTTCGTGCGAACCAATCGACCGTGCTATATAGTCATCGCGCACGGGGTGGTGGTCACCCCTTCGAATAGCAAGTTTCTCTGCGAATTACAGATTCGCGGTTTAAGCGTCAGTTTATCCGGACATTTGTCACGGGAAACGCATTTTTCAATTTTACATGAAAAATTTCGTGGATCAATTTTTCAAAATTTAAGAATTTCAACTGTAACCAGTCGAGCGATGATTAAATCAGTGCATAAAGAAGGCTAGCAAATTTTCCGTTGCGAACATTCCTGTCCCAATTTCGAGAACACTCGAGCAACGAACAAGAACAATGAGATCCAAGTAGAGAAGATCGCGGATGCCAAGCCATCAAGCTTCTCCGCAATTACGAAGCCGGCGAGCGTGTTTGCGCGGGGGTTAAGCGTGCACGTGCTACACCGTTTAACCCAAATCGTGCGAACGGCCGTATAAATCATTAGGCATTAAGCGTGCTAATTATAACTGTCTCTAAGCAGCTACATTAACGTTCATGGTGCTAAACTGGTCCCTTCGTTCCGGGAACACGGAACGAATTTAGCTCGGTACGTCTATCACTGAACGTTCCTTAACGACTTCTACGAACGCGAACGGCGATGTAGCGCAACATCGCTGCGCCGTAATGAATTCCTCTAATTTCGAAGAAGTACAATTTTCATAATTATCCCGTTGATCACAGCGAAACCGTGCCGCGAGAGCATCAAAACTCTCGTTCGTTCTTGGCGAGTCGATAATCGCGCGAATTGCACGCGAAAGGAGGGTGTAAAACGCGACGCGGCTCGCGAGAGGGTGAGAACCGAGAGAAGTAGATTGTGTTTCATACGGTACGCCGCGACACACGCTCTCACCTGTGATACCTACATTCATACCTACGTGCGCGTTAAACGAGCCCGTTACCGCGGGCGTTTCTCTGGAATCGACCGCGTTTCGCGCTTCTTTTCACGCTAATGTCGCGCGATGAATCATTATCTATTTTCACCTGTGTTTCACACCGTGGAAAACATGTTGTACCTTATACAAATATAAATAAAGCGATTTTGAATAAGAATGACGATTTAAGATTTTCCCACCCCTGTATAATTTAATGATTTCTTAAACGATCCCATAAAAATTTGATTAGACGCGTATGTACGGTGAATAACTTGCACACTATGGCCCTGGAAAGAGAATACACCAAGGGGGATGAAAAGAGCGAGGTGAAAAAGTGAGAGAGGGGGTGGCGGAGGATGCTTCGGCGAGCGTCGCTCGAGTAATTATTACGGATTTTCCGGATCTAATTCTCCGGACGGTAACACGACACAATTCACTCACGCAGATTGCGCACGAGAGGATGTAAATTCCTGTCAGTCGGACGGTCCATTTCATCTCCTCTTTTTCGTCGGCTCCTAACCGACACCGAGGTCGACGCTGGACGATTATTCGGTTTTCCACTTTCTCTTCGGTCCTATCCTCTTTCTCTCTCTCTTTTCCTCTGTCTCTATTCATCCGCCGATTCTCGCACCCTTTTCTCGCCTCTCTTTTTCACCCCCTTAACCCACCGCCGCTGTTCTACGCTCGTTCTCACCGTAGCCACGCTCGTTTTCCAACCCTGCCCCCAACCCCCAGCTTCGGTTCTCGGCTTTTAACCGCGATTACGGGGATCTCGAGTAGGCCTCTCGAGATCGAAGTAAAGGTGATTCGTGTTTCCCTCCTCCCGCTGATTTCCTTCGTGCTTGGAATTCAAGGTTAACGCGGCGAGCCTCTCTATATTACCTGAATTTCCGTTTAATAGAATTTCGGTCTTCATCAACGACTCTCTTTCTCTCCTTTTCTTCTCTTTCCTTCTTTAATCGCTTCTTTCATTTGCGATCCCCTTTTCATTTCGATCGTTTCGTTCGGTCTTTTGAGCACCGGAATAAAGGAACAGATTCCGTGGCAGTTTTTTGTCGTATCTCGTCCCCGCCAGCATCAATCGCTATGAATTTTTAACCCCTTCCCAGAGGTTATTCCCTTCCCCTTTCCGATGAAACTTTATCGTTACGCGAAAATTGATAGAGTATCCTTCCTTTTCATCGCGCCTTCTTCTTCTGTTCGTTAAATCGGTGTAATTAATTTGCGAGAGCAACACTTTCTTCGAAATCTGTTCATTGAAATCTATCCAACCTCGTGGAAACGAGGGATCAACGAGTAAATATACCCTGCCACTTGATCTATCATTATGGAGTACCAGGAATGGCTAATCATCAGTTGGGCCAATTTCTCTGAAGCCTGCCACTCATCTCCTGGTGTCAAAACGATTTCTGACCTGCACAAACGCATCCTGTGTATTTAACCTTTCAAATACCGTTTCTCCGGAGGATTTCTTTAAAAAAAGGTGATAATCACAGGATGCTTCGTTAACAACTTTGACGAATTGACTTATTTATTTTCTTAGCTTTTCAAATTTCACGCGTTCACGAAATTTTTCCTGAATCAGGATGTAAAGGAAGGCAACAACAGGCTCGTTCCGTGAGGCGATTCGCGTGACGCCTAATTAAACGTTCTCGACTGAAAATATCGTATTCAGCTAGGTAGAACGATCTAGATATCAGCTGGCCGTGTCATCGTGGATGCGACGTGGCACGCACACAAACGTACGGGTCAGGACGGTGTGAGTGGTCATTAAGGATGCCGGGGGCCACTAATCGTCATCAGAGACGTATTCAGCGACGACTACGGTACGCAGAAAATATAAAATTGCCCCAGCACGTCGGTCAATAGGCATAATGATTATTTTCCGCGCTATAATGAGCGCTAGTCACTCCCACCGTGTGCTCGCGGATTACCTCTGCACGTCTGTTCGAGGGATAATAAAGGATCCGGGTCAATAGCGTTGTAATGAGGTATCTGGACATCGTCGTCAAGATTCTCTTGGCTACCGCGACATTTTGCCAGCTCCGCCACGGGAAAAGACAAACGCCTCGTAGACGCTCTTGTTTGGCTTCTTTGTCAGACACCCCGGCAACGACGGGGAAGATTTGTACCGTTGGCATTCGTTCAACGATCCAGAGATCGCGACGATGCTTGTTTTCAAGGGAAAGTAGGCAATTGTATTTAAAGTAGCTTTACACGTGTTTTCAAATGATTTTGATAATGTAGAAAAATTATCTTTTTAAACTAATTCACAAATTATTAGGTGTAGAAATTAATTCGGATTTATTTTGTTTTAAATTACAGTAATTTCAATTATTAAAATAACTTTTAAGTTCACTTTTCAAGTTCATGAGAGGGCGAGAAAATATTCAAATGTAAAATAGTGATTAAAATAAGAATAAAGGCGCCGAATTAATTTCTACACCTAATAATTACGAGAATATCCTTCTATTTAATTTTGCACCGAATTAATTCATCCGACGCAGAAAAACAGACTTATTCGAAGAATACGCGTGATCATTAGCTTCCCTTTTTCTCTTTCAACCAGGTCGCCGTTGCTACTTGTGTTTTTTCGCTCGCTCCTTTTGTTTACAGTCCGACTGTGGGGGTGGGAGAAATGAAATTCGACATCGAGAGCAGTTTTATGCGGGCGAATTAAGGCGAGCGAGGCTGGCATAGAATAAAAATAGCATCGCAAACGGGCGTGTTCCGTGTCGCTTCCGGTCGGCCGATTCGAGAGAGGTCCAGATCGATCGGGAATCGCGAATTTCGCGGATCTTGTTAATTAATTTTTAAACGTGCTCCACCGTTGAGAAGCTGGTCGAGAACACCGCTCGGTTCACGCGAACGGAAAAATTCGATTCAATGAATCCTCGTCGATTCTTTTCCTCCCCCGAAAAGTTAAACCATGGATTATTATGCGGATTATTCAATTTGATTTCCGCCACGTGCATTAATTCTGATTTATTTTCACCCGGGTGTCGTATCGTCCGTTGAACGAGAAACTTTTTGCAAGATTTTCAGCAAATATTTCCTTTCCCTGATCCACGGAAATATGTTTAAAAATACTGCAGGGGTTGAAGGAATTCAACTGTTTACTTTAAGGATGACTAAGTTTCGCTGGTGAAAAACAGGTACGCAAAGAAGGAACTTTATCGCAGAAGGTAATTTGTGCAGTAACGAGCTACATATTTGTTAGAATTACTTGCAACAGTCTACAATTTTGTATGAAGTTACTAAACAGCCCGTAAAATCTACCCTAGACTCCAGTGGTTTTCATGAAAAGTACACAAGATTGGAAAGATATTCTTTTAGCTGCATATAAAATCAGATTTTGCCTACACTCCTGGATATTAGGATTTTAAAAAACAAATAAAATGAAAAATTATTTGATAAGAATTTTCTGAGCGATGAAAAATTCTCAGGAAAATGGAGACGTTTCGATTTAAACAGAAATTAATTCACCGAAAGTGAAAAGAAATTAGTCCGTTGGCAAGTTTTAATGATTCCGCGGGATTCGTGTAACGAAATTTCCGGAAATTAGCCGCGGCTAAGTAACAGCAGTCGTCATTTCGTATAATTTACTCGCATAATGCCGGGCCCGTGAAATTGAATCGTTAGGACCTAACCGCATCGAAATAAATGGCGAGGTCGCAATTTAATAAGGACCAGTCACCATCTTCCGGTGATTAATTCTTGCTAAAAAGTTCCAGCAACTTTACAGACTCCTTTCTCATGGATCCTAACTTCTCGGAGTCATTCTCACCGACCGCCAACCCCTCGTCCAACGTCGAAGTAAACTTTCCAACCCCATCCCAGCCAACTTTCTTTCCCCGTAAAACAGCCGGCAACGACAACCCCGCTGTATCTAAGACCATCGACACCTAATGTATTTAATTTCCAATTAGCCGAGGCATAATTCGATCGATATTTATGGCTATTCTGTCTGCGAAAGCGTTTTCCTTCTCCCTCTCTTCGTTTTCCCTCCAATAAAACACACTGTGCTTTCATTACCTTATTTTTTATTTAAATCGTATTTACATACGAGATTGAAACCATCTACGAATATACAATATTTCAATTTAAAATTGCTCAATTTCTATCTACTCTCAAATTATTCTCTCAGAATTATAAATAAAAACTCGTTGAATAATGTAGGGGTCACCGGTGACTGACAGCGAAAATTTGATATACTTTTATAATTAAAAGAATTAAATAATCTTTTAGAAAGCACAGTTTATTAAAGCTGTCGTCGAAGGGAGGCTCCACTCGCTCTTCGAGGGAAGAGCTGGATCTCCTTAGATTGAAATAAGTTGCCAACAACTTGGGCAATTACGGCCATAATTGCGACATACATTATGCTAATGCTGTCCGTTACCTTCTAGTCTTCATTCGTGAAACTTTCAGAGGAGGAAGGAATTTTTGAAAGAAATCGTTCGAAAGAGAATCAGCTCGCGGGTATATTGCTTAATGTTTCATTCGGCAACGGGAACGCGGGAGCTTTAATAAAATACGTCGAATGAAAAACGAGAATCGTAAAAACCGAGTCCCAGGGCCTTTCGATACATATATATATATTTTTTTTTAACGGAGCAGGGGGATCGGGGATACAAGTTATTACGCGACGCTTGGCTCAGACCCGTTTGAAATCCCCGAAGCCATTAAAATAGAAATGGGAAACTCGGCCCTCCCAATTTCAGCATAATATTGTGATTACGATATGCAGAGACGCTTATATATTCGCACGGGTCCGGACGGATGCCCCTTGCCCAGTGTACACCCCCAATACCAGTATCACCCTTCTCCACGTTTCCACCATACATTTATTCCCGCATAATCGACCTCTCACGTCATTTATTCCTCCAACGCCTAAATGTATATTTTAATAATACATATCCTGCCGGACCTGCAATCTGCTTTTGTCTTAACTTCGTTTCGTTGAAAATTTTTCTCGTATGATAAAAGGACGAGCGCTTTCTCACTTTTATACTGTTCCGTAGTTTCGAGAGAAACTTTTTGGGATAATTTTAAGGGACGATGAAGGGTGTCTTTCGCCCGGGTTGAAATTTTATATTTTCATTTAATCTTTTTTGAATATTTCATCAGTTCCATTTTTATCTTGTTTTATCAAAGCTTCGCAGGGTGATCGAGAAAATCGTGGAAACAGTGTTGAGCAACGATCGAGGAATTCTTCGAGTTCGAACAAAGTAAAGGGAATGGGGAGGGAAAAAAGAGTCGTGAATACCTAGAAAACAGAACTATCGCGCCACTTCCGTGGCATCACCATAAATCCCAAGTGGTATAGCTACGTGGGTCGTATTCGCGCGTGAGATAGTGCCGCGAGTGGAGAATGTATCAAAATCAGGCGCGAGGTTGCTTTATGGACGGGAACGCTCGTAAATACGCACTTCTGGTACTCCTACTCGGCTGCGGAACGCTCGGGACCCGGAGAGAAACTGCCTGGATAGGTTGGCCGATAGAGAAAGGGCCACGAAATAGCTTCTACGGGATGCTAATAAAAGATAGAACCGGCTAGATAGAGACTCCCAGGCCGCGATATCGCCTCGCCCTTCCTGTCTCGCGCTCCCATTGTTTCGCAGATCGTCTTGTCGTTTCGCGACCAACGACAACAATTGATTGCTCGAAGAAAGCTGAAGCAACTGGCCCCTTGATAGTTAGAAAAATTAGAGGTTGAATTTGAAAGAAATTTTCCTCTAAAAATTAATTAAAAATTTGAACGAAGCTTTAATTTTGTTCGCAGAAAAATTACTTGATATTGTGGAAGAAATAAGGGGAAGATTCCCCTTCCCAATTCCCTAGAGCACAATCATCTGTAAGGTGTTCCCGAGTCAAGGGAACATTAACGTTTCTCCGAAACGTTTCCCACCCGTTTCAACCCTGGAATTCCCTTACGAGTAGTAGAAACAGTTATATCCTCTCGCTGGAGAGCACTGATCGATATGCAGCGATCGAAGTTCATTTCCCGTTGTGCATTGCTTCACGAATTTAGACCGATGCACCTGTTTCTATCTTTACGATTTACTGATTTAAAGTACTACTTGCCTTGTTCAATATTTCCGGATAAATAAAGCTCGGATGCTTGAATCTGGGTCAAAATGATTAATTCGTAATTGCGATGCACCACCCTTAATACATTGAATCCCACAGTGCAAATGGGTGTACGTTGTAAGACGCATTGAATTTTAATTATTAAGAATAGGAATATTTGATTTTCAAATTTTGGCATTCAATGGCATTCAATGTATTAAGGGTGGGTTTTATTAGAAGGCACAAATAGTTACATAATTGCAACAACAGATAATCAAACGTGTTCTTATATAACATTTTCTAAGCTGATCTCGCGTATTATGTTATATACGCTCGGTATACGGTAAACTTGGGTCAACTTAATCCCAACCAAGTAGCAAATCTAATTATGCGACTGCACCCGGGTTAATGCCAGATTAACTAGTTACGAAGCTACGAATTGTAAAGTTTCTGCGAAAACCGAGCGGATACATCGTTCCTACCGGAATATCATAATTAATCTCAGAATTATTAACAACAAAATTTTCAAAAAAAGATGCCTGCTACAATGTCGAACCTACCGAACCAAAAACCGTATCGCGAAGACAATGGAAAGCTATAATTAATGCAGGATACGGTGATGAAATATTATAAAAAATTCATCGTCGAGAAACGAACTGAGGGGGATGGAGGAGAATTAAAAGAAAAAAGGAAAAAAAATGAAAATGGTTGGTTGGAAGTTCCTGTTTCGCACGGAACAGTCCGGCTTGTCACAAGGACAGAAAGCAGGCGGCATGAAAGCGGGGAGCAAGGTGTTAGTCCGCACGGAATTTCCTACGCTTGATGCCGGATACGAGGCTTAATTGCACCGCCACACAATGTAAATATTCCGCGTCAGTTAACCACCGTCCACGTACACGCACGCGTGCGAATGAAACCGGCCCACTCTGTCATCTACGGTAACGCCAGTGTGTCATCGCACGCTACCGCGTTATCGTCCACAATGAATCCTTGCAAACCGGCCTTTTTATTCCCTCCCTCGGAACGTATCTGAGCAAACAGCGTAATATAGATGATTGCACGGCCGCCGATGACAAACGTTAAAAATACCATGATTTAGGGCCACTGCGAGCTGATAAGCTCGCCAGGGGGACGGGCAAGATCGGAGTATTGCATATTTCACGTGGCGTTGAACGCCATGCGTTAGCTACCCGCTTCGATGCGGCCTTCGCTAATAAATTGCCCTTCGTTTCATGATTATAGATCGGTCAGATTGCTTCGCAACTATCGCGGCCATGAAACATTGATCCATCGATGAAGAAATTTCGAAAGTTGAAAGTTGAATTCGCGATAAAATTTTTCTAAAAAACCTCCCCTAAAATAGTCTGCAACGATAAATTGAGATATTCGAAACGAAGATGTCTAATATTAGATCGTTAGATAGTGTTCGTTGTTCCTGGTGGAAATCTTCGAACCAACATGGATTTCGAAGCAGCTAACTACGAATTTCTCTTTTCCTTCCACGATATCGGTATATCGGTATAGGAAAGCGCAAACAGTGTGCACAGTGACCCACCCGAAGGAACTTCCTAATCCCCGTGGCCGGCTAACGTTCAAATCCGTGAGCAGATAGTTACACCTTCGCGCGTAGATACAGGTAATGCCTGTTTACAGATATCGGTGCAAACATTAATAGGAAGTAGTTACCGTGCACCTTGGAGGATTACGTTATTCTTAACCCCGCGGATGACCCGTGACTTCCTGATAAATTTCCTCCATGACACTTCAGATTTCGTTTTCGTTCATTCAAGCACCGAGTTCCGGAAAGTAATTTCATTACCTTGAATTGTAATTGAGTTGTAAGGAGAAGATTATTGATCAGCGCGAATGGCACTCAGCTTCGAATAAGTACATTTCTAAAGGTCAAATTTCCTTTTCAGCTCGGTAATAGTTTGAAAAAGTATAGAACTCCTTCAGGAATTGATAAATAAAAAAGAATTGCTTCGAAGACGAATCGTAATCGATGAAGCAATTTCTTAGTCCTCGATTTGAACTTCTGAAGCGAGGTTGAGGATCAAGGATGAAGGATCGCCGCTTGCGGTCATCAAGGTGGAAAACGGGTGGGTGGTGCCGACACACACGTACAGTATCATCCCTTTCAACCCCGTACTTAGGGTGACCATCTCATTTATATAGTAAAACAGAGTCGCGCAATGGTGAAGCAGGGACAGGAGTTGAGTTTGTTTGTCGAGCAAACGTTTGCCGACGACACCGCTGGACACTGGTGCCTAGCTAGCTCTGGTCCTTGGTACAAGTCTGTCCGAACCACTGAAGGTTGGTCCGGCAAGGGTAGAGGTGGAAGAGGGAAGGGGAGGGATTTAATACCATCTCCCAGGATGAACAGTGGTGGTCAAATAACTTCGCCAAGTGATTCCCAGCGACGGTATTAATGTGTCCAGTCCCTTCGGGCTTCTGCTTCATCTCGGAATGTCGATAATCCGAAGGCGGTGTTCGTGCAACGTCGTTTACGTCGGTGGAAGCTGAATTATTCCCAATCGAGAGGGTTTCGCTGATTTGTCAAAAATCTCATTGACCGATAAGTTCTTTAAACGAGAGACCTGATTAGTCTCGTTTAATTAAGCAACTTTGTTTACACAGTCGAATAAAGGCGCGAGCAACGGTGGATTAAATTCACCGTGCAAAAAGTCCACAGTCACCGGTCGCGCAATCAGTATTAATTGAAAATTCTCATCGAGGGTAGGACGTACCGAATGGAAGGCGACGAAGTCTGACGTCAATTCGTAGAAACAAACAGCTCATCCTGACGACGAAGGACGAACGTAAACGAAGATTAAACACGAGTGACGCTCGCGATTTCAAGATTCCATTCGTCTTACTCCAAGATCTAAACATCAAGGTCGTAAATCCATCAATAAATCCCGGCGCCCTCCTCACCGGTGACCACATTTGCTTAGGGATAAGAAGCAAAGACAAGCAAGCACACGGGGGTGGCCAGGAGGAGGTGTAAGTCTGTAGGGCAGTGAGGAATGGCTCGGTCTAGCGAGCCTTTAGCCCCGGCTTAGCATGTACTGGAAACACCATCCCCTATCCTTCGTGTCGGGGCCAAGTTATACCCGCAAACAGTCGTACATTAGTGCCTGCAGGAGTCCTGCAGGATTTATAAGGGGCGCCCGCGGGCGCACAAGAGGCTATGCGGCCGTCTCTCGATGGTTAAAACTAGAAGAGACCAGTGGGATAGGAGGGCAGATCGTTTGTGTGCACAAGTGTTGCGAGAAGGACGTAGCGAAGGTGGATATATTAGAATCAGTTTGATCAAATGATTTCACGCTCAAAATTTAAATAACTATCATAATCGAATATGTGCAGTTAATTGAGATGACCTTTACTGATCATGATCCAATAATGATTGAACTCAATCTCAAGTCGCTTGAATCTCGAAGGACTGCTTTTGCTTATAAGCATAGAAAAATAAAATTATTATCACTGAAGTAAAAGAAATACAAAGATAAAAGGAAGTGAAATTTTATAAAATGAAACTGAATTGTATACTTTGACCCTAGCTAACAGAGTAGCTGAAGAGCGATCCTCGAGATTCCAGTTCCTTGGAACGCGAGAATATTTACACATGCACCCAATGCACTGGTCAGTTTATGCTACGTTGAATTTTCCTTTGCTACCCGGCAACTAAAGCAAATTTCTCTGCAATCTCGAAGGGTTAGTGTAAACATTAGACGCGTTAGAAACCGAGGGTTGCATTCGTCTGGACGTAACGTTGCCGTGTGTAATCGTGTCCTGTTATGAGACAAGAAAACCCTTTCACCGTTCATTATGAGCATGGATAATGCATGCCGTGAACCATCATGGCCGATGGACGGTATTCGTTTCGAACTCGGTTCGAAACTGCTGCGCTCGTTGCCGGGCTTTAACGAGCAATTGGCAGCCAGTAGAAACAGGCTAAACATCAGGGACGAGGTTGAACTCGGAGTCTCTAAGAGTTCAGTTCGCTACGTGAGCACGTCGCCAGAGGGTTGGATCGGCCGCGGAAACAAGATGGGGGCTCGGTCAAGGGGGTTGGTCAGGTTGAAGGGTGGTGGGTGGTGGTAGCCAGTGGTCAGCACACTTGGCCGACCCTACTTCGCTAACTAGTTTAATGATATATGTTGAGCTACAAGCGCCTTGATTAATCGTTAACTAATGTTGGACCTCGTAGTGCACCACCACCACCATCACCCTAAACCCGCCACTATCGCCGAGCAGCAACACCGTGCCACGATGAAGAGAGATGGTTTCGAAGCAACGACGAGAAAGAGGGGATGGAGGAAGGTCCAGGCCACCGCAGCAGTCCTTACCCTCGTCGAATCCACGGGACCCAAACTCGAACGTGGCCAAACAGAAATCTAATCTCACTCAGCGTATAATTTGATTTATGACTCGCGGCCGTTCGAGCGGAAACCAGAAGAGGAAAAAAAAAAATTATAGAATCGGTCGAAGGAACGATGTAAGGAAAGAAGTAACGCGCAAGGGTTCGAGTCATCGACGCAATTTGCCAGAGTGTCCATCGTCCATGGGGGATAAGAGATGGTTGGAGGGGGATACAGAGGCACAGTCGTACGCAAATTTACGTCTCGCGAGAGACATCCCAAAACCCCTTCAGCCTTCCTCGAATTGAATTAACTCGGCGTCTTCCCCCGGCTCTATTCCTGAGCTCCGCACGTGGAACATTGGTCATCCCTAATTCGCTTATGGCCCTCGATCAATTAAGTCGTCGGCCATTCGCGCAAATCCCGGTGACCCTTCCAGACATCGCCCGCTCGTGGACGAAGACACCGTGTTGCTTTAACGTTATCGTCCATGAAATAGCAAAATTTTTCATTCAACTAATATTTCTCCAAGATCTATCCAAAAATCAGATACGCGATGTTACCACGTCTATTGTTAAGATTCGACTGATGTTCTTCCAAGAAAAGCAACAATTTTCTTTTAATAGTGGCAAGAAATGTAATTTACAGGTAATGTCTGTTATTAGATGAAACATTGTGTCATACATTAGACTGGGAACTGATTGCTTTTTGTGCTAATGGATCTTACATCAGCGATGGAGTATCCTTGAGTTAATATGGGAACGCACAATTCCCATTTGTCTGTAACACATTAAAAAATGTGTGTCACACCTCCCTTTACACGAGAACTAGCTTTTAGCTTCATAAATTAACCCCTTGCTCTGCAATATAACTATCAAAAGAATCATAGGCGAAGGGGTTAAACATCTCTCCGTTAAGGATAGAAGAACAATGTTCCCAGACGAATATATCAACCGAGAAAATGAAGACGTCTTACCAGAAAGGTAAAGAGTAGATGCATTCGATTAATGCATCGAATGCCGATCATAATGCGAGACTGGCGTACGAATATTGGCGAGCGTATCACATGCTTCGAAGAGAGACGGAGAGAGATAGAGTGAGAGAAGCAGCTGCAATAGGGAGTGCCAGAGGGGGTGGCTCAGGGATGCAAGACACCGTGAAATTACCAGCAGAGTCTCCCATCCCAGCGGGGGTGGATGGGTGGAACGGACTTTGTCCACTCCGCGCCCTTGGACCACCGTCCAGCCGGGTATTTGTCTTGTCTCCTTGTTTATGAGATTCAACATTGTTATTTGGCACCGCACCGGAGAGTTTCTAGGTACCGTGCGGCCGCTAGTTTCCGGCGAGTTTCCTACTTTAAAAGGCTGTGTCCTGGTGCGCGATTGCACCCGTCACTTATCCGTGGTTCTTCCTCCACCACGATTGTCCTTAATCAAGTTGGAAGAACGGCGCACGGAAGGACAGGGAAATTTAGACGCGGAACGACGCTTGGAATACTTTAGAAGATTCGAAGACGAAGGAAAGAGAATTTCAGAAGAAAAAAAAAAAAAAAAAAAATGATGAACCAGCGTAATCTTCGTCCATCTGAATTACTTAATAATAACTGTGTCACCGTGAAACTTCTGTTGGTCAGCGCGGTATTATCATTAAGGCGGTCCAGCATTTTCAATTAAATATATCTGCGGCAATCGCGACGCCTTATCGCGAGCGTAATACGTTCTCGATTGCACAGCGAACATCGAACTGGTTCGGACAATGGTTCCATATACGGCCAGGCGAATTGCAATCACGTTTCCCGCGGTGCTTAGCGTTACTCCTCGCAAGATACCGTTTTAAATCAGTCGAGATAATGTTATCCGGCTTATGTTCCGCCTAATCGTCGCATTATCTCTCGACTAGCTCTTGGCTAAGCTCACGCTAGAACGAGCTACTTTTTTTTCAGCTCGAATGTACGCGTGGAATTAGAATAAACAAAGGGAAGCACGATAAAGTGCGGTGATAAGAGAAAATGGAAAAAGTAGCGACAGAAGTTGTTGTAGATCTAAATCGCTGCTTATGAATTATTTAGAAATTATGCTGATGAAACTTGATAAAAAGTTCTCACGAGAGCCGTGAGCATATAATTGATCGTCATTTTAATAAACAATTTTTCAAATGGTTTCTTGGAATCTCGTTAAGAAACGATCTGAGGTTAATTAAGCACCAGCTCGCGTACACGTATCCGTTTGACAGATTGTAGCAGATTATCATAAATTTACGGTGAATTATATAGCGTGATTGAAAAATTTTCAAAGCCTACATAAAATCGCGGAGGATAATTATCGGGAGAATTTTATATCTGTCGCTAGGTGATTGACTGGAAAATCATTCGAGACTAGTTCGATGAAACGATCACGAAATCAATTGAGATATTTATAATAAAAAGCGTCGAATGACAACTAATCACGAGCTGTCGTCGAACAGCAAATTTATATTTCATCAAGGTCCGAGACAAAAGTAAGCGAAACGATAACAACAAGAAATGAAAGGACGTTGAAGCGAAATGACATGGTATGAATTAAAACGCGAAAATCATCGACGATCCATAGGAAAATGGTCGGTGGCCGTTGGTGGAATCAGCGAGCATCAAACGGAATCGCATCAGCCGTTGGATCGAATCGAATCGAATCGAATGACAGGAAGCGTTAGTGAATTTCCGTGATCGGGCTCGCGCGCCTCGCCGCGACGGGAGCGTCGCCCTCAAAGAGCGTCGGCAATTAATTTTACAAGGGCGCAAAAAGGAAGCAAAAAGCGAGAGGAAGCGGCCCGTGGCCGAGTAGACTCGGTCCTCGCGACGATGGGTTTTTATCTGCGCGAGTTGTCAGCCCAACGAGTTCTCCGCCTCGTTGCCTGACCACTGGCGTATAATGTCCACCGTCAATATAAGCTGTCGGATGCTTTTTCCTAAATTGACAGATTTTCAATTTAATCAAGTTCCAATCTAATGGAAAAATGCCCGATCTATCGGCCGGGCGAGGCTATGTACGCGAGGCTATATAGCTACCGATGCCCGCGCTCAATGTACGCCAAACGACGGAGGGGGCCAGATTGAAATAATACTTTTATGTTTAATCACAATCGAAGAGTCCGCTCCAACGATTCTGCGCACCCGCACGCCGATCTCCGAGATTAATCTATTGATAAGCATTCCATCACTCCGGGAATAGCAAGCGAGAGAAATAGACGAGCCGTCCACCGACGGGATATCACCCTTCTCACCTCTTCCCTCTTTCCATCCCCTACAACCCAGTCGCCCTTTCTATTTCTATCTTTTTTTTTTTAACACTCACGTTCCCTTCTTTTTTTTTTTTCAAAGCGACCCTTTGACCACTGGTGTCGCGAGTTCCAATTTAAAAATCACAATCAATTGGAAATCTTGGAAGAGGAGAAATGTAACCTTGACCAGAGAAGGCGCACAATCGAAGGGTCGCCAGTAATTGTGAAAGTCGATCGAAACCCGATTGACTCGGTGAAATGAAGCAGCTAGGTAATGAGATCCGAGCGCGAACCCGGCCGGTTTGCTGCGCCAGCATCCCTCGTTTACCTTCAATCACTTTCTTGACAGATGCATTTACGGTCCAGGTCTGCTGGCCATCAAGGCGGAATGCGCCTTAAGGCCCTCCTCTCTGTAGCTTATCGATCCATCGAGTGCTCGGTGAATCCGCAATCCTAACGCAAAACTATGCCTCTCCTCGAGTGCGCTGCATCTAGGCTGATGCTTTTCTGGCAAAAGTCACGAGGATCCCTCTTCTCTATCGCGTATTCTTCTCGAGATCGTGGAACGGCATTCGTGACGATGCATATATAGTAGATTGGTACCGAGCCTCGAAGGTACTCGATGCATCTCGCGTCTCGACGCGATGCGTCTCTATTTATTTTAACTCGTTCGACGCGCTCGCGGGGCTTCACGAGTGGGCGAGAAATTGGATTTCTGCGATACTAATCGGTTTAGATGAATTTTTACACGTGTCTCTACTTCTTCTTCTTCGTTTTTCGCCGGTGATTTCAATGCCTCTGAATATTCGAAAAGGTGAATGCGCCAGACGAAAAACTAATTACCACTTCTCATCGTGAAACTTCAAATTTTGAATATCTTACGGAGACGAGGACGAAGCGACAGGGTTCGAACTCGAGAAGAATCCTCGAGTGAAACGAAGCACAATGTTTCAACGAGACAATGCGAAGAAGTGTGAAGGCGTGATGACCATGAATAAAACCGTGACCGATAGCAGTGAATTGTGATTGCTCCTCGCCGGGTTTTTTATGGTTTCTAATTGTCGATCATCGTGCGTACACGGTCCTTCGGCTTTTCAATCGGCAGAGAGGCTTGGTTTAGTCACGAACGGCCTCGTGCGTCTAACGAAATCCTTGAAGGACTGCCATGCCTTTGTGTCCGTGTACTTATTAGCCTTACTGGACATCCATTATTCTCGCGGGAAGAAGATATTCCGCAATTAAGAGGAACGGCTAATGGCATTGAGAGGATCGTTAAGAATGCGCCGCTCAAAGGTCCGATAATTTATGATCATTGAATAGAGAAGTTCGATCGATAGCCATTCTATGTGGGTAGAGTTTTTCTCATGAAAATTGCTGGATAATCGACAGTACCAATCGTAGAAAATACAAACAATTCATAAAAGATAATAAATTGTCCAGCAAATTAATTTGAAGCTCAATGTTGGAAGAAGATTGCGTGTATCAAAATTGTCACCCCAGTGAACATTTCAAAAGAAGCATAAAAGAAACTTTCAAAGAGAAAGTTTTCAAAGGTGCTGAAGGGAGAAGCGAGAGGAGAGGAGGCAAGTTACAAGCATCTTTGACATGTTAATACCGATAAATAAGAAAGATCGCAGTGCACGGACGATCACAATTTTTTCCTCGGCTTTTCATATTTCATCTACCTAACCCAGCCAACGCTAGGGAACACCGGGGACATTATTATGTATGCTGTAGCCCTGTTAAGCAGAGGCATTTCTTTTTGCAGCCTCCGCTATGATACATCCTAGAGTTCTTTTGCGCGTAAATTGCATGCTCCCTCCTCAGACACGGGCTAGCCCATGGCATTAAGTCCATGCGTGGACTACGGCTCCACGATGGATCCTGTGTTTGCCGAGGGGATAATAGTGTAATGGATGGACAGGAACAGCGTACCAACGGATGAGACTGCTGTTTTCGAGACTCTAGTCTCCAGTCTGCCGCCTCGCCTCTCTTCTAGTACACTATTATTCTCTTTTGTCGGCTAATTGGCATCATTGTTGTGCATTGTCGGACGGTCGAATTGTTCGTTCCTGATGCGCGAATCAACCGCGCCACGCGGAACACGGAGAGGATAAAAACGAAAAAAAAAAAAAGAGTACCTTTTGTCGAATTTTAATAATACACCCGCGTGAATGCTCGACCGATTAAGATTACAGGCGACATTAACGCTCTTCTGCTGACCATCGCGCTCGGTTATTTCGTTCTTTTCAACGAAATTCGTTTCGTAACTGGAACTGGACTATCGTCGGGTTAAAATCGTGTGAAATTTTGGTCGAGGTTAAATTTAAAATGGCAATAATTTGGAATAAATTAAAGGGACCTTACGTCAGTCGGTGAAAAAGGATACGCTTCGAATTTGCCTATCAATACGAATTACACTCCTAACGATTACAATCAACGCCTAAATAATTCCTCGTTTACGCTCCGAACAAAAGAGCTCGTTAACAGACCTCCCATAAATACTAATTTCGCGCTTAACACGCGAGCTACTTCCTTCGCTTCCAACATACGGAACATCTAGCCGATCTAGATCCATATAGTCGTTGCAGCTTTTACTTTCTCACCTGACGATTACGATGAGCAATCATCATCGTGGTATTAGACGTGTAAATTAATCCAGTGTCTTTTTAACAGTAGAAAGATAAGAAAACTCGCTTGGTCGAAATGGAAGAAAATTAATTTACTTATGTATTCACTTACTCGGATGCAAATATCGAACAGCTTCACCTGAGAAGTTCACGTTTCTCTTTTTAATCGATACCAAGAAACGATACAGCACAGATTACATGCTGATAAATGATCATCGAAATCGTCCCGACGGAAGGGGTCGTGTAAACTGTGATTAGACTTAACTCGGTCGCTGGAACGCGGAAGCGTATCGTGCAAACGCTTAGGCAAATGTCGTGTGTACGCGCGTAGAAGTCGCATACCAGCGTGTAACCCGTTAGAAACTTTGACATTCTATCTGTAAGATTTTCCCACGACTACAGATCCGCTAACGGGAGCAGCCTTTTCTGGCAAATTCTGGTAATAAGCCGAGCCGAGTCGAGCCCGACTGCCTCTCGCTTTAAAACGCTCCAATGACCATGCGCCAAGTATGGAGATTAGATTGGCATAATGGCCACTTATGCGTTCCCGATAACACGGCTTTGTCTTTTTTCCCCACGCGAATCGAGGATTATAGAAAGCGGTCTTGGTTTCGTGAAATCATGCTCGATCTATGATTTCTAATGATTTTTTTTAAAAGAAATTATCGTGAATTATTGTGCCCGATATTCGAGCAGCAACGTCTCAATACGATGTTTGAAGAAAGAATATTAACTGTACATTGACCCCATCATTCATATGGAAGTGATTCGATACGCTTTGTTTTCTACGTTAATCGTATACAGGTCAGAGAGAGACCATCGGCCGAATTAGGCTTGGACGCGACGCAGCAGCTACTTAAGCGGACAATTGGTTGTCATTGACACACAAAACCGTTGCTAACGAGTGTGACAATCGTTTCGACAAAGGGGCTTTCTTATTAACGCATTTCTTATGACGCGCATTTACCGAGGATCCCTCGAGTTCGATTTCGTACCCTTGATCGTGAACTATAAATCATTAAAGAATCGTGACCAAAAATATTCTTTTGATACTAAATAGACATCCAATCAAATTGAAAAACGATCGTCGAAAAATAAAAAATTATTGCTAAATATTATATATAACTGAGCGATTGAAATGATTAATTTCATATTTTACTGAAATTACATCAACGATCTAGCTATAGCTCGCCTAACAGATATCAAATTTCCCGAAGAACCCCTTGGTTCGTTGTGTAATTAACAAACACTGGATTAATCAGTGAAGTAATCGCTTTTGATCAATCAATTCGAATTTCTACTAAAAATCCATTTTCTATTAATTGGATAGAGAAATTCAATTAAAATTAACTGAAAATACGCGACCGAATGGTTTCCACGAGCCAAGGGTCACCAATAATATCTCGGTTTCATCGTCTAATTAACGTACACGGGGTCGAACGATGAAGCGGCTGTATCCGGCCGATTAGAATGATTCTTAATCGATCGTTGGATTAATCCATAGAGATTCATTGACTTACCTCGCTCTTCAAATTCAATGGCACGTCGCAGGGCGCGTCCAACTCGGCTTCCGTGTTCACCTGATGAGACAGCATGCTGTGGCTGTGCCTGGGCGGTACGGCGGTCGCCAACATGTTGGGATGCTGCAGATGCTGAAGACGAGGTTGGAGATGGGGCTGGTGGTGATAAGGCGGCGACAATTGGGTGTTCAGAGTGCGAAGATCAGCTGGCGGGGAAGCGGGTGCAGCGGTACTGCTCTGTTCCTCCTCGGCCGAACCCTCCGCCATGTCAGCCTTGCATCCCGGGGACTCGTAATCTGCAAATCGACCAAAACTCTCTAAGGACCGATCTAATAGTTGAAATCGCCGCGTGCCGACCTACAGTACCCTGCAATTCCATAATGGCTTGAATACAATTTCTCTACGCGGATAGAACGATGACGTGAAACGTCCTGAAATTCAATGACAAATTTCGTTTCATACCAAAGAACGATCATTAATCGTTAATGAAAATTACATTAAAACTGATATCGGCGGGATGATAATAATAATTGAACGATACCACCCAAAGAGGATCGATAGGATTTCAAATCGTCCTCGGCATTAACCCGAGGGTGACATGAAAGGGCAGAGCGACACGCATAAACACGATACTAATTAAACGCGTCTCTCCCGTCGGCCGTATCGAAGCGTGCTGCGTGCAGCTGTTAAGAATGCAGACAGTGGAAATTAGAAGGAGGCCCCCGTTCATCTTCCGACTTCAAAGCAAAAACATTTGGTCGATGGCATCGGGTCGGAGATACCCGGGGGAGAGAAGCAAGAATCCCGTTGCTTCAAGAATAAAAGCGTTTGGGAACCGGGCGCCACTTACAGACACCTCGCATTCATCAGGCTAATTATTTTTATCTATGGGGACGGTTAGTAAGAATTCAAGGGCAATGAGATCATCCCTGTACCTCTGCTTGTGGTAACCAAGGTCTCTATATTTTTAGAATTTCTCTATTAAATCGAATAAAATGAATGAAACGATAACAGTGATTTTAGAAGATAATAAATTTTTAATGTTCAACCTATCTCCTTCCCCTGACTCCTCTCGATCAAGCTTTCATCCTCTCGCTTTCTTTTTTTCCTCCGGGCCAGAGGTCGGCGAGATCCATCGTCGAAGCCCGCGGTTCGTGTACTTGCTGAACGCAACTAACAACATCTGCTTCTATTTTTGCGCTGGCCCGAGTCCAGCGCTTCACTTTTTTAAAAGCCGTACGCCTATGACGAACGGCTGGATGGATCATCGAGCGGAAGCCTGGGTTAGAGGAAGAGAGCGAGAGAGAGAAAGAGAGAGAGAGCAGCCGGTTATTCTGGACAAATTATTGTCAAAGGGCGCACCGTCAGCTCACCAACTACTTTGTTCCTCGAGAAAAGCCTTTTATAATGGTCGCCCTCTAAATATTAGGGTTTTCGAAAATAGAAAAAAAAAAAAAAAAACGTCGTTCATGATAAAGGTTGTACGAGTTTGCAACGACCTACGGTCGAGGCATGGATCGCGATCATCGAGATTCACCGTTAGGAAGTATGTAGGGCCTCGACACGTTATTCCAGCCTACGTAACCGTGTAATTACAGCAGTTTTGCGTCTCGTTATCGTACGGAATTAGCGGGTATTGCATCGTACGTGAGAATTCCTGGAAATCTATCGGTGTCGGTTAATTAGCGACGAGAGATGCGATCCGACGACGGTTTCGCTGAGAAATTATTCCAAAGTGTCGGTGTAAGAAACTGTATAATTCGAGAGGAAAAATTATTACCAATCTTTAAAGCGAACCTGTTAACCGTTGTTAAAAAGAATTAGAACGAACGTTGATGAAGGGAAAGAAATTTCCCGCTTTCAACGTGCAAAATCAAAGTAACAAGCAAAGCAAAGCAAACAGTTAACGTGTACGCTTAAAAGGAAGTAAATTGCTCGCGTCTTAAGCGATCCTCTCATTTCGAAGGACTGCTTGTCGACGATCGAGTGGCCAGTCGAGCATCCCGACGAACGAGCCTCTCTTTTTTCCGTTTGCGGTCGTTAATTTCCGTTGGAATCATATTAATCGCTCTAGGGCTGCGCCCGTGAAATTACTAGACGCTTTAACCACCGGCTGTCCGGGACCGAATTCGTCCGCAACGATTATTATATCGCATCCTGAGGTATAATGCTGGGTATTCCGAAAGCTAGCCAATTAGTATCGTCGATTTGGATGCTTTAATGAGAGCGCGGTTTCATTAGCGTATCGCATCGTCCCTCTCGTTCCCGATCGTGATACGTGAAACGGAAGGAGAATCCCTCGTACCCAGCTCGAAGAAATCGGCAATGATTATAACCGTGATCGTTCAAGTGTCATTGAGGCTTAATATTTGAAAATTGCTACCCTCCAAGCAGCCTGTTCGAGAGGCGTTTCGTTTCTACCACGGCTTTGGCAATGGATTAATCATCGTCGAATCCGATAACCTTCCATTTTACCGATTACACGTGTCAATTCGTTTGCACGTAATTGCACGTTCGGTTTGTATCATGATAATTGATAGGGATTAGTTGGGTACTATGATAAAATAAATCTTTTGACGAGGGTTGGAATTTCCGAGAAATTCTTCAGATTTCAAAGTCATTTCAAGTTAAAATGTTTCTAAAGAATTGTTATCATTCTTTAAAGTCTAAAAAATCATATTTTTCTTCCAATTTAAGTCCTTGCTCTGATAAGCAAAGTGGTTAAGATTGATTTAATTACCAAAGAAGAACCAATTACACCTCTAAGGATACAAATTAAAAAAAAATCAATCGCTCTAGCAGATGTCTCGTCTTCCAAGTGGAATGCAGCTGAAGCAACACGCGAGATACGGAAGTCCGTCGGTCAATTTTCTCGGGAAAATCGAGGCTCGCGGTTCTTTTCATCGAGAAACGAGTATCCGCTTTCACCGAGCGCATCCTAGCATGTCTCCACGAGCGATAATTGCTGACGGGATCAGCCGGTGAAAGTCCACGTAATCGAATATGCAATTAAAACACACCGGGACCATTGATACGAGGATCGTTCGAGTGTCTAGGGAGGCAATTAAAACGCGTGCATTATGCGACCAGCCGTCACGAGCCTCCTCTCCACCCGCACCCTTCTACGTTCACATTTTCCACGATCGGAGACGTTTAACCACTAAAAGCCACCCTCGGGCTGATTTCGTACCCCGACCACCACCGCGTGTATCACCGACTTTCATCCCGTCCACTTAACCTTCCCCCTTTCTTCGACGTTTCTTCTTCTCGCTTCGGGGCCGAGTATCGTGTTTTCGCATTATCATCGTGCCCCGTTTATACCCGTGCTCGACTTGCCGAAGAAGAAGAAGGAGGAGGAGGTGGGGGATGACCGACGAAGAAGAGAGGCAACACAACGTCAGCGACGCCGCCAGCAGCAGCGTACAATTAAGGGGGTTGATTGATGTTAATTCAAAGGGTAATTAAGAATGTTGCGCATAAAAATCCGGTAATTTATGGTCATTGGGGATAATTATATGTTGACCAGCTTGTAATTGCAAGCGTTCCGTGGCCTACAACACCGCGTATAAGCGTCCGGGAATTGCGGGTAGCTCCTTCTCTTCGAATGGCCGACCTGGTGTGCCTACAGGGTGTCCATACTAAATTTCGAACACCCTTTTATTTACCATAATATTCAAGATATTGAAGAAATATTTATATGAAAATCTTATAATACAGAAAGGAAAATTTTCCAAAATTACGTTCTGAGATAAGAAATTCAAATGAAATAAAACATTTAGAATTTTAATTATCTGATCAGGAGAAGATAAATAATAAAATAATGAGAAAGGATCTTAAAATCAAATCTAAAGAGTATCTACCTCTTGTACCACAATTGCAGTATTAAAACAATTTTCACGAACACCCTGTACGTGTGCACACTTTGGACTCGGCTTCTTCCCGAGTCTGTGTGTGCGTGCGGGTGGGATATACGGTCTCAGATCGCAGCTTATTATAGGGGCTAGTAGATAAGGTGGGTTTAGAAACAACCGTACGCCTCTGGCCAGCAGCTAGTTTCCACATAGTCCTGACTGTTTCTCTTTCCTTCTAACACGCGAACGGGATGTCTCCGTTTCTCTCTCGCCCCTCGGGCTACACCGAGGTGCGCGTAAACCGCCCAAAGTCCGGGGCATCGATTTATGAGGCCGATTCCCGTGGCCGGCAACGGACTCGCACGGGGCGGTTTTAGAATTTTAGGCTCGGTCCAGTTAGCCGCGAAAACGAAGCCGAATGCCGCGTTGCTCTTGCAAACGAAACGCTATAAATAACCGGGCCTCGGATAATCGCCATATGGCACCACCATGACGCGGACTACCCGCGCCATCGTAGACGTTGGCCCATTTTAACCGAGACTTCGATTTCGTGCCATTGAATACGCGTCCGCTTCCGGACGAGCGGAAACAGAAGTCATTCGGAGACACGAAATTGGCGGGAAGTTCCTTACTTCGAGATTAAGTTGAATAAAATGAATCGTGTTCCCACGAGTTCAACAGAAATTAAGCATCGCTCTCGCTTTCCACTCGAGACAGCAATTTCAACGTTACCTGCAGGATACAGAGCGAAATGAACGCCGATATCTTTGGACAGTTGAAAACAGGGGTTCGAAACGTTGGACGAAGGTACAAGGCCGTCTGCGAGGGGGTAGAAGAAAAAGAAAAGGTTCACGTGAGAGGGAGAGAAAGTAGGAGAAGACAGCATGGGTAGCCCTCCTACTTGAAACACGGCCAATAAAATGATCCCAGCGGGACCAGTTGGCAACCGCCCATCGCGACATTGTCCTTGCCGACTCCTTTTTCTTTTTTTTCACGATCCCGTAATCAATCGACCAGTCTAATGGCAACGCATAATCGCGGCTTTGTGGCGCCTAACCGTGCTGGTAATGCTAAAGAGAACGAGCTGAAAGCAAGCTGAAGTGCGCGAACACCGATTCGCTCGGACGGGAATCGACAAAAGCCGTTGCCAAAATTGAAGGAGTTCGTTGTTATAAGTTCTCGTACGATTAATATACGCGTGATCGTTCATGTTCCAGCGGTATAAACCGTTGGAAACGAGGTCCTCCTTTGAACAGGTAGGATGGTATCGAGTGATTCGAATTAATCTTTAACGGTGAACGTATGTAAGCGAGGCGGCTAAGTGGCGGGCCAAGGTAATGGTCGTTTCGTGCGATACCATTCCGTCAGAAATCCGAGGGGCTTTGTCCCGAGTCACGAAACGCAAGGATTAAACTGAACAGCGACCCGTTAACGCGACTGTTCGACCGCCTCGACGAGGATACCGACTCTTCGTCCACTCCGCGTTACGCAACGAACCTTTGATTCCACTTGCGTCCATAAATCGTCTCACGAATCAGATCGGAATCTCTGTTTATGGTCCAAGATTCAAGAACCATCAAGGTCTCGCTACGCGACATTAAGATTCTCCTCTGATCAGGGTGAATTTGAAACTTTGGTAGATGTTATCCGATACCAAAAGGCTATTCATAATTTCATAAATTGGTGAATTTTCAATTGCCCCGATGCGAATAAAATTTACGTCCTTTGACACCTCGTTCGGATTCGAATCGGAATAATTCAGGCCGAGGTGGTAGGTGGTGTAACGGGGCGTAAAATTTTGCCACAAAGGATGGAAATGACGATGGAACACGCGAATGCGTAGGCGAACAGAAAGCATACTCGAAGGCGCAGGAAGAATATTTCATGTTTTACGGCGCCAGCGTGGTTGGGGTTGCGCCCGGACAAAAAAAGTGTCAGCCCGCCGGCTAAATCAGAGCGTGAGTGCATTAAACTCCGAATTACCACAAATAGAACCTTAACCGCACATGCCCATTATAATGGTACCCCCTGCTGAAGATGTATTTACGTACTAAACCGCCTTCGCGGCTCACGCTGAGTCGTTTCGTATTAACATCTGGCCCAAAGACGAGCTTGCTCCCGGTTCATTGGACCCCTTTTATTTCCTCTTTTTTTTTTCTCCCTCATCTAACGGGATTAACCGTCCTACTCGAACACCGCCGCCACTTATCAGTCGATCGAACCGGAAAATGGTCGAATTTGAAGCGCTAAGTAGCCGTATGTCCTTTTAACGAGTCAAGTAGCTTCAAGCCGCAATTTTTTTTTTCATTGGAAGGTGGAAATTAAAAATAAGGCTAAACGGTTAGAGAGGGAAAGAGAAGAAGGATAATTAAATAGGAGGGTCAGAAATATAAGTCAAGCATTATCTAGCTGAGGAAACGATTCTATTATCCGAGAAGAAGAGGCAAGAGGCAAAGGGAACGGGTGGCGTAAAATATGTGCGGAGGACGGGACCATTCTTCGAGGAATTTAAATTCTTCTTGGGGACCCTTTTCCCGGCGAGAAGAAGTCCTCAATAGGGCGGCGAGGCACGGAAATCTCGGGAGTGCTTTTACACGCAAATTAGCTCTATTAGGAGCATCGAGCGTACAAAAACACTCGTGCCGTAGCATCGGTTTGTCCCTCGACGCGTAATCCTCCCCGCCCCGTTACGCACGTGCGTGCTTCTTTATGAATTATTAGAATTAATGACACCGCACGCATCGTCTCGCGCTATGGGGCGTCACGTCGTCCAATTGCGTGCGGGAACGGGGGATCCGTTTGAAAAGGAAAAAAGGAACAGATCGAACTGCAATGGGCTCCCTTTTCCGTTCCTTATCCGCTCCCTTTTCCTCCTCTCTGCCCATTCAAAGAACCACTTACTCGAAACGTGTAATTGTACTTACGTGACGGCACAATGTCACGTGCAATTGTACTTGAATCGTTTCATCAATGCGCGACAATAAGCTTCGAGGGGCTTTTTTACTGCTTTAAATGAAAGGAGGGTCGTGAAATTTTTATATTCCTTAATCTTGAACTTTAAATTTAAATAGCGAAAGGGTTAAGAATCATTCCTGTATCATTTTGAAAATACCGTTTTCGTGTAGAGAGGAGGATTATCAAAGAAGCGATAAAGAGGAAGAAATTAGAATGAATGGAATACAAGGAGGGACACGTTAGGTCGATGAATACACGCGATATCGCGTTCGATCGCGAAACGGTGGCGGGCACTTGCCGATTCACATTTGACTCTCGAAGACGACGGCGTAACTTACTTAACGGCGGTGATTCGTGAGTCGATAATCGATGGAAGGGCGCCGGATGGAAAATAGAGAAGCAAGGCTACAAAGCGAGCTGGAAGTGGGTAAGTTGTCGAGCGAAATGTTATCGCGCGCCGGATCGTCGGCAGGGGTTGAATCGGGTAAAAGGGAGTTGAATGGGGCTGCAAACGGGGGTTGACGAGCCGAGGGAGAAGGAGAAGAGAGACAGAGGATAAACGCGGAGGAACGAGGAGAAATTGTGGAAGGATTTAAGAAGGGGGGAAAAGCATCGATTACTTTTCTTGACCTGGACAATATCCGTGTTCTCCGCTACCTATTATCCACCGAATGCCCGCAAAACCGTACGTTTTATTTGCACTTTTCCGATTCTTTTCAAAGCTACCAGGATATTTCTGTATACTGCCATACGGACATGAATATGTATTTATTGACCGAGGTGTTTCTTTTTATCCTTGTTTCTCTTTTTCACCAAAAGATGATCGTGTAATTTTAAAACTGACACAAGCACTCTCGAGGATCAATTTGAAAAATTGAAATTCGCAAAATTTGCAAACTATAAAAAAATGCAAAGGAAAGAAATTGTTCGATTGGTTGTATCAGAATACCTCGAAGAAAGTAAACAGGACGAAAAGGATTTCGCAATCCCGAAGAAAAGCGTCGGTTTTCTTTCTCAGCGACGCTCGAAACGAGCGTCCCGACGATACCTCGAGTCGAGTGCTTCCTTTGGGATTTTCCGCCTTCGACTCTCCATCAACCACCACTTTTCTCCTCTCTTTCTCTGTTTCCCGTCCCGTAAAGCGACCGCCTCTCCTTTCAAGCAACCCTCTCTTTCACCATAGTCCCGAGGTGGCAAGCAAAGAACTCTCCTACCCTCTGGTTGCTCGCACTGATTTTCTACCCTCCGCTGCCCCTTTCCTCACCGCACACCGCCACCTCCTCCGCCTCCACCTCGTGCTACTATCCGCCCTCGACCCCCGGCAACGTCACTCGTAGTCACGCTGCCAACACGTGCTCCTGTTTACCTCTCCAATCACATGGTACGGGGTCGTGGCGTAGTTCACTGACGGTGTCATTTCATCGAAAATATCTGACGCGCGTGTGCGAGCTGGGTTAATTGGATTCATGACGAGTGCATGCGTGTTCGACACGCACTTCGTGCCCGTACGCGCGCTCGAAGGGGATGATTCCGCTGATGATTCCGATCGGCCGGTATCCGCGGTTCTTTTCGAGTGATTCCGACTGTTTACTGGATATCGAGGTGAAACGTGCGGATGGATAAATTGGTGTTTGATCATTTTCATTGAGATATGCGTTTTTATCGCGGATATTTCACTTTTTATCAGAGAATTTTCATGATTTTTCGAAATATGCGAATTTCATCTGTTAGTGGATTCTGATGTTGTTTGAGTTATTCATAGTGGATTAAATAAATTTGTGGAGGTTTCTAAAGAGATTTTAGAAGACTTTGAAACATTTTTTGATACCAGATATCTTGCTTCAAATTAAATAGAAAATACGAAATAAGAAAGAAGAATTTTATATAAAAGTTACCGTTTCAATTCTCTTTGTAACAGAATTCCCAAGAACACATTGTAAAAGGGAACGCATTAAGAAAGATCCACGATCGCTTTGCATTTACCTGCACGATCCTTCAATTAGCATTTTCAGGTCACACTCGACGCGGACACGTTCGCGATCGCGCATAATTATCACCCTAATTATTGGAACGCAGCTAAGTAGCCGCGGGGAATTATCGCCGAGCTTCGGGCGTACCTTTCGCATGGAACCCAAAGCCTGTTTCAATCTCTCGCTAGGCAACATTCCCGCGTGGCCAGGCCCCGGAGTAACTTTCTTAATTACAGAGATTAACTTCATGCTATCGGGGCAACGATTATCGCTCGCGAGCCTCGCAATTGCCAGCCAGATATAAATACACGCCGCCTTGGCGTACAAAATTTTGATGGAAACACTTCTTTTACTTTCCTAACAACACCCGACAATCTACAATTTATTGTTCAGATCTAGCAAGAAAGTTTATCCTCAGATCAGATCAAATATGTTCCTTTAAAAAATGATTTTTAATATCAATGATATGCAAATAATGGAGTCTTGATATAAATTTAAGCCGTAAATGACAAAATTATATCACTCAGCAATTGGAGTTAGAGGAAATAAGAATAATTTAGAACAAAGTTGCCATTACATTGGCGATATAAAATAATGAAGGAAAAGCTCTAATTAAGAAGTTACATTATCTGCTTAATAATTACTATTACTCTGTCTGATTATAGATATCTATTTCCACTCAGATAGCTAACCCATTAAGGAACATTTTTGGACTAATCCTGAAATCTTAACAGGTTTGATCTCGAGAACAAAATTCATTTCTAATTAACTCCCTTTTTGTAATTATAACAATTGAAATTATTGTAAGATAGCAAAGTAAAAGCTTGAATTAAAAAGCTTAATCGTTACTATTATAGAATACGTTTGATTATATGGATTCATTTCCACCACGGTAATTTTCTACCAATTCTGAAACTTTGACGAATCTCATCTCAGAAATACAATTTCCTCGAACATATATGGACCATCTATCTAATTAAGATTAATTCTCCTACTGGTAATGATGAATGAATAAAAGTTGACGATTGACATTACTCACCTGAAGCGACCTGCAGCTGATGTACGTGGGACGTCGTCCTGACGTAGGTTGACTCGACTGCCGTTTATTTATTCAGCTCGATGCCACTAGCTGTTCGATCGAACCGAAACTCGTGTTCTCGGTGTCACCGAACAGTCTGTTCTCGACAGTTCTCGCTTGCCAGCGAACTATTCGATCGCGTTTCGTCCCTTTTCAAGTGCCAGCACTTTCCCGTGTTTCACCTCCTTTCTTTTCCACGATCACCAGGTAATTTTCCAGCAACTGGTTACGACGACACGGAACAGACCGGATGGTGACGGTGGACCGACGTCGACGGACAGACGATTCACAAATACATCGACCGCTGGTGACATCAGCCTACATAATTACGCCGGGTAATTGCGAGTAATTAGGAGCGATTAAGCAGCAAACTGTTAATTGCTCGAGACCTGATAATAACGTCACTCGATTCTTCGATCGTTCTCGTCTGACGGCACCCGGAAGAGAACGACAAAACTCTGTCCGATGAGCACCGTTGTTGAAGAATGAAAGAAAAAAAAAAAAGTGTTCCACTGAAATGCCAGCGTTTCTATGTACACACGGGTCACCTTCGAGATAACGCGACTCTAACGTGCAACGTTGTTTTAATGCGATTTTAATTATTCTATTTGTCAACGATGAGCTCGCTGTCCGTGCTTATCGCTCGATTCCACGCTGTAAAAAAAAACACCACTTCGCGTCGGCGGCGGTCACGTGTCGTAATTATCCGGCAGGATAATTAGGAGTTTATTAGAGTCCTTGTATCGTCGCTCGATGCATCACTCGACTCGCGATGCCAATTCGTTACATGCGAACACACACGCGCAACACGCTTGTTCCGGCACCGTTGAACGTTGATCAATCTTTCGCAGAATGTCTACGCTTATTGCCGTGCAATTAACTCGGCCACCACCTGTCCGTAGCACCTGCCGCGTTTAATTGCCTCCCGCACGTGGCCCTTCTGATAACGTATATTCGACAGTCTTCCAACAACGTCCCGCGACTTGTTTTGTTATCTCGACGGTACGCCGGCAAACCCAGCCTATACAAGTTTTTCTAATCTTCGCCGTAGGACGACTGTTGCTCCGAAACACAACAAGCAATATAATCGCGTAGAGGTTATACGATTCTCTCACTTATTCCACTGAATCACCGTGTCCGATAATTTCACCGTAGAAAGTGTCCACAGAACAGAGTAACAGTCAAGTGTACAAGTGCGTGTGTCCGCGTCCACGTGCCGACTGAACGAGTCGGCGCACGCACCTCTACGCTCTGATTCCCTGATCACTCTCGCAGCACACACTGGCTGATCACCGACGTATCACAAACTTCCTCCACTTGCGAGCTTCTTCCTGCTGGACACCACCTTCTTCACCAGACGTCCCACTGGACCAGGTCGGCCGTGTTCGTCCTCTGAATGAAATTGTCTACGAATCCCTTCGGAAACACTGTTGGTCGAGATGGTCGCGTCCTCTTAGCGGAGACGGAGCGATATGATCGAAGAGGATCGATCGATGGTGGGCTCGTTACTGCCTGTGTCGGACCCTCGACGATCCTCGGTGGTGGTGTGCCTCGTGTCGGGTGGCAGCGTGGTGTGCACGTTGCGCGGTCGAAGCTCGGCGCGAAAACTTGGACCTGAATGCTGACGGTCCGCAGTCTGGCTGCGTAGTGGCCCCGCTGTTCAACCGAGGGAAGGCAAACCCGCCGTGGCTTCTCTCCCGCCTAGCTGGCAACCAATGCTCGTTTCAAGTGGAAGGGGTATCGTAGGCGGTACTGGGGGCGGTCCCGATGCGCGGAGGTGGTCCGCGAGTTACTCGCGGGATCCCGTTGTTATGATTGTTATGAGTGTCCGAGCTGCCTCCTGCGAGGTGCCTTTGGGGGTGGAACGCGGACGCGCGAGAGGCACCCTTTTCTGTCTCCCTTTTTCCATCCTGCTCGTAACCCTCCCTTTCTCTCTCTTGCTCTGTAATATAACCACCACGAGCTCGAACGAGCTCGTAACCGTGATGCAAATCAGCCTGACGGGGCTGAAGAGTACTTGGCCAGGGTAGCCCGGGAGGAGCGATTGCCGCGAAGGACCGATCTCGCGGATCTTCCTCGAGGAAACTGCACGAGAACCGGGCACACGCTTTTAACGATGTGATTTTAAGGGCTGATCGAAAGATCGGAGACACCCTTTCGAGGGCTCCGTAACTGCGGCCGACTTCTGGCACGAAGAATCGGTAAGCAGGGGGTTGATGCACCTCGATCCTCCTGCACCGTTCCTCCACTGCTTGCCGATCGTTTTTCTTCCTGATTCCGAATGGCTGGATTCCTCGGGGATGGGTCAGTTGGTGGTTCTTCGCTGAAAATGGAATAAGTTTGAATGGTTAAGATAGAGCGAGTTCTCGGGGGTGAATTTGAATTCTATGTGTGTTTTAAGGGATTAAGGGCTAGTTTAGCGTGCTCCTTTTCTAGGGAATCGTGAATTATCGTCTAACTCATAGTATCATACATTTTTTGTATATAAATTAATTACAACAATAAAAATAAATTGTATTCAAATGAAAAGTGTCCTCTTTTTTTAATTTCTATCATCCTTAAACTCAACTTCCCCCAAATTACCAAACTGATCCACATTCCTTAAGCATACATCCTATCAATTGCAAGTCATAGAATGCACTCCAATTATCTATACGGCCGGTCAGCCTGGTAGGCCTCACGGTCATTAATTTTGATAAATCGTCGTACACAGAAGTCGGAGTTCGTCGACGTTGATCCACTGTCTCATTTATCTTCAGGGGCGCGATGAACCCCTGGCTGGTAATTGCAAAGCTACCAGCCGATAGCCAGCCATTTTCGTTTCATTCTGTCGACGAATTCGATCGAAAGGATGACAATGTGTTCATCGGATGTGCAAGACGAATGTCGTTAACGTGATTTCTTCATTTTGCGAAAAAAATTTCTAGTATGTACTTACATTTAAATTATATTTACAATTATATAAAAACTCGGTTAATTTATGAAAATCATTGTACGACAAGGAACTAATGAACTATGTATTTTCGAATTACCATGTTCAATCAGCCGCGCATGAAGATGTTCTGAAAGGCAGAATTTCGCATGAATATAAGTACGTGTTTCGTTACTACGCAGCCAGTCTTTATTAAGTCCAAATTTTACCCCTTTTGAACGACGAGCTACCCTCGTCGGCGCCACTATTACTGTCCGCACCCTCGGTGTTTTAATGTTCTCCCCTCAATTTCTCCGACATCGACCTCGACAATATTCTGTCGTGATTCGACCCTAAGAGGCGCGTCCTTAGCTACAAATACATTCGATTCGACTGAAATAAACCGCTCCAAGACGAAGGTTCCTTACACTTTTACTCTTATCTTCTAACGTGCACGTCATACCAGCTGACAGGAAATTGTTACATTTATTTATGGACTGTTATAGACCTCCTTTAGCAACGTTGTTATTGATCGTGCAACACGTGAAGCCATTGATTAGATTTGTCGGGTTTACAGGGGAATGTTTCAAGTCGGTCAATGAAAATATCTGTATAAAATGCGAAAGCCGTTCTCTTGAAATCACGTCTTCTCAAAAACCACAGTAATAATTAGAAATTTTTAATTTGGTGCCCTGGGTTCTGTGTACGAGTCCGTAAAAGTCGGAAAAATGCAGGCATTAATGCCTAATCGTAAGTAAATTCTGCAAGATTTTCGAAACCTACCATTTGGGTATACTAATCAATTAAATATTAAATAATAAAAAATACTGTGAATTGTTAATCACTCATCAATAGAGATCCTTCAAAATTGCCGGATAAAATAATCAAAGAAAATCTGCAAATCAGCTGAAATTTTCACCTGTTCCATCTTCACCTTGTCCAGAGACGAAAGTAGCGACAGATCTTTTCAACGAAGCACACGAGGAAATGAATGAATCCGCTCGTCCTTCTTCCTCTCGAAGGTCCACGTGCTTTTCACATATAACTCGCCCCCGTAGAGGTGTAGCCAGCTGGTGGTTGAAGTTGTAGGAGTCGGCAGGATGTGGGTCTCTACTCTCTCTCTGTTTCTCCGATATTCCTATCGTCTCTGTCGCACCATCGTCACCTTGTCCCTCGCACCGGGTTTATCCTTCTTGCACCGAGGTTCTCTGTCCGCTTTCGTCTCGCGTGCCTCTCAGTCGTCCGCTCGGCTTCCCTCACTCTCCTTTGCCGCACATGCCGACTCACCCTCTGCTCGGGGTGCTCCGTCTTTCTCCCCCGTCCCGCCGGATCGATTAAAACTACAAAGTGTTGCCTCTCCATCCGTTGCTACGCTCATTCGTGGTCGACTACATTGCTCCGGCACTCTCCTGGCGGCACTGGGTTACCAACTCTTTCCCAACTCCCACTTTCTATCTCTGTCCCTTCCTCTTTCACCCCTTTCAACCAGCCAGCCCGTTCGCTCTTGCTTCCTGCTACCTGCTACCCACTTTCTTCCTCTTTTTTCGTCCTTTTATCGCAGGATCTCCGTATTCATGGGCGTCCGCTCCGCTTCCTGATAATCTCCGCGTAAAACTTCGCCGTCCCGACGGGATTGCCTTCGCGCGCCCACGGGACTAGTGCCGTGTCCAATCGTCGAACCAACCTTCCCTCTCGCCACGAGATTCTTCTTCCAATCGAACGAATGCTAATCATCCCCCTCGCGACTTCTTCAACCACGTTTGCCTCTGTGTTTTTGTTACTTCGATACGATTTAACCGCGATTCAAAGACTTCCTCGAATCCCATCGGGCGCGATTCCGTTCCTTCACCTCGATCGCTCAATCCCAGCGAGCAACACGCGTACCTTCGAAGGATGAGACCTTTTAATTCCGAGGCAGAAACGTCTGTTCGCGTAGTAGTCAGCTACGGAAGATTAGTGGTATTGGGTGAAAGGCTGCGTGGTGAGGCGCGATTATATCCTCAGGCCCGTCCTGCTCTCTCCATCTCGCCTCGCTCGAAGTCGCAGCCACTCGGCTAATAACAGAGCCAGCGAAAACCAAGCAGTCTTTACGAGCATCTTCCCAGAAGTATAAACGCCGGCTTCATCGTCTCTTCGAGATGCCTACCACGGGGCTAATTAACGCGATCGACGATATCGCGTGATCGCGGTCGCGAGTCGTCGATCGTCGGTGTTGCTTCGACGAAAGGTCCGAAAGAAAACAGTGAGGAGAGAACGATCGTGCGACGGGTTAACGGAAGAAATTTTTGAAAGGAATACGAAAGAATGGCGGCGCAACAGTGTCTCTTTCACGTGTCAGGAGGAAACCACATGGGGTCTTTAGAGGTGCATTTAAAACAGGAACACGATGAATCGTGACGGAGTGAGAAACGCAACACTTTCACGATTGCGTGATCGAGTCACGGGACTGTTCAGAGATGTTGAAAATTCGCATCTTACCAGAGGTATTCAGACATATTTCCCGGGTAAGGGAGAAGCGAAGGGAGAGAGAGCAGGTGGTTGATGAAGATAATACCGCGGGGATGTACGACGATGTCGTGTCCGGGCAAGGATGTTCGAAACAAAGTAATCTGAGGGAGCATCTCTTTGTATCAAGCTCCCATTGATCGATAATTTCGCGCATCATTGTTTGCTGTAATAACCGCTTCCCGATACATTCTGCGCCGCCACCCGGATAAGGGGGCCTTTTTATATTCTACCGGAAGGCCAGACAATGCTTTAATTTCCGCGAACCACGTTGTTCAGACGACTCCTTTACCCGAAACTTTTGGCAAGACGGAACTAAGAAATGCCGCGAAACCGCAGCCGTTCTATTTATTTCATTTCTCGAAACGTTGAAATTCTTGATTGATACATTTTCACACTTTTTACGTATGGAAGCATTGATTTAAAAAACATTCTAAAGAAGAAGAAATATAAAAATTTTCCTGCTTTGATTGCGCCTTTCTCACCGAGAAAATGTGACAAAACAACGATCCACGGCATCGCGACGACAGTAACCGTCCCTCTTTCTCGCCTTTTATGACTGAGTAATATACTGTCTTGTCTTCTGTCGTTGTTTATTGCACAATTTATACGCTGATAATAAAACAGATCTTTGTCCCTTCCGGCGTTTAGATTCGTTAGTGACGCTTTGCGTACCGTCCCCCCAATCCCCTCGGAACCCTAACTTGTATATACTGTATTTAAATGAAACCGCTTGGTTCTTGCGTACAAGCGTAATTAACAATTATCGTCGTCAGCTAGTCCCCAAGATTTACGGTCTTTTCATGCCGCTAGTATATCGCTTAAGGGATGTACAGTGTTGCTGCAAAGCGTTGCAAATAAGTTTACAATTTGCACGTTCTAACCGGATCTCACGCAGAGGATATACCATCTAAACGTGACGAGCTGGTGTTCCCGTGAAACGATCAACGAACTTGATATTTCACCCGCATCTTCGTGTCCCTGGAAAGATTACGCCTTGGATCCTTCGTTCCCGCCGTGATCCAGTAACAAGAAACTCTTTGCTCTTGTTTGGATCCCTTCAAAATCCACACCGAGGTCTTTGTGTTTCCGAGAACGTCATTAATTTCCTTGATGTATATATTTAAAACAGCTCCGTGTACGGACGTGCGATAAAATTTGTTGATTTACCATAACACCGAAAAAAAATGGATAATCCAGCAGAATTATCGTAGCCATAAATAAAGTCACACCTGTTCCGCGAACAGAAAGCAGCCTTCTAATAGCAAAATCGGTAATAACGATTGCGCTGAAAGCGTTCCGACTCTAGCCAGTGGTTCGATGCTTTAAACAGGTGTCAATTATTACCATCGCTAATGCACTTACATCGCGTGATTCCGTCCATTCGGAAGAGTTAATTTTGTCCATGCATCGGAACGGGTTTTTGCGATCGTTTACCGACGTTTTCTCACGGATTTCCGTGGTCATCGAGGAATGGAAAGCACCGGCAATACGCGGTCACGAATGTATCGGTCAATAGTTGCCAGCCGAGGGAAGACGAGCCAAGCCTGGTACCTTCACACCATTTCCGGACAATATTTAGCCACGTTTCCCAACCCGGTAGCCCCGATCATTAAACGTGCGTATATAGCCTCATAATATTGCAATCCGCAGCCATAATTTACGTCGTTTTATAGTTCAAACTGCAACCTACGGTAGGCAGCGCCGCTCCAGCCTTTAGAACGTGCTATTCCCGTTCAAGTTGTACTGGGTGATCATAAAGTTTGCCGACTGTTTCCCTCTACTCGCGGCTCAACCTCGACCCCCGGACACCTAAGTGTGTTCCACACACTGCTTCCTCTATTCCGAGGTTTAACGCGAGACTTTGATAGTTTAGATCGTTTTCTGCATCGCATTGTAACTTGGTTCTTATTCAAAATCCTTTGATTTCATTAGTTTCTTCAAGGCTGCTTGACATTGACTTAATTCTTATTTAGGGTACTCAGCAATCAAAGGGTTAAAATAGAAAATCTGAATTTTGTAGATTTAATATTTGCCTTTCAAAGAGTCTTTAACATTGCAAAATGAATTTGGCAAAAAAAGGAGAATGCCTTTCAAGCACACCAGTTATATTCAGAAGTGCATGCACGAGAATTGAGATATACTGTTTTATAGAGAATCATCGGAAGAGAGAGGTGTGAGGGTCTTTTATGAAGCAACCACGAAGGTGCAGCCGCTCGAAGAATGGGTTCGAGTCGTGGATATCCTGCCACGGTCGGTACCCTTCTTCGAGAGTAAGCTATTACTGAAATTACTGACGATCCGACGCTCGCAAATCAAAATTCACCGTTTTCTTCGACGGCCATTCTGCATTGTTACGATTTATTGCCGGCTAAACGGCACGATTCCGCCAAAGAAACGCGACGGCTCCCCTTTTGTTCGGGATTCAAGGGCGACCATTAGTGGACTTTAGCAAGGCAAACAAGTGTGAAGATGATCGAAGAAAGGAATGATAATTAGCGTGCAACTCGTGAAATCGTCGTTTCTTTTGCGAAAAAGGAACAATTTGCAAGACGTCGAATTGTAATGCGAAATGTAGCAACATTATATTTGCACGTGTGTTCGTTGCGAAGGTATATAATGTATGAAATGCGTGCATGAAGATGTAAGAAAAATAAATAAATATAACATTTCTGACGATTACAGTGAAGGAGAGATCATTTACTTTTTTAGTCTGCAGGATTCATTTCTTTGATTTGTAACAATCTTCTGATAATCTTGCAAAAACTTTATGAATTGAATCGAGAACGTCGTAATTTTCCTTTCTACTCCGTTTTATCCGACGTATCGCACTGCGAAGATCGGGGGTCCGTTCGAAGCAAAGCGGCTGACCTAATTTACATACATATAAAGCGCATTCGATGTGTTTTAGGGGTCGTAAATCGACGCAGCTACGGGAATCGTTAAACCCTTCCTTGCCGCAACACCCCAGCAATGCGTGTACGATAGAAACACGAACATGTATGGATAGATATAACACGCGGACATATATTCACGTATTTTGTCTTCTTCTGGTCGTTTCGTGCCCTTTCGCATAGTCGATACCATGTAAGCATGGTAATACTTCAGGGTAAAGATTCTTCCATAAAATAAACGTTTGATCTCCAAAAATCCATATTTTTGCACGAATGAAAATAATAATAAATGTTTTGCGAAAGATATTTAAACGCATCTTTCTTTGTAAGTACAAAGGCGATAAAATAAGAACAGTCTCCCTCCTCTTTGTATCTGCGGAGGACCATAAAACATCTCTCCGTTGCAGAAGCACCAAAAAGTCACCGCTAACATCCTCCTGCCGAATTCGTGCACCTCTCCTCTCCCTCCCTGTGTTACAGTCGCGATTTTTCTAATTATAGGTAATTAATTTTTACGAGTGCGCCGTAAAGCATCGCAGACAGGTGTTTCCCGAGGGCGAATAAGGTAGGTTGGAGCGGTTCCTTCGGAGGAAGGTTTCGGGGCTAGCGGAGGTCGTTTTCGGTAGTGGTAACAATGATTGTAAGCGTCGGTGTCGGTGGTGGTGCCGATAAAGTTAAAGCCACTGGCGAACGATGCAGGGGCCGCGTAATGACAACGCAGAGCGTCGTAAACGCGTTTATGTCCAGAGTTGCATTATAGTAATATCTGCCAGCACCCAACGGATGTTCGCTGCCTCCTCGACGGTTACCATGGCCGATCGTTTCGCCGGTGAACCTTGTTTTCTTTTCCTCTGACGTCTATTTCTGGCCATCATTCTGTCACTCGCAGAGACTTCGACGACCCGACGCCTTTTTCCCTTCCCTTCGTCAGAGGCACAGATTTTTTAAAATTTTTTATTCCACCTGTCTATCCCTCGAATCATTGCAAATATTCGAAGAAAATATATTAACAAAGATCCAAAGAAAAGAATTAAAAAATTTCAAAGTAGTCGCAGCACTTTTACCGAAATCTTAAAGGCAACAAATCAAATGGTTCAGTTTGTGCTTACAAATTGAACTACCGGAACGTGGTGCCGGTAGATGAAGAGGGAGAATTTCGAAGGGAAGAACGGTTTAAGGGCGTGGAAGGGTGAACGTGAACGAGGACCAACGACGAGATGGCAGAGTTGTAAAGTCCTGCGCGTGACACCGGGTTATGTTATGTTCTCCGCGCTTGTGTTGGCGATCCGGTGAACACCGAGCTAGTGGACGTTGCTTTGTACATACGTAGGTGTGTACATGGTTAGGTGGCACGCGGTATTGCTCATACACTGCGTTTATGGCGCATAACCGGCCTGCTCGTTCGCACAGATTATTTTGGCTTGATCAATTTGATAACTCCGCTCCGTTATGCCCGTCTTGCCGATTATGCCAGCTCGCGACACAGCTCCAAGAGTTAATCTTTACCGTCGCGGTAGTCCTTTCGAACTTGTTTTCAGAATTTCTCCTCGGAATTTTATCAACGAACACATCGATTATTTATTCACGATTTAAAAATAAAAATTGAAGATCATTTTCCATGGATAAGGTAATGTAAAAGATTATGAAGGACGATCAATTAGACTTTAGTTAGCAGGTGTTCCTTCCGGATGTTCCAAGGATTCTGCACCTTGCGCGACCTTAATTGAGTCATAACAAGAAGCACCTTGTAAGCTGATCGATATCAACGTAACCCTTCCCTGTATAAGGTCCACGAATAAAAAGTACAACCCTTTATAAACGTATAAATTCATCTGATACGGTTTTTAATACAGATTCCTTGGCAAATTGATACTTAACTGCACGGTTCGGCTTTAATCGTCCCTGTAAATGAGAATATCGAAGCTCCGAATAATTACCATGCAGGATGTTCTTGAAAGTAGCAACGTGTAACAAAGTGATTCGGTTAAAAAAATTAATGAGCATCTGTGCTCGAGATAATTAGATCCGCCATTAGCATGATGTCCTCGTATATCGCTACTATAACTAGTACAAGAAACTGTTCGATATTATTATTTTTCGCTCTAACGACCCTTAAGCTTCTGCAAAGTTGCACAAGAATTAGTATTCCCGGCGATAACTTCGACGATTTATCTGAAGAAAAACATGAGGAGCAGAGAACAAGCTCATCAATATCAAAATCACCGTAATTAATCGATGCATCAAGTATCCAGCAGCTGGTTCTTGAAACCCGACTCGTACCCTCGCACCCATCGACAATAATTACTCAATATATCAACGGTGTACTACTTTGTGCGTCCCTAAAAGTCCGCTCATTCCTCTAAATTATCCTCGGAACGCGATCCGCTAATTTGCCATGCGGCTCCGCTGAAAACGAACACGAAGATGATTTTAGGCGAACATAATCGGGTCCGAGGGGCCGAGTTGCGCGTAATTTCACGAAAACTTTCGACAGCCGTGCAAAGGCTTGCGAAGGGACAGTAAAGTTAAGAGGCCCGACGAAGGAATGAGGGACGTGCCGGATAATTATGCGTACTGCCTCGTTTCGGAAGGCCGTTCCGACTTTTTTACGAGGGATGAAGTCGGCCCAGCGAGGTCGTAACTTAGCCGCGAATACGGACTATCAGTTACGACCCGATGCCTCTCGAGACGCAGTACCTTTAACCTTTTCGAAGAAACCCAGCCAGGGTAAAGATATTCGTATAAATTAGGGTAACTGCGAGCTTTACTCCTTCCGGGAAGCTGACGCGTAGCCAACGAATCTTCTTTTTTAATGCACCGCTTCGGAATTTACGATTGCAACTGGTAATTACCTGTCACGGAATCGAACGAAATTATCGGTCGAGGTTTTAGGGTGGTCTGCAACTAAGTTGTTGCGTCGGGCCAACACCTGCTGAGAACGAAAGGGAAGAGTGAATTTATAATTTGATATTAGGCGCCTTTCGAACCTGTTATTCGAGACTATTTCTACTCGATTCTAATCAATTGATAATATAGCAACGGTTAGTCGAAATAAATTCAAGAAGATTATTTTAGGGACCAGAGAAGATTGACGTGGTCCATTTGTTTTTTATCGATACAGAGTGTAAAAGAAATTCAATTATAACGATTCGAACTGAAAAAGGAATAAAGTTTCTGTACCAAAGATGTATCGTTCGAAACATAAAAGCTGATGGAAGTTATACCGACAGTATGGAAGCGAATTTTCTTGTTACCATGATTGATAATACTATAGCTAGCCGTAGCCAATAGTCAAATTGCCCACTAGCCGAAGACCTGTTTTCGGGAAACGTTTCGGATACACATCCGGCGGACGTTTACAGGTACCTGGAGGGTAGCAAACGATTATGATCCGAGGATAACGATCCAGTCGAACGAAAAAACAAAAAAAAAAAAAAACAAAAAAATAGAGCGAGAGAGATTCCCGACGCAACGGTGACTTACGCGCAAATGGATGGCAAAGAAAAATGGTCCGGACCATGTTTCATCTGGCGCACACGTTTATCGTCCGCGCACTGTAAAATTTACACCGTCTCACTTCCGAAACGAGTGGCCCGGCAGTTGCATAAACGCGTGCAACATTTTATTTTATACACCGCACCCATCCTTCCCTTACAATAGTAAAATATTAGTTATGGCTGATTTTGCGAGCGCCTAATAAAATTCTTTGCAAAATAAAATCGATCGTTTCAGATCACCGCGATTCACAGTTAATAAATTTTTCTTTACACTAGCGGGATATCGGTGCGAATAAAATTCCCGCGACCGTCGTCCAGAAAATGTAACAGTTCCTAGTAATAAGCTTCTAATTACCTCTTCCTCCAATTACGCTCACTTAAGTCGCATTCCCTTAATAAGCGCAACGATTACCGTAAGTATACATAGCCGGTAATACAAGTGGACTAGATCTAATTCCATCAATTAAATCCATCGTTGATAATTATTCTACTGGTCGTCGAAGTCGCTGAGCGACGCCATCGTTGCATCGCCGATGGAGAACGCCGTCGGCTACATCGAATGGACCGAAAGTATTATATGACATTAGTAAACCTTTCCGTGCCCTATAAAAATATGTTTCAACCCCTCGGGTGAATCCGGGCCGAGTGGTAGACGGAAAATTTTCGAAAAACACAGCCGTTTCGTTGAAACCCCGCCCCGTGTGACGCGGAGTCGTACCATTTTTGTCGCGCATTTACACCCCGTTACGAGCAATGTATTTATTTCCTTTTTTCGAATCTATCGTTTCGTGACGGCGGAAAAATGGTACGAGAGTTACATTTTCGGGTAAAACGAGACAGGGCCCTTTCACCGTCTCTTCGACGCCGCGGCGACGACCTACGGAAACGTTTCATTGCGTTCGATACGACGGTAAAAAACGCCCACGGATCGGACAGTAAAAAATGTAACTGGTAATTTAGTTAGCCGTTGCGAACCGGACGCCGTTGGCCCGGCCGGGTGTTGGTGGACAGTAATAGGGCGTATCTCGTATCTGTCCGGGGCTGACGGGTTTTTATGGGTTCGCGATGCGCGGATTCATCATTCGATATATTACAGCAGGCTAGCTACCTCCGATGTCACCGCGTTAACCTAACGACCCTTCAAGGCGGAATTTTAGAATTCAGACCGTTGACAGGTGCACAGGACCGACCTACCCTTCGATCGGCCCCAGCGTATTGTAAATGGCGAACCCGGGCCTCGATTTGCGAACGCTTTTTGGATGATAGATGCTGGTGAGTCGACTCTTTTTTTTTTTAGAACAGATGAAAGATAACCAGATGTAATTATTTGAGATACGTGGAAAGTTAACGACGAATGTTGGTGAGCTAATGAATTTAATTTAGGTGTCTAATGGTGTTTTGGTTATTAAAATTTTTATTATGAAAGACGAATTATCGTTTGGAAATTTCTCGTGGTAAATTTGGAAGGTCCAGTGTTTACATTAAACGTCGCTCGATTCTTTATACACTTTTCATGTTATTAAATTTTATAGAGTAGGTTATACGTTTCCTAAGTGCTTGAATTTTTATACAGTTTTCATGCCGGTAACGAGCTGCATTCGTGCAACCACCGAATGAATTTGTAAAAGGTGCAGCTTCATTTCAGCTCTTTAATCCTTTTCAAAATTTCATACAACGTTATGAAAATACTCTACCCTCAAACGGTATTATAATTCCAGGTTTTTCCATACACGCGGACCGTTCGAAAGCGGTCGAAGTCAATTTTTTCAATCGCCTGGAACCGTCAGCGTGATCAATCAGCTCTCCGGTACCAAAGTTACCGAAAATAGATTTCCCAGCTTTCGTTCAAGGGGGTGGTGAACGGTTTGAAAAAAAAACCCGGCGAATTAATGCCCCGAAACCGAGAATATCTAATGGATATGGAGCTGGAGCCGAACAAAATTCCCTACATACGGATTTATCGTGCAGCAAACTTGGCGAACGCGTATCTATTTTCGAGCTACGACTACTCGTCTGACGTTGGACCCGCTAACGATTAGTCCAGCGTGTATACGTGTTCTCGTCATATACAAAACAAGGGGGTGGAAAAAAAGTAAAACAAAATACAAAAAAATATTTGATCAGGCCCACGAGCTCGTTGGCTGGCTCAACGCGAAGAGGAGACTCTCGACGGTATCCAATTCAGTTGATATTCAAGTGGCGCGCGCGTGTTTCTACATTTTGATTTCTATGTAACAGCCGCCGTGATACCGGCTATGCCGCCAGTGTGTTTGCTGTCTGGAAAGACAACAAATATTGTTTCGAAATCGTTTATTCCCATCAGCAGGAATTCTATCCGTGGCAATCGTGTTACGGGGCGAAAATGGAACGACAACCAACAGCGGCACCATAGGTGGTTAGAGAGGTCCAGGATGGAAGGGATGGGGATAACGAAAAGAAAGAAAAAAAAAAAAAAAAAAAAAAAATCCTGCTACGAACGAGAATAAATGAAAATAATCGCTGGTCACGACTTTCGAAACGTCCAGGCTGGAATCCTTTGCTGGCCGGTTACGGTCGGGCTGGCGACCCCGCATCCACCGGTATCTGCGATTCGCTAATCGTCCCGCGTGACAAGATAAGCTCCGAGCGGTGCCAAACTTTCCTCGTAACGGGGCGCGTTCGGTGCAAGGCACAGGCTTTCGTTTGCCAACGAGGAGGACCGCGATTGTCAGGAAGAGTCGCATGGAAATCCGATGCGCCGGTGCATCGACGATGCAATTCAGACGGGTGGGTAACCACCCCTTTTTTTCAACCCCCTCTCTACACCATCTCTATCCGTGGGCGCCTCTTTCGCTCCGGCCCTCTTTCCTCGTCGCTCTCAGCTATCGTTACGCTCCTCCTCCCTCATCTCTCTCGCTCTTTCCAAGCCACCCTCCTCCGCGTCGCGAACGGCTCTCGTGAAACGCGGGCGTATATGCTCGAGCGCGCGCGAAAGTGTGCCAAAAACCCTTTTGTAGCGATCGGAAGAATGGGACGCATTGTTTGCTCACTTGTGAATCGGCTCTAATGGCAAAAGTATGTGAAATCATTGTGAATCGAGATTACATACGGGAAAACAACGCGGCCACGTCCTACCTGTCTCGCTTCTCTGTCTACGGCCGATTCCCTCTACCTACGTGTCTACGTCTATCCATCCACGTACACGGATCGTTGTGTACACGGCTTGTTGGTGTCCGCGCGCAACCCCCATCGCCCTCTGTCCGTCCCGTTTTATCTGACGCGGAAACGCGAGGCGGCATCGCCCACGCACACGCGTGAAAAAAAAAGCTTGCGCGCGAGCGAACGATTCGAGCTGAGCGTACCGGGTAGGACGTAGATATTTTTTTTACGTGCAACTGGAGAGAGAGTGCAGGGAGAGACATGCATTCGACTGGCCAGGGAGGAGGGAACGAGAGGCTAGCGATGGGTGGTCGTGGATGCTGGTAGAAGGGGGCCAGGCTGGGGTGGCGTGGGTGGTCCACCCTTTGCCGTCGATTTTTCGGAGCTTTTTTTTTTTTTTTACAGGCGACGGCCCTCGCTTGCCTGGATGGACGAACACGGGGAGGAACATCAATAATCTACAATCAAACTGCAGATAAAGCTACGATCGCCCTTTTGTGTACGTTTCAATAAGAACCGACGTGACGAACAACTTCCTGTCGATGGACGTGGCTCTTATGCAGCTCGCGTCTCTTTCTTCGAAACGTCAGCTCGTCTTCTTCGGTACCGTTTTCCTGACGATTATACCGAGGGAAAGGGGTCGGTTCGGACGTTTGTCAGCTCGCGCGGAACCGTGGTACGCGATAAAAAGGAAGGGATAGTTATACGAAGCGGGACTTTAAAAATGGAGGATGTTGCCGGGCAGCGTGACAAAGTGCATTATTTATTATTTAGCCGCGTTGCAAAGTAAATTTGGATGAACGATGCAACGTGCTGCGTTTTACGACTAGTCTTCGCCATCTCGACCCGCCGCCGCCGCCGGAGCTGACGGTTACCCGCGTGAAATAATCACAGGGGACAATTAGTAATGGCCCGACAATTTTTACTACGTGCAAAACGGAATGAATCTTCTTTCGGGATAAATTCTCGTCAACGTTTTATCGTCTGAAATTAATCGAATGTTTTTAGTTTTAAGAGGAAATTTTGTTGAGCTTCGTTTTTCATCCTCGCAGAGGTTATTTCAAGTGGCTTTAAATAACATTTTTTTTCGGATTTGTTCATTTTAAATGATCATTAGAAAATGATTAGTATAATTGTAATCAATTATTCTGTAGAATGTTAGAAATAGCAAACGACGATAGTTTATAGCGCGCTAATCAAGGCGGGGGAAAAAGAATTTTCTCATTCTCGATGCAAACTACTGCACCTTAATTATCATAGATAATTAGCCAGCTACGTGGGTGTAGTTGATAAGATTCCAATGTTCTTCTCATTACAGTCTCGCGTGGCAAATCCGTTCTCCAACCAGTTGCCACCTTAATGCGAGCCTTCTTATTGGAGATTCGTGCTGTTCGCTGTGGACCGCTTGTAATCGCGCGAACGGCCTTAATGGAAACACGGCCAACTATGTAGCACGGGTCATTTAATCCGCAATGATCCGAGGGACGAAATGATTGCGCGAACCTTACGTTCTCCGGTTTAAACAAGACTGAATTTATCTTATACTTGCTTCTTATGCTTCCCCATCGTGTGCTCAATTGGAATGATGAATTAAAAATGATGAATATCATTAGGTTGTATCATAGAAAATGACTGATTTCCTATTACAGAAAGATTGGCATGATTTGATGGCATAAAGGCACTGCAGAAAAATTAAAGATTGAGAAAATTGGCCACAAACGTTTCATTAATATTTCTAAATTATTTACTTTTTAGTTGAATATTTTTCAAGTAAAATAATTATGAGATAAGAATTTCTATCTACGAACGACGGGAAATGATTAAAATAAAGGAAGAAGAAGCTGAATACCACGGATCATTTACTTTGCAGCGTTACATAATGAGAGTGAAAAACGACCGCACGGAAATGGTATAAAGTTTTCCTTCGCGAAATTAAATATCTTGCGCTGTGTTTAGCTATGTTAAGCATGTAAATTAAGGAGAGTAATGGTGTTCGTTAACGTTCGGAGTAGTTTGAGTCGTTGTTGTTCTCGAGATCCTTAATCCTCGAAATGAAACTCGTTAAATAACTTACCGAGTGATATTAATTCGATCAATCATTCTATAAACCATTCGTGCCTTTCCAATTCTGATTTTCTTGTACGTGCAACAAAATAGCCACGGAATCCGTAAGGGATATTTGAAAAAGCCACCGACTGCCTGCTGCGACATTAAGTGCAAGAATATCACTACTAAAATAGGTTGTAAAGTAGATATACCGCCTCCGGTCATCACGCCGCGGGCCAAATTTACATTTCAATATATGGCCCGATAAAAACGTCAGATTTTCCGTTGGTCCACAAGGGAATCGTCGTCACTGGTGAACTTTCGAGTCACGAGCGGTCAGAGTTTGCATCGTATATCAAGAAACTTTCAGACTTTTTACGATTACTCGTGATTTCGTGTAACAAGACACTGTCCGCTGTGAACTTGGCGTAGAATCTCACTTTAAGCATCGAAAATAATTTGATCTCTTAAAATTATTTTTACTAAACGTTGCCAAATAAATTTCAAATAAATCCACGTTGATAAATTTATTTCAATCCGTTCGAATTCCCCTCGATTCGTAATTAACCCGTAAAACGTCCAAGAAACCTTAACTCCTCAGACAATACTATCAAATAACCGCGATCTTAAACAGCTTACAATTATAATCCATCTTTCTTCCTCATCGAAAGCAATCTCTTAGCGAAAGACCTCCTCTCAAGAAGCAACCGATCGTCCAAGTCGGAAAGATAACTCGATCTCAAGGTAGTTAAAGACGAACGACGACGTAGACAGCAGCGTTTAAAGGACACGCGTCCTTATTGTCGGAAAAAGGATCTGCAACTGTGGTCCAATACAGTCGTTTCCCCTTTGTTCTATTCGCGGCACGATTCGAAATTTGCACAACGACGCCCCGTAATCTCGAAAGTTCGAGATCCTTTCAACCCGTCGTCCGTTTCGCCGCCCTTCGGGGTCGAGCTCTTTGCAAATAATGTATAGGAATTGCGAGGCTCATCTACATAAGTAATACCGCGTTAAGGAAAGCACCAAAGGCGTCTTCGAAGGTGGTGGATGAAACGAACGAACGAAGAAGAAGAAGATGAGGAGGAGGTGGGAGGAGGATGAAGAAGAAGGAGGGTTACGAAGAGAGGGCCAAAGGGTTCCTGGCATTAATTGTGCCGAGGAGAGATAAGGAACACAATGTTTGTTAACTTCCACGAGATGTATAAGACGACTAAAGCGATCCGCTTTGTGGCGGCTCGTTTTCCTCTGTTGAAATGCGCGGGGGTGGAGGATGGAGAGAAAACGGGGTGGCGCGAAGGGGAACAAAGAAGAGATTAACGGTCGATCGATAATTATTATGCGAATTTCTTGTCGACTCCTGGACCCCTCTCTCTTCTTCTCATTTATCGCCGTATCGAACTTTAATTGCGAGTCGCGTTGCTTGGTTATTAATCGGAAGAATTCTCCCTGCCCTTTTGCGACCTCCCTCTGAATTTTAGTTAACATCACAGTTCCTCAATTCTTGCTTCAAGGGTGATTTATTTTTTTCACCTATACAGTCTTGTTAATAATTATTCAACCCTTGGATAACAGACCGCCAGGCAACAAAAATTTAAATCCTATTTTCATTTTCTTAATTTTACAACCCCCGAAATGTTCTGCATAGTAATTAGCCGACAATGAGTTGTCTGGTGGAACGAAGTCACATGAAATTGGCCAGTTTTTCGAGGGAAAAACTCTTTGTGAAGTCGTCACGGTCGTGAATCATCATCCTCCGTCTCCTGTCACGCTGTTAACCGAGCGACGATGATGTCTCGTGTTAAGGGGTTGCTAAAGAAAAGGGAGGGGGCTGTCAAGGGGTGTCGAGAGGCAGAAGGGAGACGGTGGGTGAATAGAGAAGGAAAGGGACCTACCCCCTATTTATATTCTGGCTCACCCTCCTCATCAACGGCGTTCATCTTTCCTATTAAAGTAGTAATTTAGCAGGAAATTAAGCTACGCACTCGCTTCTCGCGGCTGGCACTTGCTTCATTCTGTGACCCACCCTCTACCCCCTCTTTTACTCTTCTTCTTGTGTCTACCCTAGTCAAGGTCGGTTTTAGTCGATCATGGACACATTTTCCGCTCTTTTATCTTCCTTCTTTTTGATTTTCTTATTTTTTACATGCCAATCAATTTCTTTCTTCTTGTAAGCAATCCTATGATTTCAAGAGATCAATACGATGTCAAGGAATAATTTATTCCTACGCTAATTAATTAACTGTTTAGGTACTTTCAATTATATGAATTGATCTCGTTACTTTCTACGGCGATGCTATTCCGAACACCTTGAGTCATGCAATTCCTCGCTCATTATTCATTTATATCCGATATTAAATGCAAATTAAATGTAATTATTGCTCCGTCCCAGGGAATGGCCGTTCCAATCGCAGAAACATCGATCACCGTTGTCGAAAAATGCCAGATCGCATCTGTGCGCGTAATATTCCGAGTAGGTGTGACAATAATAACAGGTGTCATGGTATCAGTATCCTGTAACGCGCTTTAACGATCCGGACACTCGAAGGAAACGATTAAACCAGCAATACGGGTGGCAGACGAGTGCTTCTTATTCTCTGAGTACCTGCATACACTCGGGTAATTTTATAACACATTATGCATGGCACATATCTCTCGAGCACTTGCATTAAAAATAGGTAAATGTATTTAAGAGTTTAAGTATCATTTTGCGTCTTGAATTTTCAACGAACGCAATTTTGCCTGCCTTTCCTTCCAAGAAAATTCCATCAAGATATTTCTTAGAAACCTTCGTCGAAATTATAATGTATAATTATGAAGTCGAGTTAAAGTACCACTTCGATCCCAAGAAATCTATTTTGACTTCAGAGTTTCAAGAGAGGATGAAATAAATAGTCATATGAATTATGCAGCTTAGAAATCTTCGATATTATATTGACCTGTTTGGGAGAAAGATTTATACAGAAGAAACTAAAGCAAACATTAAATCAATTTCCAACGAAACTTTGATAAAGCCCGACTCAATATGCAACATGAAAAACGGTAAGTGTATTTCAATGACGAGCATCTGCATCGCATTACAGATATGACAGACGATACACGTTAAATTCTCGATGCAACTCTCTTAAATCCATCCCCTGGTGTTTATTAATAGTCGATTGGAAACGATGATAACTGAGGCTGCTGGATAAGAGGTTATCAGACTGCCTCGCCGATAAATCAACCGCTGCTGGAATATTTATGAATCGTACGTATCGAGACGAGTGTGCACGCCTTCTACTATTACTGCCAATTAAATTGTACACTTTAATCATTTACGTGAATGTCGAAAAACAAGATATTCATCGGTGCCACGAAGGAGGTTGAATATTTTCCTATCCATAATTGGAAAGTCATTGTTTTAGATAATCTGGCTGGTAATTTAGAAAATTTCATAAAAATTTCTCGAATTTATTACAAAGATTTGGTAATTCACAGCGTTGACGATGAAGAAGAAAAGAAATTGCAAGGTTTGTTCGTGCACGCAGCTGGAAATCTTTTCATCGGCACCGGCTATGATTCTAGAATTTCATATTGATCGTTCATTATCGTTGTGGGAATAAACGGTGGCTAGCACACGGTCGGCTGTAAAGAATATTTTAATTGCCGCTCGACTCGTGAATTTCGTGCTCATATTCGACGTTCGACTGATTTAAGCCGCACAGCAGAGGGGTTGCTGGGCACATTCAGTGAGACAAAGAACAAAGAAGCGTACGGGGAGGGAGGTACGGGGGTTGGGAACTCGGGTGGATGCACAGGGTGGGTTGATCCTCGTATGAAGGGCTGTCAAAAACCTAATGAGAGGTGTGACTGCACATGTTCACCAGCCTCTCCGGTGATTACTCAGATTTTTTAGAGAAATTAAAATTCAAAGATGTGACTCATCCGGCGCGGAAAATTGAAATATTTCTGGAAACGGGGGAAACCTTTGTACGAAGAAATACTTTTAAACGAATTTATTATCTTCTGGATAACTAAATATGAATTTCAAATATTCAATTTAAAAGATATATTCAATAGACGACGAAGAATTTCACGAAATACAAGTGTAACGTTGCGTGAGAGCTTAACTACACCTGCTTGAAAACCCGACGAGTTTTATAATTATAGCGTAGAGTATGGTGAAAATTGGAAAGCTCGACAAAAAACAGAGTAATTTCACTGCAGAAGAAATGAGTCAAAATATTGCAATGACGTTTTTTTGCTCGTGGTTCTGCATTCGAGAATTCTACGCTATTTAAATACTTCTGAATTTAGCAAATTTCATTTTTACAAATATTTGCTTCGAGAGTTTAGTCGAAAAATTGATAAAAAACTTCCCTTCGAATATCATCCCTCCAATTTCAAAATTTCTGTTAACAAGTTCTATCCAGTTACCCCGATGTTCTAACATCCAAGGGGTGACGTTTGGTCGTTAGTTTTTCCCGTTTTGTTGAAAAAAAAAAATTTTGGACGTCTTCAGTCTGTCTCGAGGGTGTCTTCGGGTATCGCGCCCCTGTCCCCTCGTCACCGTAGACTGGCAGAGCTTGCAAATGTCATGGAAAAAAAAGTTCAGATTCGCGTCTTGACCGTTGTTCGCTCTTGTTTTACAAGGGTATCTCCCCTTCGCCCCGTGCGTGCCCAAGTGGTCCGGACGCATAATGCAGACGCACAGGGTGGCGGCGTAGTGTGCGAGAGGGGCGAAGGGGGTGGTATAATTAGGGACTTGAAGGGGCGGCTACCAGGGGAGAGGAAGTAGAAGAGGCTGACAGATGTGGGAGCATTGTTTTATGGGGTGAACCAATCCCTCCCCATCCCTCTTTATGCCCCACTTCTACTTTGCGCTTGTGTCTTCTGGCTACACCCCACGGCGCGTGGCGTGCTGTGATTTAAAATAGGACCGTCGATTTCGTGAATCCGACCGCGAACGCGATATTTCCATGCCTCGAATCGAACCGTGATCCAACACCGTGTGAACCTTTCGCGTTTCTTCATGGGATTTCGTCGTTAGATTATTATTTTTTTTTTTTAAAGAACCATGTAGCAAATTTTAGTCTTAGATTTGAAATTTTAGAGGAATATCCTAGTTACACCAATGTGCTCGAAAGAGTTCCATTAACGCCCCATACGATTCTATAAAATCGAATGTAACTCAATCGTCGCAAGCGACAGATGTTCTGACGATTAAACGCAGGATGTTTCGTAATTGGTGCAGGAAAGGCAAGGCTAACTTTCTAAAATTTGATTTTGTCTTTTATGTATCTATTTCCAACAATTCTAGCGCTCTCTATCGTATTTCTAATTATCAAAAGGTATTTATCCATTTCGCAAGATAAATAAATAAGGAAATACTAAATTACTTTGTACTTCATAAATTGGAAATTTCATTATTTTATTGCACTGCTCTCGTTGCTGAATAATTAACGAACTTTAATGTACCGTTACTTTATTATTAATATCTTCGTTTGCAGTTCTTCATTGAAAAGTGCGTTTAACATTACACATAATAAAAAAAGGATCGCGGCTTCAATTGTACATTCTTGAAGCACAGCAAGCTCTAAATTGGACCACTTTCCATGTAAATATCAGAGTTCCATGAAATCGAGACTTAATCAACTGCACCCATATCCCATGCATTTCCAAAAATCGATCTTCCCGAAAACGAAGCCTCGTACCTCGAACCAACAAAAAAAATATTCCCTTCCACTCTTTCGATTTATTTTCTTTTTTTTTCACAGATCGAATCACTTCTTCCTCGAACTGGCTAATTTAATTGTATGCGTACTCGTGCGATCCCATCGACACCGGGAATCAAGTTGAAATTCCGAATTTAAAGAGTGATCTCAACGAATGCATTCGATGAAAAAAAAAATATATATATATATACGAATCAAGAGGGGTTGAATATTACGAATTCATCGACGGTGCGTATCGCGCAAGATGGCAACGCTTAGGCGGAGAATTACAAATCGATTGAATCGAAGGGGTTCCCCAAGTTCTCTGCGCGTAGAAATTAACATCGTGTTTTTAATGCCGGGGATAATTGTAAGGGTGGAATTATACCGAGGGTTGTACCGGTTGGGTTCTCGTTGAGTAGTCAAACCAGCGGCTCTCACCCACGTCGAATCAATCTCGATCACGTTCAACGATAAAATTAACATAATCATAGGGATTGTAAAATCGAAATATTTGCAAAAGTAAAAAAAAAAATCCATCCGCAACGAAGAAGACGAGTCGAGTGTGCCACTCGAATGATTACACGCATTGCGAGAATCAACGCATTCGTGAAATAAAATCCAGTCGAACGATTGACACTCCTCGATTTCAATATTTTTTTTTTTTCTTCCTTCATTTCACCCCTGCCACCGGTACTTTCAACCCTTTCGAAGCACCACTGTCGTGTTCTAAGGTGACTCACGACCACTCAGCGGTTCAACTGCGCGTGAACCCTCGATTCAACAGCTGAACCGTGCTCGTTACGTGAACCGCGAAAATCAGTTCCAGAGCATTGTGGCTCGATCCATTGGCGATGGATCAGTGCCGTTTGATAAGTCCAATCCGATGACTTTCTTTTCGTGCGCGAAGCCTCGTCTGTCTGTCTCGTCTGCGTGCCATTTTCCCTATCCCCTCGCGCTCCTCCTACCCTTCGTTTCTTTCCTTCCTTTTTTTTTTTCTATTTTCTGTTTCGATAACCGTACACAACCGTTTCTGTTTTTTCCACCGCCCTCCTCCCTCCCGTCCCTAAAAAACCTCCCTCGCACCCTTTTTTTTTCTCTCTGCCGTGTCCCAATGATAACAACGCGACGCAAACTCGGGTTCCTCGATGTAGTATTTTAACCGGAATTAATCTGCAATTTTATTCACTATGGATCTCGAAAATAACGCTTTTCCTCTCTGTGTCTTTGTCGTCGGTATGCGAATGAACGAGGTATAAATAACCGGTGACATTACTAGGATCGTCGATGGCGGATCCATCGGAAAGGATTATTACGGTATCCCGGCCGCGACGTACGTAGGAAAAAAATGTTCGAGAGATAGTAACAAGCAATCGAATTGGTAATAATAACGAACGGTGTCTGAAGTGTCGGGTAGTTTTCGGCTTTTGCGGGCAAAACTGGCGCGACAGTGAGTGTAAGCCCCGGTGAAACTCGTACGTTCGTTAGGTTGCGGGCTTCAGATTAAGGGGTATGGGCATAAAAAGGGGGACACAGCAGGTGGTAGGGGGTAGTAAATGTAAAAATATTGCTGAATCGGTGCAGATAACGGTTTCATATGGGGGCTCTCTCTACTACGGCTCACCGACCACCCCGCCACCTCCTCGCCATCACGCACCACCCCGATACGGTGTGCGGGACTTGCTTTGAAAAAAATGTATCTCGACTCCGGAGCGGAGCGATACGAAAACGTTTTGCATTTCAGCGAACACGATGGCGAACGAGCTAGCTCGTTCCGTTGGTAACGAATCAAACGAATAACTTTCGACGCGCGAATCGTCCCGCGAAATTACCGTGCTTCCGTGTAAAACGTTCCTACAATATACAGGGTGGATGGTGAAGGATTTCACCAACTTTGGTCATCCTTTTTTTTCCTTTTTTTTTTTTTAATCACGTTCGAAATGATTTATCGAAGATACGGGCGGAGTTTATCGAACTCTGTGCATCTAGTTGGAAATGTTGAACTTTTATATCAATTCAACGACGATATCCTTATCGATTTAGATTCTACGAGCAAATCGTTCGAGTTTGCGTTAATATTTACCCTACAGGAGGAAGAGTTTCTGTTTCCCGACGCAGGACACTCCTACGTCTCGAATAAATTAAATATTATTCGTCAGGATGGCTTGTTGTTTTTCAATGATCGTTTCGTCCGTGCGAATTAAAAACCTCTTCAGATTTTAATCGAAGAAAAATATTCCCTATCAATTGAACGGGTTCGATCGATCGGCGATGAGAAATATTTTCACAGAGATTCGGTTCGTTGTTTCTTTGACATCGAGTGACGTTCTTAGATTGAAAATATTTTCAAATTTCCTTCAAATAATGATGATTTACGAAGAATTCAAAATGGCAGCTCGGAAGCAGATCTGGAAGAGTGGACGTATCGACAATGGCAACGGCGAATCGACGCAATGATAAGAGCTTATGAATAATAAACCTCTCGACGGGTCACGCTTCCCCGGCCTTGCTCGCGATTATTTTGTAGCGGCGCACAAATTAAACTTCCGGCCATTAGAGGATTGATCCAGCTCGGAACGGAATGTAATATCACGGAAGGTAGCTACGCTGCCAGTGAAGGAGAACTAGGAAGAGGGTAAAGAGAACGCTACAGGATCTTAATTATAATTCTTGCCCGCGAAGTTCCAGCGAAAGCCCTGCAAATGAGGTCGGCGCCAGTCTGACACAAACGATATCGTGCACGACTGCGAATAACCTGACATCGGCTTTGTTTACTAGGCGTACATCATCGGAATGTACATTCTTCATTTTCCAATTGATAAATGAAAAATTATTTAATCAACACGAAACAATTCTCTTCATTTTTATTTCTTAGAAAATAAGGTTAAAATTCCATGGACAATGAAGAACTGGCTTAATGGCCTTGAAAGACGAAAATCTTCAGCCCCGGCTAGAGAGCAGCGTATAGCGCGGCCACTCGATGAAAGGGGTGGCGTAGAAGGGTAGCATCGCGAGTCACACGGCAACATAAAGGTATGCCGGAGCAAACCCCATTGCTATTCAAAACGTAAAAACCATTTAAAAATGTAATACCCGGCAGCCGGGTGAAAAAAAAAGTGCGAGCGTGATCCAACGTGTGACTTTGTAAGTAAAATATACTGCCCCCCGGTCGGGCAAGCCTCGGTCAAATAATCGTGATTTATCGGCGTAAGGAATTTTCGTCGCGCGAAAAAAAATGTTTTTTCGAACCGTTCACCCCTCTGCTTCGCCCCGTTTTTAAACCGGGGCGGATAATGAGGGGATTCGTACGATTTTGTGACACGAAAAAAAAAAAAATAAAATAAAGTTTAGAACACCGTGAATATTCCCCTCCGCAAAGGAAAAAAAAGGTATCGTTGTTTGTAAAATTCAATATTCTTAAAATTCACGCAATTTTTAGCAATATTATTCACGTACACACGTGATACGTACGATCAATTAAGTTCCATGAGAAATTCATGATTCCCCATCCTTTCGATGCAAGAATTTTTCCAACCACCAGAAACGCTGGGAAATTGAATGGGTGCAAATTTTTGTCGGTGCTTTTCGCGTGGATTCGCGGGCATGGATGGTACAAAAATTCGTTATCCAGTTTCGGTGAAACGAAGATTGAGACGGGCGAAAGAACGTGTACCGGTCGAATTAAAATCGTAAGCGACCGCAACCGCATATTGACCTCATAAACTCGTCGGTGTTGAAAAAAAAAAAAAAAAAATAAAAAAAGAGGGAGAGAGAGGCTTGATGCCCCGGAAAAGAATTACTCTTTCCTAGGCATGAAACGCGGCATAGCCGCAAGTGGAAGTGCGGTATAACGTTAATTGAATATATCGGATTCCTCGAGAATATCGTGGTTGCGGCGATAGGGAATGGATGGAGAAGTAATTGTCGGAAACGTTGTGAACGTGTCGTACCAGTAAGGCCTCGTTTTTACTGCAATTATATTTGTTGAATTTGATACGGTTTCGATTCGAAAGGGGTAATCAATTTCCACAAGTGTCTCGGCACGGTTCTTGCATTCGAACGATCGTACTTTTCCCTGTATTATTTTATAGATCGCATTAAATTGGAAATTTTATGAAATCTTTAAAAAAAAAATATTATTATAAAAGCGGGAACAATTAACGGAAACAAAGCTTGTTTCCTAAGATCTAAACAATTAATCATTAGTCGTCTGAAGGCAATATAACGTTGAACATGAAAATGTAATTATAACAATGCGTTTTATGTTCCAATTACAGTATGTACATCGATAGTTAAGGTGGTAATAAAATTTCTGAATGTATCAAGGAAATTAATGATCTACTAATTAATAAGAACGTATCATCGTACTGGCAACGGCGTTGATAAGGAATTAACAAAGCTGAATGAAAACGCGTTCATCGAAAGTAAACTTTTCCAACAGATGCTCTGGAAACTGGCTAATTGTATGAAACCTTCGCGAAACTGGGGTTAAACGCTTATCGTGCATCATAGTTCACTTGCAATTACGCGTTCCACCAAACTATGCGTGCGATCATTTTAACAACCGTGATAGTTTACCGTAACGAACGTTCGTGTTTTCCGAAGCTGCATCGGCCGAAAAATCATCTGCAATGCGACTGAATTTATTTCATCTACTTCTATTTATTTTTTCTTCCTTTTTTTTATTTTTCGTAACCAAGCGAATATAATTTGTTTCGGTTGCGCGCTTAAGGACGTTTTAATCGCCGTGATTACCGGCAGCTGCTTTAAATGCGTCTCATTATGAATTTAAGTAAGGCCGCGGTAAATTACGAGGTCCATAACTTTCCAGATTATTTCGCTGGCTGCGATACCGCAGTCCATCAATTTTAATTTTAATGCTTTTCCCCCTCTGTTAAACACTGTTGCACCGACTATGTTGCATTTTCACAGTCTAGATCAATATCATATCTCCAAACTCTATTATCGTGAATCAATAATCTTTTGAAATACTTCTAATAATTTTCTAATACTTTTGGGCAATTTTGAATAAAAATATTTTCACCACCATCCTCTGAATAATTTCTATTGCAAGCTACTTCCATATAACTACCAATTCTGAAGCAATCTATATTCATTCTTCTATCGCAATGAATGCAATGCACATTACACATTGACTGGTGAAAAGGAAAAATATAGAAGAACAATTGCAAACATAAAAAATGCAAATCTCGTCCATTGATTCGACAATTTTTCCCAGCAAACCGGACACAATGCCACACCATCCAGTTTATTGTTCGTCATTATCGGGCTTTAGAGAAACCTTCGAGCGATCAGTTTGTACGTATAACCCGCACACCGGTGTCTATTGATCGGTAACTTTATTCCAACTCAGCTAATGGAACCGGGGACGTAATTCGGCGATGTGACATAATGTTAACCAAGCATGCGTATCCTATTGAGTCCGGTGTTTTCATGAGGGCTGCGAGAGGGAACAGAGGGTGACCCGGTAATGAACCGTAATTACGTAAGCCTAAATATTGCTTTAATTATACATCTCACCAGACCGAGCCTTCCAGGATCCACGTCATGCTAGGATAATCTTATCGATTGGTCATGTCATTAGTGATCTTTTGTAACGAGCCATCAAAGTGGTTTCCTCCTTTCGATACCAACCGAATGATCATAAATTATTAATGATCTAACATATTCAACGTAATCGTTAAATTTTGAAATTTTCTGTGGAAAAACCTTTAATTGCCTGCCAACAATTATTTTACAATTAAATTAAAATGTGTCATTTTCTGTAGGGAATCAATGTGTAAGGTCTCGATAAATTCATTTCGATAAATTGCTCGAGGGTGATAATTCCGTAAAAATAATTCGAGTGTGCGGCAATTTGAATTATACGGATAAGTCTCATCGAGCCTATTACCGGATGTTGCGAAGAAGCAGACGGTCATGGAGCCGCCAATTAACTTCGGTTAATTGATTGACGACACCGATAATTCAAATCAGTGCAAACAGTAGGCTCTTCAATCAACGTGGATTTAAAATAATAAAATCTTACCAGCTTGCTACGGATAAATGTATAAAGTATCTTTGTGGAACGGCCAGGAGGAGACGTTAAAGGAGAAAACATTAATTACTTAATTGATGATGTGATTAAAAGCATATAACGAAACGTGGCATATCGATATTGAAATAATTGAAAAATAAATAAAATTCTTCCAAAATTATTTATAAAATTCTATAAACAGTCGCAGAGAGTACAATCGTGTGAATAATAGCAAACAGCAGTTTGTACAAATGAACCACATCTATTGGGCATCATCGATCGTACTGATCAATGAAAGTGAAACTAAACGGCAATAAAATGTATCAAATACAAAAATCTCAGTTATAACGTAACAGAACTCGGTCAGCACATGTATGGTAAACATATGGAATGGTGCAAAAATGACTTTCGAAAACGATGGAACAGGAAGTTTCCACGAGCGAACGTCAGCTATTTAATCGACAATACCAATAATTCAAGCCGCTGCCGACAACACGTGCTTACGAGAATCAGATTCGCGTTCATCATCAGATATCCGAAATAACAATCTCGGGCACGTACATACATGTCCCTGTCTCCCGTTGTGTATATACGACAATCCGTGTAAGTGGCAAATTACCAAACTCAATAGTCGCGCCTGACTCCCCGTTCAATAATTAAGTCGGCTGGTGTTACGTAACGTACCTACGGTGTATAATCGTATCTACGATTGAGAGCCGTTCGTGTGTAATTCGATATGATTATTCATTGGGACAGGTGAATGCGACGGTAATTCCACGGTGATTAAAATAATCGGCACCGGTGACCATACAGCAGCATCGCATTTCTGTTAGCCACCTGATAATAAACGCTTTCATGTGTCGGCACACGTGGAAAATCTCCGATGATTTTCAACAGAAATTCGCCTTAATCAAAGGGAAATCATCAAACGCGACTTGTCTTATCGAAATTCTTCTTACAGGTATAAGGGATGAATTTTGAATTCTTTTCGAAGAAAGGGTGTAAACCTACAAAATATTTGAAGAAACAAAGTTATTGCCAATTTGGCATAGCACTCAGAGCGCTAATATAGCCAATCGAATTCCGTGAAAATTATTTTCCCCGCTGTTTGCAACCCCTCGCGAGTCCAGGAATACCGTTGGTACACGAGGAGAAAATAAATTGTCTCCTTGGCGAGACAACAGCCGTTCCTCCACCCTCGAGGATCGACGGTCCCAGCCCTCCCGATCAGGATCCCGTTCATCAAGCATGATCAGCCCTCGCCAGAAACGAAGTGGAAGGTAAGCCGTACGAAAGGTGGGGAGAGGGTGGTTAGCGAAAGAGTTAGAGAAAACGCGTTTCTCCTGTCGTAATTCGATAAACGAGTGCGTCGATGGTCGTCGTCGTCGTTGTCGGAGGGGTTGGAAAAGGTAGAGTCAGTTCAGGCTGGCAGGCAATTGGCATCGATACTTTCGATAGGTCGACGCGTGCATCGAGTCAGATCCGGTTCGTTTCCCCGAGTACTCTACGATGCTACGCTTCGACGGAGGACACACACGTAAGGGAGAAAGAGAAGGGGGTGATACCATCGACGGAGGGACAAAGATGGATAAATACGTAGAAAGGGGTGGTCGAGAAACTGGAGAAGGGGTAGAAAGAGAGGACGGTCGCGGGAGACGCAGGAACCAAGCGGGGGAAGGTTAGCTACTGTAATTAGTGAGAACGTATCGTAATTAGAGAAAATGCCACGTTTAATTGCTAATTGAGTTTCTGGCTGATGCGAGATCTAATTTTAATCACCTAATTACGTGACTACAGGCTGCGGGCTACGGACAGCCACCACCCTCTGCCTCCTGTGAGCGTGCATGGCTACCGTGCCGCTCTGTGACCGTATAAGTACTCGAATTGTAACGGGTGATACGCTGTCGGCGATGCTTAAACACCGGAACATTTCGTGGAACAGGGCCGGAAGTCGCATCTCCTACACTCGTTCCATCAAATCCCATGGAACTCTATACGATTGTTTCGACAGGACTTCCGAACGAATTTAGAAATTCAATTTATTGTAATTCAAATAAAATTTTAAATACCTCAATATTTACTTAAATAAGAAGAGGGTATAAAATTTTCTACTTAGGTAATTCATAAATTTCATTTTCAATTTGAATCTTCAATTTCACAGATTATAATTCAAATGAAATATGCAAATTTCGCATCGTTTATCATGATGGACGGTGGGGAACATTGCAGGATTGCAGTTACGTATCAGCTCACCGTTTTCTGCATCGGGTCACACGGTATACGAGCCTCGTAACTTCTAGACCGCCTTCCCTCGTACGTGTACGTAGGTTTGAAGCGAATACAGGGAGAAATGTGGTTAGAAATTACATGGCTGTCGCTTATATACAGAGCTCAGAGAGCGAGCAGTGGAACACGGGCTCTTATTAACGCGTGTATTAGCTATGCCGACTCACCCCTTCTAATCTATATCCAAGCCCGGTGCCGCGCGATTATTGGTTTCACACGAGGACAGCTATCTACATTATGCCTACAGAGTGACGCTAATTTTGGAAATGTGCATGTTTCTAATCTGTGGATCCGGGCACCGGTTGATAAATAGCTTGCCACGCTGCACGCGTAATAAGTGAGCCATAGAACGATCGATCGTTTCAATCGATCCTCTACTAATCGCTTTGCTCCCCCTCATTTTCGACTATTAACCATTTTACCAATAGATCTAATTCCAGCCTTTTATACAAATGAAAATGTTAACTAAAAAGGGTTAATAAATGTTCATTTTAAAAGAAGATCGTTTAAATGATATTTTTAGCGCTATAAACTTTCTGAATATTCAAACTGTAACGGAAACGTATTAATTATTTTTTAGTCTGGAGGTTTAATTAATTAGATGATACTGATTAAATTGAAGTAATATCTGTAATCAATAATATATTGACATCGCTAGTAGATTGAGCGATATAAATAGGTCACGCTTATAATATTCTAGTCTTAGAATTTGTTAGATCAATTACTAACTGGATTAGATAACGATATCAGATTTAATAAATTAGAGATGTATCAGTTAATTACATAAATATATGTATATTGAATCAATAAGGAAACGATACCGTGCAAAGATAAACGATCGATCCCGACGTCGATGATCGAGTCGGTATCAACGTCCCTAGAGAAAGTAATTAATTGAATTTCGCCGCATTGTCATCCGTGAAAAACACCGAAATTTTAGTTTACCTTAAAAGCTTCCACTTTCCCTCAAACGTTCCCGGTAACGACATTGAAAAATTGCGTTAGAGACGATAGAAGGGAGCGCAGGACACCGCTCGTTCGCAGCTATTACTCCCTGCTTTTCGTTTCATTTACAATAAAAATAACATCATTATCGGAGTGGCTCTCAAAAACGACCCTAAAACTCGGCAAGATTTAATATCGCTTAATTAAATTCCGCCGGTCGAATCGCGTTAATGAAAAGGTTGCGGCGAACAGACGTAAAACTTTCAGATAATTGATTCCACCGTGAATCATGTGAAAAAAAAAAGAAAAAAGAAAAACGAAAATGGATCAGAATCGTCTGCAAAACCGATAACGGAGGATACAGGCGGCACGCACGCTTAAATGACAAGATTATACGCTCATGATACAATTAACTCGCATCAAAGGAGGCTGGTGAAGCAGGGAATCGTATGAAGTGCGGTCGGGATAGCCTTAGACGATTACTAATTTAAGCTGAACCCATGCTTCTCGGCTCGTTCCGTCAAAGTCGCTTTTTAATGCCGGTCAAGCCGTCAGGAGTCGACGGCTCACAAAGCAGAGACAAGTGAGCCTGCCGGAAACAAGGGCCGGTAATTAAAAATGTCAAAGTAACGGCAGTCTAAGAACCCCGGACCCCGTGTAGCTGGAGTGGCCATTCGGCAACCCTCCCGCGGTATTCTCGCAAGACAGACAAAGAGACGAAACGGCAATTTCGAAGATCGATACTAGTCTACGCGAGGGTCAAGTTCCCACGCCGCGATGATCATAAATTCAACACCGGAGAAACTAACTTTCGATAACACTAATAACAGAGGTAAAGAAAAAGAAGTCGTCTCGCGAGCATAAGAAATCAGAATAGAACTTTCAGTCGGATCGAATAATTTTCTTCCACTGTTCACGAATTCACCCCCCGAAGGTGCGAGACACAGGATAATCGCCTGCGAGATATGTTTGCAGAAAAAAAGCAGACAAAAATATGTAGTTTCCTTAACCCTTGGACCTACATTACTTTACGTCTATAACTCTTTCTTTCTTTCTTTCTTCCTCACCCCACCAACCCCTAACAGTCTCTCTCTCTCTCTCTCTCTCACAGCCGTTCACTCGAAGTGAATGTAAAAACAAAAAAGTGGAACGCCTTATTGTGCACCGGTGAGACTGCGACTCAAAGGCTTAGAGCTTTGTACGTAGCTATGCCTATGTGCAGGAACAGCAGTAAGGGGGCGCAAAAGGGGGCGACGGTAACTACCCCGTGTATGGGCCGGCGTGTACGTGCACCCTCGTCAAAGAAGTGGGGGAGAAAAATACACCTAGCTACCTCGTTCATTTTTATCCCCTAAAGCAATTTCAGCATTGTTTTAAAATAGTACTTAGCAGGGTCATTGTATTATGCATGCGCCCTCGGTCTAGTGGACTGAGCCAGTGTGTGAGAACACTTGATTCCTCGCGCACGTGAGCCTCGCCCCATTGTTAACTCAGGAGGAGCAGCCGCTGGAGGAGATGGAGGAAGGGGGTGGTAGAAAAGGAACGGGACGAGGAAGCACGACAGAGACAGGGTAATGCAGAAGGGATTTTCTCGGCCAAGATTTTTTAACATTACCCTTACCTCGGCCGTGAAACGCATCGTTCGATTTCAGACTATAGGAAACCATCCAAGCCACCCCCTTTGTTTTATAAACTGTTCGTTCTATTTTTATGGGGTGTAAATTAAATTGGAAATAAAAATTGTATGGATGAATGGACGTTTGAGTTGTTAAGGGTTCAAGTTTCATTTAAATGAAAGAGTTTTAATAATTTAGATGGATGAAATTGCAAATTAGATTGTCTTGAGAAAATAAAATGTAATTGCTGAGGATCGAAGCTCAGATTCTAAAATATTTGTAATTACGAAAGGAACTGTATGGATAGCAGGGATAACGATTACGTTCCTGATTTCGAGACATACCTTCTGGCAGTGCCACAACCGTGTTCGGTTAAGTATGAAGTCGAGTGCGATTACTATTGTTTCATGCCTGGCAGTCGAGCGTCTCGACTGCCTACCGGGTAAAGCAATATTGCATTCGAAAGAGAGCGTACACTCGCCAAGTATGACGCCCGCGGTAAGGTTTTAAGGGCTCTTCCGTAAGATAAAGGCTTGCATATACTTACTGAGTACATATTCTCGTCCAGATTCTTCTGCATCCGGCCGCTGAAATTTTGTCCGACTTCTAATAAGATTGCCCGACATCCGATCCACCAATTCGATCTGAAAAAATCAAACAGATCAAAAATATATTATGACATTTCACTTGTTACCCTTCCATTTTATTATAAGATAACACCTTACGTGGAAAAATTATGGAACCATTTGAAAAAAATGAATAAAAATATTTTTCTTCACGCAAGAAAATGTGTATTATTTATAATGATAAAGTTTGCCGGATGTTTGACCATTTTATGGAAACAGGCTTGTACTTGAGAATTTCTGAAACATCAAGGAGAAAAGCATCCGGAAAATAGTTCTTCGTGACTAAGCTACAAGACGTAAGACGCATCAAGGAGACAGTGACAATTTCAGAGCTACGACATTAAGTACATGGCCGTGGGCCGTGTGGCCAAAGGCGTTGGAACGGCCCTCTCGTGTTCATTGTTCATAGTCAGCGTCCTCCTACCCCTTGGCTCGCTTGTCGACCACCGCACACAACGATGGATCCCTCGCCAACCAACCAGCCGTACTTCTCGCTCTCATCTCATCTTGTGCCAGCCTAGTGACTTCACGAGGGTCTCATTTTCATTAAGAATTAAAGTTGAAGTCCGCGGGTAGAGAGAGAGAGGGAGAGATGGAAAAAAAAGAGGAAGGAAAGTTTCCCATTCGCCTTTCTCATGCAAATGAGATCGCGCTATCTCGCGCCTTGAAACTATCTCGATCCTGGCTAACGCAGAACCGCGCGGAGATCCGGCAACGACCGCGAGATAAAAAGACAAAAAGTAAAGAAAAGAAAGAAAGAAGTTTTATCTCGGAATAGCCGGCAGCGAGACTTGAATCATTAGCGAATCACCGTCACCGAGAACTCGTCTAATTTTGAGGATTAACCGTGGAAATGAATTAGGTCGTAAGACAAAGCGAGAAGTATCGAGGGCTATTGAATTTTAAGTTATTTCGAAACCACAATTTGCATGTTTAAAGTAATTTATTAAAAATCCTCTCGTTTCGTATATCTTCCATTTGAAGATATTTCTGATCGCAATCAATAATAACAAATTGACTGTACCCATTAATGCTTCAACAATAATTTTAATTGAATATCTGTTTACCACCCTATTGTATAGATAATACGTGTTTATAACGTGAATATTTACAATAAAAGCAGTATCAACTAAAATCAGCCCCCATGTTTAATTCGCAAACAAACATGCGACTCTGCCTGGAAAATTCACGGGACATGATTTCGTCAATAGTCTTGTGACAAATTTAAATCGTATCCTAAATTTTTCTATTTTTACAATTATTTTCTGGATGAATGAAAGAAATTTTTCTGCCTCGCGTAACAGAGCCAGCCGCAGCTGATTGCGGGCACAACGGATTAAAAAGGAATTAATTCGGAACGTATTACCGACTACGGTGACCTGTCAAATTACATTGGCCCGTACAGAAACCCTTCAACAATATGTTTCGTCGATATTGTATTAGTAACTCAGGGTGCATCCGATCGACCGCGCTTTTCCCAGGGGAGAAATATCGCGGATTATTATTTAGTCAGTTTATCGCGCAAATTAGTCATGCGAATAGGGATTCATTAGAGCAGTCGCTTAATTATCGCAGCTAGCAACGATACCGAAGTGAGAAACGCACGATGCTACACGTACACGTTCTAGGCGAATTTGATTTCTGCCCGATTGTTTCCTTGCCGTTTGAGTATCGATATCGCGTTCCATCTCGAGTGTGTTAATTAATTTTCACGGTTAATTCCGTAGCGCGAATGGCGCGTCATCGTCTCGCCGGTTTTCAAGTTCCGTCGAATAATGAAATCTTCGTAACTCTGTTTCTCTCGTCCGCAGAATTTAAAAACCCCGGAATTTCAGAATATTCGAATTTTAGAATTTTCGTACCTTAGAATCCTAGAATTTTAGAATTCTAAAATTGCGGCGAGGCCGATTGATAAAATTTCTTAGGAAGAGCAAATGTCGGAAATTTCTAACGGAACAAAACTACCCCAAGAATCCGCCCCATCTCCGAAACAAACGTCGAGCGGCATCGAAATTTCACCGAATGACGCGACACTTCACCGGCGGTATTTTTCGGTCCGCGAATTCCGGCCCGGCAAAACGGCCTCATTCATCCGCTCCATTAACCTTGAGTACGAGCATATTTTTCGACGAATTCGAAAAACGCGCAACTCGCGTTGTCCGCTCGGTTCGAAATGAGAGACAGACAGACGTACATACACACACGACGCTTCCTGGCCATCGATGCGGCGCATTTTGTTAATTGAAATCGTTTCATCGATCACGAACCAACGGACAGTCCCTTAAATGGGTGAACGCAAGGGGTTTGGGGGGGTGGGTTTTGTAACTGGGTGAGCTGGACGATCGACGAAGAGGGAGCTAAACCGAGGGAAGGGGTAGGTTTAAGCTCGTGACAAATGCTCCGGCGTCACGAATCGTTTTCCTAGGCGTCGTATAAATTAATAATTACTCCGCGTCGCCATTACTGGGATTAATGCCGTCGATATTATGCCGGTTGTTTCAACGATAACTCATCGGCCACGTTGATACACCCTGATCAGAAAAAATCGCAAGAGCACTGCTCGAATAAATTTTGTCCCATCGAACGGAACCTGTTTCAATTTTATTTCCGATTCGATATTGATTTTGATAATTGATTTTTCTTCCAGAATTTCCAAGGATCGCTCGAATTTTCATCAGAGAATATAGAATCCCGTTGTTCGACGGTGTTATCGTTCGCTATTTAATATTCGTCCAACGCGAGGTGTCAATAAAATAACGATCTCCCATCATGGTGTCACGAGAGATGAGATAAATATGGGTATTTGAGCGCGGCAGATAATGCAAACAAACCCACGGTGAGTTATGCTTCCCGCTCTATATACGGTTTGCCCGCAATTGCGATACGCTCCGCGTTAAATTTGCTTTGAATTACCGCCGATAGTGCGACGCGACCTGGATTATTATTAGTCCGTGATTCCCGTACGGTCCATTACCGTGACCTTGCACCCCCGACGTTTCGATCCTTTCCGCGATAAACAGCCGCGAATGCGAAGGAAAATAACGAACCACCTGCCTCTCTCTTTTAACCACCGAAATTCTCCGAAATTTACCCCTCGGTAATCGGGCAAACATTTGATGATTTTCGTACCGTGCTCGTTGCTTCGTATGATTGATATATATTTCGTTATTTTCCGATTATTTGACTTTTATGGGAAAGAAATTTCAAATTTATTTTCTAAAAAATTTACCATCACGGTTAAAAATCCAAAGGAAACGAAAAAATTTCTTTGCCTATCCCTGCTCTAAATTACACCGATCAAAATGAATCATCTCACCTTGACTCCGATGTAGCTGGCTAAGTCGTTGATGCGACAAACGTATCCGAGCAACGGAACGACGTCTTAAGAGGTGGGGATAAAGATAATCTTACGATCCACGATGTCAAGTGATTACAGCTATTTTCTGCCACTTGTACTTATTAGGGGTGATACGCCGGTTCAGCCGGCCATTATGAGTGCCATCTGAATCTCGGCCTCTTGAATGCCTCCATTTACCATTAAGCACATTACTATTATCCTATCACGCGTTCGCCCGGCCAAAGGGACTTCTTTGGTTTGCCCGTGATGCACGAAGCCATTTGTGCAAAGTGGCCGTTCATTACTAAATTATGCCGGTTTTATAACATTACATTAAACCCTGGCCTCGCTCGGCCCGGTTTGACCGACCTTCGAAAAAGCTTCCACTGGCAGGGATGATGCTCTTCGTGTTCTTCCTTTATAATATCCACACCATAGTAAGCGTCATTTTTATTCACGTATAAACATATCAGCGTCATTTACAGAAAATCGGTAAAAAGAGAAAATAACGATATCAAAGATTACTTCTTATTTCCCGAAGAATTATGAACCACTATTTCCCTTCGAAAGTGCCCGCCCACCCAAGGAAGAAAAAAATAAGGAAATCGACTGGCGATTTGCAAACTAATAACAGCAACACTGTTACAGACAGTCGTGGCAGTAATGCTCGTATAATTAATGATAATAACGCGGCCAGGGCGAGGGCTGGCCCGCTTTTTGTCCGAGCATGGCTCGTAATGAACCAGCAAAGATGTCAGAACCAGTTCTGTATCTCTCCGTTCGGTCGCAACACTTTCGAACGTAACGACGTGCCCGTTGCGATACTGATGCGACCGTTTACCCGCAGTTTAGCCCCGTAATGAATACTATTACCGTCCGTTTCTTCTGCCGGCGAATATTTTATATGAATGTAGATTACTCTTGAAACGAGCACCGGGATGCATAACAAAAAAACTGCCCCGTCTGGATCTTTTCTTCTTCTCGCCTTTCTAAATGCGACCATATTCGATTAACTATCTTTTATTGCCCTTCCAACGGGAACTGCTCCATTTTATCGCTTGTCATTGGTGTTCCTAAACGCGATCAACACCTCTTCTTTTGATATAAGAAATGTGTAATCATGGATAATTCCTGCTACTAGATAATTTTTATATTATAAACGGCTTTTAATAATATTTCCGAAATTCGTTCGCCCTTTCCGGAACTCATAGACGATTCTCTGTGTGACATTTTTTTTCTCTCCTATCATCGCTCGAGTCCACCCGATAATCCCAAAGTATTGCGCTCTTTTTGAAGGCGATTTGTGAAATATAAATAAACGGCAGCATCGCGTCGAAATGACTTTTGCCCGGGTGATGCAGTCGGGTCCGGGCATTTTTTATACGGATTTTTAGCCCGCGAACGCTGTCTTCTTTGTACGGTCGCGAGTGTTATGTGTTTAGCCGGGAGACGAGCGAAAAGGGGGGTGGAGTTGATATGGAAATGAAATGTCAAAAAGAGTAATAACGAACGTTATCGATATGATACCTGGGATAGATAGTTTTTCGTTCTTTGGAGATGGAATCGGCTAGTAGCGTTTCGCTCGATACTCTCTTTTTTTCTAATTTTTCTTCTTTTTTTTTCCTCCTATCCTGTTCCTTTTTTTTTTTTTATTTCGCATTGCTTTTGCTTTTGTTCGCAGCGATGAACCACCGTAATTATTTTGCTTAGCAACGATATAGAAAACACGAATGGTGCCGGGAAATAAAATGTGGATGGAATATTGGCCTGTCGGCAATTTCATCGAGGAAACCTACCCCCGTTTCATTTTCCCCGGAGGAACGCGGAAGGCGCCTTCAATCCTGATCATAATTGTCTCGTTTCTAATACGGATACTCGAAACTGGGTCAAAACATTAATCGAATCAAATGACGATTTACAAAAATTAAAATTTCAACGTTAAAAAAAAGCGTTATACGATTCCTGTAACCTTTGAACTTAAAAATCCTTCCCTAATTAACAGTATACAATGTAAAAATAAGCGGGTTATCTCAAAGCATCGTTGAACTTCATTAAAAACCTTGACAGTCTCATTACCAATCTCGTTTCAACAACAAAACACTTTTCGACCCATCAACTCGTTTCGAATTTTCGAACAACGTTCCCTTTGACGAACAGACGAAATAATTTTCCATTTTTACGCCTTGCAACTCCATTAACATTCGTTGTAATACGACGAGGAAATCTCATAAGCGATTCCTTGCTTGGTCGATGCAAAAATTGTTAGTCTTTCCAGCCGGCACGTCCGCTATTGTGCCGGACCACTTCGCGTTCAACGTCGGACCAACGGGAATAATTCAATAATCCAGCAACATTTTTATTCCACGCTCGGATTTAATAAACCGGCAAAATAGATTTTATTATTTGCAATCACCGTTGCGGCCGCTCTCGTTAGCTAGTTTTAATCCGCGAATTCTGTCGCCCTCAGAATTCTCTAACCAAGTTAAAAATGCCACTTCGTTCTTACAGTCGTTACCTCACCCTTGACATCGTGTTGTTCGCCCTTAATCGATATTACGTTTCCACGAGATTCCAGCAGAATGGATAAATTGGTTCTTACAATATAATCATCCAGTCATTATAAATGAGAAATGGATAATTTTCTGATTGAAAATAAAAATTAATTTTACATTACGAATGTAAATTATTCTAAGACATATACTGTTTCTAATAAAAACAGGAAGATTCTTCACAGTCTTTTCTGATACGAAAAGAAAATTTCCATAATATCATTCTAAAGCTGACGTACGCAAATAAAAGTCAATTTCAATCAACCCCGAACACACAATTCAACCGTAGCGGCGTCGGTATTAAACGCATCGCGATGAACGTGTCAGTAAAATATTTACACGAGAATCATCGAATACCAAACACGCGTTAAAGATCATCATTTCGATGGAACACAACGTTGAAACAAGCTCGATGCATGCGGATAACGTTGCGGCCGCGTTTCATCGTTCCGGTCGAGTGTATCAACAGTTGCCACCTTCGATCCCTAATCCCAGTAGCCGCAGGCCAAACTCGACCTACCAAAGCCTCTCGACACGTTTTCCCCAAAAAACGATCTTGAAAGGCTTTCTATCAAAGAGCATCCGTTGCTCGGGATTGAAAAGCAATCGCTTAATTATCCGAGTATCCCGCAAGCCCGTAAAAAAAAAAGAAAAAAAAAAGGAAGAGGCACAGCGGTAAAGGCGTACGTATGATCGCTTCATATCGCTTACAAAGTGAGGCTCTGCGTTCTTATGGTTATTTATCGAGTCGTCGAGTCTGAAAAAGCCGAACCAGCAACGGTTCACCGACAAAGGTGGTCGAAACAAAAAAGAGAGAGAGAGGGACGGGAAAAGAGAGGAGAGAAAAATAGAGAAAAAAAGAAGAAGAAGAGAGCATTCGCGTATGTGTGGCGCGCGGGGCGTCGCCATTTCTGATTGAATCCAGGCTTCGAGCTTATATTTTGTCATCCATTGGCGCCGTCGGGAGCGTGAGTGCAGCTAAAAGAGTCGAAACGGTGACGAGGGGGTGCAGATTGGGCCGTAGGTGGAGAGAAACCAGCTCTGCCAGGGTGACGAGGAGAGGGTTTACGGTGGTGGTCTAGGGGGGGTGGCCGTTCTACGAATCGAGTGGGGGCTGTTTGCCAACGCGAATTTTAAAATCACGAATTTTTAAAAAGTACCCTGCGGCCAGATTCTCTTCGCTAACGTAGTTACGTAGTCTCGATGCGCGTGCACCTATACACGGTGTCCCGGTAGTTGTGGTGCAACCAGAATCAGACAAATTTTCATTGAGAAAATAAATTGAAATTGTAGGAAAAAAATTTTTTATTTACAGCTTCATTTTTTAAAAAAACTTAAACCTCAAAGTTCTTCCACACATTTGCGAAAAGAAATTATTTTTGGTAATGAAGGGGGAAGATTTTTTAATAGTATCCTCGTTACTTCAACAGCTAATAAAATTATTGATTAATGTAATTATTAGTATTTTTTTTAAATCGTTAAAATTTTCACCATTTTCGCAGTAAATGAATTCTGTTTATACATTTCTTACATTCAATTTCCTCGAAAAGCGAAGATGTATAAAAAATTCTATTCTCTATTTTCAATTTATTTTCTCAAAAGAAATCAACCCTTTGGCTGTTGCGCTATGATTAATAGTACACCCTGTATACTAGCGACAAGGGAGGTAGACAGCCTTGTATGCAAGGATGGAACACGTGTGCGTTAGACCCGTTCCGCAACGGCACTATATGTGTTTATCCTACATATCTATAAATGCATTCAGTTATACCGGTCTCTCCACCGAAAAATTTGATTTTTTCCCCTCTCTTTTTTGGGGGAGTTCTTTTTCTTTGATTTCGCGTCCCTTTGTTGCAGCACCAGACCCGAAATAAACGCCGCAAAACGCCGGCACGACCGCATCGATACATCTTTGAGGCTGCATCCAACATTCGCGCGGTTTTTGGACGCAACCGAAACAATTCGTGATCGGTCGATCGAAATTCGATAACTATCGACGACGTTAAGAGCAGTTTGGTCTTTTGATGATTGTCCTCTGTTCAATTGATCGACTCGATTTTAAGTAGAAGAGCAATAAGTTCTCGGTATGTCTGACCACATGCGAACCTTTTCTACTTACATCAATCTACTTACGTTCACTTTTCGTGAATGAATCATTTTAATATCAAACCAAATTTTTCTCTTTAATTTAAATAAAGAGCCTTATCGAACGACGAATATAAAAAAAAAAAACAGAAACAATTATTGAAGTAGTATAACAATAAAATTAGCAAATGAGCCTTGCCAACGATCTGAACCATCATAAACACAAACAGCGTCAATTAACCAACAAGAGTTTGAAAGTGCAAAACTCGTACGATTACAAATGGAAGTGTTATCCAGCTGGATACTCGGCAAATGTCAATTGTCTCCGGTTACACGTAATCGTTTAAAGCATTAAATCGCGTTGGGCCGCTTTATCATCGCGCTATTCACGGCCGGTGAAAAGGTCGCTCCTCTATATTCTCAAAAATAATTACTGTTCACCAAGTAATTACCGCGTGCACGCGTGTCCTCGTCCCGGTGCACGGGCAGAGACGAAACAACAGCGGAAAAGAGAGGCAGATATCGCGGGGATATTTAGCAACAGGCGCTCCGTGGAAATACGCTCCGCGGGCCTGCACTTTATTCACGAGACAGCTCTATTTTTTATTCGCAAATAAATGTGTCCCCCTAAAAATAATATTTAACGTTCGCGTAATGTGGGAGAGAAAGCGGCACGAACGAAACGCGAGGAAGGTATATTTTGACAGCGTTGTGCAACGCGATGTTTTCGTTCCCTTCGAGCAACATCGACGCACCCATAGTGAACTTTGTACCCCCCTCCGGACGACGAGGAAATGATTAAAAAGCTCACGTACTATTTACGTTTCCTACCGGTGTCGTCGGCATGAAAAATTCAACGGAAATCAAGCGTTTTAATTAAATTCTATTTAGAAACGCGGCCAGCTGTTAATTATTCCGCGTGAACGTTTATGTCGTCGAGTTAACGTTGACGTGTGTTTTGTTGACGATTCTACGGGCCAGAATTTTTTATTCTTCGCCCCTGTTTTACGATAATATATCTACATATTTATATTTGGCTTCTTTTATTTCTTTAGCGGTTCGCTGAATTTTGCTTTTATTGAAAAGACTTTTCTTGAAAAAGAAAATCATGACTGAGAAGTGATTCGAAATCAAAAGTTATATTGTTTCAAAGAAATTCGAAAGAAATTGATTCCTTCAGTTCGAACGATTCCCCATAGTTTGCCGCGCGCACCGACGCTCTCTAATTTCACTCAAATTTACGCTCGACTAAAGTTCCGGGACTGCAGTCGAGCTGAACGTCAGCGGGTCTCTTTGAGAATCAATGTAGAGGCTGCAGTGATGATCGTTGCACATAAATGTAGCCCGAATTGTCTGGAAGCCTTCCTTTAACGAAGCTGTCGTCCCTCCTGATAGAACTCCAGTATTTCGTCCAGCACCACTAATAAGTGGGAGGGGAGAGCCGGACGGTTCCTCGAGAAAGGCCAATACCCAGGGTTTGATGTTCCTTTCGAGCGGACCCTTGCGAATTCGAGAACGTCTCATTTCATCACGACCCTTCGAAGACCTTCCTTCTCCCTATCGCCCGGCTGACCAGCTGCATCTTCAACTGCTTCAACCCCTCCTATCTCAGATACCGATCGATATATACAAACCCTTCCAAAAATTATACATTCTTCAAAACAAAATCGAGAAAAAATTCCTTCATCATTTTCCAATTTGAACCATTCGTTTTTCAGATGTAAATTAATCCGAATTTCGGGATTTAAAATTTATATCATTTTGATTCAGGGTAATGTTATGGCCCTTTGGCGACACTGAAAGATTCTTCATATATTTTGAGACATCCTGTATCGACTCGTTTAAATGTTGACCGCTTCGGTGGGATGTAAAATTCAAAGTAGCCTCATAGGCATTTTTATACGCCGCCTCTTTTCCTTAGCTTCCTCCATTTTTCTCGCCCTTCCTCGCGTCCATCGATGGAAACGTATTCCACGTCGTCTAATGTATTTATGCGGGAATATGTGCATACGTGGGAATTTCCTCTGGCTCTTCTCTTTTTTCCTTATTTATGGAAAAGTGTGCTCAGTAGGGTCTGCTGGATTGTATATACTTTGAAGAGAAATTGGATTGATTGAAAGAAAATGGACGATTAAATAGAGTTGCAAGGGTATTTTGCATTATAAGATTGTAAATTTTATGCCGCGTGATAGCATAGCGTTGAAATTTATCCTGAATTATTCAGCTTTCATAGTTGAGTGGAGGAAGTCTGACCAATGCTATGTTTTACTACTTGCAGCTATGTTTAGCGGATGTATATCAAATTAATTCATTTACAAATTCATGCTGGATAATAGAAGACTGATAATTGTAATAAAAATTTCATAATTTGCAGTTCGAATTAAAAATTCTTAACAAATTATAGATTCCTAACAAATTCCTATCCTTCTGCCAACTGTTTATTCTGTTCGCGATGGTTGTTTGCCGGATTGATTATGGGGGACCATGGCAAACCGACCATCGCGAGAGAATCCATTCCTGAACAGCGGGTCAGAAGAAAGCAGAAGCGAATAGAAAAGCTCGTGGCCTCCAATAATCTCTGGCTGAAAACGCGATTTATACGAAACGGTAAACTTAATAACGCAATTTCGTGAGGACACGCGGCGCTGACGGTTGGGTCGAGCAATTTAAATAAACAAATTATAAATATTCGCCCGCGCGAAACCGTCTCAGCATGAATAATCATTACGTCGTAGATGGGAGGCAAGGCAGCGTCGATTCGATTGATTAAATTTTTAATAATTCATTTGCATTCGACCGCGTACCATCACCGCTGCCCTACACCGACCGACCCCTTTAATATATTTTTAAATTACATTTTTAATTGACGCAACAAATGAATTATCGATTGTTTCGTCCCAATGCGGCCCGCTGATGAGCTTATTACTAATGCTACGTTATACTTCCCTCCTTAGTTACAATGTCTTTCCATTTTTCAAGATACTTTGAGACACAAAGAGAAAAAAAAAATCTGTAGGATTTGTAATGTCCTTAGGGTGGTTTTATGATCGGAAATCTAGTTCCAGCTTTCCCTCGTCGAGTAACGAGCAAAGTTACACTTAGTTAACGTTACTCAGTTGATTGCCTTTCCAATCGGCACGATGTTTGCAATCAGCTGGGTTTGATTAGGTTGGTTACAAACCCACGTCGATCCTGCATACGTTCCCGAAACGTATAACGTTCCTCTTTTTTCTGGAAATCGTTCCACAGAATTTTTCTGGAAAAATCCTTTACCAGTACAACAAGTATTTCCTCTACCACGAAAACAGGAAAAATGTGGTTGATAAAAGATCCAAAATGAAAAATAATTCATCTTCCTCGAAAGCGACCCCCTTGCACCCTTTCAAATACCAAATTTCCCACTTTAATAACCCAGGTCGCAACAAGTTATATTTGCTGTCCTCGCAATTCACTCGTCAAAGTCATCAAACGTCATGGGAACCCCTTCTCTAATCCCAATTTCATTCACTTCCGGTGAACCGGTTTATTGCCAGGGTATCTTGGTCGCATAATTTAATTGCACTCAATGATTCTCCGGTGGAGGTTCGATGAAATGCAACATTTGTCGGTGTCCAACGGTCTCGCAAACAGTGGTTGATAGAAACGAAAGAGGGGGTGTGGAATCGGGGGAGGTGCGGAGGAGGTTCAGGAACGTTCATCGAGCCGAAACGAAGTGAACGGGATATATAAACGCGGATCGGGACATCGGGGTCGAAATCCGAATCTCATAACTTCCGGTCCGCCGGCGGTCGACTCAATATTCAAGATGACCGGTGGACGACTGGACGGATGTGACGTCACGCTTCGTCGCCGCCTCAAGCCATATTAGATCGAGGAGTTTCATATTGCCACCGCGTTGCTCCTGGATCCCGTGCCCCGGAAGTTTATCTCTGCCTCGATTCGTCTCGTAATAATGTCCATTCTAGCGGTGGGGGGTGGAGCTGGGAAATCGTTGCTCGTTTCTCTTTGGGATCGCTGCGGTTAACGACGATGGATCGATGTGGAAACTTCCTTACGGAGTTTCTTGCGTTTCAACGAGCCCGACCATTTAGCCTGCTGGAATATTTAAGAGGTAACCAGCGATTGCCTCCAAAGAAGGGAACCGGTACTGCAGGAGATCCAGACTGAACACGCGATACACTCAACTTGGTTATCCGCTCCCAGGATCACGAAACGTGTTATTTCGTCGTTGAGATAATGATTAACCGTGTGAATCTGATTATTATTGGAACCGACACCTCTGATTCATTCCTTCGGCCTTCCAGCGATTGATAAACATTCTTAGAAACATTTTCTTCTCTTTTAAACAAACTGAATACGAAGGAAGCTGTGTTCCAGAGCCAATTATTAGACTGGATTATTAATGGCATTTTAATTTTAGGCCATCACTAGGAAGAGATTAAAATAAACCTGTTTCTAAATGAGAGATATTGTTTGGAAATTGACTGAATTTTCCTTAAAATACATTATTGATGACCAAACAGAATGTGTGCTTCAAATTCAAGAATAAAACATGGAATGAGATTCATTATGATCTATTCACCATAGCTTTAAACTTAGATCCTCTCAATTCGGATTGCAAAAGATCTTGTAGACTATAATAGCCCATCCATGAATCAATTACATCTATATCTGTCTATTTTACGTAACACCCTTGGAAATATATTCGGCACACTGTTTTGTATATTTATGTACCCTCAATAGAAATGTAACATCGTGCACGTGATAACTGATGATGAAAATGAGAGTGGACAATAAAACGATTAAACATAGATATGGAGTCTAAAGACACATCTAATTTCTATCTATACCTAAAATAATCTTTATTCATACATTTCCAAATAGAAATACACAGAACACCCCTGTGACTGAAACGGATCTGACAAGGGACGTTATACAATGTTACATCTGCAGATTTTAATGTAATTTAAATGTGTAATAATTTAATGTAATCAGCAGGTGTCAATAAAATAATTCTTGTAAGTCGAAAAACTATCTCAAAGCTAGATAATCGAAAGTTTGAAAGGATCGAAAAGGAAAAACGTATTTCACCACAGTAGCATGGGTAGCTTGACTGGTTAGCCACGTAGTGGTTGTCGCGAGTGTCTGAGGGGGGTTGGTGGCCGCGATATTTCGAGAATCGGGACTCGGGTAACACAAGCCCGGGGGGCATCGAAAATCACAAGGATTTCGGTGGTGGGGTCTCTTTTTGTTTGTCGGTAGCGCGTCATCTCGCAGCGGAACGTCGCGTCGCGTCGCGTCGGCGTCGACGGCGGGCCCCGGCACCGGTTTTAAATTCCTTTTGAGTCCGTTGCGCGGGTGTTGCGGTGCAGCGCAGCAGGATGGAACAACGAGGGACAGAGGATGACGCCGATTGAAAGAGGAAGGAACAGGCCGCTGACGACGGTGGGGCACGCTGCAAGAGCCAGTAGGGTGGGTAACGCGAGTGCGCACTCGAAAAAAAAAATCATTTGCACGGTAATTCGAAGCCTGGATTTCAGTCGATAAAAGGATGCACACACGCCGCGGCGCATACAGAGGGAAGAAACAAATGAACAAATTCGCGTTTCAGAATAATGCCCGGCAATCCCATCCACCCGCCTGCCTCTCTCGCCCGTTTCGCCCCTTACTCCACCTCCTCCTCTTGTGCGATGGGCCACCACGTACCCCGTGTACCCGTCCGCGTCCCCCTTGCACCCTTGCCCACCCAACCACGTCCTACGGCCTCACCCGCCTCACCACTGTCGATGCGCCGTGGCACCCACTCCTCCGGTACACACCGCTACCCGCGCAACCCCACAACCCTACTTTTTTCATTCCGTCCTATCAATTGATCAGGTTTTAAATTTCCGCGTCCATCCGAGCCGCGCCTCCACCTCTTCCTCCTCCGCCTCCTCCGCCTCTGCCTCCTCCTACTGGGTGCTCCTCCACACACCACCCAGCCGTGGTGTCCTCTTCCACCTCTCGTCCATCGTACGCCAACTCATACCCCATCGTTCGATCCTCACCTCACCTCTTTCAACCACCCACCCACCCCAATCCACCCCCTTCAACTGTCCCTCCTCTCTGTTTAATTAAAAGGACACATTAAATTATTTTTTCAATTGAACCCCCCATTGTTACTCGCAGACTGCTGATTCTATCCAATCGTTCTCTCCCTCATTTCTCGCTCGCACGTTCGCCTACTCTTCGTTGCCCTCTCGCTAACCCCCGCGCCAAAGCTACACGGTATCTCGCTCACACTTCGACAGAACGACTGCCAGTCGCTCTCTTCTAGCCCGGTTTTTTTTCGCGTTAGAAGCTTTGTCGAAGTACGCGTGCGCTGTGGTGTACGCGTGTACATATGTACATGCCGTGTCAGGTATATAAATGCACGTCGGTGTACGGCCAGATATGTACGTTTCGTGTTTTGTACATGGGTGTGCAAATGTACGATCGAGTCATGTAACCGAAGAAACTGGGATTCTACGTGAGAAAATAAGACGAAAATGGTGGCTCGGATTTTGAGAAAATCGAGTGATAATACATCCAGTATTAATATTTTTCATTTAACAAAATTTCTTGCTCCGCTGATAAAATGGGGTTGTCTTTCGTACAATCGAAACATTACATTTTTCCAATTTTAAAGGAAAATTTTCCAATAATTCAAGCAATACGTTACGTTAACAGATGTAAAATATCCAAAGTTGATTTTCTCAAAAACGAATCCACGTATCGGCAAATTTCATTCCGCGTATTCGTCTTATTTCAACCCGTGGAATCTAAATTTTTTTTTGTGGTTCCACCGGCAGTTACATGACACCCTGTATATACATGATATCTTTTCGTTGGCGCGCGAGCGCGCTTTCCTATTAATTGGGAAATACCGAAATGCGCGGAATATCGAGCACCTTGATGGCACGGCTAGCGTGCCCCTCTGCAACGTCCGAACTAGAGGACGAAGAGGCGCAGCAAGAGGGAGGGTTTGGGAACGTGTGGGTGGCCGGATGGGTGTTAGTGTGGGTGTGGCGACGATTTTTTCGACGACAGGCCTCCACCGTTCGGTCGTTCTCGTTAAACGAATTCGACGGCTTTCGCGAGATTGGGAATGAGAGCTGCGCTCTCTGCCTGCGAGATATTTGGGTTACTTCGAATTTTACCCATGTGAAAAAGGTGATTAGAGGACTGGCCGACGATTGTTCCGCCGCTGAATGTTCATTAGGCGAACGCTCGATGAACGTTCGATGCGCGAGCCTCCAACGTTTTGCTTTTCATTCGAATCCTAGATAGTATATCTACCCGAAGCACCAGAAATAACATTGGTAAACTTGCTAAAATCTTAAGAGACAAAATTCCTAAAGGATTACCGTAAGGACCTGTTAAAATAGCGGTCGAAAGAGGGAAAGGTTACGTAAAATTGCAAAAGTTGTAAGAATCAAGTAACTTCAATGGCTATTCATACCTGATAATGAATGACAGATTGAATATTCTACAATTACGTCTGCAGAGTACAATGTACCAGTAACAAAGAACACATCATCAATTCTAAAGAGTATAATTTAACCCTTATTATAAGCGAAATCGATCTTCTTAAAATATTCTCATTCAAATCTGCTAATGATAGATCTTGTTTTATTAATAAGAACCATTAACGTGCGCAAAATCTAAAAGCATTTTTCGATCGAAACAATTAGTTTATTAATGCTTATCTTAAAATTGGATCGGTTATATAACGAATGTCTTTCGGAAGGCTTATTTTAGCATTCTAAAATGATTCTAAATCGACAGGTATAATTTCCATCGCGAACAAAGGATCACAAGATAACTGGACCACCCAAAATAACCCATACAATAATCCCATACCATTCGTTCGCTTCTAATTACTTCGAATTTCGTCCGAGTGACCTTTCAAAGAGATGCTTCTTCGTAAGAAATTAAAAAAAAAAAATTCGCGCTTATTTACTAATTGAGACGTTTTCATTAAGATCCCCGTAATCAGCAAGTTGGCCATTGTCCAAGATAGGCCACGGTCCAACGAAAAGGAGGGATCTACAATCCGTGGCTCTCTCTTTGTTAGTCTGGCAAAGAAGTCTGAATCGAGCTCGGCTACATCGGTAATTCAGAAAAGCTAATTAAAAGTTGACTCGTAGGCACGAAGGCCAGCGCATCCTCGCCAGTCGGCCCTTGAAATGCCCTCGGTCACCAAGCCGACCGCTATGAGGGGTTAAGTGAGGTGAAAACCAACCCCAGAGAGCACAAGTCTCACCTCACTCCACCTCTTATCCTTCTGATCCCGTTCCGCCACTTTTTTTCCGGGATTATTTTCGCATTGTCTTGATGATCACAAACGTTTTCTTTATCCCCCTCGTACCCTCCACCTCTTACGTCCATTTTGCGATGAAAGAAGGGGGTGTTGTTCATCGAACGACACGTATAACAGGGTGAATGGCAAAAAAAAAATCATTTCAAGATTTTAATTTTCTTTCTCCTTTGATTCAAGGTTTAAAAATTTAGCCTAAATTTCAAAAAAAAAACAGGTGGAACTTATGTTTCTTTTTACGCCTCGTGGAAAATTATTGATAGAATAGAAATTGATTGGTAAAATTGTTTAGCTCTCTATGGTTTTCCTATCGTGAAATCATTTTTCCGCTCCATTCTAACGTATAAACGATGATAATTTATTTACAAATGTTTTCAACGATGTTTTTGTCGAATATTTAAAATTTCTGGGTGTCGATATACAGTGTTTGCGGCGAGTTATAGGTCGGACGAATTGGTGTGAGAGTGTCGATGAAAATGACACAGAGAATCGATGTGGAATTTTTGAATGACGAGTGCGTGGGTGTGCTGGCGTGTATGTGTGCGTGTGTTCGTGTGATTGCGTGAAGAGTTAACGGAATATCAGAGAGAAATCAAAGGGTATCAATTGGCGTTAGAATAGCAAACAGAGGACACTATAAATTAAGAAAATTAGGAAAATCAAAATGTGCTTGAAATTATTGCTTCAATTTCTTATGATATTTTAAAAAAATTGCATTAAAATTAGCACGTCCAAAAATGATAATTACATAACGTGCTAATTTAAATGATCCATTTCACTTGGAAAGTAAAAGACCGGAACGACAATCAGGCAATAATTCCTCTCGCGTGCCGAAAGATGCTCCGGCAAATTGGCCATCGAATGGCCTTTTTCTCACCCTCCCGCATAAGTGGGCAAACGAACGAACACGGCTCTCGGTGACAGGGTCATCCAGTTCTTGAAGCCGCGATCGGCGCACCTGTCGGCCCGTCCGCTTCCTTTTTTCTCGTCGCCTGTCACCGGAAATCCGTGCAACGACACTACCCGCCATCGTATCTGTCGATCTGCGGTATCGACGACGAGGGCGATTCATCAAAGTGTTGCCTCCCTTTCCTCCTATCCTACACGCGCTCGTCGCCCTACGGCTAACGAAATATTACGTCGTCGGCCGTACGAAAACATCCGCGCGTACGTGCGCCGCTGTTTCCCCGGCTGTTCCGTGTATTGTACGTGTACGGGTCCTCTCCACCGACTAAGCGGATACGCGGAAAACGAGCTCGTAGATGGATAAATACTAAAACGTCAGTAACTCACGATCAGGCTGAACACCCTCTTCTGCCATTTCCTCTTGCTCCGCTGCTCTCGTATTCTCCCTTCTCGTTGTGTTGCGTTTTTTTTTTCCTTTCTTTCTTTTTGTTTATTCCTCTCGCTCCACCTACGTCCGCGGTGCTTTGTGCGCGACGCCTATATACGCGTTGTATACATCCTGCAGGATGTACATCTAGATCAATAGCATTGGAAATTATCCAAACAAATTATCGATAGAGCGAAAAAAGCCGAGACCGAGAGCGACCAAGCCGAACCCGAACGAGGCGCTACATCACGCGCGTAGCTCGGCCGGAAGAGAGCGAGAGCCCGGGATCCGCGGGATGGACAAAGAGAGGCGACAAAGAGCGACAAGGAGCGTATTAAAAAATAAAAAATTGCCGTACATTTTTCAGGCATTAACGTGTGCGTGGGTGGGTTGGGGTCGTTGCTGGCTGAAGAGTCGAGGGGGAGGGGAGGGTGGATTGGACGCGGGGGAAACGCTTTTTAGGGGCGCGAAAGGGGTTTACCAGCCCCTGGTCTGCTCTGTTCGCGTTTCCACCGGGGGTGAAAAGGTGGAGAGAGGGGTACCTACGTACATGTCTCCTCCCGATTGGCCTGGCAAAGCCCCCCAGAAGCCAATTCACCAGCAGCGTGTTTAGCGCAATTTTTCAAAATTAACTAATGTTCGACAGGCAGCACCGCGTCGCCCGCCTTTGCGTCCCGCTCGTCTCTCGTCCAGCCTCGCGTAACATTAATCACTCTTAATTAAGGGGACTAGGCAGTCAAAAAATCGATTCTTCTTTTTTTCATCTTTCAAAGCTGTTGCTTTTTCTCAGTAAAATGGTGGGTGTTTCATATGAAAATTTGCATAATTATGGTTTCGGTAAAGTACACTTAGATTTAAACTTATTGGAAATAATTCAAAAAGGGTTGATGGTACCTGCAGACACCTTTGGGACCTGTTCTAATTAATCACTCGTAATCATCATCATTTTATAAAAGAATCTCATGTTTACTAAAAATGATGCGACAAAATAGAGGAGCAAGGGTAGAATGGTTCGGAGGGTGGTCAAGAAGGAGTGCGATTTCTCGTTGTTTCATCGAACGAACGCTGGGCAACGCTCGCTTTTCGTCGCGTTTGGCGGCCAGCGTAAAAATTACGTCGACTAGAGTTTATTTGTCCGGAAATGGCGGTGCCCCGGGGGTGGTGCTTGCACGGTTATAGGTGCGGGGCAGAAAAAAAGGGGACTGGCGTAGGTTGTGGCGGAAGCGAGACAGAAATTGTCGGGTGGGAGCGAGAGAAAACACGTACGTACCTACCTACCGGCGTGGTTGATGTATTGCGTATTATTTGTGTGTTGCGTTCGTTGCTGCATTGCGCGCTTTTTTCTGCTCCCACCGCCTATTATTTATTAGCACTAACGTGCAATTGTATTGATCTGCAATATACCACCCGTCCCGGCCCCACCCACGCCGATGGATTTTTTTCCTCTTTTCGAGGATGTATCCGGACTTGCCGGGGAATGGAAGTTTGCTACGATTGGCCCCGCGTCATGGAACAACCGCTGATGCTACACTTCGCCGTTCCACCGTGTCACGATTTCCCTTTACCTTATTCTGTAACACCGTTTAATCCCCTTCCGCGTTTAATGACATCCTCGGCCATCGACAATTCCAACAAATATTCTGCCCTCAATTTCATTTGCTTAATCATCGAACACCGGATGGCTCAATAGTTATACGCGCGGTAAATAAACCGATAGTAAAAATTTTCATACAGATATATATCGATATGGAAATTTTTATTTCGATGGATATTTTGGCTTTCCAAATTTTATACTAATATGTGGCAAGATTTCGATCCTTTTTTTAATTGGATTCCAGCGATCTATAGTATAGATTGGTATTTATCAATAATCCTAAAGGAATAAAAATCATTTAAATCCCAAAGAAAGTCCAAAGAAACACCCTCGAATAGTCTTTCTTACCTCGGACGGTAGGAAAAGCTCGGCGTCCGTCGATGACGCTCGAACGGTCGCGTCTGTACGCGTCGGTGCGCCGCGTCAAAGTGAATCTAGCCGACGAGCATCAGCGGAGCTATTATATCGTCATCATAACGATATAACGTGAAATCAACAGGGTAACGATACAGAGAGAGAACCGAGGGGGTCCCGCGTGGCGAAACACAATAGCATCCGCGTGCCGACCTGTCCCAAGCCCTCTCTCTGTCCCTCGCGAACGTTTCTCTGGTCAGCTGTATCCCCGTGCCCTGCGCCCCGCTGCCGCTCGAAACAGCCGGCAAGCCCGCGAAACTGACCGTGTAGCGGGCAGTCGCGTTGCGTTGCGTTGATGTAACTAAATGATTGGGTAAATGATTCCACAGCGTGCCGCGAGTAATTGAGTGGTGCTGGTGTGGGCGATGACTGCCAGAGAGCGGGCGCCACTTGGTCGTGTGTGTAGGGCATGCATGTGCAAACTGCACCGCGAGCCTGTATGCAACCACGGATATATACCGTATACAGATCACCGCGGAACGGGCAGTGCATCGTTGCTACCGGCCGCCTGGCGTCCGCACACGCGTGCACGAGTATGGGTGGCACGCGCGCCCCACGGCAATGACGAGTCATCCACGCTAGAACACCTCGCTTCTGCTCGACGTTCTCGCTTCGACCAACGTGCCATCGAGCTTGTTCGTTGACTCTCGGCCTCTGTTACCGTTTCATCTCTCGCTCCTGCCCTCGGCCAACACGATCGTTCATCGGTGTCCGTGTGCACACGGGGTGCCCGCGAGTCTGACACACATGGAAAGAGGCCCGTGTCATGATTTCGCGTTTGTTTACGCGCTCTCACCGGTCACTCTCTCCTATCCCCGTCTCTGTTCCGTACTTCACTGATCGTTCCCTCTCTCGATGAGAGGGCAGGCTGTCCCTCTCCTCCGTACCTCTCACCTGCGGTCGGGTGTTGGCAAATTTGCGTGGCCGCGGGGATATGTTTTCGTTTCCAATGATTTATGCCGGCAAATGGGTCGCGCGCGCGTGAAAGTGTCATGCACCGTGTTATCGATGACAGCTATCGATGGGAAGCTCGAGTACGCGCATTCTCGAAAGAATGCGGCTTTGTGGCTGGCCGCGCGATACAAACAACCGGGACGGCTGGAGGGAAAATCATCGAACGCAACGCGTGGAAAATCATCCCCGTGATACCGCGCGCCGGATGGTTGGGGCTGACCGTGAATCCCGCTAATTATCACGGCACGCGGATTCACTTGCGCGTCGATCGTGTTCATAAAGCTTCGGGGTGGGTTAAGGAAACACTTGTGGATAAGGACAGTAGATACTTCTTTTTCAATTCTAGGTTTATATACCAATCGTGTAATTTAACCCTTTCGTTAGAGAGGATATATGTACACGTCCTCGAAAACTAAATTATAATTATTGAAGTGATAGATGTACTACCGATTCTAAAATCCAAATTCATTCGCACCCTGCTTAAAAATGACCACAAATCATCGCGACGTTGAACGGTGTAACGATAAATTAACCGGTGCATCAGCATTCGAAACGTGTTGCGGCTCGTTTTAAAATGTTTTATAATCATATATCAAGAACGGCGCGATACGGGCGTGCAATCACCAATTTAACGTTTACCTCCAGCTCGAAATTCGACGCAATATTTCCCTTTCTATGGTATGCCGGAGTAATTCCGTTTTTGCGCAAACAATGACAGTGTAGCCACGGCCAGGCCGTCGGTGCACGGTGTCGTGCAAATTACCCATTAACGTCGCTTGATAGTTCGACCCGGGTCGTTTCCAACGAGCCAGGTCGATTATCATTCCCTCGTACGTTCCTCCGTCGCTAATCCGGCAAAGACAACTTAACGGGCCAGGCTCGGCATGAGAATGGATCGCGAGAAGCGTTTCAGGCAAGTGACAGTGCCTGGGCAAAAAATGAAATCGAGTTTTGCTTGACAGAAGTGGGGTTCGTAATTTAAAAAACAATGGACGGCTAAGGCACAATGAGGCCAAATGAGATAGGGGATGGCAGGACGAAAGGAAGGAGAGGAGGGTGCAGGGAACGCGGAGAGGACGGGGGATGAAATCCTATACTGGACAAGGGGAAGGCGGTGGTGTAGGTGGTGGTCAGAGACTCGGCTCCTAGCGAAAAGTTCAAACGGTTCCCGAGCTCGAACAGAGAGAACGTCCCTCCGGATTAAGCTTATGCCGCATTAATTAATTTCTATTCTTTTGATTCATAAAGACTACGCGCGGTCCTCGTTGCATTTTTCTCCCCACCTATCTCCTTATTGTGCGACGGAAAACCCGCCACAAGTGATATTTCATTTAACGTTTCACAGTCTCTTTGAATAAGAATGCTACCGATTAGATAAATCATCCGACGATGAACATTTTTCTTGCATTTACTTATTTCAATAAAGAATTTAATACAAATTTCAAGATTTCGAGATGAAGATAGAAGATTTTATTTTATGCAACCGAAGGTAGAAATGAAATTTTTAATTTATGTAAATTTTCATTTGTTCCTTGAATATTTTCTTGCTATAATGAATTCCTTGAAAGTACGAGAACAGGTTCATATTCATCACTAGCAGCTCCTATCGATTGTTGGTCTAATTGTGTTACTGTGAATGTCCGATTCACCCAGCGGACCCCAACGCTGCTCAGAGAGGAACCGAAATACGGCTCCCGTTCTCTGACGGGTAAAAAGGGTGGTTTGCATATTTTTTAACGTCCGCGGAGCATCCTGAAAATTAATGTAACTTTCACCCGTCGAACCGCGACTTTATTCGGTAACAAACGTTCGCGCGTTCCCATGAAAACATCAAATAAAGGATTGCAAAAAGGACGAAGTAACCTTTGCTCCAGTACATAAGGGACGCGTTTAAATTCTTTTACGCTGCTTTTGCTTCAGATTTTTAAAATTATTGTTTGTACAAGATTTGGCTTCTAAAGCATCCTGTGTAGAACAACGAAAGAAAAAAGGAATCGTATCCCGGAAATATGATTGCGCGTAATATTTCGCTTTAATTCTTGGCGAATTTAATCCCGCGTTTTTCACCGTCCGTCTCATGCATATTTCAATAATTTCGTGCACCCCTGTTGATACAGTAGACCCGTTTGTATCCGTGAAAAATCTATCGAGTGTCGTGCAAATTAGCCTCGAGGAAACGTGATTTTTCCACTTCTCCTTATTTTCTTTTCCTTTCTTTCATGTCCGATAAACTTACGAACGACGATGAAACGAGCCTGTTTGATCTTTCGTGCAGATCTTTGTTATTTAATTATGTTTACACACAGAGATCGAGTGTTCGTAAATAGGACAAGTGGACAGAGCAACGGAATTCGCGGTCCACGAGAATTTCATTTCGTTTTAAAACGTAATTACAATAGAAATAGGAGATATTGTTTGTTCCTCGAGTCCGGTGGCGTTTGCGCGGGAACCGCGGATAAAATAGACAAGGTCCTTCTATTTGTTCCTTTGTGGCCGACGTGGTAACCGGATCCCAGCGGTTAAATAATAAAGGAGCCAGAAGTCGAGGCGCTAATTAACAATACCTTTGCGTCCCCGCTAATTGCGCTTCACTTTGTTATATTACGTTTTAAGTGGGACCGTGCTGAGAATTACGCGGCCACTCATGCGTTGCCAGGTTCATTTGCATAATGAACGAAACCTGCCGTTAATTAGACCTCATAATCGAAACCCAGAAGAGGCCAGATTGAACGGCTTACCAGATGAAATATTAATATCGTCGTCGATTTTTATTTCTCAAAGAGAACGTTTATTTAAAACCTTGCAACCGTATCTTTATTTTTTATAAAAGAAACTAAATTGAATTTGTCATCTTCTTGAAACGAAAGCTGAATTAAATAATTAACATCCCGTTAGTAGAAACTTTTATTCATTTTCCAAAGGACCAAGTGAATATTATTCGGTATTAACGACACCGTCGTGTATCAATCGTTTTTCAATCACTGCCAATCTCATATGTATAAAATCATCGTTGAACGATAATGAAAAAAAAAAGAAGAGCGGAAAAAAAAATTGTGAAAACGTATCCTCTCGCGCGATCCGTTCGATCGTTTTTTTTTCCGTGAGAAAAGAAACGTGTGTACGAGCCGTGTGTGCGGCTGCGTTTTCACGCGGCCTTGCCAACTAGTATGCAAAAAAGCCTTGTCGCAATAAAGGTGTGAAGGAAGGTAAAACTTCCGTGAAAATCGCACGCGAGGATAATGTATACCGAGAGCTTTCTATCGCTCCTGTCCGACGCTATCTTCGGCTGTGACGATGTTACAGAGGCCCTGTGTGTCCTCCAATGCCGGCGCCGGCACAGGCCGGATCTCAAATGACTCACGCAAAAGTAAATTATACATTGAAAGGGTTTAATATAATGAAACGCTCCATATGCATGAGAGAGGCCAGCCTGCCGCTTTGCACACCACGTCCACGGTGCCCCGCGCGTTTTCTCTGCGTGCCACTGACGTATCGTGGGTTCGATGAGCCCAGATCGAACGTCTCTACGTGCAGAATAATGGCGCCTGCACGCCTGTCGACGGGTGCGAACAGCAGAAAAAAAAAAAGAGAGCGAAAGAGTGGACCGTAATTTAGTCACTATAACCAAAGCGGTCGTAGGCGTCCGGATATATTGCCCTCGACGCGATTCCGCCCTTTTTAAATATTTTCCCAAAGCTTTATCGGAAATCTTCCATTTCCCGATCGTTCTTTCCTCATCGATTATGATCGTAATTGTCACCGTGAGACTTGATCAGCGATTTTATTGACGGATCAGCTGGAACAACGACGCTTCACTATTTTACGGATTAAAGTAACTATAATGGCTCTTGGTATTCAAAGGGTTAAAAATAACGATGGAATCTAAATTAAATCAATCAAGAATTAACCAATTCATCGGAGTAATCGAGGTTGAAATAAAAAACTGGCCCATACGGATCGCCTCGAATCGACCAGCAAAGATAATCTTAGCTGAACGAGTAGAATAGGTATACGCAAAGGGGTTGGAGAAATGCAGTAGGGGTACGAAATGAATGCGATATCGAGGAAATTATTTTCGATCTCTCGCGCCAGTTCGTCCGGAATCGTTCAACGGAACGGACGTCGAATGGAGCTGACGGTACTTACAGCGAGAAAGGGGTGCGATCGAGAAGAATGGAGTGAGACGGTAAGGGGGTGAGAAAGCGGAATGCAAGCGCCGAGAGCGCCGCGGGCGGTTCCGTGCGATACTACCAGGGCCGAAACGTGTGCGGGGGTGGCTTAGTTGCAAGGAGAAGGGAGAAGAGCGGAAAGCATCAAAAGCAATGTTTGGTGGCGCTATAATGAAATGAATTTATGCAGAGCCGTAATGCCTGAATATTTAGCAACCCTCTTCTGGTTCTGTTCTTGGCCAGACCGTCACCCTAGCCTGCTATACCGTATTCGAATTAAATTCGACCACTGGACCTCCATTACAAGGATTGAAACGACCTCGCTCTCCTGGTAACGGGATACTTTTGCATGAAATATTTTCAGACCAACCGTGTCCCGAGTAACGTTATCTTGTTTTCTTCTCTCTTCGTTTCGAAATCTGTCTTCTATGAAACTTTTGCCGTTTCGTTTTATCATTGACGCAATTGTTGAAAATTATTAGACTATTTGTTTTTCATAGAAAATGAAATGGAAGATGATAAGGTATTAAGTATCGCGTGAACGCGTTTCAGCGGTCATTGACGCGCGAGCCGAGGCGTATAATCAAAGCGTTGAAATTATTACGCGACACTGGAAATACCGCAAGTGTCCAGACGCCCAAGGAGCCAGGATGGTCCGAATTCAATGACAGCAACCGTGGACAACAAGCTTCTCCTTGGCTCCTTCAGTGAGAATCTGAAGGAACTCGAGGCAGCCAGTTACCTCTACCCGTGAACCCCCCTCCTGGTGGAACTCCATTATTACTCGCCAATTAGCCATGATTAAAATATTTCGGTATCTCGCGTGCATTCGGAATATTAATATACCGGTGGTCCCGGCAGGGGAAAACGGCGACGATTATATGGAAATGCAAAAGGGAACCGATCGCAGAAGCAAGGAAGACCTTTCTTCGTTGATTAAATAATCCTCGCGAGGCCAGCACCCAATAATGACTTATTTATTACGCCAATCGTGCTTGCCCTATTAGCTTCGCATCGATGTTGCTCAAATATCCTGTTCCGTCGTAAATTCTGTGAAAATTACCGAGAACGATTATCGTTAATTCAGAAATTTCTCGGAAGTGGTTTCTCAAAAATTCTTTCGTCGATACTTCTCGTCTTAATAAATATTGAAATTAAAATTCATGATTAACCGAGCACAATCTCGCGTGCTTTAATGATATTGATATCAACTAAATAGCTAGATCCTTAAATGGACGTTGAATGAAAAATTTAAATTAAAAAAAGAAATAAAACGATCGCGTTCTATATAATTACTATAGGTAATTACACGATGTTAATTTTACCAGAAAATAAGGAATATGTATCGCATCGATGGGCAAATAAAATGCACCGTTTATGCATTGTCATATGCTTCAGGATAATCGTTTCCGCTTGCATTATCGCGAAACGCAAGGTTCCATCGTGGAAAATCATTTTTGGATGGCCGATGAGGAGGGTGGGAGATCACCGATACGATGTCCCACCACCCTCTACTTTCACCGGCGATAAATTTTATCCGTGAAAACGTTGAAGTTTTCAGAGCCGGTCCAACGGATCGGGAAGAGACTAATTACTTTGCTGTGGCGCGTTTCTGCTCGCCCGTTCGATGGATGCCGGACTGTTTATACAAAGACCGTGAGCAACTCATTGTTTCAATTTAGGAAAGGCAGTTTTTTGTACGCCGATGTATAGAGGAGGCGAGCTCATGTAACGGCGATTTAACCGTGTGTCAATCTTTTTAATTAGAGGAACACCGGTTAAAATTGAATTATTAATTAAATTACGATGTTTCCGCCGCTCGTTATCAGACTATCCGCGTTGAAACGAGATATTTTTTATGAAAATATCGCCGTATCTGTGGTCTGATTGCATTTTACCGGGGTTTTAATTATATACCAGCGCCGGGTAGAATGCGATGCGGCTCGATTGAAATACTCATTAAACGATAACGTGGTCGTTGAACGTTTTCCTTCGTTCCTTTTTTCCGCGCGTCGTTTTCGTGGAAAATAAAAATAGATAAGTGTTCGTAAAGTGTTCGGCAGAGAGAATTTGGCCCGTAATGGATTACATCGTTACGATCACCGATGCACGCGTGTAAATTATGAGAAAATTCGGGCATAGTTTCGAGTACGAAGAAACTTCTAGCCGCCCTCAAAATTGCCAGCAGATTCTTCGAACTTTCCGACGACGATAATTCACAAGTTTCGCGCAGCTCTTCGGCCTCGCTCTTCGACTATCGGCTATTTGTCTCTGACGAAACGGCTTCCTCGCAAGAGTGTCTTTCTAATTGGCTATCCGCAAACAACGTACTTTGCATATCTTTAAGCGGTGATTTCTTTTCTATTCTCCTTAGCCTTACAAAGATTTAGCTACTTATCTTAAAAGGCACATGAAATCATCTTCTTTCTATATTTCTATTAATTAGCAGAGCTTCCACCAATCATAGCGTATATTTGCAAAACGTTTACAACGGTATTTTGACTAAAGTTAGGTGTGCAAATTTTTCAAATAAAAGGATTTCATATACCCGGCAATTGAATTGAAATTTTCGAGTTAAGATTGCTTCGTGTTTTTCACCCCCATTTGTATATTGTTCAAAATAACGCGAGAATATAAATTAATGCGCAAATTAATTGGTGATATGTTCGCTTTCAAAAAAATATTTGAAATTCATACTTGCTTTTTTTTGTTTTTCAAACGTATTGATCACACTATGCGGAATGAAATTCTTTAGTTTCTGCAGTTCCATAAAAAAATCGAGCATTTTATACTAGAAAAAGTAAAACAAGGTGGTTCCACGAATATTTCATTTTTCTATTGCATGATTTGAAACCAGACCCGGGCACTTTTGAAACTTCAAATAACGCATTATTTTATTCTATAATTATTTGATGGACTGTAGTTCACTTTATTTCAACAAATAATTTTCATAAAAATTAACTGCACACTTAACTCTTTGAACTTTTGAAGCAGACAATTATCAGTCTGATACAGTGATCAAGAACAAATCGTTTAACGATCTACCTTCTAGAAATCAGTAGGTAAATGACGTTAGATTGAAACGAATGTCCGCTAAGCGAAATCAATATATCGTTACCGAAATAGCAGCACGTCCCTTATGTAAATTCATAATGAAACATTCATCGGTGCAGAATTTAACGTTGGGTCATCTAGACGTCTAGTGTGTTCGAAGCTCTTATGCATAAAGCGGCTTATTCGTGGCGCGCTATCCTCCTAAATCTTCCAGAGATAACATAGCTAAGCTTTCTTACACGAGCAGACAGCCACTTCCTTCCTTAATAATTTTCCCGAAATTATGAAGTAATAACCACCCGCGTCGCGTATAATATCTCAATATTTCAAGGCCCATTAGTTTCTAATCAACACGTCCAGCTGGGCCAACCTTAAGAAACCTTCCATCGTGGGAACGCCTACTCTTTTGAATATTACTATGTCTAAGCACTGAGAAACATGCAACATTTCGTTGCTGAATTTACAAATGTCTTATTGCCGACGATATTTTACCTCAATGTAGTATTACCACTTCTGTACATTAAATAGGAACATTCAGAACCGAGGCATTAAAGTTTAAGGGTTGAAGGCGTTTGTTGAAACGATTATAGTTTCAGAGAATTCTTATTTCTTGAAAAGGAATTAAGTAACTACCCGGAAACCTCCAGCATCTCTGTGACATAACGAGGACCGTTCCTCGATTCCGGGGTGAATCGGGTCGGCCTCGCGGCCGAATTACCGAGGAACTTAATCCCACCCCCGTATTCTCGGCGAGCAGCATCCGGCAGCACGCACGCGGAAATTCCGAGGTACCATTCCAGTCGCGGGCTGCACATGCACGACCGCTAACAGAGATCCATGAAGTCCAGGCATAGAAGACCCCGTCGGTGGGGGGGGGGGTGTACACGTACGAGGAGGATGACGAAGCTTGGCTCGCATGCGAGCGAATAGTCCGTCGAATAGACAGAAAGAAAGAAAGAAAGTGGACAACAGCGGAGAAAAAAAAAAGGAATGGAAAACGTGGCTGGTTCGATCGTTGGAATCGTAGCCAGTTCGTAATGAAAGGTGAACGGAATTGGACCCCCTGGAGCCGGAGAGTCGGAGCGGCGAGTGAATATAATTAGAGGATTGTGGGGGGGCAGGGAAGGCGAGGGGTATGACGTAATCAAAGGGTGGACACGAACGCAGAGGGGCGACAGGACGAGTTCTAGAGGGGAGGGGGAGGGTGTTGCGATGGGTCGGAAGGAGGAAAAGGGGGTTCCCTGGCTAGAGGTGAACATGGCGCGGAGGTGGATAGAGGAGGAAGAGCGGTTGCAAATTATCATTCGGCCAGCGAGCGAGGGTTCCAACTGAACTGGACCGGCAACAACTTGATACCGATGTCCACCAGCAGGCCGATGTGCTACTGTCGGAGCCTGTAGTTTTGTCATTAGCCGATACCGTCTGCCGATAGACGACGTGGAACAGGGATTATTGGGCTAGGATTGCTAACGGACGCCACTTGGATGCAAATGTGTCCGTTCCCACCCCTCAACGGCCAGCCTCTGTTCGGCTAGCCGCGTTCGGGGATCTTCAACGACTGCCGTCGACCGCAACGAGAGGTTGTAATAATTTGTGGCTACATTAGGATGCTTGATTAGAACGTTAAGATCCGTAACGACAGGAAACGCATAGCCGAGTAGAGAAACTACCGATCGTCCTTCGGTAAAATGTTATTCCAACCAGTTTGATGATCGTCAACGATGGTCGTTTCGGTTTCAGATCAAATTGAACGATTTGCACTTGGCAAGTTGTTTCGATGACGATAGAAAGAATAATTCATTTAATTGATAAGCTGACGATGGTGTTTCTGAGCGTGTTCGTGAAACTGGCAAGCTTAAAAAATGTTCGATTTATCATTTCGTTGGGCCAATCGTGCCGATAACCGATGCGCATAAATTGTGCTTTGAAATTCCATAAGACGTAAACGCCTGGCAGGTAATCCAGGAATGTGTGCAATCGAGCCAGGAATAGATCATAATGGAATTTTAATAGTATTTTCGCCGTGTTTCGCGCCGTTGCAAATCGCTCCCATGAGAATTCCAACTCCGTCTCGAGAAGTTCTGACGGAGAAAGTTTTGCGAGGGGGATGTTTCTTCTAACGACGAATGGTATTAAAGAAAACCTTCGATATTTTTTCTTCTTTAAACAAGACGGTTTATAGTCTACCTTTAGAACAAACCTTCCAACGAATATCTATTATAATTAAGACTCTCGATAATCTTTAATGAATAGATAGCAGGTGATCGAAGATGGCTACGGTCAAAATTTTCGCAGTACAAAGGAACTGAGAACAGCGCGGATGTGGAATAAATAATATATGCCGTAGGATAAGGAATGATTCAGAAAGCACCCCTGTTTCAAGTAATTCTACTGCCATGACTGGGTTCTGGTTAGGGAGAAAATATCGAGAATGTTGGAATTTGGATATCCTTTCACTGATCGGTCGAAAATATTTTTTCTAAACACGAAAGATCGTATAGTTTTCATATGAAAATGTTTAGTAATTTTCTGAACGTGCCTCGTATATAGGGATCGTTTCCCGAGAACGTTTTACGTTTGACGCCGAGCGGAGGGTTCGTTGACGCTGGACCGGACCCTGGACTTTGCATACTGATTATGTCGCCGTGATTGCACGAACCGAAAGGGTTCGAATCGACGAGAAGCACGTTGCCACAGGGGAGCAGGGAATGTCTGCGTCCTAATGCTATCGATTTTGGTGCTTAGCATAATCAGGCTGGACGATGCTCGATAACAAGCCTGCGATATGCAAGAGGAAAGAGCTCCTCGAGCTCGTAAATTTACTATGGCTTTTGCAAGTGTCTTTTATTATTAAACACATTTACGATTTCTTTTCTTATTCAATTGCTTTATTTTATGTAAATTAAGACTCAATGAAAATTTGCTGATACTTTGTAGAGAAAGTTTTTGAATTCCTTTCTGTCTTATTTGTCTGATATTTAGTGTAGTGCACGTTTCTTTAATTCATTTTCTTATGAAACACGCGATAGTTAAATGTACTTGTACGATGTTAGCACAATAACTAATCCAGGAGATGCAACGTTCCTCAAGTAATTATTTCGCTGCTTACTATCGGTGTCCCATTCGTTCCACAGTTATGGCATACACCGCGGAACGTTCATCCAGACCGATACTATCACGACCAGAAATTTAATTAATATAATATACCGAGCGTGCAGTGTACTAATATATACTGTTCGGACTAAAGTGCAGCTTGAAATGATTGCCCCCTTATTTAGCATCGCAAACACACTAAGATTATACAGTGGTGGTTTGATACGCAGAACGAGGAAATATAAGTCGTTTACACGTTCAGAAATTATAATTACAGCATTTACTATTAATTACTCGCATGGTTTCATATAGAACCACTGGCAGATGTTAATTACTTAACTCTTGTATAAAGGATTCAAGATTATATTCATTTTGTTATTAACAATTCCTATGATTATTTCCTTGCAAAAACAATTTCGCTCGTCGTATTTCGAACCCTTCGATCGCGTTACTGAATTTCCGGGAAAATAATCTCCATAGGTTCAGCGGGAACGGCGGTTGAATCGAAACCAGCGGCATTTAACAGTGTCATTCGCCAGCCTTCGAGAAAGTCGTTCTTTTCCCGGGCATGCATTATCAATTCGTCAAAAATATTCGATATGGCCCTGGTCGACGTCCGAACGAGGGAAAAAAAAAACAACAACAACGGCAACAACTAAAAAAAAGAGAAAAGGAAAAACGAGGAACGCTAAATTCATCGGGGCGAAGAGGAGGATGGAAAAGAGAAAGCCGGTGACCAGTGGGAAGGAGCAACGAACAGGATAAAAAAAAAAAAAAAATTCCAGCAGTACACGCTGCGAAGCCGAAATTCAATTTATAATATGACAGCAGCTATTCGATTTTAAAGTCCATTTTTCATTCTCGCTCCGCAGTACGCACACAAGTTCTGACGTACGCGTGTTTTTCTAAAATTCGACCAAAGTGTCCAACGCGACGAAAATACCGGAGGCACAGGCGTTTAAATCGCCGTTCGGCTTTTTCAACCCCCGTTCTGATATGAATCTTAAGGGTCGAACAATCGATTGGGGTGTCTCTTGTTTTCTATCATACAGAGTTAACGCCGATGGAAGTTTCAATCGCAATAACTTCTCGAGGTAGATTAAAATTTGTTACACTTTGATCAATTGTATCAACGGGGTTGAGAATTAATGAATCTTTCAAATATTTGGAATCTTCAATATTTGAGAGTATTTGAAATAGATATGCGTTTTAGAAGAATAAAATTGCAAAAATAATTCACTATAAAAAATATTTCAACTTAATTAAACTTCCATTATATGTTGCAAACGCGATAGTTAAAATATATCAAGATTTCAATCAGGAAAAAAATAATTCCTTCCAAGGGGTTGACGATTGCACGCCACTTTATAATCGCGCAGGAGGCACGAGGAAAGATTGGGGGTGGTGGGGTGAAATTAAGCCCTCGATAATTTGCATAACCGTCCGTAGACGTGTGCCTGGCACGATCTAATGACAGGGCCGTGGAGCCTGTCGTTATTAGAAATTATTAGAGGGCTCACTTAAAATCAAGACTCTTTCATGCGATGAATGTCCAGTGATTAAGACGATGAAATTATTCAGCAAAGATCGCACGGAGATCATTTTAATTAGTAGAGATCGTGACGTTGAATCAACCCCGCGATTCACTCGCGTCGATGTCTTGTCGTTTTATGAAATGGAAAAGAACCTTCTTATCCGCTAGGGGCAATCAGACCCACGTTGTGCCACTTTTCTCCCTTTCAGTTTGCGCTAATTAAATGTTCACGATTAATTCGTTCAATTATTACCGAGAGGAATCGCTGCTTTTTCCCGACGGCTCGTATTTTTTTCCTCCTGCACCCCCTAATGAAGCGTTAACGAGCACAGAACGCGACTTGAATGTTGCATTTCCAAGCCTGTAAAACGTTTTTCCAGCTCAACACTGACACGATACAAGCTTCAAGTGTTACACTCGGCTGGAGTAAGTGAATTTCTTTCATGAATTATGGAGGAATAAATTTTCCGAGCGTTTCAAAATTAACAGATAAATGTGCACTTTCCTTCATGAACCGTGAAACGCCTTGAATAAAATAAATCTGAATTACATTAATTATTTATCTCACATTACGATAAGAGCAAAATCTACTGTCAGCTTTCTACCATCATTTTATACTTCTTTTAACATCCCTAGCATGTGTAATAGATAAAATTCTATCTTACCAATCATTTTTAACACTGATGAAAATCAACAAATTTCATATGGACCGAAATAAATAGCCGGTTACCTTGATCGCACAGAGATCAACGTAATTTTTCTACTAAAGTTGTTGATTAAAATAGCATGCGGTGACGTTACGAATGCAAACCGCGTCGAAATGAATGCGTTTCGCATTACCGCGTTTCACGGTGTAACGTTCAACTTGGAAAGTACCAGAGAGCGCTCCTATTTTTTTATGGCATAAAATTTCGCCGAAATGAGAATTGCTGTTGAAAAATTGATAGACCGGCCCGCGGTGTTCGTGTTTCCCATGCAGAGCGCTACAGATTGAGTTAAGGTTCATTTCTTCCCTATTTTTTTTTTTGTTCTCTCCTCATCCGCGTTCCCTCTATCCACGTTGAACACGATGTCCTCGGGCGTTTCGCGACACAACGCCTCGCAACTTGTACGGAAACAACTCGCTTACAGCACCTCTTAATTCGGACGCGGCCAGCGTCGCGTTCCGCTTTAAAAAAATGTCGCCTGCCTTCATTTTTACGCGGCACGGACAACGCGATAAAAGGGCCGTTTCGTACCGACTTTGTGAAAAATTCAATCTCTACCGGTTTCGCGGTTCGTTTCGGTGAAACTAATCTAAGACGCGTTGCAAAATATACGAAGATTCCTAATTGCATGTTAATTTTATTAATAAAGTACCCTTAGGAATCTTTTCATTTTCCGAAGACGAAACTTCCGCTATCGAGGAATTATTAAAAAAGGGAATAAATTATTAGTTTCAAGTCAACAATAGGAATCTGGCCGCGTATCGCAGCCGGGACCGGACGATATTTCACGCGGCGCGGAGGATCCCTATCGCCACGCGGTTTCATTTAACCCGCGTTAAACAGAGTTACCCCTTTCCTCCCCTACAATTTTCAACGTGCCAGTGTTTTCGTCATCTAATATTCAGGCCGCAAAATCGTTGCAACGAACGTCAGCTAAATATTCGCTGCGAAACGGAAGGAAGGAAGAAGAGGCGAGCAAACGAGGCCGGTCCAAACTATATTCCACGCTGAACGCGGTTAATACTTTCCACGATATATGGAGCAGCCTACGAGCTGACCCCTATACGTATATATACCATGGTAATCCCGTGCGAACGATCGACGTAGTAGTGCGGAACGAAGTTTGCGATAACTTTATTGTAATAAGATGAGCCTTGGCCACGAGGATCGGTCGATGTCACGACTACTGGCCTGTGTACGGGGGCTTTGCGGACGCTTTTCGAGTGTGTCGGTAAGTGAGAAGGGTGCCGGACTCTGGCCTGCTGGTAGAAGATCATTATGAGCTTCTGTTACCATGGTTACCAACCGGCGACCGATCCCGAAAGTGTGAGGGGAAAGCCCCAAAGCAAAACGGTCAGCCAAGTATCGCGTTTGACTTTACAACCGATTCCGTGCATCCCCCATTTCGCGACTGTTATGCTTATGTCACCCACATTACGGAGGGAGATCGTTGTTCTCCTCTGGCATCTTCGTTTTTGATAACGATTACGATTCTTGGCTCAGTTGATAAGATTTGAACGATTATCTATGGTGTTTCTTTAAGGGTTGGATTTATGTTACTTCTTTTTTTCTCAAATCGTTTCAAATAAATAATTCACGTAACTTCATTGCACATTACAGAAACCCAACTAGTTTATCCAACAATTGGTTAAATTCAAACTAAACTCAGGTCTCTACCATCCTCGATAAATCAACAGGAGCGTAAACCCTACGAGAAAGCAGCCTATTATCTAAGACAGGGGAGAAACAGGAAGCAGAGCGAAACAGAGCAGAACAGAGCGGAAGAGTGAAATATTTTCCAACCGAGCGTTTCAACGATCCTGGTGGTTGGCGTTGGTGGTAGCGAGCAATAAAATCCCATCTTGCGGTTCTCGCGTGCTAAATACTTTCGTTTTTCTTCGCCAACGATGTACTTGGCCGGCCCCGTTATTCCACAGGTGTTTGGCACTTCCGTAAGCGATAAAAGCCCGGCTCCAGGCCGACTTCCCGCCCTTTTCTCTCCCGCAATCTTTTCGCGCCACTTCGACCGAGCCACAACGGTTCGTCGACGCGTACTGTCCGATCCACCCTCTATTTTTTCTCCTTTTATTCTTTTTTCTTCTTTTTTTTTTTTTTCGTTTCGTCCATTTTATGCCTGGCACGCCACATCGATTCGAGGCCAACAACCAGAAACGGGAAACAATTCGTGACGACGAAGAATCCACGAATACTGACAACAACAACAACAATCGACGAGATGTAACGACATCATGGTCATTGCACCGTTCGGTTATGGTAGAACAATGTATCGCAGGTGAATCACGCGTAACCAAGCTATGACGGATACGCAGATGGTCGATGGGCATGGCCCATAAAACTTATTATCCACCTTTTACAGCCACGGTGGTAAATTTAAATTGGTTTTAAAAAATTCGCCGTAGAATGGCCTGCTGGCTAGAGGGATCGGATTTTCGAAATTGACGACGCGTCTGAAGCACGATGGACACGATCCATCCCCCTGGTCACCGGTCAAGATTAATGTTACCCGCGGATCAGTTAGCCTCGAAACATTATCTGGCATGTGTCTTGGCGAGTCGTATTTTTCAGTATTAATCAATTTCGATTTTCAGGTAATTCGAGCTGTTGATCTTTTTCTTAATTATTTAGAAGATAATTGAGGAGGAGAATCTTTAGCTTTCTCGAAGGGGATGAACAGAAGAAGATTTTCAAAATAAATTCTACTTCTGAGAATTTTAAGTCTTCTTCCAAAATGTTTCGAATCTTCAAGTTTGTCAAAAATTCCTCCAAATAATTATTTCAGGTTCAACAAATTCAATTCCATGATTTTTGTAATATTTGAGCAGCGAAAGAGCTCGATAATGTTTCATTCGATGCGCGACAGTCGGAACCGCATTTGGGGTGGCGAGAGAGCAAAGAAAATCGCGAGTGAATCGACGATTTAATCGTAACCCCCGCGAAGAGGAGGGGCTGTAACGTTGATCGTAGAAGGATTGGCGAGTGTCGACACATTCGTACATCCGTCGTGTCCCCGTCGACGATGGGGTATTTGTTTAGCGAGCACCTCGATATGACATGATCAGCGCATTAACCCCGCTCGCATTTTTTTTCATCCGCACGCTCCTCTTCTAGCTGGCGCCTGCCTGGGATGCGTTTTTATCGATTCGTAGACCCCTGCCCCGATGTGCCGTGTATCTGTATGTCCACCTCCACACACGGCCACGTACAAAGCATCGATAGAGAAGCATACAGATTGGACCGAGCGTCCCTCTTTTTCGAACGCAACCCTCCTGGCCGGGCAGAACATCGCGAAACTTCCGAATCGGCCAATAATAAGACCAACGTTTCGCTTCTTTCCCATTTCTCTGGTTATTTTTGACACCTGCTTTGAAGACATCTTGGCAAACTTTCGTTCGAATAGGGACGAAGGAACTTTTCTTTAAAAATTTCTTAGAAATATTTGAAATGCTGTACGAGGGTGGAGAAGTTCAAACCGTAGAGCAAATGATAAATAGAATTCAACTTGAAAATAATAGTAGCAGTTGTACAGAAAGATATGAGTCTATGGTAAGATTAGGGTTCATTACGTTTGCCAAAGTAGAAATAATTATATGCAGTATGGGATACTAAAAATAAATTATTCTGAAGATAATACCATGAATGCAAAATTTGAAGAAAAGTGATCGCGCAACTTCCGTCGCGTGACCTTCGGAAAATCCGAGCAACCCCCGTTCTCGCCAGGAGGGTGGTTGCGAAAGGTCCGCAAGAGAGCGGGCAGTCGGTTGAACGCGCACGTTAAGTCTCGCGAAGGCTTCTCCAATGTAATAATATTTCCATCCAATTCGACCTGAGGCCCACCCCCGGCATCCACCACCGGCACCCCCTCGATATATGCACCCCCCGTCGGTGGCGGAGCTCGCACTCGACCGCGCGCCCTCTCACCATCGTCTCGCGTGCATCCCCACCCCCAAACGTGCCGGGGGGTGGCACGTCGCTCACTACGTCATCTGTCCCCTCGACCAATCGACGGGCGGCGCGCATTTTTTCCCCGCGTCGAAAAAAAAAAAAAAAAAGTGGAAGCAAAGAACGAGAGGGACGAAGACGGAACGATGAACGAGGGATGAACGGGACAAGGGGTTGCGCGTGTACAACAGAGACGGAGAAGGGAAACGGTCGAGAAAGAAGAGCCGAACGAGCAGAGAGCAAAAGAGGATACCGATACACCGGTAGAACAGGGGTTGACGGAGGGGACGGCGGGTGGGTAGAAAAAGAGCGCGCGGTTCGGCATTACCCCCGGAGCCCCGTTGCGGACCAATCGCCATACGTAAAGAGGCATTTTTTATGGGTGCCGCTCGGTCGGCCGGTTTGTGTGATAAAAATTGACCTAAGTCCTCTTCTTTTTTTTTTCCACCTCCTCCTCCTCCCTCCTATGACCGGTCGAACGACAGAGATATCGTTATACAAACGGGCTGAGAAACGGAGAGAGAAGGAACGACAGTGGAACGCGAAAGAGACAGGACTGCCAGAACGAACGAACCAAGGAGAGATAGAAAGAGAGAGTGAAACAGAGAACGGTCGCGTTGCGCACCGGCTATAACTGCCTAACATTAAAAAAGATGGGCTGTGTACGGGGTGGCGGTGGCCGGACGGACGAACGCGCGAGAGAGCAGGATAGGAAGGGGTTAGAGGAGCAAGCGGAGGAGGTGGTTGCTGGCTGCCACGAGAGGTGGAGAACTAGAGGCAAAAGGATGAAGGGAGAGAGGTCGTTGGGTTGCGAACGACGAGCATGGTGAGATACAACTGCGTTCCACGTATGTGTCGTTTTAAGGGGTGAGAGAACGCGAGGAAGACGGGGGTGAGTTGCCGTCGACTCGGGGGTTTGGGTCGACTCTCTGGCACCCGGTATGGAGGGGGCGCAAAATAATGCGCATAAAATGTAGCGTATTTATCATGGAGATAAAATGATGTGCTTGACTTTCAGGCGACCGACGCTGTTGGCATGCAGGTACAGTCCAGCTTGAAATTCAACCGAGTTACCCTCTCTCTCTCTCTCTCTCTGTATGTGTGGATATGTATGAAGCACGAGGGATGGTTTGATGCAGCCGAGAGGGTGGGTTTCGCCTCTCTTAGAAGGGTGGTGGACGTCGTGCGCCTCGACACGTGTGAAAGTGTCTCGATAACTTCGACTATTAGAGGAAGCGAGGCTGGAGGGACAACACGATGTAATTGAAATCGTTTTGCTCGGCTATGAAACGGGTCTTTCCTTCCTTTGACCGACTCTTTATATTCTGTCCGCGCGCGTAAATATCGATGCCGGAATAATGTTATGAAACGGGCTATCTTCTATCAACGCTACGCTCTCTTGTTTACATCGTAAATCATTTTCTCTTCTATCTTTCGCATTTCGAAAATCGTACAAATCTGGGAAAATTGTGCGCCACAAATTATCGCCTTGACGTTCAAACCAGTGTCGAACGAGAAAAAAATATCTATGTTGATGGATCTACGATTTATGTTGTGTATTTTATCCTCTTTATGCCCTCGAAATTTTGCACTTTTAAATAGATACTTTTTGGAAAAAGGAAGAAATAATGGATCTTCAAACAAGTGATCGATCGTCTATCCAGATTTTAATAAAAATTTCTGATCAGTTTTCCAGTACGTCTAGTAAATAAAAATCGCAAATAGAATACGTCGATGAAAAAGGTTAATTATAATGCACTGGTCGAAAGAATTTTTGAAATAATGATCATCGATCGGACGCGAGTTCGATAAAATCCATTCGTAATAAAATGCATTATAAACTCCGGAACACGGACGATAATATCCCATTCATCCTATTCAAAATTCGTTCGTGTTACCACTCGGCTAGTCAATTGTCGGTGTTGTGAAAAAAAAAAAATTCATATATATATATTCCCCGCCGTCCCTATTCGATCGAAGCTAAAGGATTTTAAATTAAATTCGCTGCGAGCCTTCCATAATATTCATTCCCTCTGAAACCGCGTAATTACGTCCCACCCTGGCACCCTTTCGAATCACCTGAACCAACCGTTCGACCCATTTCAAGCGAAGATTACGTTGAAAACCCTTCGAAGGACTTTCCTTTCAGTAGGGTAAGTAGGAAGGATTGATCAAGATCGAAGTTCCTGTCAATCACGCCGCACGATTCGCACGTGGATGCTAATGGATCGCAAACTGCCAATAAGATTATGAAATTGCGTCGAAAGGAAATTGGCATGAATGTCATTCGAATCTTTCAATCTCCGCACCCCTATTCGCAGTCTTGCCCTCCCATTTCCGGCCCGTTAGAGAAGATCATGAAGGTGATCGTGCTTCTTCGGTGTTACTCAATGGGGACGAACTTTCCCCACTCGATGGGACACTTCTCGTTCGATTTGAAATTCAGTTTACATTCGGTGAAGATTAGAAATTTACTTTCATGTAAAAATATTTTATTTAGGTTACGAAATAATGGAGAGACTCGAATAAGGGATGAAATGGTTTGAATAAATAAAGAGCTTGAGGAAGTGGGTATTCTGCGTGAAACAAACGGCCCGTAAGTAATTGCTAATTACTGACCATATTAATTTCAATTAAATCGCGCACACTCGCACGTCAGCGATTCTCCAATCGATTGTAATAATCAGAACGCGTTCGATGACCACCGAAAACGCGGGCCAAACTTACTTTCTATTTATTCATTTCGATGGAAAGTTGCTGTCTTGTTATCGGATCGCGGTACAATTAAAATAATTGTACGTATTGTGTCGTGAATATAGTGAAAGTTAAATATTGTTTGAATTATGTAAATTAATGGAAATTCGAGCCACGTGTGAATTAAAGTGTGCTTATTAAAATACAGCCAGCCCAATATTGATACGTTTAAATGTAAATAAAAATTGTCGATCAATATTTCAGAGAGTATAATTTTCTCTCAAAGTATGTCATATCTAAGATTTCCTAAAATTTTCTGCAAAAGAACTAAAGGACACTCTCGTCCAGTTCATCCTCGTAGAAAGGACCTCATCAATTTCCCTATTTCCGCAGGAAAGGACAAAAAATAAACTTAATATGATCCTGACTATATGAAGATGCGAGCGAGCGACGTCCTTTGTTTTAAGCGAGGGTCGTTTGTGGTCCTGCCTATGCATACCCGCGCACACACTTAAACCGCACGAGTCGCACACAAGAAACTAGCTACCCTGTGTGTCCACCCTTCGTAATTCTATCAGAAGCCAATCACGTCCGGTGAAGGGTGGTCGTATCCATACATGCGGAAAATCGTTGAGGCGGAAACGTCGATTCCTGTCCTCGTGTCTTATGAAAATATTGCCCCACTGATGCGTGGGGTGAGAAACTAGAAAACGTCTGTGAATTTCACTTACCCCAAATCCGCTATCTTTCCATCCCCTTCGAGCTGTTCCACGGGGTGAAGAATCAGGATGTTTCGGTTTCATTTCCTTAAGGGATGAATGGTATACGAGCTCATTAACAAAGTCTGAATTTCTGTGAATAAACGAGAAAAAATTGTTTATTAGAAAATTAATAGGAAGTGAGAGAAGAATATTTTTATAAAAATCTAGATCTGCAATCTCCATAATTTCTGTTCAAAATAAAAATGATAGCACGCGAAACAGGGTATCATTGCGTCAGATATAAGAAACGTGCTTTTCACGAAAACCTCATGCAATTACCCCGAAGAAATAACGTTAATTCAGGAGCGTAGACGAAAGGAATGCTATCGTCGGGGTCTGTGGAAATCAGTTCGCATACATAAGTGTAACACGTAGGGTAGGGGGTGCGGTTTGTGTAAGCTTCTTTGCCACCGTCTTATCCTTCGTTATCAAATGTCAAGCACGCTTTCGAGGTGCTTAAATCCTCCCCTATTCCCTGTGTAATATGAGAAAAGTAGCCACGTTACGCGGGCCGCCAGTGAGAAAAAGTAGCTTAACGGGCTTTAAATTCACGGTATCTTTCGCTCGTACGAGAAAGGTCCACTTACAAAACAACGTCCCGTAAATCCGGCCCCGTACTTGCATTATCTTTCACGGAAAAGGAGGCAAACATTGCACGCGTCGGCGAAAGCTTTTCATTTCCGTAATATTTTAAAGTTATCGTGTCCAGCGGTGAATTTATACCCCAATAAAGTTTTTCGACTCTTTCGTGAAAGACTAACAGAGGGACAACCGCGTTACGCGGACGTTAGAATAAAAGAAGTTTGCAAATCTCGTTAATGGATCATTAAACGCTCTACTTCGTCTAAGCTTAAAATAATCTTTATCGTCTAACGAATCTTCTTCAATTTGGTATCGAATAAAAACTTGTTCCATAGACAATCATACTTCGAAAGCAATCGACTGAATTATTTCATATAAACAATTTTTAACAATAAGAAAAAAAAAGTTATTTCAAGTAGATTCAAGAATTAAGACTGTTACGTTCAAGTGCAATACTAGTCTAAACTGCAGCACTCTAAAATTCATAAATTCGATAAAACTACTAAACGTCTTTTATATTTCAGTGTAAATAAAATCATTAGACGAAGATACTTGAAAAATCATGGTACAATTAACCGTAAGAGCGTTTCACAAATGAAACGAAGGAACCAGTTGCGCAAGGTTCGCGTCCCTCGACGACGGGTACAAGGATGACGTGGAAGCTCATACGGGAAATGGTGATGTGCGCGTCGAGGGGTTGAAGGATTTTCTTTTTTAATTGAAGGGTTGATGGGCCTGAGGAAGATCAGCGAGGGAATCGAAGGAGCGTCGACACGAGTCGCGATGTGACTCATCTGTCGCGTGTTTTCGTATACATCGATGGCTATAATTAGTCATCGATGGGGGTTTCGATTTTCATTGCAACATTTATAGGCAGATAAAGGACCGTTTGGAAATTCAAGTGTCTCTTTCCCTTCGTTCGGTGTACTCGAGCACAGCTAAAATCGCGAAATCTGGAAACAAAAGTACGTTCCGGTAAGAAGAGGGTATAATATGGATCTCCATTTGAAATAAGCTCACCGCCCTTCCACCCCAATGCCCCGTTCTTCTAGCACCCCCGTGTACCTAGTTTGTTGCGTTTGAATATTCAACGCAAGTTTTTTTCTTTCCTCCTTTTCTTTTTTCTTTTCCCTGTTTTTTTCCCCTTTCTTTTTTTTTTTTATTAGCCTGTCCGTTCTCTCTCCTTTCCCGCGCGGCCCGGCAACAGACATCTTTATTCATTGCCTTTCCAAAGATATAATTGAGTAATTATTTATAATATATCTAGAATATGCATGCTTCACTTCTCCGACGGAATACATTACCGCTTACTACCCCTAAACGTAACCTCTTGTTACCGTTTGGATTTCTAGCTTGCACAGTGGTTAACACAGTGGCTCTCACCCCGTGCATTCTATCAGATCGCGCCAAACTCCTACTTTTCCTTTTTTTCATTCGTTTCCGTCGCTATGGACAAAGGAGAAAGGACAAAATAAAGGGTGACTGTGTTTCGTTACATTTTTTTCAACTGGCACAATGCGAGTGGGTATACGCGTGCGAATGATCAGTAAAGACAAAGCATATGCAAATATTGAAATTGGTGCAACTTTGTAAGCAGAATTTTATTGAAGATAAAAACGCTGAAAATGGAGGATTTTTGGAGTTTACCTTGCGTAAGCTTTTCTCTTTTAACGGAATTATGATTAAATTGTCGTTCTACTTTAGAACGTCAAATTTAATGGAAAAATAATTTATGACTGATAAATATCACCTTTATACTAATTTTATTTTTAATACCTCAACCCTGTATAAAATATTTAAAGACAAATTTTCATTATGGGCGTATCTGAAGTAATAATTAAATGAAACCTTGTTATTATCCGAGAAATTGGATAATTTCGAAATTGAACGAGGAATAAGAGAGATAATGAGGTAGGGAATTAATCGTTGGTTTGTCCAATGCAGCTGTTCGTATTACCTGTTTATGATTACCTCACTGCTTATCGGCAAACTTACCGTTCTTCGTGCGTTGGAAAACGGGCGCGAAACATGAAACCCCGTAGAGCGGGAAGCCATAATTTCGCATTAAGCGGTAATCGCAATCGGAGTAAGTAATCGATATATTAGTCGTCCGTTAATTAACGTCCTTGTGATCGCGATATAGACTGGCTGGCCTGTCAACAGTGAAATTTACGAGCTGGCTCCGTGTTAGAAATCAGCACGGGCGTATCCTTTTCGGGTCGCTCGTTCTGATAACTGGTTTGCTCAAGGAGGAGAAAGGTTCGTTTCTTCGCGTATCGCCGATAAAAACCGGTAAATTCGTACGAAAATTATTGCACGGTCAATAGCGAACACCGTATGTTTACCTAGTTTCACGACGAAAGACAGCTGACAAAATGAATTTCCTTTGATCATAATTATCGGCCGAAAATAAATTTTATCTCAAATAAAAATATGGCAAGATAATTTTCGACTTTAAAAAATATACTTCTACTATTTGCATTCGAATTACAGTAACGAAATGTTGGTTACGAAATAAGGAATCATTAAGTATAAATCACTGAAATTGCAGTACTGTTGGTATGATTGATAGTCGCTTTAATTCTTCCTCAAATTAAGGGCTTTGTTGATTAGAGAGAAACGCGAAAGGAATAGCGAAAAGTTTTGCACGAAGAACGTAGAGAAAAGGAGGTGGTGAAAGTCGACACGTAGCTGTCGACTACGGGTCTTATTTCATATTTGTAAGAAATTATGGCGCGTCTGTCGCGTGTCTGACTGCAGTTAACCCGCAACGTTTGACCTGACCCACGCCTCGTCTCGATCTCTTCTTTTCATTTCATATTTCTCGTACACTCGGGTTACGACGATTGTTAATTTAAAATCTAAAGACCACGATTTTCTTACTGTCACTCTAATAAGGATCATCCAGTGTAGCATGGAAGATCTTGGATCGTGTCCATCGATCAAAGCAAAAGCAACCCTTCGAATAAAAAGAGCAAAAGGCACGGTTGACTCGGGAAGAGTTAGGTCGTAGGAGGAGATACGATATCCCTGAATGGCAAGTTGCCGAAAATGGCGTTGGGAATACATCCCAGCAATTACCATTACGTGGCTGAAGTTGGTCCGCTGGTCGGGTAGCATAATGCTGTATTTAATGGGCAGCAGTGCAGGGCCGTGTGTGACACGATATACGAGGCCGAGTCAACATATATCCTGTCAGATTTTTAAAATGCCCTGATTTACAATGACCATTGTACTGTCCGCCGCATATCTATTGTCGCGCCCTTGCCAACGGATATCCACAACCACTTTCTGTGTCTAACTCCCGGTTATATTCAGCTCGCAGCTCCGTGTTCTCCACGATTCCGTGCACCTTACGCGAAAGGATTCTCTAACTACGTCACGTCCTCCCAGTTCCAGCCCGTTTCTGAGAAGGGATTTAACGATTAGAGGGGCGGGGAGTTCGATCGTCCTGCTGAAACTAGACAACCGCGTTACAGACCGCGATATGGATTCCATAGGGATACCTGGTGGCGAAAGGAAGGGTGAAAAATAATATTGGCAATAATGGCACGGGGGTTGCGATTATTTTTTTAAATAAAAAGCAAAGAAAATTAAGCAATTTAGAGAAAACGGATCGATTTGATTTGTACGGTCACTTTCGTAAGGGTTGAACATGCTCGATTTAAACCCCTGAAAAGCCATGGGGCAGGTAACGGGTATGGGTCGCGTTCAATATCGGTGTATCGCCGATTATTGGGGCGCTGATGGAAGATATTATCAGATTAAAGTATTGTCTGCGAAACAAGAAGTCAGCTTTCGAATGGGCAAACGTTTGTATGAAATAAAGTGGCGGATTGAGGATGGTTAACCCTTTAGTTGAGAGGGTGAATTGTTGCTAAAAAAATTATAAATTTTCCTTAATAAATAAAATTTACGCTACCCCCTAATGACACGAGAAGCTTTGAAGAAATATTTCTTCGGTTGCAAACTGGATCGCTGTCGATGAAGCGAAATAAATGCGCGCGGAATCGAATAATAACGAAGCTGATTCGATGGACAGGCTACCTCAAGTAAAAAGTCGTTGCCACTTCGTTTCGCGTGTACGTGGCCACCATAATTGGTCGATTTTACTCGTCGCAGTCACGCACCAACGGCCAGGACGAAGGAGAAAGACGAGTTAATGAAATCGAAGGCGATATAACCTGCTTTATGATCGAGATTGTTATACGTATTCGTACAATATGGACCCGCTACCAATTGATTAACCGCGATTCTCGTCGCTCCAACGGGCTTAATTAAGTTATCGATTTATTTCCTCTATTGTGCCACGTAAAATCTTGCTGCTACTTCTCTGAATACCTAAGCAATCGTTTATGGAGCTCGTCACGTCCTATTGGAGACTTACTGAACCAGTAAGGAAAAATATTTAATTAACAAAATTTTGGCACCTCTACCCATAGGTTAAAGGGTCTTCGTGTACACACCCTTCTATTTCAATTTTCGCAATAAATCAATATCGCTTATTAGTAAAGGGACATGAAAAACTGGCCACGATATTTTAGTCAGCAATTGTGCCCTTTATATCGTGGTTTATCAAAATCTCGTCTCGCGGACCGTAAATTGCGGAATCCATTAAATTAGGCAACCGTTCGATCGTAAATTTGGTCGCTAAGTCGAACGGTGATCCCATGGGTTCAAGGTGAGAAGGCGTGCAGTAGCTGGACGAGAAGAGACTAGGAGTGAAACGAAAAGGTGGCCGAACGAACGTGGCTGATTGTAAGTTATACGTGACGCGGTTGCTTTATATCTCTGGAGCAACTTTCCGCTCTCGTAAAGTTGCTTCGTTCTCTCTCCACTCTCTCTGTTCGTCTTGAAAAGCCTCTGAACGCATTCGCTGCTTTTTAACGCTGTAGATTACTTCGAATAATTCCTTCTGATCCTACCATCTCAAACAAAACATCGTCAGCGTCAACGTAATTACCAGTCGTGTAAAAGTACAAATGAACGGATAATAGGATTCCTTTGCTAGGAATTTTATGATCGTTGTAAGATATTCGAAGAGCGATTCTGGTAATTATAAGAATTCTTGCTCATTTTATAAATTTAATACCGATAAATCTGTTCGTATCGCAGGATGATCATCGACATGCACGATCGCGATGCGAAACACCCGGGTATGTCCAGGGAAGAAATTCGTTCCGACGCAGCCGGCCAATTTACCAAGCAGTATCACCAAGACATATCGAAGTTCTAAATTCACGATTTGCGTCAAAGTTCGACACTGTTTGTGCAGCATACGCCACGGTTAGTTTGCCGGTGGTCACGCGAGACCAGGTCTCACGTCTTGTACCCTGTACTATAGCTCACATTCTGTTGGCCGGACACTTGGCGACGACCCATCCCTCATCCCTGTCCTAGCTGTCCGGAGCTTCTAGGTACTGTCCAGTCACTGAACTCTCGAGCAACTTCTGTTATTATAAGTTAACCCCCTGCCCCTCTCTGCGGGGGCCAACTGCAACGGCAGCCCGCTCAGATTATGGCCATCAGCCAGCGACCCGAGATCTGGGTAACGCCGTACCGAACTTCGCTTCGTTTGTATAAGGAAGTGTTTCAGGTCATCCGAAGAATAACACGTTCGACCTCTTGTCCGTCTCTTCAGGGACGTCAACCGTGCTACTTCGTCCATCGGAATAAGGAACAAGGATTTTCAACGTCCAAAGTAATCGTTCTACGTTAGCTATCAATCGACTATACGGTGAAGAAAATTGGAACAATGAACGCCACAGTGGGGACGTATTAAAACCCTAATTATTAAGAATTATTATTCAAATTTCAAGCTTTCTATCACGCCTGTTCAGGCGTTAAGAATTCAGGAATTCAGAAGTAGACATGAAATAATGACAATTTTATTTTCTGAGACCACCCACTCGTTTTAGAAGAATTCAAAGGCAGAATAAATAATTTACATTAAATGAGCCATCGTGGGATGTAACAGTGATCGCGATCAAGTTCCCAGCGAGAGAAAGATAAATAGATCGGTAGCATCGATCGAAAGAATCAGCTGAGATTTTGAAATAATGCATCCTCTGGCTATGAATCGAGCCTGTTCCACGATATGCTGGGCGTTGCGTGTGGTAGGTGCTCGTTAGAAAATGTCGAATCGATGTTCGAACACATAGCTTATAAAGAGCGAGCTGCTGAATCATGTGCTTCATAAAGTATCATCGGTAAACAATTAACATTCGTGTTGCGCCTGCCCACGCGCTATCGCGTTACGAACGGAACGCATAACGTTTAACACGTTCCTTCGATTCGCCCTAACAATTTGCCCAGGGGCTGTTACCTCGTTAAGTGACAATCTCAGGCGTTGACTTGAAATATTAGACGATCTTCCTAGATGTCCGAAGCTATTACACTTATACTTCGAATTATCTTCGAGTGGAAATTACACTAGATGGTCCATTAGCGTCTATTATTGCATAGAATAGAGCAATGGACGGGTCAATTTTAACACCTTGATGGTCGGACATTTTGTGGAATTAGAAGATTATTAATAAATTTTCCAATCGAAAAAAGTATAAAATTTGAAAATTTCTCAGTAATTCGAGACGAATTCAAGAATTACCTAATGAATAAATAAATAACATAAACTTCATTCCCCATAATTATTGACAAATTATAATTTTACGAGGCTGCATAAACCAAAATCGATGGATAAGAGAAAATTTGCAAAAATTAACTGCTGCTTATCAAAATTGCATAAAACCCAGAATTTATATTAACCACGTTACACCGTCCAATTACAACGCAACGAATTGATTTTTACCTCAGAGTAAAGAGAACGATTAATCGTCATATTCTGGATACATTCATAAATAATCGTGTACATAGTGGCAACTAAATTGCATAATGATACGGTCTGGTATCGATAACCTATCTCACGGCGGTGGTACGCTTAACGAAAAAAACTTCCTTGCCTGATAATGATTAGAGAGAATTTATTTTTCCTGCGTTCCATGCCACGATGCACCCGTTAATTTCGCACGGAATTAATTTCTCGACAGTGGTTCACCGGGACCGGTCTATTTTTTTGTTCTTTTTTTAGTCAAAGATCACGAGTTATTACCTCCGTCCATGATCAACCTCTCTCTCTCTCATTACGAAAAGTTAAGTCCAACGAATTATCGAGAATTATTAGCTCTTACCGGACTGGATCACCTCGTACGAGATCGGTATCGATACGTATCAATTAGAGGACGAATATTAATGAGTGACCAAGCAACCGGGACAACGTAACGCTTCTGCTTTTGCACGATCCGAGAGAACGAACAGGTATTCGTGAGTATTTGACGAGGGGGGAATCTGGAGTTGTCCCAGGAACGACGATAGGGAGAGACGAAGTGAAAAAAAAGGAGCAAGAAGTTGATTGAATTTTACCGCGGCACGATGTACCCGGTGCATACACGTACCGTCTATATAGAAATTCAGACGAGTGTTACTAGTCGCCGGGTACAGGTGTGTATTTACAGTCGGCTGCAGATACTTACGGGGGCCACTTTCGATGTGACGGTGTTATAAATGGGAATTGAATCGAACCACCGTCCACGCCTTCCCAAGGTTATCGTCCGACTGAAATCTATAGGGCAGAGATACAATCTAGTAGACACGCTTCGTAAATTCAATTACGCATTAACAAAAATCCACCCAGCCTCTTCGATCAGCCCCTCAAGGTGGAGGGGGATAAATTGCCCGGAGATAAGATGAATGGTAACGCGATATTAATTCCGATTTTCAAGCCGGTGTGTACCGAGATCCTTAATGCGATTTCGCTCGAACCAGATTTTACACTGTCGGTATGCGATTTACGAATATTGGTACAATTTATCTAATTTGTTCTTATAATTAAGAATTTTCCTTTCCGAAGATGGTATTGTTGGGGTATGTCAGAGATGAAACTATACAATTTTCATAAACAGAAGCGTTCGAGTTGATCATGCTATTACACGACATTCGAATGGGAATAAGGTGAACGCGTAATGATGCACCCTCTGGCATTTTATTTGTTACACGCGCCTCGTTGGCCGGTCTTTCGCGTCATTTGGTACGAGGCTGGGTAATCATCCGGTCGGCGTGATAGGACCGAGGCTACTGGGCGTGGATAAATCTGTAAGCTCAATAAGGCTAACTGTGATTAAGTGCTTTCGTGGCTGCACAAGAAGCCTCGCGGCACTGCAACCGCGACAAAGATTTATACCGCCACCGTGAAAACCGCGATCGACGGAAGAGCGGAGATCTTTCTGTGAAAACGAACCTTTAAGGACCCTTCCCTGTTAATTACATTGTATGGTGGATATTAATTCGTTTTCGTCAGCCTGATTCATTCTGTACGACGAAGGAATACGAAACGGTGCTTGAATATTCTTCCTTTTATCGTGTTAATTTATCTGCAAAGATGTTTTGTTCTTGTTCTTTTTCATAATGGGATTTTTTGTTTGCAACACGGTGTAATGGAGCTTTGCACGGGGTGGGTCATTGATGTCTCATGAAAGAATATGTAAATTGACAGGTGTCTTCGATATTGAGAAGCTTGGGATAATGGAACTCTTGAAGCAATAATTTCTTAATTACCGAGGGATATTTTCGATGATTTATTTTTCGCTGTAAATGGCTCGCTCATTAAACGAAACAGAGACGTTTATCAGAAATTTTAATTATCAAATTGCAACAAAGTGTAATTGTGCAATTATCAGCTGCAATTCCTATCCCACTACAATTTAATTTCTAACATTGATTAAATAGAACTAAATTACCTAAGAAAATAGTCAGAAAAATTTATTTCAATTTTGCAATAAAGGGGCCAAAACCGGATAGACGTATATGGCATCAGAGAAAGACTTTCGTGCGTCATTAAGAGTACAATTAAAAACGAAGCGGGCAATAAAATCGCGCATTAACGTAACGAATGTCGAGCCATGCTTCATATCCTTCTGTCGCGGCCTGTCGCGGCGTTTATATCGCCGAAGCAATTGGGAACCCGTCCAACTGTACCGTTCCAATGTTACACGAAGAAGGTTGCCCACGGCTCGCATAATTAGCACGTCGAAGAAGCTCTTCTTTGTCCACCGTTTGCAAGCTGCACGATCCTCTCGATTGGATACCATTACCCGACGATGGGGAAATATGCGCACAGGAGTCGCCGAGCAATAAATCATGCTCGTAAACGTAACGCGGAAAGTACGGTCAGCTGTCCTCGGACCACACCTTTAGAAATTCGTTCCGTGTTCATTAATAAATAAAATACTCGTTCGAAGTAGGCCGTGTATGGTTAACTTCCACGGTGTAATTAATTTCCGTGTCCGAGAGGTTCCATCGGTTCGTTCATTTTCTTTTCTTTTTTTCAACAAGCTTTCCTGTCGCTTGAAACGGTGGGAAACGTGAGATTCTTATTGTATTAGGGTAAAATATTGAAAACTGAATAGTTTGAGAGATATCTCAAATCAACCATTCATTGGTTAATTTATTATTCGAGAATTCTATTAACTGTCCCAGGAAATACAAGAAAAATAAATAACTACCAAGCTTTCAAGCAACTATCCACGCATACCACGAACAGCTTATCAATTTCTGAAGTAGCTATCAAGCGTTATCAGCAAGAAACGAGCGGTCGAAACGCTAATCGAACACTGGCCACATTGTCGACATTACCGAGTTAAAGGTTAATAACTACAGCACCGAGAGGACAGCCCCCGCGATTACGGCAATTAGAAGACGTTATCACGTCGAACGATCAAGCCAGACATCGATGTTTTGCCGGTGTATTAATCGACCGTCGGTAGGATAATTCGAATAGAGTCCAATACCTCGTTCCCGTCCCGTAACGAGCTCGCAATACGAAACACCGCAATGTAACGAATGCCGAATTCGAATCGACTACTTTGTTGGCTGATTAGTCCTCCCGGTTCCTCTCGTAAACGTCAAATTTAGACCGGGCAAAAACGCGGGCAATTAAAATGCAGCCTGATTAACCCACGACTACCATGGTGTACCGTAAAAAACAACGTTCCGCCGATGACTTAGACGAGCAACGCGAAACGAACTGGTCGCAACAATGTACGATAATGAAGAATTATCGCCGCATAAGACCCGATGGAAATAGGCACGGGGATACTCGTTAGCGGATCTGGCTCGTAAAAATCATCGCGGTTAAGCGCGAACGGGCATGCACTCGGGGTTTGTCAGGCAATCGGGCCGAATGGTATCGCGACGAGACGAGAGGAGAACCGCTTTGTAAGAGCCAAAGGCGAAACTCCGCCTGGAGCTGTACGAAAGCAGTTCGTTTTGCTCGTCAAGGGGAAGCTAACCCGAGCTTCACGGGACCCATACCTCTTCCGTAAATCCATAGGAACTTGTTTATCGCGATTGGCCGTCACCTGGACGCGGCTAAGTCCTTAACTCCCGCTCGTTGTTGAGGATTATCTGGCGGATCAGGTGACGGCGATCAGGATCGCTGATGACTCGGAAATATCGACCGCTTGGGATCTTGAAGAACTACTGGAATGATCGTTGCTTGGTTTACTTTGTCTCTTTCTCTGAGGAAAGGGTGGTATTCTACTCATAGACGAAGAGGTTCAAATTCCCACCCCATCCCCTATAAAAAGTTTATATATCTTCCTATTTCTACAAAACTGCGAAAAATCATTTTTGCACCAACCTAATATTTTAATATCTCGTCAACCACTTTATACGCCACGATAAACACCCCCCTATCATCGTCGAAACAACGAAGAATTCCAAGCAGAAAGTCTCATTCGCCATTCTATTGTATCGAACGGAGAGTAAACGAATCGAATCGGTCGGCACGGTAACAAAGTTAAACGGTTTCAAAGTCCCTTAAGTGAACTGTCCGAGATGTTCGCGCCGTTCGAAGTGCGGCGTATCGAATGCGATCGTTTGGCATGGTGCGTGCTATCCGTAGCGAACAGTAGGCTTTAAAGAGGCTTGAATCCGAGACACGAGCGGCCACCACATACGTATTAGAGGCAATATTTTAGCGGTACTTTTAATTTCGCCGTGATCGTAAACATTTCGACGCGTACGCTCGCGCGTTTCGTGCCGCCGCTAGGGGAGGAGGCAAGGAAACGGAACGGACAAGCCGAGAGCTGTGTATTTGCATATTTTAATGAGGCGCTGCACTGGGCGCAGAGTGCCGCGGGAGCTGGCCGATGCACCGTGACGGCAGCAGGTAGCCCTCGGTTTACCCTGGCCAACGTCACTCTCAAATGCCGATGATAATGCGACACGGGGATCCTAACGGGGAAAATGGCGATGTCGGTGCGTCAAACGATCGCGCGAGGGGTGTTTGACAATTGGGAAATATCCTCCAGCACGTGTGTCCTTGTTTCGTACAAATAAAATGGGGCGAAATGTGATCGTTACTGTCGCTGATTAATTTTCAACTAGTACACGAAACGAAATGAAAATGCATTTTTAATATCGATCCGAAGAAATCGTATCGGTGAACCAGGATACAATCGTGGCAACCACGTCGCAGTGGCAGACTACAATGAATCTCCAAGAGGGCCCGCGGAGGCTGCAAGAGTCCCGTCGACTCGGAGTGCAAATCTGATTGGCTCATGAATATTAAGTTCGGCCCGCAATTATTATCTGCGTTATAAATCGGGCGACCTGCCTCGGCCGGCTTCTCGAGCCCAGGCGTTATTATCCGCATTCGCACACTCGAGCAAACCGCACGTATACACGCGAGAGAACGAATGGCACACACACTCGACGATGTTGTATCTTCACGCAACGCTTGCGATTACCCCCAAGTGTTAATTACTAATCTCGCCTCTGCTAATTATAATTAACGCCTTTCGGCTCGCGATGGCCTTTCCAGCCGAGTCCGTGGACGATGCAAAACAAAAGGACACATCGAGAAGGTTCATGAGAATCGACTTTAACAGCCTCCACATCAACCTTCTATGTTCTGGTTTATTCAATCCAGAATTGATAATTAAAACAAATTCATAATTGAAACGGATTACTTATTAACTGGTGAAATAGGGTCTGAAAAGTTCCATGAAATTTTTAAACGAGTTATCCTTATAATTAGCGATGGGAGGATTAAATACTAATTCATTCTATTAAAAATTTCTAATTATTTCTGAAATATTTTTCAATTAATTTTCAGTACTTTTCACCTCTCTATCATGATCATTTGCCAATTAAAAAAATCAATGTGTATCAAGATCAATTGGATAATGTTTCTTGATAAGAAGACATGGTATAAATGTAAAAATGTTACAGCTTCTTGAAATCGTTTTATAATAAGACACCGGTTTTGAATGGGTTAAAAAGAGATCAGAAGGATACTTCTGTGAGAATCAGCAGAAAGTATACACGGCTTTCGGACCGGTTTCCAGCTACCGCGAACGATTCGTGAGATTTGCGAGACCGGCTGATACGTAGCTTTTCTCGATCCATAAAGGGGTTGTTGATCTAATGCGCATCGTAATTCGATCGGGAAAGTTGTTCCCTTTGATTAAATGACCTAAGCCATTCGAGAGTTTTCAATACGCCAATGATCGGATTAATGCATTTTGCATAGGATAATGCTTGTCTATATGCATTAGAGAGGTGTAAGCTGATTTTATTAAGCTCCGTGAAGTGTGTTGTTTATGATACTTGATTAGCTAAGAGATTTCACGTTACTTAACTCCACCCACTATGGGCAACATAGAAATTACGATTTACATATATTGCACTATCAGGTTGAATTGAACTTTTAAGGTGTCTGATCATGGGAAAAATTATTTCTCTCTCGAACCAAGATTATTTTATACTAAATTATTGGAAGACGCTATTTGAGATTAAATTTACGATTCAAAAGGTTAACAATCGCATAAAATTGAAACTGAAGTCAAATTACCATAAAACAAGGGGAAACTGGACTTTTGCAAACACGTATTATTCTGTACAATTGGAAGATCCATCAGCTATTTGAAACGGTTATTATGCCGGTTGATTGCGTTCGTGGCCGACGATATTAACATCAATTCGAAGGTAAGAGGATGGTGATCGGTGCACTGCTGATGAGTCCCTTTAACCAAAATACGAACAATGATGGACTCTGGCAGTTAATCTGCGATAGTTACACACCGTCCGAATTGCAATGGTAACGAGAACACGGAACACAATAATCGGGGAATACAGATCGGGAAATCCATCACATTCTGTAGGAACATCGTTAATTTCATTCGGCTCCGTCGCTCCTAATGTCTCCGTTTAAGGCCGGCATCGCCGTATATGATTACCGGAAGATGTATCCGTGCACATAAAATTGCGTGTACGCTCGGTGTACATAAATGTCTTGCCTCGCGACTGTAACATAAGTATAGTTGACTGACGTTAATTGCGCATAATTTTCTGCCTGCCCTTCGCCTGATCCGCTTTAACGAAACGCGTACGTTACGTCTTAGGGCTTTTCGGCCCGCATACGAATGAGTTCGAACTCGATCCCGAACAAAGGGGACAAACTTTTCATCCTTTCTCGTTTGGTGTCCTTTTTGTTTAACCGAGCCCCTCTGAAGAGTTATATTTTAACAGATACTTTTGTTATTTCAATCTACATATCTTCTTAAAACTGTTTCAGGCGATGTTAGAAATAATAAAAGTCTTTAGACCACGAATTTCTCAAATTGATTAAATTGCACTGTACTTAAGCCTTTACGAGCTTTACGTAAAATTCCATCACGGTACCCTGACCCACGCAATACCATGCATCTTCTAAAACGTTCCCCCGATTCAGTAGCACAGACTGTTCGCCATTCATCTTCCAGGTTTTCCCTTGAACGGGCCGGAAGCGGCGGGGGCGGTGTTATCCACGCGATGCACAGAACGGTGCGCAGCCAAAGAGCGGCATAAGTTGAACCCATTCGAAACACCGTGCGGTGGTATTTTTTTTCCCCCGCGAAATTAATAACGACAATGAAGCGACTGAATTATTCGCGGCGGTGCTCGGTCGCCCACCCTCGAAACCGTCCGCGGGAAAAAAAGTGTCGTCATTTGCACCGCGCGGATGACGTTTTAATCGCGCCGTTGAACGCCGCTTCAGCTCCTTCAATGTTCCCATCGCGTCGAGCAAAGCGTAGCAACAAAAAAAAAGCCCCCCCAAAAAAAAACAAAAAAACGACAAAACAACGCGACGAAAAATAGAGGGGAGGAAAAAAAAAGAGGTTACAGGAAAGTCTGAAACAAAAATATGGCCACGATTTTTGTAAGCCGCGATGGATGGGGGGAGAACTATCCGCGTGGCGTTTCGAGCTTCGACGTGGCATAACCAGGGACACGGTCGGCGGAGCAGTTTGGCGGTGGACAGTGCGCTCGGAAATGGCCGGAAGCCCCTGGTGTTTGTAAGTTTCGGCTAATAGAAAAAAATGACGAGGTGCCGGTGTACCCCCCTTCGTGTCCATTTCCAGCCATTATTTTTATTCCGGTGCGTTTTACCGGAATGGCCGCGCTCCGCCAGACCAGGACGTACCCGCCATCTATATATGAGTCCGCGATGGCGTTGTTCCTATCTCTTTCGTACCCATCCTCTTTCCGTTCTTCACCATAGCCGTTTCGGAGCCGTTCCTCTCTCTTACGGTACTCGCGGCCACCATGTCTCCGTCTCTCTTTCGAGCTCTCTCTGATTCTCTCCCGGCTCCTCTCGATGCACCCTGTACGCCGACGGACGATCGGCTGCACTTCGATCGGTGTATCTCTGTCTGCCTCGTTCCAGCAGATTTACACACTTTTTTTCGCGGCCAACTGTCTGTCATTAGGCGCAGCACGTGGATCGACGGGGAAGAGTGGCACAATAGCGCGCGCGAACGGTATACGGGCGGGAGGGTAACGGCGGTGGCGGTGGCGGCGGGCAGAGAGCAAGCTGCAGCACGGGGTGGTTTCGGGAAATGCATTTAACAAGGACAGATAGTGATTTAATTTTAAAAAATTGACGAAACGGCGCACGGGCGGGGCTGCACGATTCAGCTTTCTCCCTCTTTCCGGCCTGTCTCTTTCTCCCTCTTGTCTGTTTCCCTCGCGCCCTCTTCACCCCTCTCTGGTGAGCTCTCTGCAACCCGCCACCGAGGCATTGATTAACTTTCGACAATGTCAAATCGCCGGCAACGCCGGCTCTACCGACGCCGGCCACGGCGATGCAACCCGCGTTTTTTAACTCATTTGTCTGCATTTTCGCCGTGCCGCCCGTCGCCTGCAGCCCCCCTTCGCCGTCGAAACGCCGCGAGGGGCGAGAGATAGAGACCAGAGGGGTCCAGGGTTGGCGGACCGGCCCCATGACCGGTTCGTATAACGCGGACAAATTACTACGACGCTAGTGCATTCGTGGCGTGTCGTGCCTAAGCGATCGTCGTGTTGCGCGATTTTAACCGGCTAACGGCCGGCGATTTTGTAGATTTTTTCGACAAACGATGCGACCCGCGTTGTCCCAGCAAAGTTATATACCCAGCGCTGGGGGAGTATTTTGTTACCGGACCGTTGCACGCTTTCCGGGTGCGATGGTCACCCGTGGAATATGTTGAGACACGCTGGGACTCGTACGAAAGATTTTATGGCTTGCCTAGCTGATTATTTTGGAAAAAACATCGATGCCTTGAGAAATTACGAAATAAAGTTACTATAGCAATCGAGAGGTCTAATGACGTTTCTATGCCACCCTGTTGGATCCCTCTTCGGAGCCACCCTAGGTGGCCTTTCTATCTCGAAAGTCCAAACAGAATACATTTGGCACAGTGATAATAACTCGGAAGTTTTCTATAAATTTTCATAGATACGAGCCGACGTTGTCGTCTAAATCATCGATCGAGGGGTATCGATTTATGGATAGCCAAACGGAGCCGTGTGTCCGGCTGACGGTTCTAAATATTTATGGAATAAAAAGGCTCCGCTTATTACTTCCACGGTTTACCGATATATCGCCGCGCCTAAATAACATCAAAGAGCGGGGAGAAAGTAGCGGCTCGTATGGAGTGTAAATTATTACCGTAGGAAACCGTTTCTAGAAGGGCTTTCCGGATCGCTCGAAAAGCCGTGACAGAGGGAATCTAAAAAACCGGACCAAGTTTTACTCGTGAGAACGATGTATAGCGAGGACTAATGAATTAACGCGCGTGCGGTGTGTCCGCTTTGAAAAAGACCAGCAGCAGCTTTCACGTAGCTACCACTGGCAGGAAAATAAAGAACAATGTTGAATTATAGGATAGCCGACAGGGCCTCGACTCGCGACGGCTTTTAATGCTAATTTAATTATTTAAGCTTTTTATAAGTCAATTAACGAACAGACCGTATTCTATTACCGCGTCAGGACGCTCGACGTATGGAAACTTTTCATCTTTCGATGTACGTGTACGCTCCTCTGCTTTAACTGTCTGATTCGAACTTGATGCACCTGTATGCAACTCGGTGCGATTGTGTACGAGCGTAATTGTAACTCGCGACAAAGTTTTTAAACAGACCAGTCCGATCGCTGCACTTCCCTGATGAGCCGGATTTAACCGAGCGGAAAAGATGAACGCGGAAACTCGCGAGAGATGGGCACGATGGAATTGTAAGTGAATTATTAGGCTTAATTTAACCGACGATGGATGGAGAGAATTGTTTATGAAGACAGTTTTTATGTTTTAATAATAAAATAACGAAGATGCAAGAAGGCTATTTATAAAATTGATCTTTTGATAATTGATATAAAAATGATGTTTTTTGCAAAGTCTTATAGAAAATCGAGAAATAGAAATACAAATCCAGTCCCTTTAAAATTCATCATTCCCTAACTGAATTTGCCTCTCTGAACCCCTCGATTTTCTCTCGGCTCAACCCCTGCATCTTCCACCCTCTTCTGTTTCGTCTCTTATTTGTTACAAATCACAGAAAGCAACTTTCGTACGAATTTTAAAAATCAATCTGATAAGATATAAAACGATGCAAAATATCGTCCACCCTGTAACTATATCTCTACCCTGTGTTCAAAGTTTCAAACATGGTCAAGAATTTGTCGATTCAGCTTCTCCAGAACGTTGCGTCGAATTATAATAAGTTATTAAGTCCATAGGATGGCACGAACGTGTGTTCGTTGGTTGGCAAAAGGTCGACGAATACGTTGCAGCTTGACGGGGGAGAGGGGTGGTTCGAGGATGATTAAACCTCCCCCCCGAGACGGTAATTTTTCATGTCCGATCATAAATTACCAGGCTGCACTGCCTCTGCATGCGAGGTACCAGTGTGTTGCGAGTTACGAGAAAAATTTCAGCCGGTATTATAATTAGCTATGTTAATTATGCATTAATTTATTATCCAGCGCAGCGCGACGTTTTAATTATAATCTTGCCAGGGCCGCGGGGGCAGCTTGAAAAGTAGTTTGGTAGTTTCGAGACCGGCCACGCTCACCCTTGCACCTACTACTTCTCTGCCCTTCTCTTTTCAACTTTCTACCGGTCGAAACTCGTTGATTTTCTTTCTTTCGTCCCTTTCTCGCTGTGTCTACCTTCCGTTCGTCTTTATCCTGACCACTCGGACCTTTCCTTCCTTCGCTCAGTGGCGCGTTTCGCGAAAAAGTGTGAATAAATTTAATAACATATCTATTATAATTCAAATTACCGGGTCCAAATATATAATAAAAGAAACATGAAATAATTTATTCACACTTTATCTTGAAATACGTCACTGCGCTCCACCCTCTTATCTACTTTGTATTCCCCGCCCGTCCCATTTTTTTTTACGACTCTTTACTTTTTTCCTTCGTCTTAGCAACGATCGCGGAAAAATAGTACAATTCGAAAGAAGCGAGTTAATTAGGTTTCTTCGAGATCTCCTACCGCTTCGTTGATCTCTCACGGTATTATTACCGGACCGGACCTTTATTTCGTCAACGGTCCGCAACTTCCGGCCAAGAAATCTTCGCTCAAGATGTGTTTCTACCCCCGGCAAATCTTTCGAGAGTTTTTCTTTAATTACTTGCTCGTTATCGTGCTCGTTAATCGATCGATCCATCGCGTGGATGATGTTTTGTTATTATTTTCGTTCCCTACCTGCCGATGGAGGAACTGTGACATCCGACGAATCAAACTACCCGCACGAAATTTACATTGGAATTGTAATGCAAAAATATCTGGTGAGGTTTAAACGACTGAATAAATTGCATGTCGAAAAAGCGATAAAATTGTTCGAAGGCTTTCACGGAATATTCATTTTTCTGGATATTGCGGTACGGCTCTTCATGATGCCGAAGATTACTCGAAATTCTATGGAATTACGCATTGAAGAGTACTCGTTGTAAAAAAAATTCATATTTTGACCATTTGCCAATTTAATTTTCATCGAACAGCAAATTTTACTCTTTGTTGATGAAATCAATTTTTGGTTCGTACTCGGTTTAACACTTTGACTACCACGTTAAAGTTGTTGAAAATTCTATTAAGTATTATTTTTATCTTTAAAGATCTTATGTATGGGATATGTAATATGTGATTATGATATAGTTATGTTCGAAAAATGCACAATGTTGAGGTTAGTGCAAATTTTGGTGCCGGTGATAGTCATAGAAGATGTCAATCGTTAGATATTTTCAAAATATTTCATTATTCATCAGTTTCATCAGTTAAGCAAGTCAAAGAACATGAATATTTCTAATAATATGAAATCAGCCATATTGGATACACGTGGTAGTTAAAGTGTTTAACAGAGAATTCGATTGTTTAACTATTACGCAGTAAAAATTGAACGTTTTAAACAAAAGAATATAATTTACTTACTTTTACTGTAGACCACACTGTAGACATCCGTGGAATGTGAACGTGTACACTTGGTTTAGACATAAACTTTGTTTATTCGGCCTTCCAAACACGTGTTGACACCAGGAAGCCTCAAGACCGAATGAGTACACGATTCGATAGGTCGACCGTCGCGCGCCAATAATTCTAGTGTTTATCTAAACGGATTAACTTTTTCCCTAGCACGGTTTCAAGATGGCCTGTTCGCAAGACGCCTAGCGGCTTCGGATAGGCTTTGTGTTGTTATTTACGTATCAACCTTCGTAGAGTGAGCAACCTACTCCTGCAGAGATCGCATACGCAGCTGACTGGGTAAGTCAAATAATTTCCACACATTTATTAATTGTTTTACGATGTTTCTAATATTAATAACACGAGTTTCGTTGAATGTGTTCGAATCTTATCCTAGTGTGGGAAAGTTTCTTATGTAGAGGTTATCTCTGAATTATAAACGTATAATTTTTAAGGAATTAGATATAAGAATTCATGCAGAGGTTATCTTTTAATTATAAATTTATAATTTTTGAGGAATTAGATATAAGATTTCATGCAGAGGTTATCTTTGAATTATAATTTGATAACTTTTTCGGAATTTAATGTATGGTTTCATGCAGAGGTTAGCTTTAGATTATAAATTGACAATTTTTTAGGAATTTGATATAAGATTTCATGCAGAAGTTATCTTTGAATTACAATTTGATAACTTTTTAGAATAAGATGTTTTCATGCAGAGGTCGCCTTTGAATTGTTTTCATGCAGAGGTCGCCTTTGAATTATAAATTAATAATGTTTTAGGAATTTGATACGAGGTTTCATGTAAATAGAATCTATGGTGGAATGTACGATTGAATACGAGTATTTTCGAAATAAGAATCATTATCCTCCTTATTAACGTATTTTAAAACAAATTTAGATTCTGCATATCCAAATACTCGTATTCAATCGTATACTCTACCATACATTGCACTTTTACATTTTGCATACCTCTAATTGAATTCGTACAATAAATGACACGTTAAATTAATACGATAAGAATATTTCGTACATAATATTTCCAAATAAGAAAAGTGGACCAAGATAAATTAATTTAATCAAAAGTTATCATTCCTTATTCGTACCATTTCGGTTATTCGATTTGATGTCGAATCTTTTTCACTTTCCATCCATGTTTTAAAAAAGTAATCAAGTCGTATATTATCGCTCTCGCGAGCGAATATTAATGATCAATTCAGAAAATTCCATCCAATTTGGTAGCGGCAATGGGAACGATAAAAAACCGGGTCAGCGAGCGTTTTCGAGCGGTTATAAGCGGCGAGAAAAATAGCCGTGGAGGAGCAAATGTTATAATCGGACAGACTTAATAATTATTCAACGAAAAGCTGCCACGATATCGTCGATCCTTCGGTCGCATCTTTCCTTGGTATCCGGTCGAAATTTTCGAGGACTTTCAATTACAGTAAAACTCGCGGTGTCGAGGGGGACGAGGGGCAACGGTACGGTAGTGCAAATTGGATTGCAACGTACATAAGTATTGAACAAATGAAAATTGATTTTGATACGGTGCCATTAATAATCGCGCGGGCCGCATTGTCGGCGTCATTTAATGAATGCAAGAACGACGAAACCGGCAGCCAACCGCCATGGTGTATTTGTCATATTAGAGGAGTCAGGATAGACACAGCCCGTTAAAAGCACTTTACTGTTTCGCTAATTCCATTTATTAATGCAATATTACGACCAGGCCACTATTTAAATTCGGCACCGGAACGTGGTGGACACGCGCGATCCACCAAGACTTCCGTCACTCGTATTTTCCCTGTGTCACTACTTTAAAATGCTGTTTTTCAAAGTAAACATCGATCATGGACTTTGCGAAATACTGGTATATAAAAATGAAATTTTTTCCTAATCGATAAACCGATACATTTGAAAATTGGTACAATTTCCATAGTTCAAATTGCGAATTAGAACATCGATTATCTATGATTTCATAAATGATATTTTTCGTGTCATAACATCCACTGTTCAAGTGTTAAACAAATTTGTATAAGGCACTTTGAATAAAACCGGCTTCCCTATCACCGGTTCGTTGAAAAAGCTGACGGATGAAACAAGAACAGGTGGGTCGAGGAATTCCAGGCAGCCAGCGTTGAAACAATGCGGTTCTTTCCTGGTTTATCAGCTATTTTTTCGAGGGAACAGCGACGCATGCACGCACGCGATATTTAATTTTCCTCCTGTTCCTGCGTAATAACCGGTTGCGTCGCCGCTCGAAACGACGCGAATCCGATTTGTCGGGGCGAGTATCGCGACAAAGCGCATCCCCGGGGGCAGGGTCGAAGCCGAGCAGCAACGACGAGTAGAACTTTCATGGATAATAACGATTTGAGTAGACGGTGCATAATGCTAATTCGCAATTTGCAATTCTTTTTACGCGTTCCACCACGCTCCAGCCCCTTCAGCTTGCCCGTCGTGCCGCGGTCCACGGATGGGACGAGGGGGTTTCCATTGGATTTCTTACTAACTATAACACCCGTACGACGCCTCTTGATTACAAATTGCTTATTATGCCGTGACGCTGCCACCGGGGGGTTGCGGGGTGGGCCGAGTTCGTACCGATATTCGGATGGCCTGGCTGTAATTTTCGATGCATAATTTATAGTCGATTTAATGAGCCGCGAAAAAGGAGTAAAGGGCCGCGGGGACTATTTTTAATTATCCGCTGGACGAGAGAGGGGCGGGCAACCGATCAACCCCTTCCACGTAACTTTCATTCTTTCAACAGTTTTTCTTCTTTTTTTTTTCTTGTTGTTTTATTGCCATTTCTTCGAACTCCTCGATCAATGATTGTTTATTACTCGATACTGCTGCTTCTTAGCTACTTCAACAACTTTTTTCATTTTTTTCATAAGAAATCTATTCATTTGACAGCGCCGTTTCTCTCATTAATTGGCTGGATAGACAGGATCTTTGCCTGTAGTGTAATGTTTGCGCGATCTCGTTGTTTCATTTAAAGTACACGTGATTAAATTCAATCGCGTGATTTGGAAATTTCGTTCACGAAACTTCGTGTTTATCCGACCGAGCCTGCCTTAATCCCTTGGGCACCTGCGTATATTTGACTTCGCATATTCACACAGTAATGTTTAAAATTGTCGTTTGCAAGGTGTACGATAACAACGAGTACATTAAATTCCCACATGAATGTTTACCGACTCTACGCGAATCATGCAAATTCTCTTCCGAACTTACGAAGAGTAAGCATTTGATCATCATTTAAAATTGTTTACTGTTATTTAACAAAGTGATACCAAATAATCGAAAATCCCACAATTGGGGGGAAATTAAAAAAAAAAAATTATCAGCGATATGAAAATATATCTGAAAAAAGAAAGAAAGTTTGTTTCAAGCTTTCGTTCTTCCTCCAGAAATGTCTTCTCACTAATAAACTATACTTGATAACTACTTCCACCTGGTAGCAGGTGGAGACAAAGATATACGTATTACCAACGACTAACCCTTTTCACCTCTCGCTTTCTCCGCGGTTTGTATAATTTCTCTGTCATCTTCTACACGGGCACGTATACAAACGCGCGTTGCCGCACGCTCATACCTATCAATCGTGTTCGGGGAACACATTTTTTCTCCTCCACCACGAGCGGGCCTGCGGAACGTGAGGCGGAATGAAAATAGAAGTGCAGTAACGCGGACAAAAAAAATGATGGAAACCCTCGGCCGTGCAGCAGCATTTGGACGAGGCGAGGACACCCATCGAGCGTAAACTGGACGCGGATAATACGCGAAAAATCGGGGATGAAAGTTTCTTCGTTTCGCACCTTGGACGTTTAGAATCTTCAAATTTTCGTCTACATTTTTCGGGGGTTAAACTCACCCTGCTCCGTTCCTAATTGTACCGATACCTTCATTTAATTCCAAGTTTCCACTTTGAAAAATAAAAGTAACCAAAAAGAATGTCCATCATCAACGCGTTAACAGAGCAACAGAAATTGGATAAAAGACATAACCAGAAGGATACACGGTGCGAACAGAAACGTTTCACCCGTGTCCGTTTTCTTTCGCTCAAATTCACACATACACAGAGACACAGATCCGTATCGCGAACCCCTACGGGTGCAACCCTCGGTTCGCTTACACGAGACGGCTGTCGGGTGGAGGAACGCCGTTTCCGCGGAACACACGTACCGTCGGAGCTTTTTTTAATGCCAAATGTGTTTGTCCCAATGCATCAACCACTTCTGTCCCGATCCAGGCGCCCATACCAACGTCCCGTACGTTTCGATCTTCCTGTCTTTGTTTCACCCTTGTGAAACGAGTAGATCTTCTTTCTCTGTCGTTTTGCTCGGCTACCGTGTGCGTATAGTCGGACAATAGTAGAAGAGGGCCGCATGTCCGGCTACGGAGATGAGAGTAACTGGCATCGGGCTGCATCGTTTCTCCACCTCCTTCGCCCTCCACCTACCGTTCTCACCCCCTCTGGCCCAGGTAGTAGCCCACAGTCGAGCTGGTCCGCGTGCTTTTTTAATGCTAAATGTAGCAGCCTTTTGTTTGCGCGGGTGTGTATGGGAGATTCGGGCGAGGCGGTCAGCCGTCGAGGGTTTTTTTCAAATGCTAAACGCGCGCTTCGTGCCCACCCATCCCGTGTGCACGGTACGTGGCATCTACAGGGTCGCCCTGAACGAGAAACTAGACGCCTAGCTGTCAGCGTGACGCGTCGCGACGCCCGGCCCGGGACCGAACACTGCTTCTCCTTTTTTACGATAAGAATCGTGTCGCTTATACTTTACGAACAGGTACAGACGGCATCGAATTAATATCGTTTCGAATGAGCAGATTTTTAGCGATCGATTCGTCAGGAACCATGAATATATTTTAAAGATGAAATTATTATTTACATTATCTTTCGTTGATAATCTAATTTATTGTCCAATGAAATCTATTTTATTGAAAGATAAATTAGATTATCTGGAAAGTTTAAATTGGCAAATGAAAATCGTATGCTGAATAATTACAATTACAGCGTGTTGTAATATACGTATCTGTTTTCACTGCGGCGTTTAACGTGTTAATTAATGATTCCAACAAAGAGGAACAAGCTCAATGATTTACATGCATGTTACAATCAAATCCACAAAATTATGTGTTAGTATGTTCAGTACGATCCTGTAATTCGTAGAATTCTTGATTAAGAAGAATTGCATCTAGACAATGTTTGGCGAACATTATCAAATATTAAGGTAGCGAGATGTTTGACAGTGGCGAAGCGACAGATTGGCCTGAAAGGTTATCGAGAAGCCACCGGGTACGTGAAAAGCTATAATGCCAGCTAGGCATCGTGATCGCCGCTGGTGTGGGTCTGTTTTTCGCGCACCGACCGGTCGTTCTTTTGTGCCGCCCGTTATTGGTATTGGTTAGTGCCCGTTTCATCCGCGAGTCGGCGCCAGTGTGTGAGGGTGTAATATTTTTTACTCTTTCCGAACGGCCACCCTTTCGACCCCTTACCCCGTGTACACCGTTACCCAGGTCTCCGTCGAACCCCTTCGCCCCTTGCCTCCGAAATGGCTCCACGGTATCGTCGCATTCGTATGCGTGGCTTCGATGGGTATTGATATATTATTCCCAATAGTTCGTTCGCCTTCTCTGTTTCTCCGCACGCGTTCCGGTTAACGTTGTCTTTCTTCGTCGTTCCGTCTCGCTTCAACCAACCGGTGCCCGTGCTCGCCCCTTTTTTTTTTTTTGGTCAGCACTCCGCGTTTTTTTCAATTATAATTCTTTTTCGTATCCAATCAATCATTAGTATTTCCATTGTCCTTCGGTATTTTCATTTGGCGTCGCGCTTCGAGCGAGATGGAGCGACGCTCTCGCAGGGGTTGGGGGCCAAAGGGGGTTGTTTCAGCTAGCCCGTTTTCTGTGACTCCCCCACATCTCTCCCACCGTTCCTCGAGCTACCGTACGCGTACGTTTCTGGTATAACGATGGCGTCGCCAGCGACGATTCGTTAATGCGATTGAATATTAATTCTCACTTTGTCGACGCCTCTCCACTTTCCCCGGCTATTTTTTTCTTTTTTCTTCTCTTTTTTTTGTTCTCCCTTTCTCGGCCTGGTGATCTGCCTCTTTCTCCATCGAACCGTCTCCTCGTTCATCTATCTCTGTTCCTCCTGTCTGGTTATCTCTGCGAACCCCTGCACCGACTCGTCCGCTGCCGGACGAACACCGCGGATGACGTATACCCGTCACCGCTGACACATCTCATTGACGGGTGAAATAATAGATGGCTTGCTTCCTCGGTACGTATAGGTACGCGTTAACGATGTATGCAATCCTTTTTTGTCTTTCGGACAACGTTAATACCGCTAAGGACCGGGGAAAATGTTTGATACGCTGATCAGAGAGAGAAGGGGGTGAAATCTGGATGAACCGATGGCGCATGAACACCATCGCGCTGGTATTTTTTCTACCCTTCTTTCCAAAGTTTACGATTAAATATTATTATATTTAATTTGAACAAAAATCTAGTTAGAGGAAATTACTATTATATAGAAATAAAAAGGAACTCTAAAGTTGCTGTTTAAATAATTAGTAAAATGAGCGTAATTTTGATGATCGTATTCGAGCGAGAAGTGTACGTGGGAAAGTCTCGGTACAGGTAATTTCAGTATCACTGTGTCAGCCGGGAATTAGCCAGGTGGAAGGGCGTACGAGTGAAAACAGGAAAAATCAAATTTCACCCTCGAAGGGCACGAGGTCGTTATCCGGAGGGCGTTAAGTAGAAGTCCATGGGTGAACGCGAGATGGCAGAAAATAACGAGTCGAAAAGTGTAACGGACTGTTTCAAATGTGGTCTCGTGTTATCAGCGTTCCCTTTAGCACCTGAAAATTGCCTCGCGCTTTTTCCACGCGCGACGCACTTAATAAAACATGCTTGCTCCTCCCTGCTCTTCGGACCTCCCTTCTAGTCTCTACCCAGAGACCCCTTACTCGGTTTGCCCTCACACGATCACGGATTACACACGGACACCTTTACACAAATCCCAACGCTTACACTCTCCCGTTCTGTTTTCCTTTTCCCCTCCCCCATCCCCTTCTTTTTCCCTTGGTCACGCTTCAACACCTTCACCAACCGTCCTCGTTTCTCTTTCGAGTTTTCTACTACATCGTGAACGAGTCCTTTTATCTTCCTTTCTTTCTCTCCTACCCCTCTATACGTTCGAGGGTCGCGTGCTTTCTTCCTCGTCTTTTTAACGTTTCCCTTTCCACCTGCGGGGATAACGTCGATCTTGTTTCTCTCCCTTCGGTAGCGGCACGGGATGCAGAAGTTTCCAACTGGTCCCAGCGACAGGCAAATAAATGTCTCTCCTACTACTTGCCCCGACACTTCTCTCTCCGCTACACTCGGCTAATTCGGCACGCGTGTACACGGTAAAACTTCGTAACCAGGAGCCAACCGGGGAATGTGTTTGGAGATTGGACAATTGGTTCGGATTTTATTTCCGTTTCTCTTTTGCCTCGTCACACGCTTTGCGAGCCCCCTTTTAACTTCCCTCGCCTGACTCTTGACGGCGCTTCCTACGAGACGTGCATTCCAGTAATTGAAACTGTTTAAGCGAAATGTGATTTTTCTGATGGAATTTTGTAATTAAAATTCTTCTCTGTTCAGATGATCTCAGGTTGTTTAGGAAGAAACGAAGCTTTGTGTATTAGGTTGCTAAGTATTTTATATGAGTTATACCTTAAAAATCATAATTTGATAGCATTCTTTCGCTATTCTCAAAAATGATAAAATTCAAATTCCGATCCCCTTAAAAATTCCCTCGGTTCATCCACGCACGGTACGGTCCGATCCGGTTGATAAGAGAAGAGTCGCGTTGTTAACGCGCGACAAGACAGTCAATGCCGACATTCCTATTACCCGTATCAAGTTTATTGGATAAAAGCGTTCTCCCTTTCGCTGTCATTGCACTCTTGTGCACGCGACAGTCGCGTACGACCGGTGTCGGACGTGTGTACACACGTGTGTACGTACATACGTAAGCCGGTAAAGGAAAGGGAATACCGCGATCGCTAGCGCGGGCATAGCGTTGTTCTCTGGCCGATGGGCGTGGACAAACGAGCGGAAAAATGGCGGGGTTTGGAAATGAGATTTGCTGGTAAACCGACAATTTATCGTAGGTATCTGCAAAAGCATCTCTTGACGTTCCTCTGACCAGAGTTATAATTAATACGCTCTCGTCACAGAGCGGCCGACCAATATTCCGTCGCGCCCACACACTCTTCCATACTGACACAAACATGAGAACCGACGAACCAATGTGTGTGTGTCTTTCTGTCTGTTTGTATGGTTGCTGGAACGAGGAATGAACAGAGGCGAGGGCGCCCGCGCGCGCGCGTTTGAACCAGCGCGTAACTGGTTGTTGATTAAGTTTGAATGACTGATGCCGCAAAAACACATTAAAACTTGAATGAGTACAGATGAAAATTTAGTCGCTAGGAATCAAGAGACCGCAGAGGCAAATGGCCTGGCAGCCGCACTATACGCGCGGACGAAACCGCTCCTCTCCTCTTTTGCTGATTCTACAGGGTGCATGGTTCTATGCCGTACCCGCGATCGGACCAAGCCGAGATATAACAACGCGAAAAACACTCCGCGATTGCTATATCCGCCGCTCCGAGACACTCGCCCTCGGTTGACCACTGTGTAACGGAAACAAGTTGCACCGATGATTTTCACCGGTGATTTGCCGATCCACTTCAAAATCGATCGCTACTAGCTGGGTAGGTTATGGGTGTCGTTCGATGGACGCGTTGCCTGTTTCGAAATTCAGATATTTTTTGGTGTTGCACGGCGAGATTGAATTACGGATTACAGTGTGCGGTGAGCTCGTTTCTTGAGGATAGAATAGCGGTGAGATTTTATTTGCTTCTTTTCCGAGAGAAAATAAAAGGGACGTTTTTAGTTCAGTGATTGCTGTGGTCGGAGGTGATCAATAAATCAAACGTTGTTTCAATTTGCACGACCGAATCCATTTTACGAATTCAGTCGATAAATTTTGTAATAATTGCTATACGTGCTCTATTTAATTATTTATCTTCTAAGACAAGTACATATTAAGTTTCTCTTGAGAACAAAGCTCAATGTCACGTCAGTTACTCTCTTTTCACAAAAATCATCCCACGTCTCTAATTGGAGAAACTCTCGTGAACTACGGTCTATTAAACCCTTTCGATCTTCTACAAGTAGCATAGAGACTGAACGTCGATCTTCTCGAATTGTCATAAAACAATTGACCAATGAAATTATCGGGATTACGAGCGTCGTAAATACTTCAAGATCGATCGGGAATCGCAAATCCAGTTTAGCGAGGAGATCGGGAATGGAATGGGAATGGGCATCAATCAGGGAAAGGCAATAGTAAAAGGGGAGTGCAAGTGCGGCAGAAAAGGCAACGAACGCCCGGAGCCAACGGGATGATCGTTTCCGTAATAAAAATCGTCAACCAGATCGTAGCTCACGTAACGATACAGGGCTTGAGCCACTCCCGTTCGACCAATCAGGCCATCCCGTGCCACTTTAATGTATTCAAATGTAAGCGGTAGCAGTGTTTATGTCTTGACATTGCAAATTGTGCCGGCTAGGCTATAACTTATAGTAATTGCTGCGCGCCGGAGTAATTATTTATACACGTGATATAGCGTATAGATGGCTGCGCCCATGGTTATTCCGACCACGAGCCAGTATCTGTATCTCGGCTGTTATAATTGTAAGCGTGAATATCGAAAAGGTCTTCCTGATATTAATCTCAGCCGCGCGCCGACGAATCGGCGACTTCGATGCCTCGCGCGAGACACAAGACGGAATTCCGCGACGCGGGGAAAAACTATCCGTCGTGGTGGAATTAAAATTCGTTCTTCTTTCGTTTTCAACGAAATCATTCATTGAAAATGCATTTCAATTTTATAGTAGAATAAAAGAATATGCATAACACGATTTTGGTAAATTAAAGTATCGACATTGTTTAATATATTGGCTGATCATGATGGTCATCGGTGACCAGCGTTTCAAATTTTAAAATGAAAATGAAAAGTAATTTAAATTGAAAAAAAAAGATTAATTGGGGTATATAATACCCCATCATTTTTTAATGTTAGGAGTTTGATTTTCTTACAAAGCTATTTTCACAAGAACTCATTAATAAATGTAAAATAATTAATCGTGATAGGTATTCTAGTTAAGTTCAACAATTTTTTAAGAAACTTATAAAAAATTCAATCCTATTGTTCGAGATACTATCGTGCTGCCATCTTACCACCCCCAAGGGAACTTTCAGACCTACAAAAAATGTGTCAATTTTTTTAGGAAATACCTCCGCCCTTTCCAATCTGATTAACGTAAAACCAATGTTCCTCTTAGATCATGACGTAGCGGGGCTAATAAATGTTTAAACCGCGTGTATACATAATCTCGCGTCCTCTAAGAGTCAGGTATCGAAGAAAATTAGGGTGTTTCTTTTTAGGATCGTAAATCAACGTCGGAATTAAGAATTTCAACGACTAGAAGGCGAATCGAGCGTTCGTCGAACAACGCTAAGGGCATTCAACAAATTTCACGGTGTCTGTCGATAAATCAGTTTAAGCATTCAGTCGATGAGAAAGGGGGTGGTTTTGCGGTGTAACAGGTGGTTGAAATTCTCATTCGCCGCGCCTTTTTGCTCCTTTATCGGCAAAAAAGGAAAGAATAAGTTCCAGTTTATGAATCGGGGCGCGTTTAACGCTTCTTAAAAGGATAAAGCGGCCCCGACGGCTTTTTTCAGCAAGGGAAATTGCCCGGCCTTTCACGCGACCACGGGACATATCGACAGAGACCACAACCAAGAGATCATTTTCCTTTTTATTTCCTCCTCTTTCAACGAACTTTATACGAGATTCGTTTCCTTACGACAGGCTTTATTAGTTTCGACAAAGAAAAAAAAAAAAGAAGAAAAGATAAAAACAGGTACAACGAAGGCTGATCACAATGTCCGTTTCACATTTATTTCGGCTCCTTGAACGTAAACTGGCAATATCAACTTATAACTTAATAATAAAATCACGCGTTCAAATTCCTATTTTAATCGTACAAATTACATTAAATAAAATCGACGATTATTTACAAGATTATTCACAAGGGGTAGCTTATTGTACTATGTTAAAGCTTGGAAGTCTTCAGATGCGAGGATACTGAGTTGGCTGTTACTGTTCTCAAGTTCGTCGTCGACATTAAACCTGGATTCTATCATTACTTACAAAAAATCTTATATTAATAATAAATATAACAATGCTTATCGTAACACATGCATCATACTTAAGATAAAACAAGTTACAATCATTTAAGAATAGTGAACGATTTATAAGGCACTATTTTAATGAATGGTTTCGTTTATTAGTATTTTCATCATACTAATTTCTGTTAAATAATCTTAACTAATTTTTAAATAAAGCAATCAAGAGGGAACATGGTTCTTACGAATCACCATGGCCTCCACATATCGCCGTTAGCGCCCGAAGGACCAGCCACTGCGGCAAATTTCATAGGATTAGAATTAGAATTTCTATTAGTCGAACAAGTCGCTCTTCCCGACAAATCCTCCACGGAGATCGCTTGATCTTCTCCAGATTTCGAAATGCCATTAGAAGAAGTTAGATTAATCGATGAACTATTTGTATCTTGATACCTAGGTCTCTTATCAGAGATTACTAAGAGTCCATCCGAATGATGCCTCTTCAGAGACTCTTTCTTGGTTGTCATCGAACTGGAACGATTATAGGTTTTATCAGTAATTACTGATAATGGTTGTCTCAAGTTGGATACCGCCATTCCATTGCTGTTCAGCGTTTCAGAGGAATCGGCTTCTTTCTTGGACGCATAGTTCGTTTCAGACTTAGGTTCCATGAAAATGGTTACTGGGGATTTTCTGTCACTAGTAGAGCTGATTTGTGGCTTCTGGGTCTCCGGTGACGAAGAGAAGCTCTTCGAGGAGACCGAACTCTGATCAGGAATCTTGAAGCGACGTTGTTGATTAGGCGATGCAGCCTGTGCATAGTGTTCAGACTGATGATTCTCTTCGCCATAACTGGACGTGGAAGTTGATGGACTCAATAGTGGACTCTGTGATCTATGGACAGAGGTGAAAGCTGAGGATTGTCCAATTTTCGAGGTAGATTCTGGAGCCGGGGGGAAGAAAGGAAAGTTTGCCGAGATGTTGGCCGACTGGGGTACCAAAAGGGCCAACTCTCCTGTAGGAAGTCTGCTGGGTATCAGTTGAACCCCGTTCGGTATCTGTATCCTGGCACTTCCATTATTATTCTCGTCGCCATTCTGGAAATCGCTCTGGAAACCGACCTTCACCTCCGGATAGAGGCGTTCCGGCATGTAGGGCACGTAGTGGCTGTAGAATGGCGCCATTTGCTGGAGATTGCTAACGCAATTGTTCAAATGTGATACCAGTCGTTGCTTTACAACAGGGTCGACGTTCTCGAGGTGGCTGACGTACCGCGATACTTCGGTAGCACATTCAGAAAATCCGGAACGGAATTTAGTTAGCACCGCCGGGTCGGTAGCGACCGCCGTGCTCAATTGCTGACGCTGTACCGCTTGTAAATGCTTCACCGTCATCTCGAGGATATCGGCCTTCTCGAGTTTCGAATGCCTAGTTGGCTGTAACAGAAAAAAGGACCCATTGATAATTGCAAAATTATTTTTCATTCTTAATTTCATCAAATTTTTCTTAATTTTTCTTAAAATTTTCATCATTCATTTTCGTATGTTCCGATGGTATATCCTAGGGTACATTAATTCCCTAGATCTCGGTCGATAGTGTAGGAAGCAGTAATACCCTCGCTCAGTAAGAGGTTCTCTACTTCATCCATCAGTGGTAAAACAGAAATGCTTTTTTAGGAATGGTAAGGTCGTTTTCACCTTGTTCAAAGCCCAGTAATCAAATCGTACCCTGAGGATACACTGCGGGATGAGGTATGAATACTGTTCGCGGGTTTAAGAAAGCTATGATGCCTCGGTAACGCCCACGTAATTGGCTTGATACGTTCTGTTACCTTAATAACAGAGCAGTGACTTCGGTAGCTAGTGCGAGCAATTTTATAGTCAGCCTAAAGCAACGTATTGCGTTCTACATGAATTTTTTTTTCTAATTTACATCAGTAATTTCTATGAACCACCCGTCAGTTGCATGCAAATTATTTCTCTGGTAACAACAAGAAGAACCTTTGGAATAATAATTATCCTAACCAGAATCGCGTTTGTAAATGAACCGTGGGACGTGCGTCCGATCTTGAAAGAAAAGTATCCAAAAAAAAAAGAACCAATCTCTTCTTCGTGGGAACACGATAGATCTCCCAACTTTCCCGGCGCTTTTTCCATAGCCCGCTACAAGATCAGCCCTTTCAATATTCCTTACACTTCCCACTAGCCTTTTAGGGATCAATCGCTCAATACCAATGCAGTTCTAGAGCCTCGAAATCCTATTGTGCCATTTCTACGCTACGCTTCTCGTCCCTGGATCAGGCTAGTGCTCACATTTTTATGGTAAATCAGCGGTCACCTTCGAAATAAGCGTGGGAGTCGAAGAAGAGATCGCTTACACAGCCCATTGAAACTCTTTGAATAAGATTTCGAGTGGAGGGTGGTTCGACCGCGTAAACAGGAAGAAACCATAACGATTGTTGTTCGAAACAAGAAACCGAAAATTATGATTGTTATTCGGAAAAGTATCCGTATCGATGGGTAAACACGGGTCCGAAAATCGATTTTCCCGCGGGCGAATTCGACACCCGCGGAGGAACGGGACACCTGCTGAAGGAGCAACTGAAGAAGGCAAAGAGGTCCTCTTCCTTTTTTGGGCGCCGTCCTCGCGAAGCTGGATCCTTAAAGATGATACGGTCAACAAAGGGAGACTGCAACCCGAGATGAGATTCTTTTTTTTTTTTTTTTCTTCGTAATTATTATTTCGAGGTTCCCACGAACGCGGGGGGCGTTTCGTACGGGCGAACGGGACGGACACTGGAGCGAGCAGGTAGCGGAAGTCATCTGGACGAGGAGAGAACGGTGAGAGCGCCTCCGCTTCTCTTACTACACCACTCTTGCCTGAGAAATCAATCTCGTTGGATCGTATTACGCGATCGAGTACTCTGTCCTCGATTACTCGGGGAAAATCTCGCGAACGCAGGTGAAACTTCCTTTTTGAATAATCCTGTAGAATACATTGAAATCCAATTTGGGATTCTACTTTTGGAACGTAGGAAAATTTGATAGATTCAATTTTAGCTTGGAATTTGAATCGGTTCTTTCTTCGTGATTCCAAGAACGTGTACAAGGTTGTGTCATCAATACTGGGACACCCTGTATAAAAGTGCTGTCATCTATTATTTCAGAACTATGTATTAGTCATCATATTCGGGATACACTGGAAGTGACAAACAGTGTGAAATATTCTATTTTTAGAACGTGCTGGTGTAGACTGTGTGTCGTAGACAGAGGTCCGTCCTCTAATTTTGTAATTTAATGATTTGATCGAATATTATCCATTCGTTGCATAATATATTACACTAAATAGCTCCAGTCTGGATCGTGTTTGAATCTTTGGTCCAGTGTAAAAATTTCCTAACTTAATTGTTAGCCGTAGCAAAAGGTCGTGCAACGAAATGCGATTCATTTGAAAGAGGGATCAAGTGGAATGTGCCCAACACTGGCTTGGCACTCGGTTGGACGAACTGAAGTGCCATTGTAGAGTCTACAGCGGAGATTACGTGTTGGCAGAGGGCTACCACCATCCGTTCCCACGGCAAGGCATCTAAAACGCTAAAACAAAACCCGTCCACCTCGTGCTACTAGGTCCTGATTTTACGGTCGAAAAACAAATCGTGTCGCAGAAGAGGAAGGCGGCGATGAGAAAAAGGAGACGGCCTGATCAAACGCTTCTATCCAACATCCGCTAAGCGAGGCTACTCCTATCACTTTAATTAAAAGATCGACTCTTGACCTTTATACACTCGGCACCGAAACGATCTGTCATGGTTGCTCCGTGTGGATCATCTGACGAATTATAATTTCGTTCAATTGCCACTTCGTGGTCGAGAAGAATGAAAGAAATTGACCGAAGAATATATATATCATTATAATATTTCAAATTAAAAATTTGGTGAACGAGAAATCCTTGATTGCAGCAAGGAAAAACATTCGCCGTTCGTTCTTCGAGGCTCTTGATGAGAGAGCTTGCGCATATTTTCGCGTTATCTCTCGTAAACTCGGATCACGTCGCTAGATAAATCGTGCACAGGTCACGTTTTACCGTGGCACGTTTCGGGCGCCGGCGACAACGTGGATTCCACGAGTACCGGCCTGAAATCACGCGTATAGGCGCACGCTTCTGCTTATCGTCCTCTCGGAGCTTTGCTGATGCGACGTTCCTCGTTAAGAATTCCTCGTTACACCGTGTCACGCGATTGAGAGATTAAAATCCCGTTGGCAATCCGTCCGTCACAATCTAACTGGCTAATCGATCGTCGAAGATCGAACGTTATCGCGTGTCCTGATAACAGGTTGGATAAACGGGGACGAGGGTTTCTGTACTCACGTCTTTTTTCATCGCCTCGAGTATCAAGCTCTTCAGCTCGTCCAGACACTGATTTATCCGAGCACGCCTCCGTTTCTCCATGATCGGCTTGTTGCTCTGCAATTGAGGGTTTCATTGAATTTCAAGAAGCTTTCGATGATTATGCGAGAATTTCGTGATTTCTGTTATCTATGATTTCCAGTATTTGGTATGAGTACTTCTGGTTGAGTAATTAACATGTTACTTGATAAGTATTTTAAAATTTCTTTATTGGAAAAGTATCAATTCATTATACAGGAGGTCCCAGCAATAATGTGCAACCAATAGATAATTCCTAATGAAAAAGTATATCAAAAATGTAGAATTAAATTTTGGAAAATTTATAGTCAGAAACTACATGTTGGATAGATTTTCAAAAACATTTTATTTTGCATTTTTGGCTTATTTTTTGTATCATCCTTACTGAAACGCCCTGTATAGATCTAAAAATAGAAATCTAATGATAATTAGTAGGCATAGTAACACGTGCTCGTATAAATTTAATTTATCCAATTTTGTCAAATCACCACGTGCTTACTTTACCACCCTGCATTCTTCTCAAAAATGACTATCACTAAACGATAGAAGTATCAGAAAATTCCCAATAACAGGCAAATACATTTTCTCAGATTTTTTAATTTTGAAAATTTTTCAAAAAATTTCAAATGAATTTTACCCTCCGCAATTCCGCCTTGGTCATCCCTGGCTGCGAATGCGACTCAGGTTCCTCCTCACTGCCTGACATCTTGTAATTATAATAATCCACCATTTATGCACTGATACAACACCGTTATTAAAATTCCCAAGCACAATAAACACTTTCAATGTTTCTGAAAGTATCACGAGCACGTGAACTGATGTTCCATAAATTCACACGGTTCCTCGCGATTTTTTCACGTACACCGATGAAATCGAAGAGGGAAATTTCGCTGGCATCCGTAAAGGGGATGATCGCCGCTACCGGCGACGTCCCGCTTGGGGTGTGGAGGGTAACTGTTTGACGTTTTCGATTTCGAAGACCGCATGCCGATGCACTCACCAACTCTGGAGTGGGGTGAAGCGTGTCCTGGAGTGGGGTTGCCGGATACCTTTGGAGAGGGGAGGTGCCCGGTCCTCCTGAGACCTGTTGATGTGTGGGAATTCACGCCGTCCCCCAGGACATAGCGATATAGTCTGCTCCGAAATTTGAATCTCTCCTCTGCCACTCCTTTCGTCGCTTCGCACGATGTTTTTCTTTCCATTTTCTTTCTCCACGTTGGAGCATTATAAAATTTCATATAGCATCGAAGGTTAAATAATTTCAAAAAAAAAATCAGCATTAATTGATAAAATCTAAGAATTTCATTTTAATTTTCTTCATATTTCATATAAGGTAATTTGAACAAAAAATCTGTTCTGATATTCCAAGCAAAAGACGATAGATTGAATATTCTAAAGAGGGTTTGCGAGAAGCAGGCTGATTACACGATCGCAGGGAGCCACGCACGACCCCAACACACCTAACGCATACGATAGATGGAGGAATCGTTGGACAGAGAAGGGCAAACACACCGTGTGCCGGACGTGTGTACGTACGTCATAAGTGTGGCTGGCGCGCGCAACGCGATACGATGCCAGCGATGCATACGAGAGGGACGTGAGGGCTTGTGTGGGAATTCTTCTGAAACGTTAAATAGTGTTTACTCGGCACCGCAATGTTCTGCTCGGTCGTTTCATCAATGAACTCTTTCTTTTACGCAACGCCGATGAGAAGAAACGCGCCGAAAGCAGGCAACCCCATGGGAAAACGCGAAACCGAATCGCGCACGATCGTTAAAACTATGATTTATCCTCTTGGAAATTTTCATTAGAATTTTTCTACAAAATTCAAATTTTAATTTAGGATCTTAGAAATTTTTCAATCCAAAGGCTACAATGTCAGAAGCGAATCAGATGAGCGGCACGCTTCTAAGAAGTAACACCTCGTCAATAAACGTATAAAACTATAAAAAATAAAGACATTTTACGGTGATCGTAACGCGTTCACGAAACGGCAAATATACGCGAGACAATAAATGCTAGACATTTGTTTTGCTGACAAAATCAGTTACAGCCCATTTGAAGAGGCAATGGCGGCCGCAATAAACAGATAAACCTTTACGACCCGCGATTATTGCACCGGACAACTTTTACTTTTAGAGGCCTGTAACGTGGCAGGCCCGTTGCCAGTGTTTCCGACTTTATACTACGTAAACGTCCCTATTGACCCGTTGATTTATTTCACCGTCTCTAGCCAGCCAGTCCTCCATGATTTCCGGGCAAATACGATAACAATCTTCGTTATATTAATGGAAATTAATTGTCCCATTCGTTAACGACGATTCCTGGTTGATCGTGTTTGAAATAGAGACGATTTGAAATTAGAATAAACAAATCAACCCCTTCTGTACCAAATTACGTCCGAGACTTCAAGAAGATTCTTAATGACTTTTTAAGTAGTTTATCGCAATCTAGCTCACAGCTGAAATAATTTCACATCGCGTCATTGCGTCACAATGTGACTAGCGATAGTTGCGCGATAAATCGTCTCTGGAAACAGCTGTGCCTGAAAACTTCCGCGTTAACATTGCTCTTTGCTTGCATTATGTTCGTGCATGCAAGGCAGATGCACGTATACCGACAATCCGTGTGCTCTTACGTGTAGTTTCGGATCGAAAAATCAAGATCCAACCTCGACCAGACGATCGAACGAATAAGGGCAGACGTTTCTTTGAGCAAGGGTAACTCACCCCTTGTTTCTCGCTCGTTTTACGATCGACTCGCTCTCGGATACCTCTTCAGATTCATTCGATAAAACGGTTCAAAGGGGAAAACATTGAACTTCTGAGGTTTGCAAATTTCATAGGGCAAGCTTTGTTTGATTCGATCGTTATCCAGCTTTTTTATTGTAATGGGATTAGGCTCGATGAAAGTCGAGTGTGTTGTTTCCGGTCGGGACACGTGGAATTTTTCAATTTATTTCTCTGGTAGATGTTACTTACATTTGATTTTTATTCGAGTTTCGTTAAAAATAGTGTAAAAATATTTATACTGCACATTTCAGTCGCCATTTAATTTGTTGAGTCCGTTACATCCCTGAAAAAGGATAGGTCCCCGTAAAAGTAGGTAGTTTATGGTTTTATTTCGGGTACCTAGCATCAGTAAATGCATAATGCGCTAGCTAAACTGCAGCTTTGTCCCTGGGACTGGTATATTATTGCGTAGCCATGGAGGACCCCCTGAGTTACAAGAGGGACCGAAGCAACAGCCTCGAGGCCCCTTCTCGTTTCTGCATCTGTAAAACTCTGGACTCGGAAGTTCCTACGTAGGGTAGAGACTGGACTTCCACAATAAAACAGGCCGCGGCCTTGAATTTTGTTTTTAACTTATCGCCCCTCTTGGTGCACCAAAGATCATCGTTCACCGTTAACGTTCTCTATACCTGTGCGTAGTTACGATTTATTACAAGCTCTTAAAAATCATTCTGATCTCGCAAATGGAAAAATTCCTCTTCGTTTCTGGAGAAAAAGAAGATCGAAAGGTTCTGCATTAAGTAATCCAAAGGTTTCGTGTTATTCCCATGATCCAGAAATTCCCATAAATATTCCAACTAGCTGTCACGACGGAAGGCGTTCGGTCAGATGTCGCGACCTGCTCATTAACCCTGAGAAAACCGAGGGAGCCTCTAGCGAATACCGCTTGACCACGAACCTCTTGAGCAAGATCAAGAAAGCGAGTCTAAATTTGGAACGCCCACCCTCTGTCGCGGGAATCGATCTTGGGATCCACCTGCAGCTCACCATGGGATCCTTTAGGCAGGAAGGAAACGGTATACCCTGAATCTTGAAATCTTCGCTTCCGCTGGTCGATGCAGGCTTCCTAGTTTCACGAGGGAACCTCCTAATCGACTCTTCTCAAATTAATTTGCTCTCACACGGTTAATGCTTTCGAAACCTATGGTTATCCGATGATAAATATCGTTCTAATATGGTTAATGCGAAGGCGTGAAAGCTTTGAGAATTGGAAGAGTTATAAGAAAAATACAAACTAGTATAAAAATTCATTTTATTACAAAGGAAGCGTGTTAGGGACGCCTCTATGAGGCACCCCAGAGTCAGTCGTAAAAAATGCGTGCGTGGGGTCGTTTTTAGCCGACATCTGGATTGTCGTAGCAGGGAGGCGCCTAGATTGTGGAATACAGGAAAATGTAACTCGTTTTCGTGGGAGTTTGATAAAAAAAATGTCCCATTCGCGTAGCAGACGGTACCATTTATAACCGGGTATTTGTTTCTACCAGTGGGGTAAAATTCCCATGAATTTCCTCATTAAAAAAAGTAGCTCTTCCTCTACCACTTCTTGCTCAAAATTCCATACATATTATAAATAACAAGTACTGCTTTAGATTCTTTGCTCAGCTTGTATTTTCCAGGGTATAAGAACGAATGCAATAAAAATGCAATTTCGGGGTACTGTTTAGGGCCACAGAGAAATTGAAAGCAAACGCTGAACGTGACAGAAAGTTTATACCTTAGGTAGTCTGATCTATTCAAAGGTATATAACTCGAAGATTCGTCGAACAAAGCTTCTAAAAATCCCGATCGTAAATTGGAGGTACCCTATTCAGTTAAATTGGGTCAGTGTGCCATTCCGCTGGGAATCGGGTCGTGTGCTGGACACACGTAAGGAAAACGATTACAATGGCGAATGCATCCAGGTAATGCTCTATATTACTACCTTCGGCATCATTGAAGCCATTGGAACAGATACACGTGCCATTCGCTAGTACATATTAGGGTAAAATATTGAAAACAGAATAGTCTGAGAGATATTTCAAACTTCTTTTTACGTAGATCGATTGTTTCAAACATTCTGTATAAGAAAACACGGTAAAATAAGAGTCTCGTTGCAAAGCTTCCGTCCATCAATCAGCCATCTGTTAAAATCCCCATTAGACGAACAATAACTCATCGATTTTAAGCAAAGCTGCAAACATCCAGTTCCCAACCCGGTAAGCGAAGAAGAAGGCCGATTCAACCCTATCGAGGTCCACCTCTTGCTACGCAGTTGCGTCTACGTACCCCTTTCCAACAAGGTGCACCAAGTAGCCACCCCATTCTTACGCGTCCCCTTCCTTTTCCGGCGAGAATGCTCAGCCTCGGTTGGCTTGGTCGGCTCGCAGAAGTTCGTGTCGGGTCCTCTTTGCCTGCCTCTTCTGGGTCGCGCAAAAGGATCACCTGGCGACGGTTCCCACGTTTCTGCGATTCGCGTTTCGCTTCACCCTTTACGCGGCCGTCGTCGTCGCCGTGGTCGTCGTCGTCGGTGGATATTTCGGGCCCATAGTGCCGCACACGATGGAAAAAAGGATCCGTGGAACGGTGGCGAAAGCGAGAAGGAAAAGAGGCAAGTGGGAAGAAAAGAAAACGAGCCGTGCCTCGTGCATCTATTATGGGGCCCTGACCGCTACGGAGGTGCGCGTGGCTGACACACGAGGGACCCCGCGATAGGGAACCTACGTTTTATTGGCGAGGGAAAAAGAAAACGGTGCCAGCACGGCTTCGGCCCGTGCAGGTACGTATTTGCATAGAAAGGTTGAAATTTCGTCTCCTCTAGCTAACTGTTTCCCTTCGGGTCGTGGGAGGCGAGGGGGTCTTCGTGAGAATCTTTTATACGACACTGCCTGACTGCGCAGCTCGTTACCTGAATCTTCAATTACTCCATTTTATTGTTTTACGATTATTTTGCTGATGGTTAAGGGTACTCCTTTTACATTAGTCGTCGAAGACAGTAGAGAAATCAAAAATAAAATTTAGAATTGAATTCTCTGATTGTTATGGATACAGTAACTCAATATTTTCAACACATCCGGTAGCAACCGGGCTCCACCGGGTCAAATACCGAGACGAACGGTATAAAAATCTGTGTTCACGAGTCCGTTAAAATCATTTGGCGGTCCATCTTTAGGAAACACGATCTGTTTAGTCTTCGGTGCTTCGAAATGGACCCCTCTTTCGTGGGACCAATCGTTTGTTTCAGGAACCGTAATCTCGAGACTGGATTGTTTTTGTATTGTCATCTTAATTACCTTTGCTCCAAGAAATATTTGGATTTGCTCGTAGCAAAGGGTTTACGCTCACGTGGTACTTAAATCACCTCTTCCTGTGGAGGAAAGCATAACCGGAAACGGGGTTAAGTCCTCGCTATTTTTAATAGCTCCTCTTTAACCCTCGTCTGAACAATCCGGTAGTTGGATACCTATTTTTATACCTTCTTAACAAAACGATTACTGAAATTATTAAGAAACACTCGAGAGGAAACAAAGGGAAGAGGACCCATCGCGCAAGCGGGACAAAGGATGGTCGAAAGTGGCAAGGGTCACACTTGGACCCCGTCTGTCGCGATTTCAGCGAGGTAGCAGGGAACGGCAGGTTGCTGCATCGACCTGGCCGATGCAGAAGCACGATGTCAAAGCGGCAGCGAGCAACCTTGCTCGACGGAGGCGCTCTCCTCGCAGCCAGGCGCCTCGAGAGAGTGCGAGCTGGTGAGAACACTCCGCGCCACGCGTTCCCACCATCCTCCTCGGCCATCTTCGTCCACCTCTTCGGACGTATTCGGCTCGTAGTTCGCTCCCGATATCGGCATCGGTCCCAGTCCTCCTGGGCCCGTGTGCCCTTTTGTTACTGAAAATTGGCAGCTCAGCATTGGCCCTGTTTGCCCAACGGAGCACCAACCTCGAGGTGTCGTAATGAAGTTTCGAAAGGAACTACTGCTGACTCTTTGCTTTTAATTTATGCGGAACGGTCCCTTCGGTGGTTGCATGTGTTTGTTTATTAGGTATGCGGCCAGCTCTTTCGGCCAGAAGTGTTCGATTCTCTGGATAGAGAGTTTGCGTTATTAATTATTAAATTTCGGACCCACTTTCGGGTCGTTCGGTTATTTCTAGGAGAACAGGTTTTCTTAGTCATTTTTATGACGGGACAGAGCTGAAATTTATTATTACCCACTTGCATCACGTTTCAAATATGTCCTTGAATTCTAATCCTTCCGGATCCTGCAAAATTCCAGTTCGAACAAGGAAAGTTCGCAGAGAAGGTTCTAGGTAAGAAAGGGTTTTACCTCGTATTTCCTGGTCATTCGGTACGTTTGAAAAGGGAACAGGCAGAATAGCAATTAAAACCAATGACGACCACGATCGAATGGTTGCTCGTACGAGCATCTGCCGTTCTCATTGACGCAACGTGACGATTTAACAATGGTGGGTTCCTTCGAACGACGATCGACGTAGCCCGTTTCTCGAAAAACACGTCACCGTCGCAGCTCTATGCAAATTTTCCCTCGAGGTCCCGTTGGGGTACGCTCTACCTCCCGTGAAATTTGTCACTTCGAACGAGTTACTTCGAGCGAGTAAACCGGCTATTAAGCAGGAAGAAATCGGCTGCTTGTTTCGCAACTAGCTAGCTATTGTCTACTCTTTGGTTTATACGTGAGAAGGCTCGAACAGGGAAAAAAAGGTACGGAAGTTATTGATTTGAGCTAGCTGGCTGTTTTTACTAGTCTATTTGTATGCTCTACTTTGTTCGATGTCGTGCAAGATACTTTGAAAAATTTTATTTGTTAATCCTGCTATACTCCTAATTATTTATTAAAGATCATATAATTAGTAGACTTCGTTCGATAAATTAGAATGTTAATTACGACAGTTTATTATCGCCTTGGATTTTGTCGAAGTGTTTGACGTCATCATAAAAGATATTTTTAAAAGACCTCATTTCACTACGTTGAAATGGTATCTAAGAAAATTTTCCACTCTTCCTCGTGCTGATGGTATTCTTTTTGATATGCATTAGCCTTGGATCTCGAATCACCGATGATACAATGAAGGGACACCTTGATGGCAAGATCGTTGCATCAGCTGGAGCAAATGTGCTCGTGCTCCGTTCGTATCTGGGGTGTTGAACAATGCAATGGTCCAGTACGAATCGTAGGGGGCCTTTCTTAAAGCAGTCTTCGATTTTGATGGCCAAAAATAACGGCACGCGCCAGACGTCTGTCTGCAAACCGATTTATCGATTTGCGGAAAGCAGATGGTGGCTAGGAAATCGATAGCAGGCTAGAAATATTTTAGCAGCTATAAATTTTTGAATTATTTTCGATACACCTAAAAGATACTGCCATCCAGGGAATGAATTATGGAATTTTCAGGTGCTATTAAAATGTCTTCTTTATTTATTTATTTTTCTACCTTATTGTCAATTTAGAAATGAGAATAGACCCAGTATGAATTATTCTTCTATTAATTAATTTTACCACCAACTCTGAAAATCTTGAATTAAAAATCGTTCCACGTGCAAAGGTCGATCCTAGCGGGACCTCGGTATCATTTCAAGATGCACACGAGATACATGCACGACACGGTTAGATCGGTGCTTCTTATTCCGAGCCGAAGGGAAATCCCTTCACGACGTTTGCCGAAGGGTGGCGGCATTCTTGGTGCCTATGTTAAAGGGACCACAAGCCATGAGCAAGGAGGGAAGAAGGACAATGGCTTGCGCAAAATGCTTTTCTTGCCGGTTAAAGAAGGGGAGCTTGGCACGCGACCAACGTCACCTGCCCCGTTCTACGACCCACTGAAGTCCTTGTATCGATTCTCTTGCATGCAGCTGCAATGTCGTGCTTTCTTGCGTCGATCAGCAGACCGAGACACCTCCGTGTCGTTATCTTAGCCACGACATATGGCAGAAACGTTGAGATTCCTTGTTTCATGCTACCGCCGAGTGATTTCGTGTTACCTTCGCGTCGAATCGAAGGCGTTTCCGTGCACCTGCTACCTGCTTCGATTCGAACAAACTGCTTTCTGGGTCACCTATATCAAGTCGAAACGTTTTATTCAAAGGCATGATTATTTTAGGTAGTGGAAACAAAAATGTCGTGCGACGGAATTCATTTTATGACATTCCCATAACGATAGCGTTTGTAATCATGCACATGTCACGTGTATACCGATGGCAACACCTGGAATTTGTTTCTCATGGCGAACGATTCCCCTGCAATAACATACAGGTAATAGAGATCTTTTTAAATTTATCTATCGAGTTTCTTTGGGAACGGTTCATCGTAAAGAGAGCCTTCTAATTACTAGGCAAAGGACAAGACCTCTCGTCTTCAGATGCAAATTCATGTCCCACTTAAGCAAACTACAGGACATGCGAACATATTTTGCATAATCCTAAATTTAACAATAACAAGTCTGCTCTCACAGCTGCTGTATGTTGAACACTGTGGAAGATTAACCTAGTCTTGAAAAGTGCTAGGGCACGCTGAACCAGGTAACACCTCAATAACTAGTGTAAGTGGTTGACCGCAATTTAATTGTTCGAGAAACTAGTACACGAAGAATGACGAAATCCATGACTAATTTTCTAGTTCGTTATCTAATTCAAGAAATGTGCAAAGGGACGAAGAAAATGATGCTTAAATTCCAAAAGCCACCCTTTATTAAATCGTTTAGTACATTTCTGTCACACCCTTGCGTCCTTAAAGCTCTGTTATTACCCAGTCTCTAAAAATCCAGAAAAAGACACGGAAAGGATGAAAGGAAACAGGAACAAGAAACTCGTTCTCTTCTTTCAGCCATTCTTCCCGTCGTCCGCAAATCCCTAAATATTTCGATACCACACGTTTCCTCCGTGCACACACTCGTCAAGAAACACACGTGCTCCTTTGCATCTGTCTAAAGTTGCATCTGCAAATTTCTGGATCCCACGACCCCCAGGACCATCCAGGACGACTTACCTAAGGAAACAAAAAAAAAAAGAAAGGAAGAAATCATTACCCCGTGCGACTTCCCCTTCTTTACGTCACGGGGGTTCCGAGGCACATGCTCGTGACGTCACGAGATCCACACGTCATGGGACGTGACGTCGATCCTCACGGGGGCCGAAATCTTCAACGAGGCATCTACAGGGTGCTCGAGAGCCGTGGGGAGAGACCGTGGTACCGAGGAGGAAAAGAAGATGGAGGAGACCAATGGGGAGGAGGGTAGAGAAACGTGCAAAGGAGAATGAAGTGGAATTACGCGGGACGCATGCGAGAGGGGTGCACACGTGGGAAAACGGCACGCGTCCCTCTTGGCCCGGTGTCACTTACACCTGGGATTTTTTCGGTATTTATCAGCACGACGTTCGACTTGCTGGAATTCCTTCGTGTGACTTCGCGTGGCGGCCTCGATTCCCCGGGAATCGATCAAAGGAACGATTATTACGGTCCGCGAGGGACCCGTTTTCAATTCGGCTCTCTTCTCTGGCCTGAAAGAAATTCGATCTGATGAAACTTTTGGCGAGTTAATGGGGAAAGATGATGACAGGGTGAGTTTGAATTTCGTGTAGGATCAAGGTAGATGGGCAGAATTTTTCAATGTTAATATTTAGAACCTTTTCAAAGAAAAATTGAAGCCCATAGTCCATAATAGAAAAATAATTTCAATGGTTTAATAAAGTCATGAAATTGCGGATGAGTTTGATGAGCACAGGTGTAACCAGCAGATTGTTAATTTATGTTCAACGAGAAATAATTACGCATTTACATATGATGTCGTATGTTGGACCACCGTGAGAATGCGTGATGAGTTATCAGCACAATTCCCATGGATGCCTCAACACCTGGCAGAATGCGACCGCAGTAGAAAAAGTTTTGTCCGTGAAAAAGGCAAGATCCGGTCGCGATGCATGCTCGAACGTCTGTTCTTATAGACAATAATTGTCTGTTAATAACGTCCGGTGGGTTAATGACGCACATGGCAAATAGTTTAACTCTTTGCGACAGATGTTATTAGAAGAGTCACGTTATTGTTTAGTAGTGTAGCGATACGTATAATAAGTGTAGATTTTGAATAACATTTTCAATTATTTTCTACAGCAATTAAAGTTCTTTTTAAGGCATATAAAAATAAAAAATTTCATGTAATTGCGCGTTTTGAAAGCAGTACTACTATTGCCATCTAATAAAGAACTGCATCTTATGAGATCTCTTGTCTCACGTTCTGAAATACCGACATTATTTGAAAACTTCACTTTTGCCACTCTTTTTGTCGCGCCTTTTACGATTCAGGACGGTGATTTTAGAAACTGTTCGAGACAACATGATCGAGAACGGTTAAGTAGGTATCTGCTATACTGCTTGATAGTAAGTTAGTGATTCCTTCTATCTAGTGTAGGTATAGATCATCTGTTAAACTGCTAAAAGTGCAATGGTTTCTGTGAGCTTGAAGCGCATTCCATTAGATGGCGAGCTAAGTTCATTCCAGGGATTCTTATTCAATTTATATATTTATAATTTTTAAATTTAGATTTATATTTTTTTGTAAATTTCAGTTTTATATAAAGGGTTCAAAATTGTTATACTTGCAGATGCGTCTCTTTACAAACCACCGAAACCAGAAACGTGTGAAAACAGAAGCTCTCAATACCGGAAGGGATCCTTTTTTGTAACTTGCCAAAACTACGTCTGAAACATCCTGCAGGTAAGAATTAAAAGGGACAATTTCCGGGATGCGTTTCAAGATGAAGTCCTGTTATGCAATACAGTTAGGTTTTTACGAAATCTTCCACCTGCTATGATCTCGTAAGTAATTGAAATCAACGCCATTATGTAGTGACATGTGTGAGCGCAGGAAGTGAACGCTTTTTCCTGAAATTTCTTTCGCTACGCTTACTTCTTTCATCTTAATTAACCCCCATATGACGGAGTTCAACTGTAATTGTAGGTTCTTTTGTATTCGCATTTTTATTTCTTAAGTTACCAAAAAATAGCTTGAACAAAAGGGGATGAACATCGTCGTAATGTTCTCCGCGTAAATTAAAATTTATTTTTTCCACGAATCATCACGCGAACCGTTCGCACGCTCTTCTCGGAAGCTCAAAGTAACCAGCACGTGTGTGGTCGAAAATTAAACACATAATAACCTGCATCCTCGTGGATAACCGTCGCGTTTAGCCACACTCTTGGCCCCCATTTTTATAGCGTGCTATGAACGCCCGCTCGCCGCGCTTCTCGTTAGCTCAATTTTACGATCTAGCCCCAGCAACCGTTATTTTTCGTAATTCCGAAGCAATTACACCACTATGCCTTCGATCCTCTAAAACATCGCCGACCAGGGTAATTACATTGGGTGCAGGGTTTTATGGACTGCGACTATACAGTGTACCCCTTTCCGCCCTTTACCGTGCGATGGAATCGGTAAAATTGATTGTAATAACCGAGGAAAATTACAAATGCCTTGGTATTATTTGCAAAAAAGATTCCAAAAAGAACACCCTACCATCAAGAGCGTCTGATGGCAAATAGATTCTTTTGTGTTCTGAATGGATTCTTCTCTTTACATCGACAGTAAATGTAAGATTTAATCATTTGAAGTTTAAAAATAAGGATTAATTTATGATTATGAAGAATTTTCTTGGTAAAGGGGTGGATATTGACCCCACGAATGATTAATCGAGTACTCATTCACCTGTTCTTGAATATAAAGAAGCTTCTTAGGCCTGAGTTACCAGCATTCATTAGTCAAATGAACCTGTACGAAAGAAATTAATAGCATGGATTGGACCTCTTCAAAAAAGAGGGGTTGTTAACCCTTTGATTGCTGAATCAAGTCAATAACATTTATCATTGTTCTTTTATTTCATTTCATTTATTTTTTCATTTTTTTACTCAAATTAAATTCTACCGAATACAATAATATGTACAATAATGTACACGCGAGTGCAATTAATGCAACTCATAGTGGTAGCGTGTTCAACAAGTTGGCGTTAATTGCAGAACGCGATGATGTACCTCCACGGCGGAGGGGGTAAAAATTTGTCCCACGTCCCACGGTTCTGGCATCGCTGCCTCCACCCTCTCCGTTCGAAAGGATCGCACGGGACGAACGCGTGGGACTCGCTTCGATGGAGCGGAACACGTGGTAGGCATCGGTTCACGATCGAATCCGAAAGAAACCGAGCTCGGACGAAGAGGGAAACGCACGATCCACGTGTGGAGAGCGTGCCGCGCGTGAGTACCGGTATTTATTGGTGGGGATACCGTGCCGTGGATCCAAATGGTGGGGGGATCTATTGCGATCCACCAGAGTGGGACTCGGCGCATTCTGCTGGCGCTATCTGGTAGGATTTAGGTGAAATTATACTTTCATTCGAAAGGAATTAAGCATTTAATTTTAAACATTTAAAAATTTCTCTGCGTCCATAAAGTCACCCTAACTTTTTAATGCGACCACCAATGGGTCTCGTGCATCTATCGGTATAAATGATGAAAAAGGGTTAGCCTCGGTCGGCTGTAACTGATTCACAGAGAAGGCATGCGGCGCGCAAAATGACCCAACTTGCTTTTTCCCGCGGTAAAAGTTAATTCGGCCTTTTTGCCGGGTCCACGACGCGGCTCGCCGTGTGTCCGGTATTTTGATGAGCAGCAACAGCGACCGGTCAGGGAATTGCAATTTGAATTAGCCGCGAAAGCCGAGCTAATGATTCGTAAAGAGCAAAACAGCGGCGTGCACGAGCCGGCGATATTGGTGGTTCCGCAAGAAAACTCCTCGCCGCTATCCAAAGACCGTGAAAAGAGTAGAAACCCGGCTACAAAATCGGTTCGGGGTTTCTTATTACCGGTATCGCATCCCGGCGGTTCGGTCGAAACGCGATAAACGTTGTCGCGTTAATGTTCAAACCCGTACCAGCTACCGAGAAACAACTAATGAGATTGGTAACGGTCGCGATAATTGTGCCAATTACCGCGGTTAATGTTATCGTTACGCCTGCCGTCGCTGAACATTTGCTTGTTAATGCGAAAATGCATTGCAAAATGATACGTTTCGATTTCAACGCTCGTTCTTTCGCGTTCGTACCCGTCGTATCGTTCGATTACCGCTTCGCGATTAACTAATTGGGTTAGCTAGATAAGTGTTTTTAATTGGGATACCAGCAGGAGGCTAATTCCACTTATTACGCGATAGGTAATCGTCGACGTTTTATAAGGACATTTCAACTTCTAAAAATCGAATATATTTTTCGGAGAACAAGTTGATATATCATTTCGCAATTTTATTGAATTCAAAGGAACCCATGGGAGTCTTCGAAAATTCCTCCGCGTACCGCTGCGCCTAATCAGGCTTCATAATTCCTCCCCTGTCGATGCGTCATTCGATTCCCATTCACGGAAGCCCGGCATCCTCTAAAATACGAGCTCGAATTCAGCAGCAGCCGGGAATAATAAACTGCTCGTTGTCGATGCATTACGAGATCGTCGATCGTTTATGAATATCTACAAGGACGAACGACAGCCACGGCATATACACGAGAGCGACTGGTCGGCGTTTCCCGGACTTACAGAAACGGTCGGGAAGAGGAGAAAAAAGCTGAGGGAACGGTGAAGATCTAATCGCGGACACACCGGTGACGTGAGTTACGTGGGTAACCGTTGTCGGCGAGAGACAAAAGTAAACGCTGATGCTCGGCTTCAGCAGCCTGATGCGGCACAAACCGTGCCCACCGTATCGCCAGCTTCATCATATTTATACACCTTGCTCATCGAGCATACTCGTTTCTTTCCTTCGCGCCTTTTCTTCGATACGCGTGGTACTTCGATCAGTGTCTCGTCATATAAGCGTGATCGATGTGCCGTGCACGTAACGCGCCGCGATGGAACACTTTCCGCCCCGCGGGAATTTCATCGCGGACCGATCGATGGCTATCGGTGAATTTCAATCGATTCGCGTTTCGTTCTCCCGGGAAACGCTGCCGGTTGAATGGAAAAACAGGGGCTCGTTCGACATTTGGAAGTATAATGGGCACGGGATGAGGCTCGATCGGCATGCGACGAATATTTAGGAGATTGTAGGCTGGAAACGTTAAACCTTCGTTGATTAAAAATATTATACAGCAGCGGGTTTGTTACCGTAGTCAATGAAGCGGTAAAAATTAGAATAATGATCTTCTTTGATAAAAATTTCATGAAATATAGACACTGATGTTTTAGAAACTAGACGAACTTCTCTGAATTGCACACCTGCTCGGGGCCATTTTTCTCCGACGAATCCAATATTTTTACACTTGTAGCAAAGGGTTAATTACGATCTACGAGGGTCAAAGGGAGTTCAAAGAATGATAGAGAATAATGGGCTGGCTGGCTTTTTACTTTTGCCGATTTTAACGGGGAAGATGGATGAGCCAATTACGGAATCGACGAAATTTCACACCGTCCACAAAAATTCATTAGGGAGGTCCGTGAGCATAAATAAATTCGTACACCCTTCCACGCCCATTCGAACAAAGGCAGGTGTCGGCTCGTTTCGGACAGCGATGTGTTTCAGGATAGATTTAGAATTTCGAGAATCCTTGAGGAGAAAGTCTTTCGCTGCTTCGCGGTAGTCCGAGGGATTCTTCGAAACACTAGTTTACAAGCCTGTTGACATTAATTCCGTGGTGAGAATAGAGGTAAAATGGGAAACTCGAACGGTGAAACATGGTTTTACTACAGGATAGATATATAAAGAATTTATTTTCTATTGGAAAAAATTGTTTCTAATGGAAAAATAATCGAAAAGGTATGTTCCTCTCGATCGAATCGCTATTCTTTTTTTCCTTCAAACAAGATGAAAAGAGGGAACGAGAGAGTGAACGGTACTTTTTTTTTTATTTCGTATCCAGACTTCATGAACGGTACACTCGTAAATTCATCTTTTAAACCCTCAGGAACGTCTTCTCGCTGAGTCGGAGACTTCTTAGAGGCCGTCGGGACTCATTTATTATTCAGATTTATAGCCAGACTCGAGCTGACTCCCACAGATCGGCAGGTCTTTGCAACTCCTCTCGAGTGGCCGCGAGAGCCCTTCAAGTGGGCAACGGAGAGAAGCCTGGAAATTCGACGTTTTGCATACGACACGATCTTCGGTTCGATTCGAATGAAAGCGGCGCATAACAAGCGGACTCGGCTTGCTAGCATTGTGCCGGTCCTCTTGCACGGGTACACGCGTCTCTGATCTTTCGTAACAAACGAGCCCAGATATCTCCGGCCAAGAACAAGCTACGTTTCCAGACTTTCGATAATCCTTTAACTAAAACCTCGAAGATATTCCAGCGTTATCGAGTCGAAAGTTTAGTCGGAAAGCACCCTGTGGGAACTCGTTAAATCACGCCGTGTAACCCTCCTCTAGCCTCTTCGAAACGCTTGATAGCCGAGGCTGAATTCGAGCTGCCCGCTGGTTGCGGCAATAAAAATAATTAAACAATCGCGAGGAACAGCACGGTGACAAGCTGGCTGGAATTCCTGCCGCGGTGTTCACGTAAACGCGGACTTGGTTTGGGGCAGCGAAACGGAGGGAAGAAGAGGATGAGGGAAAGAACGACAGGATGGAGTAAAGGAGAAGAAGCAAGCGGCGAATGGATGGACAGACGGACACGAGGCAGACAGTATCGGATTGATCTCACCGAGTGAACCCAATTACCCACCGAACGGCCAGATTTATTGTTCGGACGAGGAGCTGACTGAGGGATCCTGATGCCCCTGATGGTGGCAGCCACTCTTTACGATGCTCCTGCTGCTGCTGGGTCCTCCAACAACGGATCCAGCCGCGTGCTGGAAGGGTGTCGTGTCGCTTTGCTCACCCAATTATCAGCGGGCCTGACAACGAGCTTAGCCCTCTTCCCTCCCAGAGAAGCGTTTCTTCGCTATGAATCAAGCTACCGCTACGATCCGATCGGATCTACCTTTTGCAAAGCTCCGAGCAACGGTGAACGGATCATAAACAATATATAATTGACATGATTTATCGGCTGGCATTGCTATCTTCGCGGTCACGCGAGTGATCGATACAGATAGGTTTATCTCGTCAGCGATTTTCTACCCTGTACTCGAAGATCGCGAGTGGACAGTGTTCTTCATCGAAAATTGGGTCAATTTTAAACCCCGAGCTTGACACGTGCCGAATTCGAACGATACTCTCCCACCCAAGTGACCGTGGTGTTTCCGCGTCGTCAAAAGTGGCGTTTGGCTAGTCGTGACGGGCAAAAAGTTATGCAGATCGACGACAAAGGGTTGCCCGTTCTCGAAACGGCTGCAGCTGGCTGTCAGAGAGGGCGGGCATACTTTAGCCAGTTGAGACGAAAGTGGAAGGATTCAAGGGTCTTTGCGAGTCGCCGCCGCGCTCCTGTCTCCGAAGCACCGCCGCGATGCTAACTGACGCCTTAGAGGCCACTGATTGAAGTATTTATTGCCGGTAGCCCGGCTGCCTCGCCTTTATGCCCGTGTAATGATCCACTTTTGCATTCGGCCCTTATCTACGCAGCCTCCTGTGTGGCAATCCTTCGACTCCGTTCCTCTCGCCATTTCCTACTGCGGTTAGGATTTTTAACCCTTTGTACCACCTTGTATTAATATCAAGGTGTAATTAAGCTTTCTTTCCAAACACCGTCGATATGGATATTATTGAAATCGATGGAGAAAAGAAAGCCGACGGTAAATTAAACGCTCTTACGCGAACCAGCACGGCGTTTCGCGTAGACCAGTCGAGGCAAGAAGCTGAAACTGAAACGTCGAAAGAGGCTGGCAGTCCTATAATTATATTATTACCCGCTGCGTAGCTCATGACTCCGGAGCCAATTTGTCTTCGACCGCAACGAGTTCGTGCAATTTGTGATTTATCACTGTCCCTAGCCTTTTCTTTTTCTACGTCCGCGCCGCCCTGCGGACCGTATAATTTCTACCACGTCGCGGATTCCGCTCGCTTCGATACGCGGCGGTAATCTCCGCGAGGAACTTGCCAAAATGAGTTACGCAGACAAATGATCCCTCCCGAGAGAGGGCGATATCAGTGAGATTTAAACTTTTTGGCAACGAATATTACGGAGGAGTTTGAAATATCATATCTAACCCGAGCTAAACGTTGAGGAACGATCGAAACGATTCTGAAACGGAATCACACGTTGCCTGTTCGATGATAAATCGCGGCGTCGTGCGATAATTAAAATCGGTCGATTATAAGTGCATTTGGCCCCGGTAATGACGGGGTTGCGCCGAATTCTCTCAAATAACTATGTCTCAATTAGCCTCCCCCCTTCGGGCCGTTTAATTGGCCGCGTAGTTTTAACGGAATGCAAAGGGAACCTCCGGTGGCTTTCAGGGAAGAGAAAAGAGCAATTATCCTGGAATCAGATGGGGCAATTTCAGTGTGCGAATTACGCGCGAAAGAAACGCCGTTCGAGAAGAATGCAACAGTTCTGACTTGTCGAGAGCCCTTCGCTAAAGGAACGGAAGAAAATGTTACAAAGTTCGGCAGAAAGCAGTGTCGGACTTTGAATTCTTCCAGTTGAATCGACTCGATTAACGTTCCCTGAAGAGATCGCGGTTCCATGAATACAGATGGCGGACGAAAGCTTCGTTGCAACAGCTGCTGTCCCTTGGGCTGGCATTAAATCAATTACGCGTCCCTGAGCTTTCACGTTTTACGCTCTCTGCGTTATCCATCCTCCAAAAACATCTTACACGAGACTATTTTCATAATCTCGTTGCTTAATTAGTTATCTTAGAAGAATTATTTTTAAAGACACACGGTTCGTCCCTTTTCGAATTATAATTCCACGGTGTAATAATCCCGAATATCCCCGAAACAGGGGCGCAACCGCGAAACAATCAGCCCCCGACATCGTCTTTTCTCGTTCTCGGCAAATTGAAATTTTTTTTCCTCCCCTCTTTCTGGCGTCGAAAACTGCCGGGTAATTACCGGCGAATTTTAGAGCCATTATGCAGCCCCGCCGTTCAAGACTTCACACCGTTCGCGCACGCTTTGATCCGCACCGAAGGAACAAGGCTGAAAAATAATTACAAAGAGTCCTCCTCGCCGGGCGGGCCGGAAAGCGGCGGTAAATCGGTCTTCCTTCGCCTCCGCCGTCGCGACGGCTGGCGTTTCACTTGAATCTCCTAATGAATTTAAAATGACCGTACCAAGGCTTTTTCGTCCATCGGATCCGTTGACAAAAAGCCGGGTCCCGATTTTTGACGGATGACATCGCGCGTACAGCCGCATAAAAATGCAAATCTCATTCGGGATTCGTTCGCGCGCGAGCCTCCTGTCTACACGCTGCCATGCTTTTTCGTACGCTGCCTCTTTCGGCCCCGTCTTTTTTTCCGCTCACACGCGCGCCATTATGGTGCTTTTCACTGGCCCCGGCAATCTCGGCTAAATTCACTTTTAATGACCGGGGCCAGACGCGGCGTCACGTGAAAATTTAATTTAGACGGACGAAATTGGTAATTCGTCTCGGACGGACGGATAGGGCAGACGTTAATCCCGACGAAACACCGGGGACTTAGGTGATCCACGCGCGAAATTAATCCTTCGCGTATGATTACAGGCCTCTGACGTTTCGGTGGCGTCAAGATGAATCGTACGATTTGCAAATCTGTAATATAAAACAGCACTGTTGCTGTTTTCAGATCTTTCGCGGCGTTCGTGGTTGCAATCTTGCGTTCATTTTTTAATTTCACGAGAACAGGAGGATTAAACGGCTGGTGGATGTAATTGATCCTTTAGGCGAGATTACAGACTTCTGGTGTTTCAAGAAAGTCGAGGAGAATTATTGAATCCGTGATTTTTATCCAAATTAACCTTACGATGTGTTACCATTCACATTCGACGCTCCATTACATCCCTGATTCAACCCTTTTCATCCGGACCTCATTAGCTGTCCCCTTGATTCACAGTTGATCAATCTTCACCCTTTTAGGAGGAAATTTGCTGAGGATCCAGATTTCGGACGACCAATCTAAGTGTCTAACAGCACAAAGAACGACCGGTTACATTCATCCTCGGCTTAATTAGTTCGCGTAATAAGGGTAAGAAACGTGTACGGTCGGTCGCTTAATTAGGTAATGATCGTAGCATTGAAATTGAATTCGATTTTCAATCAATCTCCGATCAGCCTAATTATCGCAATCGACCGGCAGATGTAAAGTTATCTTTGGCATCTAAGAATCTTACGATTTACGTATCCCCCGAGTTAATTTAATCTGCTGGGAACCGAGCCAGAGAGATCCTACACTGGCAATCGAATTGTCATGGTCGATTTATATCTTACAGATCGGTATCTACGATATTTACTTTCATCTGTCTCAATCGAAACGGTCCGCTTAATTGTATTAAAATTGCATTAAGCGGTTAGCCTTTAGGGTGCACGTTAATTAAAGGACCTGTTTCTGGGAACTCTGAGGGCTCCCTTCGCGAATTCACGTTCGAAAAAAAGCTTCGTATTTCAAGAAATTCAATGATTTCTCGAATTAACAATGGAAAGAAATATGAGCTAAGGTGATTTCAATGCTCGGGTATTCACATTTATTAATATCGAATAAAAATTTAAGAAATCCAAGAATTATATCTTTCGCAATGAAAGAAACAGTTGTATCTGTCGCTACCTACCAGTAAAAACTTTTGCAAGGTAAATTGCTTTCGAGTTCCTTCTCGATGAAGTATCATCTGGCCAAAGGTCTCGTAGTACCTTACAACCACCCTTCTCGTATCTTGTTGCATCTAGCGATGGGCATTCGATGCGATTTCCCTTGAATTTTCAATCAAACTTATCGGCATCCTAAGGATTCGTTGGAGAGGCTATAAAATATCGAAAACTCTCCAACGAAGGAGGTTTTCTAAGACGAAAACGCTGGATATTCCAATATTATACGATGTCCACTCCTGGTGTCTGGAATCGAAAAATATTCAACCCTCGCGAAATATACTAGGGATACTCGACCTTTGAATATTTCACCGCGACTTCCCACCTTTCTACATTTTCTTTTGAATTATTTAAATATCTACGATAAATTCTCGTGCCTCCATTTGTTTAATGCATATAAACCTGTCGACGAGATTAATAGCTAGTCAAAATCCTTGGTCTCAAGGTCTAGATAAAGCGATCTCATAGATTTGCAAATGAATTTTTTCGTTGTCTAGACACTTACTGTCAGATTTCGTTTTGAATTACGAGGAGTGCATCGTGTTGTAGAAACTGGGTAATTAAAGTTTTTTGAAGTTGCGTAAGTTGATCGTTATCTGAGTCGTTCATGGTGGGAACGATCATTGTTATCAAGGATACGTTTACGTAATTAAAAAAAATTTTCATGTCAAGATATTCTAGAGACAAAACACCTGAATCAAGGTTTACCTTGCTTTGCTCCCATCGCTAGATTCTATGTACACCAGACGACCCGTGTTTCTTGCAGGACCTTTGTCGTTAGAAGGATGTTACGAAGGAGAAAGGAAGATGGCGATGAAGGTGAAAGGGGAGTTGCGTTGAGTGTGTGAGAAGGATTGCCGGAGATGGTGGGTTCGCGCTGACCTGTGACCCGCACGGTAACTCACCGCCCACGTTGCACCTGCTTCGCCGGCTATCGCGCTGCTTTATTGGTTTATCTCGACTGGCTCGAGGGGTTTATGAACTCCCACAGGGTGAGATTTTACGTGAACCTCGGCCTCCGTGTACCACCTTCTGGGAACTGGTTATATGTAGGCCTTGATCCTTTTATTCTCTTCTCATTCCCCGCCCTTTTCGCGACTGGCTACACTCGGTATAGCTCGATACTCGAAAGCTGAATTACGCTCCTGATAATGAATTTCAGACCACCCGTTAGAGAAGTAATTTAATTAAGGGACTGAATTGTTGAAAATACAAAGAGTTACGACTCTTTTAAATATTTTTCTTACTGGTAGATTTTCATCTGACCCAAAGAAAATTAATGTAATAGCTTTATTAAATGATTTCTTGATCCTGTATCTTTGTCTTTCGATAAGGACTTCGATTTTTAATTATCTCGTTTATTGCCAGATCGGGAACCATTATTAGCGGCGAATCTCTGCTTTGAACCGACGATAGTAAAGCCGCACAGTGCCACACACGATGCACTTTCTAAATTATTACAGTCGTTAGTAATTAGTCGTGCGATATGTTGCTGGGTCGCCAGTGGTACGGTCCCCCAGCGAATTTTTTAGATAGAACCGGAATGTGGCCGGCAAATTTTATCGGTATCGTTGGAATTAATTATCGTCGGTCCGTATGCTGATTAAAAAGTCCAGATCCGAAAGGCAGATTGAAGTTAAACATAAGTGTATAAACTTGGTGGCTAATTTAGGCTAATTAAAATTGTTCCGTTAATTTGCTCCATTTCGCAGAATTTGTCTTATGGAAAGAAAAATCTATTATCTAATTTAAATAGATAATAAAACTAATTGATTTGAAAAAAGTATACTGCATATAAAATAATGGGAAGTTCGAGCATTAAGGAGCGTGTGTGAGATTTTTCGAAGAAGCTATAGTAATCTCGAGCGCGATCTTGATTCTCTTGTCTGATTTCGGTGAAAAATACTTAACTGCCATTATCGCAACTCTCCTCCTCGTTTCTTTGCCGCAGACGAATCGAAGACTGTTCCTTTCCACGATAACCAGCGAGATATCAGCGATCTCAGCAACGTATTTACGCGATTCGTGACCATACCGAACTGGTTTCGGTCTCGTCTCGATAAGCGAAACACACGCAATGGCACCGTGTACCTGAAATTACTTCTTTGTTACCATTTCGTTCGAATCGGCGATTCGAGGATCGTCGGTATACCCTGTGGCAATCGAAGCTTCAGACATTTGAACACTTCAGACACTCGCACCGATAAATAAACCCTCATTTTCTTGCAAAATTTATCGCACCATGTCCTACATGGATGCGCTCTTGTTTGCACCTTTTAAAGAGCCCCGTGCAATGATCGCACGATTCTCGTACAAATTGCAATCTCCGCAGAGGATACCAATGTTGTAACGCAAAATTATCAGGACATTCAGTGAATATACACAGAATGGACCACACAGAGTCCGAAGTTCAGCTTTTGCACGTAACGTGGCATCGATCGACCAAACTCACGGTATAATTCGCAGCTTCCGGGCGAATGATGCACCGTACTGAGTAAGGCATTATCGAATTTCTGATTCGACACAGCCGACCCTCTACCTGCCTGCACGTCGTCCCGTATAAATATTTAACAGCTCGGTCATTTCATTTTTAAAATACAACAAATGATTTTTGTTGGAGAGATGTATAAAAATAAGCTAACATCGATCAAAGGTGACTTAATCCTCGCGAAATTAAACTGACCATATACATACTCGTTGCAGATCGCTAAAGGAATGATGCAGGCGTGAAAATGTTTTATATACTGTGCAACATTCCCTTCCCAGCAGGCTGGAACGTGTTGCAATTAACACGATCGTAGATCAGAGAATTTTTCAACTCTCACGAAATAAAGTGATCGAAGATGTAAAGCGGCCACCTTAAAGAGCGTTCGTCGCTTCGGTGAAACCGATCGTAATTAACGTCGCGAGGTTTAATTGAGACAGCGTTTTAATTAACCTGTTATATTAAACTGCCGATCAAGAGAAGGTGACGGCACTGAACGCGAACACCTCGGCGAGATTGACCCGTCAAACAGGTGGATGCCGATGATCCGACGTCGTGTCGACATTTTTGCAGACGTTTCTGACCCCAGGCTATACGCACGGTTATCTACGATCGACCGAACGAATTCGGATCGAGCCACCATCATTTCCCGTTACCACATTTTGGTTCCAGGCATTACTGTCATCATCATCGAACATTTTGGATAGTATCAGCCTCGCTCTACCTTCACCTGTTGCCGTGAAGGGTAATAAGGGGTTGAAGAGGATCATTTAAAGCGACCGACGCTGATATTAGTTAAAAAATTTCCAGGGATTTCATGGTAGATAGCTTAATTGAAAAGTAGCGTGCCGGGGATACACGTTCGTTTATGGAATCTTGAATGGGGTTGATAATGGGGTTGAAATTTTGTTGAAGATTGTGAAAGCTTTTTAAAAACACTGGGATTTATTTGAAAGAAAATTAAATTAAAATGGATTAGAAAATATTTAATAAATTCAAATGGCCGATTTTTCGACGATCCCCATCACTTCATTAAGTCCCTCGCGGGACGAGAGATTATCGATTTTGTGCGGTATCGATATCCAGCCATCGTGATCCCTATCGTTCACTGACTCGTGATCGACCTCCCAAACAGGCCGGCTGTCCGTGCAAGACGAGCCAAAACGACCTGAACATAATGAAATAACCATAAACATGCTTGCACCATTATCGAAGTATCTTCTTCGGTGGCCACCGGTTTCATCCGGTCCACCTTACTTCTCCACGGTTTTAATGCGAATTCTAAACAAATTCCTTGCCATTTCTGGCAACGGTATCGTGGACACGACATTCCGGTCGTTAAAATTCGTAGATCACCGTGGTTTATCGTATTCGATGGTAAGCTGGAAAGCATTATCAATACGCGTGGGAAATACCAAATGGTGAAAGAATTACTCTTTTTAATAAATTGAATTAAGAATATTGTAATCGAAATATTCTTTATCATGATTTTCTGCAGAAGAATTTTATACAATTTGTTCCTCCTTCACTACCTTCTCAATTTCTACACGAAACAGCAAGTATTTAATGTCCACGAATGTTTGAATTAAAGGCCATTTGAAGGTATCTAAATGTGCAAGCATGGTTCAGTTGGATGCAATTAAGGTTGCGAAACTGAATGGCCGTAGAAATCGCCACATCGCCAGCAGACGCAGGCGGAACGACTCTTTCGCCTGGTGGCAACGAAGCGGTAGCTTATAATTGTTTATTCGGTCACGTTGAAATACGAGGGTAATTTCGGATGTCGTTAAAGGCCATTAAACGGAATAACCACGACGACCAGCCAGATATGCATTCTTCCATCTTCCCTGTGGTGCAACGCCGTAAATCCACGTTTATTGCCGTCGAATTCGAGACGCGAATTCTCTCGCTTCTACGCTCGAACGATCCTTCGAAATTCGCGCGAGCTTATTGCCTTGCGATGTTGGATTTTAATGGCCGGATACGCTTGGATCATGTGTAAACATAAAAGTAACTACTTGCAAGGATGTTATATTGTAACTTGCAAGGGATGATTCTTTTTTTGAGGTTTATTTAAATAAAGACAGAGGTAGAAAATTTATTATACAATCTTCAGATCGTATGAAAAATAAAATTCACATAATATTTCAAAAATAATCTGATTTACTGTCACTGGCAAAAAAATTCAATATACTTCGGTTTCTTTTCCACCAAAAACGTTATTTTAAATTTCATCTCGCAGCTCTTTCAAAGCCCATCAAAGCATCGAAAATCACGTTCGTCGTGATTCAAGCTTGATTTAACCACCCCGCCAGAAACTTGTCGTATTTCTGCAACATAAATGCTAATGCCTCATGGGTGAGCCGGTGTAGACCGGTCCCGTGATGAATAGCAACACGCGTTCACGGTGTTAGTCGCGGCTTGTTCGCATATTTTTTAGACCCGGTGAAATTAATTGGAAATTAAGCGCGCCGTTGATTCGCTGTTTTCGGTGCCGGCCTGGCCGCCGATGTATATCTCTGATCTACGACAGCTCGTTTCTAGTTATTGGTCGTTCACGGAGATCCCCTTTCGCGTGGATCGGCCGTATATAAATCACCGGGACGTGGAAACACGAGCGAAAATCGCTTATTCGCGCGAAAGAACAGTCGAGCTGTTTGAGCCGAAAATTTTATTACACGCTGTTGCCTCGTTTCAGAGATTATAAATTCAATTAAATCTGAGAACGGCTAGGTTGCTACGTTGTTAATGGTTAATAGCGGTAATGGGGCATGAATTTCCGCCGTGTTTTCAACGGATCAATCGTAGTCAACTATTAATTTTGCATAAAATTAATTAAACCCTTCGTCACTGAAGCGCACCTTCGAAATACTGTAAAATACCAAAGTTATTTGATCGAAGACTTTAACAAAATATCGAGGGATTATTAAGTTCCTCTTAATTTTAAGCTTCGTGTATCTGCTTGTTCAATTAAAAACTGAGTACGCCTCCAACGATACGGCACATTGTAATCGGTCCGGCCAATAATTTCGGAAATCCTAATTAAAGTTAACGTCTTTAATTTCACGCGAGTGTTGCACTTTTCAAATTACACGCTGCTCCATCAAGGAAGTTCGATTGACGGTTGTTCGTAATAATTCGATCGATTCCTCAACACGGGCCTGTTATTAGCGAACTTTATGGATTGGCACGGATTGTAATTAGGTCTTTATCGATGATTATGGCGCACAGATTTTTATGGTTTTCATTGGTCGGATGATTGGGCATAGATTGGTAGGTGAACACCGTTCGGGTATAGGTGTTAAATGGTTTCGGTGGTTTGCTAGCCAGAGAATGAAATATCGTAAAATAGCAATAAATTAGACGTGGCGATTTGTAGAGCAATCAAAAATTTTGCAATCAATATTTCTAAGTTTAGAATGTTTCCAAAGGTTTTGATTTCCTTTAATTATTTTAGCAGCCAAGTAAATGAAACCATTTCTTCCTGGAAATATTATAACATAAGTAAGAGCTGTGTTAATAATAAGGCGAAATTATATACTTGTCGGTGCTGTTATTTAACACCAGCTGAAGGTGAATGGTGAAAAAAAATTGGCATTAATTGTAAGGGATCCCCGGAACAAGCGCATCGTTCTCATTCATCGTAAACCGCAAATTGATTCCGTATGGTGATATTTCATACCGTGTCGCGTTCTTCATCTGTCATTCTCGCCGTTCTCTTCCCGACATGAATCACGGTTGCTCTGAAAGAGAATCATTTCACCGACAACTTATGACTGCTGCAGACTGCTGCTACTAATGAATGAACGGAAGCTGTACGCGCGGACCGACTATCAAGACGGTCAAGATGGTAAGATAAGATTCATCGTAAGAGAAAAACAGATGTAAATAAAGCTGCTTGATCATCTGATGCTTTAACGTGTGTCTTAAGGTTTCACCGTGTTGGATGATTTATTTTTTTCGCCTCCAATTTAGATCAAGATAGCACCGGTCAAATTTTGTAATGACTCGGATATTCATTTCGAGAAACAATTATTAATACTAGAACGCATCAAGCTTGTCAAGATGATAGATCTCGATTCTTTTGTCCAAAAATATCATTTTCGTCCAGGAAGGTACACTAATTTATTTTCAAGGCTTTAATAATTTATTTTTATTTAAAAGTAGATAACATCGAATTTTGGTTGTTTTTCTGAAACTTTCAATTTCAAATATTTTCTTAACACCTAATACCTGTTGATCCTAGTGTAATTATAAATATTCTAATTAATCAATTAATGTCTTGAAATTGTTCCCAGGATAAATGCATCGAGGCCGAGCAGCCTGGTTTAAAAGAAAGTAAGAGGGGATGGGGTGCAGGTTTCTTGCTGAAAATCCGAGGATGTCAACGCCAGTTGACGTGGTTGAATACATAAATCGCGTTCTTGCCCGGTTTCACTTGGAGATAACAGGTAAGAGAACAGGTTCTGGTAGGTGAGCGTACACGCTGCCGGGCGTTACATAGCGAAGACAGAGATGATCGTTTGATAACGCACAGCCTGGTCTTACGTCTCGAAGAACGATTGTAGTAGCCTCGGTTGATGTCCGTAATTTCCGGCAGACGTTGGTGTATCGTTGCGAACAAAAAGAAACAAGGGGAAGTTGTATCTGTTCGAAAACGGTCGAACGAATGCAGCAGGACAAATTAATTCATAAGGAGTACAAGTTCAATTGAAAACTTCAGATCTTGCTAACAGAACAGATTATTTCTAATGAACACTTGGAATGAATAATTACACTGTCGGAATTAGAATTCGAAATCATTTTCATGTCATTGCGAGAACATTGCCTAATCAAGTGATTGCAATACTCGTCTTAGAACTTCAACTTCAACTTTATTTCAAATTTTATTGTAATTTGAAAAATTAAATCTGAGAAGGGATAGAATTCAATTTAATTTCTAATTAGAGCCCATCAAAAATCAGTGTATTATCAAAACCCTATAAATCGCCTGGAGGACTCCCAATAAGGTAACACGATCTCATCAATAAAAATTAATTAGGAATCGAATAAATGAAAAACAAGCGCGTTACATCGATATCGAAGGAATATCAGCACGGTGGTCAAAGAATCAAGTCGATGCAATCCTGTTGGTTCCTAAACCACTCGCCGGATACTCGTTCCCGTCAGGACGTGGCCCATTTTTCAAAATCGTAATTGCATTTTTTTATTCCGCTCGCGGCCTCCCAGTCCCCTGGTGGTTGCTCGTCCTGTTCTTTCTGGCGATGCGTGGCTGCTGTTGCTGCCACTTCTGCGGACCTCGATGGCCCGGGAGGCAGGCATCCATATTCATGCGGAATAAGGTGCAATTAAACTCTGCGAGGTGTCAGCTACGAGGAGGGCATTAATCACCCAACAAAGCCACATTTGACGCACTAACCGCCGCGGATACCATTACACACGAACCACATAATAAGCTTGCATTACGACGGAATGATAATTTCACCGGCAGGACTGTAACAAGCTGCTTTGTCGCTTGATTCACTTCCCTTTGTGCTCGTTCGCCTCCTCTTTTTTGGCAGGATTTCAGAGAGATACGTTTGCAAGTATGTAGCAAGAAATTCTTGACAACAGTTGGGTAAGAAGGTTCGTGGTGAGAGTCGAAGAACAAAGGGGAAAGTGGGTGAAGAAATTGAAGCGAAGGGTGAGACTTAATTAAGACCGATAAAGTTGTCACTTTAATTAGAGTTCAGAATTTACACTAATTTTTGAATCGAATATATAGAAGAAATAAAAACGGGGATCATCCGACTTTCACTGTCCATTCTGTTTAAAATAAGCACCGATTAATCAATTAGAAGCATCGATAACCCGCAATCTTTTTTACAACAACGTTTACCTTAAATCCTCTGGAATTATGTCTACAAGGAGAGGAAAGTAATCGCTTGAAATTACGAAGACACCAACGGTCCTGTTCGTCCCAGTTTTTTTCACGCGTTCCATGAAAATTTCATAAGGTAATTCAGCTCCGGGATGGCTCGGATCGAAGGTAAAGCAGGAGTACGTACGGTGAATTTTTCTTTTATTTTTTCAACAAGCCAACGGTAACACGCGTACAACGTAAAAATACTCGAAAACGCCTTGAACAAATTATACCGCAGGTGGGCCAACCTTGGCTGGGAGGAAAGTAATGTCTACATTTACACGCGAGCATGCAAATTGCCGGTGAATTTATTACTTATAAATGTGAGATTATTCCCCGGTGATTCATCTTTATTATAAGGCGTCCGCGCACCGGGATAGCGGCTTAATTCGTTTTGCGGTGTTATTTTTCGCGTGAGATTGATAATCGGTTCACGGATCCAGAAGCGTGTCGATCGGGCTCGATGGTTTACCGAAACGAAAATCGGCGACGATTTACATCGAGAACCGGCGAACGATTAACCATCGGCGAAACGAGCGGCCGCCTAATCCGGAGCCTTCAAATCAGCCGATGATTTAGAGGAGAGTCGCAATTAATCTCGGCGTTATCGTTCGCTGAGATCGAAATTGCTCCTGCAGTCTGGAATGATCAATTCGGGTGGACCTCGACGTTGCTGCTGTTCCTTAGTTCGAATGATGTGATCATTTTTCGGAACAAAGACATCTTTCATTTTCGTCTTTGCATTAGTCATTTATTCTGAGTTTTTTAGGTAGACAACATTTTATTTACACCGCCAACAGACAACATAATATAAAACCAACCTTGAAAGACAATTTAAAATCTGCTACAATATCTGTAAAACATAAAAATATACAACAAATTGTAAATCTACCTTACCTAAATAATAGGAAAAAAATCAATTTTATTTAGAAATTTCTTTAGAATCTTCAACGACGCCGCGTCAAGACGATTTCGAAAGGTGGTTCACTCGTTTGCGCCCCTTCTCACCTCCGTCTCTTCTCTAATCTGAAGAAGGCGAAGGAAGAAAGTGCAAATCACGATCCGTCTGGCATCGGTGAAGCTAGTGAAACGCGTGAAAGCGGTACAGGGTAATGTTCGTTTCAAAGTCCTGTAGGTGTGATCCACCATAATGGCGTGTCAACGACGCGAAACGTTACGAATCAATTTGTACGGTTTCAAAGACGTGAAACGCCGAAATGACGTTCCGCGTGGTCTTCGATCGAGCTGGGAGAAATGACTGTTGAAGAAATTCATCTTGCTCATCGAAGGGGATCGTCGCACCGTTCAAAGAACCATCTCCTCTCCGTGCATGGAGAAATATTGAACGTCACGATCTGGTCGTTTGGCGATTCTGATGCTTTAGTGACTTTCGGCAAGTAATGGGCGAAATTAGCATGAACAACGAGGTGAGTGGTTCTGTCTTTCAAGGTCGTACGATGGTAGTGGAGATTAGGGCTGGTTGCCTGTAGGGGTAGGTTGACTAATTGTTAACCCTTTGAGAACGAATCATTTTTAAGCTTGCATAAAGTCCACATAATTTTTAAAAAATCCAAAACTGAAAAACTAGCCTACCAACCATGATCTCCCCTAAAATGAATCGAAAATTTTGAAAGAATGAATTAAAAAATTTTCTTCTTCCTAGCGAAGATTTTACAATTTTTCTAGCATTCGCAGAGCAAACATCGACTGCATATAGTTTTAAAGAAAGTGTTACGTAAATTTTCTTCAACAGTGCCTGGCAGCAATCGTTCGAAGAAGGAACTGGTGGAATGGGTACGAGGAAGGAAGCAAGCATCTCCTCGCTCGTAAACAACGAATCCTTTTCAGAAGGGATAAGACCGAGCCCACGCCAAGTGGCGCATCTGCCGGCTCGTTATCTAATGGCGGCTCATGCCGGCAGATAATTGAGCTCTCTGCCACCTGAGGCGAGGCTCGAATAGATGCGGCCTTATTAGGAGCGATGCTGCGTTGTCCGCGGTAGCCAAGCCTCGAATCGTTGTTATGTATCGATTCTTGATTAAAACCCACCCTCGGGCTGCCACCTCATTACGCCTTCGAACGAACAATCTTTCAACCTCCCTTCGATCCTTCCCTAATACGACGTTAGGTGTGAAATGCAAAATCTTAAAGAATTTTTGAAAAAAAAAAAAAAATTTCCAAGCTGATATTATTTGTGTAATTTGAAATAGCTGTAACCAAAGGATGGTGAATTTATCGATCCCTGGATCTTATCGATGACCGCTTGTTAAGCAAACTTCCAACGTGACTGATGCAATTGGATAAGCAAATTGTTCCCAGGTCAACGTGTAACCTTATCTACGATACAATTACGATATCAGTGTGCCTGTTCACCGTGACTGCATCCAATGATAGAAACTATCCCATGTCTCTTGAGTTACGGGGTTGTAATTCTACTTCGGAGGAGGCTGAACGCATAGAAAGCGACAGCTGCAATAAATATACGCGTCTCCATTGAATTGCATCGAGAAGGAAACGTTGGCTCACGGCCAGTCTTGCACCTTCGTACTAACAGATTTTACCCTTATGAAATCCAAAACGTATATTTCAGCAGTAAATTACAGTGTCCTTTCAGACGACAAGGTGGCGTAGCGAAAGGTATACCCTGTTAGGATCCACAGCGAACGTAGTTTAATAGATAAAGTTTGAGATGGAACATGGAAAAATGGTTATTTAGAGATGTTTAAAATAAGTGAAGTTTGAAATGATTTATAGCGAAAATTTGCAATATTTTTATCGTTATAAATTTAATCCTCAAAGGTGACTTTCGCCAGATTCAGAGGTAACTCTGTTCACTTTTATGGAAACCGTGTATAGAGTCCCTAAGGCTGTTGAATAAGTCAACGAATGGAAATGGCAGGGACACTTTACGGTTGTAAATAATGCAAAACGAAGAACAGGCGAAAAATTGACGGTCTCAGTGTCGTATTCGCCGATTTTTCATAGAGTATCCCATTTTCAAGAAAAACGACGCCTATAAGAGGTTATCGGAGCGTATGGTTTCTCCACCCTCGGGGAAATCGAGCGAGATCGTGTCAATAAATCGGATGGCGTGCGCGATTGCAGCCAGGGAAAAGAAATGGAGAGGAGAAATCGAAGAACGCGATGGCATCCTGAGAGATCGGCAATGGAAGGTGGCCGGGGGACACGATTGTAACGATCGAGAGCAACTGGTCACGCATTTCGAAGATTTAACTTCACCTTTCAAGAAGCGTTTTACACCTTTTTTAATCCAGTTACTGGTCGATAGACCATTTTATTTCAGACCTGCAGAAAATTTATGGAGACTTCAGTAGTAGAAGTCAATAATTTCGCAGGCAAATCATCTTAATTCGTGCAATTTGCATATTTTACTCCAGCTCCAAGTCTTCTCCATAATCCAGTTGACACGGGTCAAAAATTAAAGACCAGAGGTACCATTTCTGTCCCCCTTCCTCGCAAATACGAATCGGTATCTATAAGAGCAAAAACGGAGAGGACACGCTATCTCGATAACGATGTCGTCCGATTTCTTGGCTTCCTCGTACATCGAGCCATTAGAACGACGCAGCGCGGTTGCAGGTGAATTTTGGCCGCGGTAATAATCTAATAAATCGGCGAGAAAGACGTATGCTCGGCTGCTGTGCGGCCGAATCGAATGCCGTTCGGTTAGCGGGCCGCATTCCCGATTCGATGTTTACGAGGCTGACCGGCCGAAATTTATGAAAATTATTCGCGGCTACCCCGATTTCGCGTATTCATGCAGCGATGCCCACTCCACGGCCACACGACATCCGGCCGGACCAACGTTCCCATTGTTCTCCCCGCGACATGTCGAAATTTCCATACGCGACGGGGTTATCCAATAAACTCGGACAGAGGCATTCCGGCTCGGCTTACCCGGAAGTTGCTTATTCCCGACGATCCTTTTGTTCCAGGATAAGATCCTTTGTACACGATCCTGCTGGACCGTGTCTTTTGGCTCAGATATGCGCCCCTTACGAGTAGAATTTTGGGAATGGTCTCAGGTAAAAATTTTTAAACGAGTGGAGATTTTATATTTTTAATACTGAAACTATCAAATCGGTCAAAATGACTAGTTTCAAGTTTCTTATTTTAAATTTTACATTTACAATTTACATTTTCAATAAAAGATTCATTGTTCCTGAATAATTGCCAGCAGGTAACATCCGATCAAAAGTGTTGCGCTGTGCGGTTTCGTTCACTTTCTTCCTGTTTACAGATGCAAGTGTTAACCGTTCCCATTCGAAGAGGAGAAATAAAAGGAAATTCGACTGGTGCAAGTGTGTTTCCATCGAGATAAATGCGAGCATTGCGGTGACTATCGTCTCCCTTCACTGGCCATGTTCTTCATATCCCACGGGTCTCGCTGCTATCTGCGTTTCTTCATCCGTGACCGGAAATATGCTTCTTGCTATATAAAAAAGAAGGTGTGGAAAGTTGTGTGTTAACCACAGAATCATCTGGCTTATTGTAGACCATCGAATGTTCGTATGATTTCAGCTGCTTTAATATCCGTCCCCTTGGCCACGATTATCCAGACAAAAACATTTTCGTATCAATGTTTCAATGGCAAAAAATTTAATGTCATATTTGTATTGCTTTATTTCTTCAGACTGACGATACAGGGAGAAACGAAATGTATAGTGTTCTTATTTGAAGACACAGGATGGTACATCGATTAAAATCAAATATTTAAATGAACTTTTTCAGGATGTCATGATCCTTGGTGCAACCATCCTCCTCTCGTGGATTTACCACTGCCTTAAGGTGCCATTCTTGAGACCTGGGTGCTCGTCTTCCTGGCACAGACTCTTGGCAGCAGGTGGTTCCTCTTGCAAGATGACTGGATAACCAAGCATCCGGTTAAACGGCGGCACTGGAAGCGCGTAACTTAAGGTACGCCATTAACGTTATCTCGTTCGTGAATAAAAATGGCTTGCGATGGAGGAGTGTGAATCGCGAACCGACTGAAAAACACGGAAAGAATGGAACCTCCGGTGTTTCTTAGCTGACGCTCGAAGAAATCGAGTCTCTTCTCTGTTCTCTCTTCGACGCTTTCCAAGAACGTTGACAGCCGGGTTCTGAAAGTGCTCGTTTGGCGCTGAATTATCTCTGAACTTAAGTCCCTGTCTGTTCGAGTTTCTGGAGTTTCGATTGAACGTGTGAGTCTTCCAGACGCTCGAGCACGCTCTTGAGACGAACCGAGAGATTGAACCAAGTGTGGCGAAGTAATTGACAGTCAGACGTCGAAATTATCCAAGTTGGATCCGAACAAAGCAGCTTATTCTTGGTAAGGAATAATTTCCGATTTTCCCAGTTCCCTGATCTCCCATCTCTCAATTTTACAATTTTAATTTCCCATTTTCTCCACATGCCAGTTTCCGGATTTCTCATTGTTCTAATTTCTCGATTTTTCAATTCGCCAATCTCAATTTTCCATTTCCCCTAATTTAACAGTTGCCCAATTTCTCATTCCCCCATTTGCCAGCTGTCAAATTTTCCATTTTGTCCAATTTGTCAGCAGTTAATTTTCCAATTTGTAAGATGACAAATTTCCCTATTTATCTATTTTTCTAATTTCCCAATTTCTTGGAAATATGTCCCATTTGATCTAATACCATTCCCCAGCGTATTATCTTTCTTACTCTTTTTTACAATTCCATGTCGACGTTCAATTGTTCGTTACATCAAAGAGTAGGTCGGTGATTCCTCTTCGAACGTCAATTAAAGAGCAATTCAGAAGATACGCGCGCTTCACTTTCCTTCCCTTGATGCTCGCGAGTACAGCAATAAATTTGTCTTTTTTACGGTGCCCTCTGTTAACCGTGTTTCACGAAACGCTGACCAAGCGGTTCAAATTTTATTCCCTTTCATTACTTATTCTTTGACGAGCAAGGTTCCACTGGCGCAACGCGCAATCTTCCCCTGTTGACACTAATTGAACGGACCGGAATAATGCAACGATCTATCGTGGTACCGCTGGGATTTTCCCGCGGGAATCAATCAGGAACGTTTCCCTCGATGGAGAATCGTCCACGTCGATGTCATTGCTTAATGGACGATGCTCGCTGAATGAAGGAAACACGACTAATTTGTGGCTCGACATAATCGAACGATCCAATTTTCGATATCTGTTGTTAGTCCAAAATGGTATCCACGAATATGGTGCAATTTGTGTTGCTTGTGTACCTTCAATTACGACAGAATATTAATTAACTCTTTGACTGTGAAATGAGTACATTTACTCTGTTGTACATCCATTAGCCAAGCCCAATAATAATATTTCTCTGAAATATTCCAAAATATTTCATCCATTCTCTATCAAACTTTGAAGATTTCAAATTTGTATGCTCATCTTCATCGAGCTGTTTCCCAAAACGTTCATTAATCAAACTGCGAATCGACTAGCGAATCAGATGCACCAATCGACATTTCCTCGAGGACATTAATTGACCGCGTCAGGATAATCCTGAGGTCCACGAATACTTTCCCGCGGGAGCTAATCAAAGGTAGGCCGGACAAAAACACGGATTTATGGGCAGTAGGCGGTACAAGGATCACGAGGGGCCAAGAAAGCAGGAACGTGGAAGAAGGGGACGTTGGGTGGATAGATAAGAGGGTGGAACGAAGCGAGGAAACGAGAAAAGAAAAGGTAAAGACGAAGAGAAAGGTCTGCTGTTCTCGAGGGACCGCCGTCGAGGCAGCAGTAATTACTTCGCGGCTGCACCGAGGACGATTTTTTTGTTTGCACCGTGCTAAGTGTGTTCCTTAATTGAATTTAAGGTTATTTAATATGCTTTTAGCCTGCTATCTGGGTCCTCCCCCTTACATACTTCTGGAAACACGAGGCCCGATCGATCGGGCCGGGTACGCTCCGTTTCCCTTCTCTCCAAACTTCCACGCGTTTTCTCTCCTCGTCGGCGGTCCGTCTCGGCAAGACGTCACCCATAAACCTGCTCGGTCCTGAATTATGTCCGGGGCTTATCGAAAATACGGGGCTTAATTTCTGCCCGCCGTCGTTTCGATTATAAAGCGAGAGACTCGCTCGCCGAGGGAGAGATTTAATTGATGCGAACGGACGACCGATTGTCTCGAACGCGCTCTTTCCGCCGAACCACGAGCTGCTGTAAATCCTCCGGAAATTAACGATTCCATTGCTGGATACGAGCTTCATTCGGACCGGTCAAATTTGCCGATTCGCAGTTGGAATTTCAGAGAGAGATCGAAAGCTGCGAAAGAGATTTTTCGAATTTCATTGACGAGAGATTTATGAACTGGGAATACAAATTGATGGAATTCTTTCATTTCATTCAAAATTTTTCCCTCGATATTTTGTACAATGTTTGAAATAATAAACGCGGCGAACGATAAAAAGTAACAGTATCGATTTAAACGATCGCCAAAAAATCTTTAATGCGCCATGGGGACATTCACGCCCGGCGTATAATCGATTTCACGAAGCTACCCGCGAAATTAATCGGCTGCTGAAAAACTAATTTGAATATCAAACGACCAGGCTACCGGGTGTAAATTACTGTCCTCGGCCGTGACAGAGATTCAAACGACATGCGCCAAAGTATTCCGCGAATACGCGTCTTAAATCAGAATAAGGATACCTTGCTTCGTGTACACAAGGGGACAAGCAATGGCGATTGCGATCCCTTCTCGATTTATGGGGTGGTGGTAAACAGCCGGTGTAATTTACCCAGCCTCCCAGTGTTTGTAAATAACGTTCTGGTTAGAAACTAATTACCACCGGCCAACCAAAATATCAATTCTCCGTCGATTATTTCGGTCATTATATTTCACTGGTTTAATTAAAAAATAATAGTATTTAAATTGTCAGCGACGAAGGTGATAATCAACTTCAAAATGGAAAGTAATTTCTGTTGATTTCGAAAATAAAATCGATAGTCCAAATTCTAAAGAAGAACGATGGTAATAATTATTGCTTTTCGGTTGTACAAAGGCATATACCGTTGAATTAACGATCATGGTTACCTCGCGCACGGTTTTGTGTCAGACTGATTGACACCACGTCGGCTTACGTAAAAGCCTGCGGCGAAATCTCTCCGAAATAATAAGCAGGGTCGATTTGAAATCGAGTTCACTGCCTCTCTACTTCTTTCGTGCACCTTCGATCAATTGTATTCACGTGGGCGAAAATGAGAATCGGGATTATTAAGTGGATTATTTAACCAATTTCCCTCTATTTTATTTTATTTATGTAAAACACTAAATCCTCGAATATTCGTATCAATCTGACAAATAGAATTATTATAATTGACAAATTAAGGCTCCGTGACCAAAGAATGATACATCGAATGCCAAGTTATATGAAAGTATAATACCGAGATTTATATTGTTATATGAAAGCAAACGTGATCGAAATTATAATCCACCGAAAGATCCAGGTAAGAAGCTGAAAATTTCGACACGGTCCACGTGAACTGACCCGGAGATATCATATTTCTCGTTGAATCTAATTTATTCCGACAGGGAACAGTCGAAGATTTCTAGATTTCGTTCTACCTGCGAGACTCTTAAACTGCCAAGTCGGAAGATTTCTGGGGAGGAGAAGTTATTACGACACAGCGGGGTGCCCGACTATTTCGTGTTACTACTTCGAATAACAATTACACGCCGAGCAATTATATTTTCCCCCGGTGATGTCGGTTCTACGAAAGAATGGCAGCTATCATTTGCCTGTCAGAAACAACACGAATAATTATTGCTCCCCGACGTGGCTTTAATTAAACGACCAATCGAAACAAGACGAACATCTGCGTCGGTGTTGTATAAATAATTAATAGAGGAACTCGTTTTCATCAAGTTGTTCCATGATTAATGAATGATACTGAACCAAGGTTCCCCTAAAATATTAACAAACTCCTCATCTTTAGGGAATTACAAGAAAAATTCTTGGAGATTTCATGAATCGTTGATCCGGGAAGCCAATAAACTTCAAAGGCACGCATAAACAAAAAAGATACAAGGAAGAAGTATCGAAAAAAAGTGTCACAAGAGTGGCGTATCGTTCGCGTAGAACAATAAATCGTGTCCTCTTGAGGAACGCAGGTGGTGGTCAAGGAAGAGGGCTCGTCGCCGCGTCAACTTTCGGTAATTAATCATCGATGGAAGATGACTATCACGGCTGAATTATCTACGTGTAAACTAGCCGTGTGGCTTGTACCTCTATTGTATAAGCACTCAACCCTTCCATTGTGGCCGATGAGAAATCGGCCGGTTTTCATATCCGTGGGTTTTGTTTTACCGCTTCCATCGGACGCGTGCGGACCTACCGTTTCTTTTCCTTTTCTCCTCGGCAACGGAGAGAAGATATCGTCGTAACGGCGAGGCCAGGAAACGTTGCACCGGTGTTTGTCGCTGAATACTAAACGTCTGTAGAGAATATCCCGTCCCGCGGACCGAGACTCTTTGCAGTCGACGCAGTAAATTGCATCGAATGAATGGGAGGCGAACGTGTAACGTGATATTTACATTGTAAATAGTTTTACAGTGGTACTTCCTTCGCGCTGCAACGTGACACACGCGTTTTTCAAACGTCAACCGCGACGTGAAATAGCCTCGATTTTTAATATCAACATCGTACCGAAGGAAGGAGAGAGTAAATCGAACCTGGCGAGCTATTTGTCATAGTTTATTCCAGGAATCGAATTGCTATTGTAAATTCTAGAGGAACCATCGTTGTTAAATTGCATCGCTTTCATAGCTGTCAAAATATTAACATCAATTAAAAGCAATTATTTCTTTCTTCTTATGGTGGTACCAAACGTGTAATTTCAATTCGAAAATTACGGTTCTCGTGTCAAATAATTTGAAGACCCTGATTGTTATCTACGAAAGAAGGGTGCTACGGCAGAGGGTTAAAATGGATGATACTGTGGCTTCCTTGTGACACTGGTCATTTACGAATGGAACCTCTGAACATCGTGATGTTAGACAACCAATTATCACAGACACCGTCCACCAAACGGAGATAAAGATCGAAAAAAGGTCATAAATGTCCTTTTTCAAACACCTAACATCTATGAACACCAATACAAAATCTTCGCTGTAAATTATATTCCCATGGTGTTTGAGCTTGGAACAATTTTCATACTAATGAACTCCACAAATTTATATCTAATTGGTGTTATAATTCCATAGAATATGTTCTCTCTTTTATGAGTTTTTGATTCCCCTGGAATATGAAATTTAATTGTTTTTATTCCTGACAGAATTCATTATGTTAAACACCTTGAGAGAAATGAAGTCAAAGCTTAGCAAAGTGACAAAAAGCTCTAATCATCTCGCAGAATTAACTAACTAGTCCTAAGGTGTCCGAGATGAGTGATGCGGGGAAGGAAAGAATGTCGTAGGACAACGATGTCCCTTAAGAATCATCACGGTGAAACACCTGCCTTGTACAAACAATTTTTCATCATAACCATTCCTCGCATGTATCGTCATTCTCGGTCATTCGTCTCGTCGTTCGACTCACGACACCCATCCATCTACTTGTTATGGGGCTTTCCTGGGTCCCTTTTATCCCTTATGGCATCGGTTCTATCATGAATCTGTCGCCCATCAATTTACCTTTTTATTTAAATCAAAACCTACGATAAGAAAAATATGAATCTATGTTTCAAACAACGTAGAGTATATTGTTTAAACGATTTTTGTGCGGAACCCATCGAGTTCCATCGAATCCTCGCATAATCCTCTTCCGGCATTCTTGTTCAGGCGTGCCGGAGGAGCAGAAGTAACATGTTTTCGCTTCTCTTTCTATGAAACACAGTGGGGTATCATTGTGCGATGACGTCTGTGTACAAAATACAGTATTGACACGTTCAGAGATGATCATTAGGGCTCATTGTTGACAGTTCGCACGTCGAATCGTCACTAAGGCTTCGTCTCGATGTCCTGTCACGTTCTAAGGAGATCAGTTTCGAAGGATTTCGAGAAACAGGCATACGGCCTGCTTCCTGTCTCGTTATCGACCGTTTGCCAAGTGAATAACTCCTCGGTTCGGTCACGTTTTGTACATAAATCCAACCTTTTTCCTTCTTTCCTATCGCAGCTTTGCGCAGTCCTGGGATAAGATGAGCTGAACTAATTCAGACATCAATCTTCGGGCAAAATGTATTCTTCTATTCCGAATAAGATTTTCCTCGTTATTGTAGGAGTCGATTTTTCTCAGTTGTCGCCTCCTTGTTCTCTTCTTCAAGAACAAGCGACAATGTTTTTCATTATTTTTAAAAAAGAACCGTCCTACAGAATGTTTATGTAGGAATCGTTAGTTATGGAATGAATTTTTCAATAAATATTCAGAATGATGTATCAATGGTATAGCACAGGTGCAACCATAAATTCCAAAAATTGCAGCCCACTTGGTAGCAATATGTATCCCCATCGATTTACCTGTTGCAACAGGTAGATTCCACTTACCTGTTCGTTCCAGAAGCTTGTAATTAGCCTGAAAACATTTCGAAGGAGAAACATTCGGATCTTCCGTGGAGTTTTAATAATTGGAGAAGGTGGAACGCGCTTCGTCCACGTGGACGAGGAGCTACGTGAGCGTGGCCAGACGACATACCTGGGAAGTACTTAAATCTGAAGAAGCCCAAGGAAAGACGAAGTGGAAAGGAAGCGAGAGGACTTGGAGAAGACTCCGCAATTACAGGTACAGCCCTTTTAATGGACTAACCGGGAAATATTCCGACCGTTTTCGCCGTGCCACGCGTACCTACCTTCTGTTCGGACAAGACAATTAAAATTAATTGTCCTTCTTGTCACCGTACGCCGATCACCTGAAAATACTCCTTCTACTCTTGTTCTCCAGCTGTTCCGTTCGTGCACTTTTTTACCGACTCCCTGCGATCACGTTCGTGTCAGTCAACTGAAGGAATGTCTTTTTCCTCTTTAAATTTGCATCTTCTGAGACTTTCTATGTTGCGTGTATTTCCCATTAACGTCTTTATTCAAAGATTCGTGTTACTTTCAGATTACAGGAAAGAAATGTGACAAGTGTTCGATTAAATACACGAAACTGCTTCTGCCGAGCAAGTGTTATCAATTCAATTTCCGCGCCAAGGATCGGTGTCTTAATTACGAGCCACTTAATTAAAAGAAATTTCCTGATCACCTGTTGATGACCGGCTCCTTCCGTAATCTGACTAAGGTATGAATTTTAAATCTAAATTAATTGAAAAGTATAAAAATTTATTAAAGATACTTTCGAATGTCAATCACTATTCCTAAGTGGTGTTAAAAATTGAAAAGTCCAAATAGCCAAGTGTTTTCTTCGCTAAAATCATGTTCCAACGTTCGGTGAAAGAATCGAACAAGCTCGTGAAACGCTTCTAGCAACAGGTTTGCGCAATTAAACGATTAATGATCGGAGATCGTCGATCGAGGGAGATCATGGGAATCAGAGCACTGGCCCGGCTCCAGGCGTTAAATGCATCTGCATCGTAAGCGTCTGTCTCGTAAATTTCCTCGACTATACTCCTGGAAATTCAATAATGAGCCATCAGGTACTTTTATAAACCGTATATCACGAATTGAGCGTTCGATTACCCTCTGTCGCAATTGTATCTCGTATTCCGGCAACGTCGAGTAAACTAGCGACTTTGATACCATCTTCGCGATAAGATCGGTGAAAGTTGCGAGTGAAATTTTTATTGGAAATTCTGGTTTAAAATTCTGCATAATGGTAATCCCTGGCTATCAATATCAAAGTAAATTTTTAGCAAAATTTTCAATAAGAATTCTGATCATTTTACGTTTGAAAGGTAAGACGAAAATATTTTGTCAGAGCCTTCAAAAACTTTCTCTTCTCTCGACAATGAATTATCAACTTCTTGTATACTTGTCACTTTAAAAGCAGACTATGTTGTACTTGATTAAGTCGAAACGTAGGATGAAGTGACAAGGGAAGAGAGTCTCACGATTTCTCCACGAAATTTTTCGATTGATTTGACGGATAAGGGAGCAATCGAAGGAGGGAAGTTTGCGTCAGCGTAAATCACTGTCAACGTAAGTAGAAGGCGGCAATCGATGTACAGGTGAAACCCACGGCGCGTTCTATCCGCCAATAAAACGTACGGTAATTGACCCTTAATAATCTTGTCATGACGAGGAATTGCAGGTTGATCTGCTCGTTCGCCACAGCGCTCTGTTATTATCCGCGACGATTTAATTACAAAATTAATGCGTCCTATTAACCGAGTAAGCACCAGCAGATGCGTCCCTTCAGAACAAGAGGTGGAACGAGTGTTCTCACGGGTATCCTATTGATAAATCCTAATTATTCTCAATTTTCTTTAAACTATGTATAACAAATTGTCTACATTTGAAATCTGATGCCTGAAATTTAAAATTTATAAATTGAGATTTGAAATTAGGAACTCGAAGCTTTAATTTGACATCTGAATCCACAAAAGTTCTTCTAATTGTTTTAAACAATATATCTCTATAAAGATGTCTAACAATTTGTCAACTTTCAAGCTTTCAAGTTACGATCAACACGCGATATCGAATCAAAGAGTACTCGATAACGATGTAAGTGCACGTTTTCAACAGCTGTTGATACTCCAGCTGTGCCATCGATTTTAATTAAACGACCGATTTATCTTACCTCGGATTACAACGTGCCGATTACAAACCAAAGTATCGTCGCGTGCAAGCAGCGGGTTCTCTTCGACGATCGCCATGGGTGATATCCGTGAATTGATTTTAAATCGAACACGATAATTGTTCGTGCAGTGTTCAAAATATAAGATTCTCTCATCCCTCGTATTTATTTTACTAAGGGTAAATTTTATCGTTTTCTCCACTGACCATTCAATTACAGAACGGAAATGATACAAAACACGTAATACCGAGAAATTACTCATGGATATGTCTGTTTCGCGTGTTTTTAAGTTTGGCCACCGGCGGACGAAATCGCAGTTCCACGGACCACCCTGAAAACCGTATTAGGTTTAATACACCACGCAAAATCTCGCTGGTAATGACTGGATAGCTACGGTTATTACCAGTCCAATGCTACCACGTCGTTTCCTCTGACCAATCGAGCAGACAGAATTACTCTCGATTGGCTGGATCTTTCTTGATACCGAAACCGTGTGGAACGCTTTAATATCCTTGCATCTCCATAACTCGAATCCTTTCCTCTTCGATGAACTCCTAATCTAAAGGCACGTAGAATCGTCTAACAATTCGGCGAGCTTCTACAATTTCAAACATTCCAAACAAATCCACGGATAGTTTCGACGATCGCAGTCCCTTTCCGACAAAGTTAAATTGAGTTTGGAACTAACGACGACGAACGAGATTATCCTGGAATGATTCAGAAAATTTCGTAGCCAGCAATTTCGCTAACTTTTACCATTTAACTAACATCGACTAATCTGTTAAAATATACATTTTCAGTGGTGCTCTTAATTCAACGATGATGTTCCATTACTTCGTCTGCCGGTTTCGAATGAAAAATTTCACCCTTTCTAACCCTTTATTTATATATCAGACCGTAAATCCAACTTTACGTAAGCATCAATTTAAACTTACGTCACACCGTTTCGTAATGAAAGCGATTAAGATTGCCCAGGGTACGTTAAGGTTCTTTCACGGCAACTTGCGCATTGTTTCAGCCGGCATTGAGCATCGCGAGATTTTCCTTGCATGTCAACGAAGAGGGCAGGTGTTTCTTTCGCTTCCTTCACGGTCGTCGCGTGGCAGAAGCGGGGTCGAGGCGAGACCGAAGCGAACTTGAAGCATGACCGGCTCTGTCTCCCTTTTTTCATCCTCTTCCACAGTCAAAGATCAGAGGAAGATCCTCGATACCTTCTCCTTTCTTTCCGCTCTGTTCTGCGATACCGTGTCCTTCTTCCTTTCTCGACCATCCAACTCTACTCTTCCTTGTTCGATGTCCGTGGCGTTGTTTCTCCTTCAACCTGTGCTGTTTGCTTCGTTCTTCGTCGTGGCGAGTGCCCTTGTCCCTCTGGTTCTCCAGAAGAACGAGAACTGCCATTAGAAGCACCCCGTTCCATGTAATTTGACCACGGACAATGTGGACCACACGAAGCGCGATGCTTACCTACGTCGCACAGAGGTTCTCACAAATGGTAACAATGGTACCGATAAAATAATTAAATTTCATTCTTCGCCATGAACGGTGCATTTATTTCTCTAATTAAGAACGAAAATAAATTTCAACCACATTCTCAGAGGGTAACATAAAATATATTTATTCACGCGGTGCAGCAGCTGAGCAAATTTCTTTAATCGTTCGCTTTCGATCACGTACCATCGGCAATGGTTCGGTAAATCTTCGGTAAATCGCTGAAATTACGTCATGTTGGATTGCACAGCAAGGACAGGATGGATTCTTTTCACGTACCGTTTCGAAGCAGGTGCACGCTCATAAAACGTGTTTCGATCAAACGTTTCGCGACCGCTTCATGCCTTACATTATTACTGCATTACCGTTGATGCATTGCTCGTTGCACCGCGTGCATTATTACCGGGGTTGCGCCGTGGCTCGATACCTGAAAATCTCGATTCCTTGCCACGATGAAATTACAGATCAGACCGGGCCATCGAGTGTACACAGTCGCCACTGTGACATCATCGGTAATAATTGAGAGGCTTTTTATTACGGAAATCAAGTTCCGAGAAGCTGATTACAACGTGCAGCTGAAATTTACTCGCCACTGATGTAACAGGAATTAATTCTTGTATTAATAATCAGAATGTTCACGGTTGTTTTATAACCAGAACACCCATGTACCACGAAAGTTCTGCTTCAAATGAATATTCAAATGATTTACCGAGTGATTTTGAGAAAATTTAATAGGAACTTATATGAGAATTTATGGTGTAATGTTTGAGGATCACTGAGGACAGATGCTGCTTCTCTATGCAGAGCAAAATCGCCGTTCTTCACTGTTCAGCGAGGCTTCGTCTTTGAAACTGGGTTCCTCGCACGCGCATATAATTATAAAACGATCATCATCGTTCTCCTCTTCGTCACCGGAAGAATTTTACCCTCCCTCTTCTTTCTTCCTCGAGAAGATTTCAAATCTGCCGATTCATTAAATTAGAACCGGAATTAAGTTCCATCGCTAATGAATCGTAATTTAGCAGCAATTAAGAGACATTAAATTATTTCATTTCTTCCGCAGCTATAAAATCTCTTTGATAAAAATATGGTCTCACTTTCAAGTACCAAAAAACCAGACTCTTCATCAATCATCCTTAAAATTTCCATAATAACAGAGTATCATTTATTATTCAATTCGATTAGGTGTTCGAGGAAGCTGCAAATTGTGCGCCTAAATATGGTCTGATGAAAATGATCTGGCCATTGAATTTATTTTATTCTCGTGGCAGGTGGTGAATTTATTTTTTTAAATAATCGAGCTGTTGCAAAAATAATATAATAAATTGTTAGAGAAAATGCAATTTCAGAATACCGAGAATAAGATTGAATTCATTTTTCAATATGAGTTATTAAATGTCAATCTTTCGAGCATTGGACACGTGATAAGAAAGGAAGAATAATTTTTCATTGGACAGAAAGATCCTTTTGATTGATATTTCCTTTTCTTTTCTTCTTAAAATTAGTCTGTGAAACAGGTTCCTAATTTCATCAAGGGCGGACATAACGTCAAAATTTGCAAAGCAATCAGCATATGGCATCTGGTATCAGATTCAATCGTGTCTTCATTAATGGAATCATTTTGCGCGCAGTATGGTCACAAAGTCATCAAATGCGCCGTCCGTTCGCGGAGGTCCATGTTGGGATTAATGAAGGTACTGCCGAATCACTGGCCCAAGATAGAAGCTGTTGCACATGCGAGCAGACATGGTAGCCACTTTTGACTGACTTTCAATTAGCCAGCTTTGACCGTCACAGAGGTTCTCAATTCAAATCATTTTAATTGCGAGCAAATGACTCGAGTATTTCTGATTAGGTAATTAAAGAATTCTTAGTAACATGGATGATGGATTTCTATGGAGATTCAAGCACCACCCAAATAGGAGTAAGAAGGCAGGATAGAGGAACCATAAGTGTGTTAAAAAAAATTGAGAATCATCTGCAGGAACAGGTTCATTCGATTCATTAAACTGTCAGGAGGTGAAGGATAGCGAAGGTGGTACCCTAAGGAGTAATTCTTAATTGTTGCTATTACTTACTTGCAATGTACACATTCAAAAGTGCATATTCACTGATTTTCAATGATAATCGAGAAGAATGCTCAGCATCACGGTCGTTGGAACATTGACTTAATTGCTTAAAGACAAGCATGTAATGTAATCAAGTGTCCTTTCTTAATTACTTAAATCTGATATTGTAATTCCAATTGAAAATCTTTCATTGCCTGCGAAAGATTCTGCGAAACAATTCTCGACGTGGTTCTCGTGGAAAGGAACCGTGAATCGCGAGGACCTTGCACTCGCAGAATCACGTTCGTCCATGGTGGGGTCAGGACCTCGGTTTCCCACAGATTACGACGGGGCATGCTCAGCAGGGAATGCCATTACATTTGCGATCGTCGATCTTTATGATTCCATTCAGCCAAAAAGGTCGGGCCAATTTTAAAACCAGCCTACCCTCGCTGAAGGATACGAGTCGTGCCACGATCTTGGAACAAACAAACCGTATCGGTGAAAGTTCAATGTAATTCAATTCGATGTTCATTTGCATAAGTCTCGGGCAATATATAGAAGCAGCAACTACGAACGGTATTACACGTGTCATATATCAAACATTTATATCGGTATGTGGGGTAAAAGACCAAAATACTGGGCACAATATTAATTTTAAAATGTGATATTCTCTTCATAACACTTGAAATTATAGATTTCTGAACACGCCTATATCCCCTTTTGGGGGCAGACGGCTAATTGTTTAAAAGATATTAACAATTACAGTTAGTTACTCCTTACATTCTGAAGTATGACAAACTCACACATACAATTCGCAATCTAGAGATCCACGGTTCAAATCCTTGATTACCAACATTTTTTTTTTTTTTAATGATAATTTGTCTCTTTTTGAATAACTATTACATATAAATTATCATAAAAAAAAAAAAAAAATTGTTGGGAACTAAGGATTTGAACCGAGGACCTTCAGATTGCAAGTCATGGATCCGCTCTGTGGTTAAACACATGATGCGCAATCTAAAGGTCCTCGGTTCGAATCCTGGGTTCCCATTTTTTTTTTTTTTTTTTTTTTTTTTAATAATAATTTGTTTCTTTGGTCAACTATTACAGCTGTGCTATAATCATTGCATTTGTTAATAATTAATTACATACACTGCAATTTTTATAGAATTTAAGTTATTCAACACTTGGGTAGTTCTCCGGATAAGTAAATTAAGACACATACAAATTTTACATTCCGTATATCAGTGGTGCAAATAAGAAACTCTCATCGCGGGCATTGAAGTCTCCAGCGAATTTCTTTCAAAATAATTCTTGGAACAATCAGAAATTTCAATGGCAAAGGATTAAGCTTCCCATTGATCCATTAGTCAGGTCGTTAAAGCGAACGCGATACGGGCGTTGAAGTCACCAATCATTGGCTCGACATTTATTTAACCCTGGCGAAATTCGTTCTCCATGGACAGATCTGAAGTGGAGGTCGCGCGTTATACGAGTCCACTCTTAATTGGGTTTGCGCTAGGCGAAAGAGCGAAAGTTAATCTGGGACGCGTTTACGATCGCAAAAAACTATCGACTGAAATTGGAGACGTAGCTATTAGTCCAGTGGCGTGTCTAGCGGCGATAGTCGAATGGATATTGGCGGTGTCCGATCAAAAGGCGAGGGAATATTTTTTACCTTGCGAGCCACTGAGCTCGTTGCTGGAATGAGTTTTCAGTATAGGATTCGTCTCGGTGATAATACCCTAACGGCTACTGGTTACTGCTCGACATATAGGAGACCGAACGGTAGGTCAAGGTAATCCGATCCTTCGAAACCACCTTCCATCGTAGATTATGCCATTACCTTGCCTTCCAAGGTATCCCTGATCACGTTCCATTGTACGGTGAACCAGCAATGACTTCGTTCCATGAAAAAAGAACGGAGGAACGTGCTGTGGTCGAGGGATTAGAAAATGAGTTAAACGAATTGAAGTGTGGTTTTTTCGAACAGGTGCAATTTGCATTTGCAATATTAGTCTGATCATTCACCGTGTTATACTACTCGCAATATAAAATAAATTAAAACTGATGGGTAATTAGATAACAGAAGACTGAAAATGTCGAACCTCGTCGAAGCAAAACCAATCGTTCGATCCTAAACATTTTCTCGAGGCACAGATGTTACGCGGAAAAAGCAAAGATTTCCCAACTCCTTTTCGATCCAGCGTGGCTGAGTTACGAGGAGGACCATGGTCCGAACAACTCTTCGCCCATTGTGCGGTTAGAAACGCCTCGCCACGCTTTAACGCGCATAACACGACTTTACCATTTCGGTACCCATCACTTTCCTGGCACATAACTTTTAACCGGCACCGGTTACGCCTATGCCAACTGACTTACGCCCAAAAACATACGATTTCGGCGATGGCGGCAGGTATAGAGGCTCCGAGGCGATTAGATGTCACATAAAGCACGGGAACGCTTTGTTTGTGGCCGTTCTAATGTTCCCGATACCGTGAAAACATATCGTTTACGTCACATAACTCACACCACCCGATGCCGGAACTTTATCGTCTTTCCTTTAACAATTGTTAGATTATTGGAAAATAATCCGCGACAGATGGATTATACGGGCGGAGAAAGTTTTCGTTCTGGTTTGAAAGAAGATCCATTTTCTTGAAGAAAATGTGGCTTTTTCCCTTGAAATTTTATGAGAAACGACACATTTATTTTTTGAAAGTGTTTAGTGCAATAATTTGCATATGATTTGGGAAACGGGTTAAGAAGTCTCGTGTCAAAATCCTTAGAACCATTAAGCCGATCGGTTCGAGGGATGAAAAAAGAGAAGGAGAGATCGGGTGAAGATTAAAATCTCTGGATAAAGCGTGTCTAACGCGAAACAATTCGGCCAGCAATTTCCGAAATTAAAAATTCCTGCTTCGATGAAGTATTGAAGAGAGGGACGATCGTGCCTGTTCGAAGATAGGTTGCATAAAATGAGCACGGAGAGTGTCAGAGATTGATCTTTAGCATGAGCGAGATATTGGCTGAAGATCGATCGACTTAAATTAAAGATTCGCGATAAAGTCACCGGTCTAGGCACGAATATCTGATACAGTTTGGATTCTTGATTATAGTGTCACTCTTTGCGCCATAGAAGTGTCTTTCATCTTGACGAAGACAAGCTGTCTGAAAAATTAACACGTTTTTAGATCACTGAAAAGAAAAACATTAAGAATGAAATTCATTTCAAAACTTCAGTAGAATTTTTAGTACAAGAATTACAATATTAGTGCTCGATAAGCATCCTTTCATCCCCTAAAATTAACAACTTCATTCTTGCAAGCATAATCGAATTACATTTTCAAAGCATAGGACTTGAATCGTTATCGTTACATCTTATTCCATCGTGAAGTGTCTCGCTGACTTCATCAATGAATCTTCAAGATATTACGATGCACATTCGAAAACGTTATTTTATTCCGTCCTTCTAAACGCGCCGGTTGATCGATCGATCGAAAAACACGGCTCGTCATCGCATAATCTCGCTGTAAATGGAATTTTTTGCACGGTTTTGTCGGAATCGCGCTAGACAATATAACGGCGGTTAATAAAGTGGCGAAAAAGGCGAAAGGAATTGGCCAAGTTCATTAATTACACCGCTGACGGGGTCTATTACACTCGCCCCCTCCATCCTCGTTCGAATTTCTGATCCATTCGATGGCTATCTAAATTGACCGCGATACCGAACGCGATGCATCGTCGATCGAACGGTTTCACGCTGGCCCCTTTTTCTTCACCCTCACGGATCATTAATTAGTCCGATGGTATATATTTAGGTGTTCGAGATGTGTCAGGTGTACAGGTACTTACGAGCATTGCATTATGCCCATTACGTCTATCTTTGACATCAATCTACCCTCGAAAGATTCAGCCTTAAACTCTGGACAGATCTCTGATTTTAATTGCAGTTTGACATTAATTCACTGAAGTTGATGTTTTGCTAGGAACAAGGTGAGCCATACTTTTTTCTTAGTATTTCCGACGAAGATTTAATTAACACCTTAATGAATTCTGATAAAATGATGAGAAATTGATCAGAAGGTCCTGGAACAGACAAATCCTTGAAGGACGAACTGGGTGGTGGCAAGTCAGACGCTTAATGTATGCCGTCCGAATGGAAACTCCTTAGCGCCTAAAATCGTCTTATCGGCGATCGATAGCTGATCGATATTCCATGGCGAGTAGATGGGAGATCACAGAGGGCCCGAAAGCGCAGAGATCGGAGATCCCATCGCGTCTGGCAAAAGAGAGGGAGATAAAGAGCGGCCCTATTGTTCTTCCGCAGGGCCACGCCTCGTGTCTGTAATTACAGACAGGTCGCTTCGAGGTAGCCCTTTGATGTGCGCGCCCAAATGCCCTTCCGACGAAAACCGTCCATAGAACATCGTCGATCCTAGACGAACGAGAGGATCGATCGATTGGAAATGAAGGATTCACGATGGAGTTGGCGAAGTTGCACAAGAAAGGTCACGATCCTTCTCTTTCAGACTTCTTAATCCTAAAGAAAGTATAAACTCCGCATAAGTTAGCGGAGTAAATACGACAGCTGTTGCGAGAACTCCAGCGAGGAACATTATTCAGCCGAACATTAAATGGCACTTTAATAACATCGGGCGAGAGTATTGTAGCAAAACGGACACGTGTGGCGTTACAACGAAACCGAAAGAACTTGTTAATCCCGTGTACACGAAGGCCTTGAGCAAATTCGAGATTAAATTCATCAAAATCCAATTTTGTCCGAGTTCCCTACGGGCTGCATTGCGGATGAATAATGCATCGAGTAGCGTGCAACGTCTCGTCCTGCTCTTCTCCTCATCATTCACCGAGGGTCAACCTGACGTCGACTGATTAGACTTAGCAGGATCATGCTTTGGGTGTTCGCGTCACTTTCAGCGGGGGTGTTTCACAGAGGTCCTATTAGCCGAAGAATCGAATCAGCGATCTTCGAGTAGACTTCCGGTGAGCGATTGCAATTACGAAACAGTAGCGGGTTGCGAGTCGAGTCGCTTCGGGCTGGAAACTGAAGCTTTTCTACGATGGGTGTCATCCTTAGGCGAATGCCAGGGATTCGAAAGTCAAGTGTGATGGTAGATTACTTGAATATTCTAAATCTTCCTTCATTTTTCAAAATTAATTTCCATTTCGTTAACTAAACATTGCCATCGAACCGATTCCTTTCATCAAAGGTTCTGAACTGTAGAGGCACATCGTGCTTCGAAGACTGACAATTGAAGTAGCACGCGTCAGTAGGAATTATCGAGCGGGTACACGCGTCGAGAAGAAGGCGAAGGCGTCCGCGGCGAGTGGGTGCCCCTCTCGTCTTTCCTCTTTCCTCTCGAATGCCGAATCAGCGCGGATTGTATGCAAATTGCGGTAGCGGCTACTTGAGCCAGCGCATTTAAACGGCTCGAAGAAGGGCATCAGCTCGTTTCTGCCCTGGCCGAGGCCCGCGGTGTCCCTGAATAAAACATCTCGCGAGGAATTTCAGCCACTGGCGAGGAGAAAGAAAGACGAAGATGCTCGCAGCTTCTCCGGAGCCAGCCTCGAGTTGTTAAGTACACGTCGCACCAGCTGATGCTAATTAAAATGAGACTCACTTTGGCTGCTCGTTCCCTCGGTTCCTTTTCACCCCCTCTCTCTCTCGTTCTTTTTCATTTCTCGAAGCCTCGTCTCTTTCCTGCCCTTTGGACCCCGGCGTCCACCTTCTTTGACTCGCTCCCAACGCAGTCTGCCTCACGGCTAGGAATATAAAGATCCTACTTAGCCGTTATTACGAAACTACCTACGTGGGTAGATGATTCCGTGCCACCGCTTCTTTTCGCCCGCCTCGCTGGCTCGCGCCACGCGAGAAGCAACGGTAGCTCGATGAGGATTCAAGAAAAGGAGTATTAGAAGGATCGTGTTCAAACACAATAACCTCCTGAAGGTACTTCGTTCAAAGAATACCAAAAATTCCTCCGTCTATTTTCAGCAAGAAACTCATTCACCTCCAAAAAAGCAAGGAAATTAATCGCTTTCGCGGGCAAGGATCAAAACACCAGGATTCTCGCCGCTAATCCTCGATCGACATCGATCAAAGAAAGAAACGGAGCCGCGTCGCGTCGACTCGCTTTCATTTATCATCCCCTCGCCGATAATCGATCAAAACTCATTCCCTCTCTAAGATATCTGGTTCCCCGATTCGATCCTGGTAGCCGCGCCGTGTCCTTCGGTTTAGTTTAGCATAATTGACAGAGGATCCGGCGAAAATATTATCGTCGTACGATCTACCGGTGGCCAGGGTTGACATAACTGCTTATTAGCGAGGGAAGGCACGGCAATGCGTCTTTTCTCCGGGACCAGAGCTGACTGACAGACGCGACGCCCGTTAAGGCACCTCCACGTCACCCTGGATTAATATTTTTCACGCGCGATCGTGCCGCGGGACGTCTTCATGCGTGCAGGATAACGGTTTCCGCCGGTTATTGTCGGTGGCTTCTTTTTCATCCGGTTACTCGGCACTCGCCAATTTCTAACCGTGACTTCGCTCTTTCTCCCCGTGGAACACTCGAGGGAACCCCGTTCCAGGACCACGCGGCCCGGTTTCCAACATAAAAGGGCATTCTTCTTATTTCAACACCATTGTTCCGCTAATTTTAATTAGGCACGAGCTGCCCGCGACCGGCTGGAAAGTTTAGTTTAATTCGCCTTCGGGGAATCGAAGTTGCCAGCCTGCAGGCTTGGTGGATGGTGCATATCAAACTCCCCATTGTTCCTTGTAGTTGGTACTTCAAATTGATGGATATTGATTTTACCGAACATATCCGGTCATCCCATGGTTACTGGTAAAATAAGTCTCAAGGTATCTTTATTATTAGAACGAGGGTACGAAGAGAATTTCAGCAATTACAAAGCAACAATTCCGCGAAGTGTACAGAGATAATTGTCCCCCATCACGTTTACCACGAGTACAAAGGAATTTTTTAATTAATCCCAAAGCTGGGGGAACGCGTGGAAGGTACGAAGAGACGTCTTACAGCGTTACGGAGCGATCGAAAGCAGCCTTTAAAAGGGCCGAGGTGGAGAAGGTATTGGTGAACAGTGTAGGGTCCGGTGTAGGCGGAGAGTCTCTGTTCGCCTGTCGGTGGGATAGCAAGAGTAAACGGCAAGAAGAAGAAAGAGGGGTGGAAAGAAACAGGGAGAGACGAGGGAGTGGATGGTATGGTGGAACCGAGAGGCTTAATTAATGAGACGTACGCGGCAGCTGCAGATACCAAGATGCATTGTAAATACAGAGAGACCAGAAAAACTATTGTCCCCGAACGAGATTTATACCTGTCCCAATTACACTCGCGTCGGAACGTTCAATTTTTTTCGTTCACCGGACAATTCGTTGAGCGCCCCTTTTTTGCATGAAATGGACCTCGATAACGTTCCATGGGATGGTCAACCACGATCGTTATAGGCCGGCACGCCGAAGACAACGAATGTCCGGTGTACCGGATAGCCAACCACTTGTAAAGCTCACCCACGCGACGGGTTAACCCACACGGCTCTTACCGATCGGCGTTTTATCAACCTGTGGAAGTTTGGCAATTTGTTTCTCGGATTTTTTGACAATTTTAAAAGGTGATACGTTTTAACACGTTCACAGAGTTTTATATATGATATACTTTTAGTGTTTATTTATTTTCATTAGCGAACAAGTTAACAGGTGTTGAGCGTGAGAGGTCGACTCCCTTCCAGTATTCAAATGTCACGAAATCGGAGGTTGCGTGCGTGGAACAGTAAGGAGATTGTTCCATTCGAGGTCAGACCTTTGTTGGGTAGCCTCGTTGCGTGTCAGGAATTCGGCGGTAGCTTGTAAAAGAAAAGTTACAGCATTTTTCTGAAGAAATGGAGATTGTTATAAGGGATTCTACCAAACGAAGAAAATTCGCATGTGCTAATTGAAAACCTGGTATATTGATACGAACCGTAATACCATCAAAATATTGTTATTGCGACCGGGTGTACACTCTGGTTGCAATTCACTCCGTTAACGTAATGTGCGCGTATAATTACTGTAATTGCATTCCTAAATGCATTCTGTGTTCCCTGGTACCTTTGCCAGCCTTATCCACGCATATCTCCGCCACACGGTGGTTTCGCTCCAGCGAGCACACTTCACAGGGATAATTCCACGTCATTTACGCGGCGTGTTTGAATTGTCCACGACAGCTGTGGTTACGTGCGAACAGGAATTTCGTGAAACGGCAATAATCTCGCCGCGTGTATACGGCGGCTGCTCCGCTGTCAGAGAATAATCACGTCTTTAAAAGCGGCAACCGATATTCCCATCGGATACGATAATACCATGGTATTAGCACGTTCGTGTGACACACGTATGAACGCGTATGCAGTTTATTCGATGATTTTAACAGAGAATTCGCAGGTGGTCGTGTTATGCATCCTAACACCTGTAACCGTATATCATTTCTATCAGGAGAAATTTTTAATTTTGGTCATTGAGAATTTTGATGAGTTTATATGGGGATCATCGATGGTGCCTTAGTTCCAGTTGGAGATATTTTTTATTTTAATCATTAGAAATTCTAACGCGTTTATATGGGGATCATCGATGGTGCCTTAGTTCCAGTTGGAGGAATTTTTTATTTTAATCATTAGGAATTCTAATTAGCGCTTGTATTGGGATCATCGGTAGTGCCTTAGTTCCAAGGGTGACATTAACATGTAACATTACAAGAGTTACATAGCATTGCAGGCTAACCTTAGACACTATCAATATTCGTTCGGCATAGTGTCTATGCAATTCGATGCGGGTTAAGAATGCAAAGGCACGTTTTCTGCCAAGGGATAACAGGTCCAGTGGATGTCAAACTGAACGATAAAAAGTGTCGTATTTTATCGCGAGTTATGATTGCTGTTACAAGAAAATCGAGCTACAATTTATCGGGCCGGCCGCGACTGTCGAAGCTAAATCATTTTTGCCCGATCTCGTTTGCTGCCGTTCTTTGCACAGCTGGACGTGAGAACCAGCATGCGGAATCACTGAATATATTCGCACGGATGCGAAAGATAAATTATGCCTCGCGTCACACTCGTATGTCCTGGCTTATGCTTTATGGTTATCGATTAACGTAATTTCAATATCAGCTTTCGATGCTTCGCTCTACTCTGTCGACGTTTCGGCAGTGTCCATTACTTTTTTTCTTAAACTGCAAGGAGATGTACCTCGCTGCTCTTGTTTATACCTTCTCTTTGGATGATGTGAATTAAGCTTGTTGACAAACCGGTGATACAATTTCACGTAGGTGTTTCTTTATGATACCGTTATTAACACTGGTGAAATAAAGAGGTATGCAAATGTTGCGATTACCATGATTAAATTAATATAAGAAACACACATTGCTTATCGCAATTTCTCTTACATCACCGTCCAGAATTCCTCCGATCTACATATCCCTTTCACCGAAGATTAGCACTCGGGTAACCCTCAATTTTCTTTCAAAATATCCCTAAATTAATTCTGCTGGTCTCAAGGTGCATGCATAATAGAATGAACGTAACATTGTATAAACTAGCGAGGAGCCAAGGCACGTTAACTTAGTTAGTATCTTGATCCATTGTCAGGATATCCTGTGGGGTTAACGCGTCTCGGAGAACATCGGTTAATTGGTGAAAGTATAAAGGCATCGCGGTTCGAACCCTGTGGTTACGCAGGATTATTATTTACAACGTCGTCGATGTGATTCCTTGCAAAGTAGAAGCCTCGAAAAAGCAATAGCCAATGGAATGCCAGACGGAGGAGAGCCGCTGAAGCAGCAGCTGGCCGATGCGCCGCCAAAGTGCTCCCGTTATTGATTTACGTTGATAGCTTCTTGGATCCTCGGTACGCAACTCCTGCTTGCGCACCGAGGTCAGTGTAAACAGTGTGTAAAATTACTTTTCCGCTTCGTCCATCGGCGAGGCTTCGGTAAGATTTATCATTCGATACAAGGCGGAGGAATTCCTCGGAGCCGATAATCAATAATCAATTCTGTAGAAAAATTTATCGTGATACAAGTGCATTTAAGAAACGAAAGAATCCGAGTGAAAATTTATGTAACGCATGAAAATTTGTATGTTGGTACAATGTATTGGAAGGGTTAAAAATGGAGAGGAGATGGTGGTGTGATTATCGTGATATTTTTATTGAGCTTTTATGTTCGTCGGCTCGAACCGTGCTACGAGCTGGAAGATTACAATGGAGATCTCGAGACGGGCGTTGACTACGTTTTAATTGCTCGCCCTCTGCAATTACGTGGGGAGACTCGGGGTTTGTACGCCGTGGCAGGGTATAGTTCACGCTTGTTTCTCGACTCATTTTTCTGCCTTTGCTGGCTTACGAGCTCTTCATTTCCACCTTTGTATCCCGATCCATGTGCTTTGGTGAGTTTAATCATTTAACGGCAATATTTGAGGAAAAGAATAATTTTAATTTTTCGTTAATTATAATGGAGTTAGAAATTTCTTCCAATATCTCTTATAATATTCGCAAACTTCCACAGTGTATAAGTACTGCCACCCAGAATGTGGAAAGACGAAAGAAACCTCCGCAAAATCGTCTTGATCGTTTCAGAGACCATCGATATCAATTTGTACCCGATAATCGCGTGCATGAAACGGCGAATAAATGCATCGAACCGGACTTCACCCTGTGTGTCCCGATGCACCGAGCTCAATATACGTTTCACTACGTCGAATCGATACCTTTTTCATTTCGCGGCGCACGAGCGACGCCCCTGTTACCGGATTTTTCGAGTTCCAGCTAATTACGAGTTGTAAACACGGTCCGGGGGAGAATTTATGTAGCTCGTTTGCCACGAGGGGGATGTTGAAGTCCGGACGGTTCGAATGCACCGGGCAATTACGCAATGTTTCCGGCCTCGTGGCCAACAGGAATGCACCGCTCGCTCTCGTCTCGCGGCCATAGCTACGTCTTCATGCTCGAATTTGCCGGGCCAGCCGCAAATTTTCGGAATTAACCGATTCACCGTCCCTTTAGCCCCGGCATTCATGAATTTACGAATGAAATTAAAGCGGAAGCATCCGTGTGTACCCGGTGTTTAAGTAATCCTCGCGACAGGGATGAAAGGGTTCGAACTCGTTTCGAAATGATTCTTTGAAATTATCTTGGAAAAATTACACCTTTCTTGATATTCATTGCGAATGTTTCAGTTTATGTTTGCTTGTTAAACACAAGTCATAAAAGAAAAATCATTTTTCTTTTATTAAGCTATTTAAAAAGTATATTATGTTTCGTGATTTAAGTTAAAAAGATTTGTTCAAACAAAACGTTGAGAGGTTGAAAAGCCCGGAAGGGTTAACGAAACGAATGGTAAAGTTTGGTCGGTGCCGAAGCGATGTGAAAAGGCAAGCATCGTCCATATATCACGCGGCTTTAAATTAGATCACATAATAAATTCTTCCCTGCCGGCAGCATGGTAGCAGCATTCTGTATGCATAGGGTAGCCAACATCTTGCCAGGTTACTTGTTGCTGCTGCAGGTTCTCGCCCCGGGCACCGACATACCACCTTTGATTCTATGAAGAACAACCTGCTTTCCAATATCGAAAACCTTTCGTACAATCAGCGTTCAAAGTGATGATTATAGCTCCCGTGATATATGGGAAATTAAGTAAATTGTAGATAGTGTTATGGGAATATTATGGGTGTTGTTTAAGCCTGCTAGATTCCTTTATATCTTTAGAAACAGAAATATATCAAAAATAAAAATTCTTCGGTATTAATAAAAGGAAAACAGTTTGCCTTCCTCAGAACATTTCTAAGATTCATCAATTTATTTTTCAGATACAATTCTGCGGATTCGTGAGCAGATGGGTCGAAATTGGAAGAGAAATGGCCAGTTTCGTGCTAGGAGCACAGAATGGGAGCGTCGAAAGCGAGAGAAGGTGCAGCGAAGGAAGACCCATTGTCCGGCAGACACTCGACGGCTAAAGTGATAATTTGCGGGTCACGATTAAGATGTGGGATTGTAAATCGTGTCGTGGCACGTTCACGGTGCGTGACCAATCGACCATTAAGGTAACTTACGTATCACGCGAGAGGTGCCGGGTTAATTTGCGAGCGTTGCTTCTCTAAAATTATTTCCAAACTACTCGCCCGCTCTCACGCATGCCAGGAGCAAGTTCGATTTCTCCCTCGCGGCTAAAATGCATCTTTAACGATTTCCGGAATTCGAACGCAGCTCGTGACCCACAAACGAACAAAGAATTTCAGGAAATTTTTCTCTTACGAGTTGTTTATTTCTGCATGGAATTGATTCAAGAAATTCTTGGGGAAATGGACTATAAAGCAATCGCGAAGTTTCAATCTTGACTGAAAACGATCATAAATTTCTTTGAAACGAGCCGCGATAACCTGTTGCATTCATACACCTGCTACGATACACCTATTTGCAACTTTGTAAATAACCTCTGAAATTCTATAATTTAGCTGAAGTTTACTTGATTACTTCGGAAACTCGTTTCAGAAACGTGCATGCTATCCTGTACACGTTTTGCTGCTTATGGTAGAAGTGTACTTCGCTTAAGCGTTCTTCACCTTCAACATTTCTTTTTTTACTCAATTTCGTTGGAAAGTGTAGTTATATAAAATTTCATATCCTTGTTTTCAGATGAGGTTTATCATTATCATCCTTCAGGCGATGGAAGTCTTGGGTCTTTGCTAAGCCAATCATATAATTTAGAGTTTAGATGTAATTTGGCAATTTTTTTTTAATCCTACAGCGTTTCTTCAGATTGGAGATTTTGAAAGGTGGAACGAGAAGTTGACGAAGAAGATTTCATGCGAACACGTGCGTGACAGGAGAAACACTTGAGGCAAGTTTGCATCAAAGTATCGCCGTCTTCTTAGTCTGATCGCCACGTTTTGTTGTGACATCTGGCTTATGGCAGTGACTACAGATTTAACAAGACAGGGTAGGTATAAGGAGGGGTAAAATAATAAATAAAAGGGATGGTTAACCGAGGCCAACAAGAGGAATAAATTCATAAATTTCATAAAGCTAAAAAACTAATTAAAATAAATTAAGGTAGACAGGTAGGTCCACACCCTTTGGCGGTCGCGAAAAAATGTACTACGTTTTACGTTATTCAATTAAAATTTATTTAATTACAATTTTTCAATTTGCAATTGTTAATTACCTATAATTTTCTTAACTTATTATTATTACAATTTTTAAATTACAATAATTTATTAACTAAATTATTACTACATAAAGTAAAATTTCATCGTGAGCACTATCTACAGTTTCTTAACTTAATTGGAAGCTTCAGCCATAAACATGGTTTTCGCTAGCACCCTACGCCAATGGGGTGACGTCCGGAATCCAGCATGGCAATTTACGCTTCATTATACGGGGTTGCGCTAACAAGACGCGTTCGAGGAAGGAAGCTGGCCGCGTTCACGTGAAATTGCGAGCGCGTTGGTTAGGATGACTCCGTAAACTCCGGACAGAAAGGGGCGTCCCACGTTCGCGCCAAGATACGGTCGCGTACGCCCGCGATTAATTCGTCAGGTTATGGTCCCCCATCTTCACCGCCTCTCACTTCCAGCTGGAGCCGAAAATCCCGCGAGGAAGAGTTCACGCTGCGACGAACGACGCTGGTATCCCGAAATTGCTCGACATGGCCGTGCGAAGACAGCCCGTGGGACATTATGGGCACGCAACACGGACTCTGCAAAAAAGAAATCCTGGATGGGTTCGATGGGTTCTGGTCCAGGAGGCTCGTAGTTTGGGACCTCGTTTGCGGCTACAACCTGCGCTGCCTTTTCCTTTTATTCCTCTTTCTACCTCCCCACTCCACGTGGTCGCGCGCAAACTGTCCGTATATTGAAATTTTAGGGGTGAATATATTTCTTGGTGAACGGTCCCGCGCCTTTTGGTACTCACGATGGTAATAACGTTGTATGTAGCCAGAGAGGATTGTGAAAAGAATGACATTTCGTTGGTGGTTCTGAAGAATCCATAATTTTGTCAACAGGATGGATATTTTTATCAATTCGTACTTCTAATTAATTTCTCGGTCTAGAAATAATTTCGACACACCTCGATCTATGACAAAATTCTTCAGGCATCCCGGGCTTCGATGTTGAACGGGGTCGATTCATTGACCGGCTTGAACTTTTCGCGAGCTTTAAAAGTCACGACTCGGTCCGCTGAGCACGAGTGGGCAGCAGTTGGTCCGCTGAACAAGCGGGTGGCCTGTGGACGTGACTTTATGCGATGTGGGACTTGCTCGCTGGTGATATAACGCGCAAGAGGCCGGATACAATAGAGTGCCATCCTCGAGGGCACAAAGGGAACGAGCGTTTCTCCGGCCTGCTGTTCGCAATTGATGATCGTGATTCAATTCCGAGAAGATTGCAATGGGACGCGTGGGGGATCTGTTAAACGTGATTGATAATTGCTGTTCGTTCGTGGACCTGAGGTATAGTTATGCTCGTGGGCTGCTGAGACAGATATTCGAACGGTGATGCGCTATTTGTTTCAATATCTCGGTATCGAATCCAGGAAATGGTACTTAATTTTATGCAATTTAAAAATTTTCAATAATTATTTTTATCTATCTCTTCCTTCTAACACTATAAAGATACTAAACTTCCAATTCAACGCTTCTTCGTTTACCATTGTTTGGCAAGGAAGAATTCTCCCGATCGGCCTTATTCACCGTCATCGATGCATGACCGCTCTAAGATCACGGAGATTCCTTATTCGAGCTCGTTTAAATCGATTCCAAGCGTCGCCGATCGATTTTCATGGACCTCGTGCTGATACCGTGGGAGAAATAATCCCGGTATTGTTACGCTTCTCTCCTAACCCTCGACCATGATTCCGTTCTCTCGAATCGGTAGACTAAAGCCGATCGTCACGGTGTGCATTTGTGCCGTGACAATCGCGATTCCCAGTACCTGTGTCTCGTTCGATACGTTTCGTGGCTTCCTTAATTGGGACGCTTAAACGACGACCTGACTTCCGAGAAACTTAACACGAGCTACACCCGTAAATCGCTGATTCGACGAGGTTTAGGAGACCTCCGTTAATGGGTCCAGATATCTTGCCTGATAACATTTGTTTGAATCGTGTTAACGATAGTTTTATCTAAAAAATTTCCGTCTGAATATCTTGTAACAATCGGTAATATTTTTTGTTCATGGCTCATAAAATAAATTCGATGTAATTCTTTTTTTTAAAATTTATTTATTGAATATATTTATGACCGATCATTGATCGCTGGAATTTCAGATGGCCATGAAATTTACTGACGAATTCGCGTTCTCCAGTTTCCTACGCCTATCGGCATTTACACCTGCGCCCCATCCTTCTTCGTTTTCCGCGAGGAACACGCGCCTGCAATTCATTCTCGCGGGGCGATCGAATTCTCGCTTTATCGTGGCCTGTATCGCCGTTAATTTATCGTCCGGTTTGCAGCCGCGGCATTAGAAAACGAAGAATCACGTACCGTGCGGTTACAAATCATCCGGCGGGTGCAACGTGTTGTCGTTGTCGCGGCTTTAAATGGATCAAACACGGCGGCTTTTCGCGACGACATAGGTAAACGGCCGGTTATATTACAGCAATAAAGTACCGGCGAGGTTACGTGCACCCTTGTTACTTGTAACTTTAGTTGAACGATCAACACATTTTTTTATTTTTTAATCGTACAAAATGATTTATGGGACAGCACAAACGTGCCACTTATTTTGCTATACCTACAAATGGAGTAACTGTAGCATTTCAATTTCAATTTTTCCCTGTTTTCAAGGATTCTCTTCCGTCGTTGTCCTTTGTTCGCGACTAGGACGAAAGTCAGAGGGCTGAATTAGCCGAAATAAAAAAGAGGCACCTGTGAAATCTGAAATTATGCAGATCGCGGCCCGTAACCCGGAATTTTGATGGCTATGTGCTCCAGATTAATATTAATTTAATTCCTCACTCGCGGCTATAGAAGCAGCCGGACTTCGTTGTACGTTCCTTCAAAGGAAGGATCCCCTTTCTTTTTTGCAAGCAGGATAATGATTAAGAGAGAACGCGAGCAAGGTACGTCAGAGTGGTTCGCTTCTGTTATTAAAGTTTCCTTCGGACGCGATTGTCTTGTCGTCGAAAATATTCCTTTAAGCCGAGGAACATCCTAACTCGTTATTAAGATTTACCGTGGTACGATTGCATGGTTGCAATCAAACGTTTAGCATGAAGCACCGTTTACGAAATCAAATTCAGAAGTGGTTTTTAATAGTAGAGCAATTAAACTGGTCGAAATTATTTTATATCACAGAGCTAATAATTCTACAATAATTAAAAAATTAATTGTTCCATTGGTTTTATAACTTTCTTATGATATTTGAATTTCAAGAACCTGTTGCACTTCTCGGATGCACCGAGGCGCCTGAATGCAGTTCGCCCGGTCTTCAGCCTTGCAGTTTCAGCAACTTTGGCCCTTTCTCTCATTCAATGGTAATAACACATAATTGTAATTTTTCTTCAAATTCCAAATTTTCAATTTACGATTTATTAAGGATTTTTAAATATTCGTGACGAATGAATGAAATATATTGCATCGAAACGGTATCCGTGCCGAGATAAATGTATCATTACCTCACTGGTCATCCCACAATCCGTTTCTTAATTAAAACTAAAACGATACCCCTTTATTATCCCCGATAATCGAGGCAACTCGTTAATTAAACAAAGCTCCGAACTCGGACGTTGAACGAACCACTGGTCAAAGTGAACGTAGGAACGCGTGAAAGTGCGTACACGTCGACACGGCGTGATATCCGCAACGTGACAGTGAATGTTCTTTGCATGACCCCATGGCACGCACCTGCCTGACCTCCGCCCCACCAACCGTGTGCAACGCGATGCACGCTGCCCACGCGCCTCTACGCAACGCTTATGCAATTCCTGGAATCCCTCGGGAGGGCATACAAAGGGCGTTGCATCGGGACGATCGTAAAACTCGCGTGCTTTTAAAAGAGAATGTGAAATCGCGATGGTGTTGCGACTATATTTGGCAAGGAACAGTGAGAGAACGATGGCCAAATATTGGTGATATTAAAAAAAGAAAATTTAATAAATACAATATTATTATCACGAACATTTTTGACATTAAAAAAGTATTTTCAATCCACAGTAACTCGGTACAAATTGAAATTACGTTACATGGTTCAGTCGAGGTCTTTTCCCTTGTTTAGATCGATGGGGATCGAAGAAAATTACACAGGCCATACGGTGGTTGGGTCAAATTTCAGGAATAGTCGATTCCCAGAGATTATAGGTTCGATTAAACGGTGCTCGATCGCGATGGGAATTACCTGGAACCTCATAAAAATCGTGAAAACCGACGGGGATTCAACGGGCACGGAGGCAAACACCAGACTTTATGGTGATTGAAATTTTACGGAACCGGCCTGGGGGACTCGAAGTGTAAATCTCGCCGCGATACGATATTACGAAACCTTTTTTCATAGTAATTAACGGGTGGGGCGGCGGCACGGATTAGGAAATCTTAATTAAAATTTTATGCCTGTTAATTTTCAGGTGGCCGCGCGTGATGTGGATGCAAGAACATCGTTTTCTCCTTGCCACCATCGACGAAACCCTTTGCGGTACAGGGTGTCCCATCCTGGTACAATTGGAATAAATAAATCAAGTATGCGTAATTATTGCTCCACCCCTTGTTCGAGGGCCGATTTTAACTCAAAGTTACATTTCATGTGTAATAACGAAAGGGAGAATTACTGTATAAGGACAGATCTGGATTTCACGGCTGTTCTGGACAAAAGCAAAAAGGGTCGATAGAATTTATATCGTGTTTCGTACCGTGATAACATCGCCGGATACTTTTTTTACGCCTTCCTAAAGGGGAGCATTACGATTCAATTTGTGATTCATTTTCTCGGTTAACCGCGACTAAAATGTTGCCCCTTTCCCAAGTACACGCCACCGTTGCCCCTACCAATTCGTGTCATTTTAATACGTACAAGTTCTCGTAAAAATCTTCTACAAGCTCCACTAGCTTGATCCTTCACCTACGTGAAAGGGTGTTTCTAAGTGTGCGCGTTGTACTTATCGAAAACACGTATCGTAAATTCAGTTTCAAGTGGACAGCATCGATTAAAAGCTTACAACCTGTGCACCTTATCTGGCTGGACACGTGGGTTTAATGGGAGCCATTGGCTGTTTCTGCTGTACGAAGTTCTATTCGATTTTCTGTCGTAGAGAATTCGTGTTCCTTCGACGAGTTTTTTCAGCTGGGTAGAAAATCACCCTTGGAATCTGCAACCAGACGAACGCGCGAGTATTCGTGCCACATCGTCCGAAATCATTTTATAAAGTTAATTTTTATTTATGTGAAAGTGGATGAATTTCAGATGGTTTCATTTTTCAATTCAAGCTTCCCACCTTGGAAAATTAATATAATATAGATACTATTTAAAATTTTTCTTAAATTTTTTTCAATTTTAATTATTTAATTAAATATATAGGTAGAGAATTTTCAAATTTCACCTTTTAATTTGTTTGAACTCGAATCACCATTGTGTACGTATCGTACAATAGCTAATGGCATTTAATTTTAAATACCGCAATTTTAATTTGAACATTGAATCACTTTTCAATACAATCAAGCCAGACAATCTCATACTTGTCGATATAATAGAAAGTTCAAACGGATAACCGCAATCCTGATCAACTAGCAAACGTTACACGAGTCTCATTACGATCGAGCATAGTTCAATCGGTCAGCAATACATTAAAGTACCCGTCCGTTCATATCAGGCATTTATATCCATCGATATCCCGGTTTATTACACCACGCAGAAATGGCCGTGCAATTTCTGCGGTCTGTACGATTCGGCGGTAAATCCAGCCGACCCACTTTGATGCAACTTCCATTTTTCGTTATTACCACATCCGGACGGTGTAATTCATCCATCGAAAGAATATTAACGCAGGATGGATAAATTTACCGGTACTTCAAATTTAAAGTTGCAAGTGTCCTAATATTCATAAATTTTATTTGCAACATTTTGTGATATTTTACAGGAACCGTTTCGTCCAACCACTGCACTTATGAATTTCGAACATTTCACCTGGCCCGACGACCCGATGACCCTCCACGTCAAGTACCTGGATCCCAAGCCAGCCTCGAACCACGAAAATGAGAGGAAGGTATGATTTATAACGGTGTAATGAGGGCGCGAGATGATACGGCCGTTGTTGTTCAGCCGCCAGGCATTATTGCAATGACTGACCTCGGTCTTGCAGACCAATGGAACTTCGAAATCAGTTAGATGATTCTGTAGAAGAAAGTCGGCCACCATTGAACGTGTAAAACTTGATACGCGTGGTATATTAGCAGGTTGAACGTACCCTGGAGAAATGAACAACGAGGTTCAATTTTATTATTGAACATAGCAGAGGAAGGGTTAGTATTATTGTATTTTATATAATATTTCAAAAATATCCTTTAATTATTGAAAAATCTTTTTCGCTCTTCACTGATATATTTGAATATCGATCCCTACGACATCCCCCGTTATTACCATAATTACGCACTATGTACAATTAAGCGTACTCATCGCGGTGATCATGACCACGATGATGATCATCACCGTCATCATCATTATCATCGTCCTGGAACAGCGTTCTCTTTCGAGGGTGTATTTAAAAAGCGCGTCGGCCTCTGTAATTTCCCGAATAATTCATAAAATAATGCCCGGTTCGATTGAAATACTTTCGTGTGTACTTGGCCGTTTAATAAATTAACCGTTGACTGTAATTTCGACGATAATTTCTCCGGGAAATTGTGCTCGATCCCGAATCGATAAGGAGCATTTCGAACGCCGATCATGTCGATGGCTATTAAAGGGAATAAATCAATCCAGTTCCTGGCAAATCAACAGACTTTCTTATTTTTCAAACGTATTCATTTTCTCGCCATTGGAAATTGATTTTCTTTGAATTTGCACCTCGATCATTTGGCAACTCTTTTCATAATGTTTGTGTCATTGTGAATCGAACCGTGAAGTTAAAGGGTGAACAGGAATATCGAATTGGAAACGAGAACTCCAAAGTGCTTCGCGCAACGCTGTAATGATAACGCTTAATTACGATATACGATATTGTTCGACTCGCGAAAGTCGATCGTGTTCCAGTTCGATCGTAACGATCAGTTTGCAGCGCGAAAGGGCAGGATCGATCTCACGGCACCGCGCCTTGTAATTCATTGTCTGCCACCGGTGAATAATTTTCGAACACTTTTTTCCATGCTTCTGGCTGAAAACACGTCGAACTAACACGTGGTCGATGTATTTTCATTTTATTCAAGATTCTTCGGAAATTCATGCATCATCGATGCTCAAGTGTCATCATAAAACAGCTGCAACATCGACATTCCAAGACCTCCAGGTATATGACAGCAACATTTTATTGAAGAACGTGAAAGGTTCGCGCGAGCCATAAGTTTGCAATTTTCATTTCCAACTCCTCCAGGGCGATCCCGAGTTTTCTTTCGAGATCACTGCCCACCGATGCTTAGCGTCCTCTTTCCGCTATATTGAGCAATGTTCCACGCCGGTCCCTGAATCGCCATTCAACTATTTCATAAATAACCATTATTGTCCTGTTTAGCGGAGCGGCCTTTGAACGAGACAGAAACGGAGATCATAATTTCGAGGCTGGATGAATCGTGGTGGGCCAAAAATATGTCGTGCCCTCTTGTCGCTCGTCACGACACCAACAAAACATTTCCTCCTCCTCCTCCAAAAAAAAAATTAAAACCATCAAAAGACGTTTAAATCTCGCGACGAAAGAGCGTGAAGAATCGAACAACCATTTTCGTTCCAGCTTGGATTCTCGTTCGGCTCCTAAGCGCACACGTGTCGTTCGTAAAATCGGGCAACCGGTCGTTGCGATTGAATTTATTCGACGTACACGTCAACGCTGATCGTAGCCGTTAAACGACGACCACGGTTGATAACGCGTGTGCGGCTTCGAGCCACCGCTGTCGGGAACGAATTTCCATAGCGCGACACCGCGAAACGGCAATGAGGAAGTCGTCTGACCTGGCAGACCACTCGCGTAAGTTCGCACGGGCGTTAATTTACGCCTGACCCGGATGGCAGAGAATCGTGGATGACAGAGGTGCGAAACCGCGTGTGGCTACTTTTAGACGGCCGGCGTCGTAAACGTCGATGCTCGATTCGGTGAGTTCATGGTCTTCGTCGTTTCGTTGCTGCGGAAAACGTAAATTTTATCTTAAAGTTAGAGTTGAAGTTAAAAACGCAAATAAAAAACGCAATTACCCCCTTAATCCCAGTCACCCTGATCGTTCTCACACACCCCGCGAACAATTTCATTTCCTCCTTATCCTCGATTTCTCTTCTCTACATTCCTTCGTTCCCTTTCTTCCTTTCGGTATAGCACGATACGATAGGATACGTGATTACCAGCAGCCTCCATAGCAGCAGACATTATCCAGGGGTTAGGGGTCGTCCCGCCTCGACTTACCGGTCAGCCTGCGAGTAATTGCAGTCGGCTGCAATCCCGGGAAACCGCATCCTGCCTTTCGTTCGTAGACGAAAAATTGTTAGCTACGCGAATGGATGCAGTGTTCCGAGCCGTACTTTCGCGCGGGTACTAGAAAGTCGTAATGGATTCGTGTGAAGTTCGTTTATCGTGTACATCGTTGCTGTAATTACACGGTATCGCGCGTTTTACGAGGAGAAAAGGCTTCGTTGGTTTCTTTTTCCTTGTCACCCGAGTATGAATATTCATTCGGCAGTGTCAATCGCACTGTCGCTAGGCTCGTTGACAAATTACACGAATTACGAAATTGCATTGACAGGATCGGTTAATAAAGTCACAGAATCGGCCGAGGAAAGTACTCGCCCTCCGAGCAGACACCTGCATCACAATGCACCATATTTAGCGCGTATCAGGTGATGGTAAACCGAAGAGCGTTTTATCGAAACCGGTAATTTTCCCCGCGGCTAAAACACGATGCAAATCTATTAAAATATCTGGGGTGAACACATATACACTTTGTGTGCAACAGTTTCCGAGCTGTGAAAGTCGACCACGCCGTGTTCAATGAAATCGAGATGCAAGAAAATTACTTTTTATTGTAATCGTTGTATCGGATAAGGTGCTTCATTTTTATTCATCTTTAATGCAGTGTATTACTTTTTATTAATCGAAGTGAAATTTATCAGATTGTAGGACGGTTAAACGGTGTAAAATTTATTTAATTTATTCTCACAAAGGAGAAAATACTTACAAAATTTACCCTGATTTTTAAAATTCCACATTTTCTACATTCCACCCACAAATTAATTATCCAAACCATGCCACGCCCCAGAAAGTAACAACGTAGCAGTTCCAGCACGGAACAGCGTTGATTTTGTATTAACATCTGATCGAACCGCAGCTAACGGAAATGATCGATAATGATTACGAGCACGGGCAAAGTGCACACGTTGCCGGATATCGCGTTTACGTGGGCAGATATTAATCGAAGATCGATAAGAGGAGATGCCTCGATATTCTCGGTGAATCTTCGGCAACTTTGCCAAAGCAACCGGTGCACGATTGCCCTGGGCATTTCGTAGCACGCGAATTACTTGATTACAACACACGACTCGGCTGCTCTATCGTTCTTTAATACTCATTATCATCGCTGACTTCATAGTTACCATGAATTACGAGCGGATCAATTTCCGGGGAACGATAAATCGCTGACAGCTGCGTGCTTAGAGTTTAAGTGCTTACTGCATCGAGTGTAATGCGAGAGTTCATGGGATATTTGTGCCTGCTTGAAAGGGTTGAATCTTTCATTACCGCTCCTGTGATCAAGCCTCATCTAGTTTGCATACTTAGCTCGAGTGGATTTATGAAGCTACTTGTTATACTGAAAATACCGAATTTCGAATACCTCGAGTTTCTATTATCTTCGTGCTAACATCTTCAAATCGAAGATACCTTGAAAAATCATCGATGACTCAGCGTAGAAAATATTTTCAAAACACGTTTCGAATATTAAACTTCGATGCCAGCGAAATTCCATGGACGTCGGTTTGTTCCGGACCGAACCTTTTCTCATTCGATTGTCCCTGGTGTATTAGAATCGACGGCGACGATGACAATGGCTTTACAAGAATATTTGCAAACGACGTGATTCCATTGTCGGTATCGGAGGCTCGTGGATTCTCCTGGATACATGGAAATCCGTGTTTTGAGACGCGTGACGACACTCGTATAATGGTTCGCTAACGACTCGACATCTGTCGTGTAGTTATTCGAGGTAAATGACATCCTGACGCCTCCCTGCAGAGACAGGATCTATTCGTCTAACTTTTCAAACTTTCTTCGTCGTTTTGCTTCCTGGCAACTGGATACTCTTCTCCAGTAACTGAATACTGATATTAGAAAAATTAAATTCTTCATTAATTTGTCATAAAAATGAATGCATAAAGGAGTTAGCGAAATTGTTTCCTAAAAAATAAATCAAAGATTCTGAAAGCTTCCCTGTCGCCATAGAGATATTCTCCACGTCCGCATCTTCCCACGCCGCGATAATAACGAAACTGCAAACGTCCATCTGAAACTTACCATATTATTCATCGCCCATGCAGGAAGGCTGGACGAAGTACAGTTACTTCCAAAAATAGTGGCACCCCGTGGTACGTCGTATCGTTCCATATTGCCCTGTCAAATACGGTGAAAGCGAGATCGAGCCGTGTTCGCAACGAAAAGCCATTACGAGGGCCATAACGCGAGAAGGAGGTTGGTAAATCGCGATTGATATGCAAATCCGTCGGATCATTAGTGGGGCCCGTACGTGCGACGGGCAAAGGAGGAGCAGCAAACCGAGGAGGTGTGACCATTGCGAGAAAAGAGGATTCAAAGGGTGAGCTGTCGCTTATTCAGTCGACAAAAAGGAGGTACGACGATGGTCATCGGTCGTTAAAGTGAAAAATTATGCTTTCCTACGATCCTTGCGTCGTTGTCGCCTTACGTCGGATCCAAATTCAAACGGTTGCATCTGCACGGTGGTCAGCTGCGGGGTCAAGCCAATTAGGGCCACTCTGCTGAGAAAGTGGCCAAGAAAGGGGTGGGTGAAATGGAATTCCTACTGCTCGATCATGGTGCTACGTAAATGGGTCGTTCTGAAAGGGATATTACTCTGAAAGCAGCTCCTCTTTGATGACAGAAACGAGTTTCATGATATTCCTTGCAACTTTAAGGTGTCAAATAATAATTGTCCCACTGGCGTAGGTAGAATTTTTTTCTGGAGACCAGGTCCACCAAATTTTAGAATCTTAGAATTTTTCAATGGTGAGGGGGGTAGTTCACCCTGCCCCTTTCTTCCTCACGTCAATAATTAATTCTTTAAGCCTGTTAGAGTGTAGAATGTCATCAAAAGTTGAAAGAAAGTAGAATTCTAAAATCTCGAGGTATTTCATTCACTTTCACACTTCAACGATAATTCATTCACTCCTGCATTCGTTTCGAACCAGAAATCTCTACATACAAATGTGAGCATGAGTTTCAATCCGGTAGTCGTGTCGTCGTTAACCGATGTCAGAGCCCTTAAATAATTATCACCAGGTTGAACCTCGATTAATATACCTACAGCTTCATCCCGGATCCAAGGCTAGCTAGCACACGAAGAAAAGAACAAACGTACTTCTGGTATTTAGCCTGAAGAATGGCGCACGTCAGCTTGATGGATAAACTCGGTTTCCCGGCATACTTTATCGTAAATGGCCAACAGACTATTGCGGAGGCGAAAACACAGGTGGCCACCGTGGTGTGTTACGGTGGATTCTAAGTAAGAGATCCCGTGGGAACAATTAAGAACGATTTTTCTCTCGAAAACTAGAGTACATGGGATCAATTCCTTACAAAATGTCAATTAAAATATTTTTCTTTTGTTTTGATAATGTTTTCCATTTCAATATTCTGACAATTATTAATGTTCCCTGTTTAATATTATCCTTTTAAAAAGATATCTCTGCCTGTATCTCAAGCGCGCGCAATTTATTTCAACTCTTGTTAAAAACATAAAAGGTATTCGATATTTTCAATGTGACGTTTTCTGAAAGATATTCTGCAACTTATTGAAATTCTTACCTTATCGTGTTAAGAGTTTCTTGCTTCGGTATGCAAATTTTCCTCGTAAACGTGTAACGATGCAATCACCGTTTTCTTAGCAACGAACTACGCGTATCTCTCTTGGTTTTATGCAGGAAGCTGTCGAAGCGAAACGTAGCCAGGTCTATCAAAACCAGCTGGTTTGTACCAGCCAGGATTTAAAGTAGACAAATAAAAAACCCGACGAGTCAGTCGTATCTTTGGACGAGTCAAAATGTTTCTTCTCTATCCACGTCGTTATGCTAATCCCGTCGTATTTTAAATTTCATGCCTGCTACGCGACCTACTTCGTGGAAACCTGTCATTTTCCCGGCGGGTATCCTGACAGGATAATGAGCCATCCTGCTGGTATCGGATTACTCTCGGCGAAATGAGGAAAAACGAGTTGACATCGGCACCGAGGTAGATCGTTGAATTTCACCGGAGAATAAATTAAATCTTCACTTCGTCGGTTCGCGGGGAAAAGCGCGGGGGTGGTCGAAAAGAGACGACGCGGTTGATTTTTTAATTTTTATAGCAGCAATTTTATTTCCATCGCCATATGTTTCCTCCGAATTCCGCAATTAAATCTCAAACTATAAAAGACACTTCCGCCCCCTCGCAGTCACAGCAACCCCTATAAAATCGTTTCGCAGAAATGCGCATCGTACAAGAAACACCGTCACCCTCTAAAAAGAAAGGAAAAAAAGGAGGCATAGAAAAGGGAATCATCCGGCTGTTCTGAATCAGATCATTCTTACGATCTTTCAGGAGAGTACCCTCGGTGAACAATGCTAAAAGCCATCTTGAAACGGTGAATGAATCCATGAACAGCTCTCGATACCCTGAAATGCCGAGTTTCGGATATTCGGTAAGAGGGGTAGCTAGAAAAAAAAAATTAGACAGAAATGACCGGATGTGGATAATCCCTCCGGTTACCCACGGCTACGAACCATCGTGTAGAAGGAAGAAAAAAAATCCGACGCGTTTGAAAAATGAACGATGCACGTTTCGCAGATACGGCACTGAGATCCGAAGGATGCCTAATCCTGTTTTGAAAACTTGGTCTCGCATGACCGTGACAAACTCGACACCTTCGGATAGTTTATGGCGATGGGTCGATCTTGGACTGCGCGGTGCTATTATCTCGGTGAACCGTTCGCTGGCTGTCTCGACGCTGGTAGAAACGGCTGGACCTTTATCAACGCGAATCTCGCGTCCTTCTTTCGTCCATTAATTGGCTGGCTATCTGCGATCGGTTTTCAAGGGCGAACGTTCAATAAGACCAGGAGATATCGGTCGTCCACTTTTTACACGCCTTTGATTCGGCCGGTTATTAATCTTCCTTTGTGCGAGCGGTCGGATTTGATAAATACTTTGAAGAAAACCAAGGTATATCTTGATGAAACGCGTCCCGATGCTCGCTAGTGTTTATTCTGTCAGGATAATTAATTGGACCCGGTGGGAATCGATGGAAGGGTGTTTTCTCGATTACCATGGATTCGATGGAGGTTTATTTTTCCTGAGACCATTTGGACGGTTCGTTGTGGATTCTGAGCATGATGGATGGAAGAAAATGTGCAGTGGATCTGGTAATTTATTGGTGCAGGGCTTTTGAAGCTTTGCAGGTGCTATTTGGATTGGTATTATTCATGTATTTCTTGGAAATATGATAATTGGACCGGAAAAATGATTTTCCTCGTAAATAGCTCTATTGCCCAGCTACGTATATAGAAACTTGAATCATCAACTCTTAGATTAATCAAAATGGAAACAATCCTGCACGAGAGAGCTTGTTCACCTCGATTTCCATTAACCCGACACTATTCCACCTTCGGAGATTGCATCTTGAAACCAGGTTGCAACAGAAAGGGCAGAGTTTCGTTCCGGCAACTTAAATTCAGTTATTCCATTTTAAAATTGCTCTTACAGCCTTTCAAATCGAGCCCCGAAACGCGATCGATCGATCACGATCGCGCAAGATTAATCTTTTTCTTTACCAACTCGAATTTATTCCCGACATTAAGCGGATACGTTTTACGCGTCGCGATAAATCCCCTGTAATTTCGATCAGAAGCGTTACCAAAGGGGCTGGATGGAATTCGTGCAGCCATATTGCGAATTTTGGTCGTAACACGTCCGGTAGAAAATTGAATCCGGCTCGTGGAGAAACAAACAGCTGGAGAGCCACGAGGATGATTTAATGTGGCCGTCCGTCAGGACGCGTATACCTTTGGCCACTCGAGACGGACGTTCCCGCTTCTTCTCGCTTGGAAATCTGTCTAGTCGCGTGGCGAGTCGCGGGCGTTGCCCAACATACCTTTCAAACATCCTAACATCTCGCCTTGACGTCCCCTTCGTCCCTTTTGCCAAGCTAATTAACTTGATGGCGCACCAAACTGGCAACTCGTCCATTTTTCTCTTTTTTTTTTTTTTTTCACTTGGACAACCGTGTGGTCGACATCTTAGAAACGATGATTATAGATTAGCTGTTTGTTCGACCGAAGTGGAAGAGACCGAGGATTTTCGGATTTACGTCTACCTATGAAGAAGGGAACTTTTTATCTTAAGAATGAGATTATACATTTTTTTAATGACGCGTTGAGCTGTTTCCCTTTCAGTTTGGGAGGGTCTGACTTAGGTCCAATAAACATGGTAAAATAGCGGTTCTTAAGATGTCCAACTCTGAGATCGTTTAAAAACCATAGAATCAGAATTGAGATTGCAAATTTCAATTAGCAAAGTAATTCCAAACCATGGCGACAGAAGGACATTCCCCTATCCCTATCGCGCATACCTACTTATTTACCCCGTACACCGATTCCGTCGGCAGAAACAAACCACGCTCGTATTTCCGTCAGGCGTGACGCGGGCGGCAATAATTCTTGCTCCGATGGCCGTACGTGGAAAGTGACGTGGTAGCAAGAAAACGGGGCTAGCCTTAGCACGCGATAAATCAGCGGATTCGTTAGCGGAATCTTCCTGAATCCATTTGTCCGGCAGCCGTGTCAGGCCAGATCCTGCTGTTTCGACAAGAGGGTGTCGTGTTCGAACGGGTGACCTCATGCTGCTACGTGTTTGTCGTCCGTTCTCTTGGTCTCACCGCGAACCGTTGCTATTTACGCGCATCTGCACGCTTCATTGAACATTCCGCGCGATACATTGTGCAAGCAAGCCGGCTCAGATAGACCAGAACGGACTCCATTGATATTTATGGATCGAACCGTACCGAAAGGTGGATGGTCATTTTTCTGCTCGAGAAAAGTTCCATTTCCTGATACTCTTGTTTATGAGCTAATTAACTGCTTTCGAGGGTGCAATGCGAGCCTCCAGGTCAGTGGCATTAATGTTCTATTAACTTCTTCGCGAGTGATTAAATACTCGCTAAGAACGACAGGAATTTTAGGAAGTATCGCGGTTGAAATGACTCCTATTTCTACTATTTTATTTCCAATAATCCTGTCACAATCGATCGATCTATAATCAATAAATCCGACGTTATCTCGTTGAAACGAAATACCATTGCCCCTGTAAATGGCACGTTTCTCTCAAGTTTATAAGGGCAAGGGTGAGGCGTGTTGCGCGAGCCCCGTGCACGATGTTTTATTTCGCCTTCACCCTCGCCTTTTCATCTTCTTTATGCTGCCATGCGTGCACACGTACGCGTGAATGCGATCTACGCATTGGATTTCACGTGAATCGCACCCCTCGACGAATTACCAGACTGGATTTATCGCTGAAGAAAAAGGCTCGCAGGGTATTTCGGTAATCCTTTGCCGCGGACCACGATGCCGGCCCCTTTGATGCGTAGGCGTGGGCCACGCAAATCGAATCGGTCCGTGTCTCATCACGTTTCATCCGAATCATCGCCATTCCGCGTAACTGAGTCTGATTAGGATTTATGCTTCCTATGGCCTCCCATAACAGCCATTGAAACAGTAGCGTAATTAGGTGGAGGATCAAAAGGGTTGATCAAAAATTTATTTTTTTAATAAATATCAGAATATTTTCGCCAACTGCACACGATCTTTTTTCCTTCTACGATCAACGAATTTACGAACATCCTGGACTACCTCTATCTCCCCCCTTTCGGCCATGTACCGCAGACACAAATACGAACATTTCGCTGTCGACACACCACGGGCATGTTTTCTCAGCTGGTGCCCTAACTCTCGATCTCGACGATCCTCCATCCTCCCTCGTCTTCTTCCATACCACGGCAGAATCCTGGTGGATCCTTTCAAGACACGGTCGGCTACCCACAAAGGATCTGCCCTTTCATACGCACGTTATTATACTCTTTACAGAATATCGTTCCACCTTCTCAATGGTGGAAGAAAGAACGAGGACTTGGCCCAATCAGCCGAGTGTTGGTGTTACTCGTTCGTATACGTGTATCGCCCACGCATTGTGGCGAGAGCCTCCTGGCCAGGGTGGACGTCCCGACGAAAGCCTCGAGATTTTCTCGTTTAATTTGTTGTTATAGCTGCTTGAGATGCGGATCGGGCCATTCGTTCGAGACCTACGATCCTCAAACATTCATTATGTTTTTTTGTAACACATCCACCAATGCTGAAACGCGACTTGAATCGCGGCTATTGCGTGAACCCCTTGTTTGCTATGTACTCGGTAGGAGAGACGTGTTTGCGCCAGCGGTCGCATCCAGCTAACCGTCTCTATTAATCGGGATGAAATAGGGTGAGATCAGGAGGGTTGTATTTGAGACATACTGGAGTGGAGCGAAATATAGATGGGAACGTTGAAAACGATGGACAATTAATGGTATTTTGTCAAGGGGGTAATTTTTAGGTAGATGAAGCAACAACTTTAAATTTTATAAAATTTATTTGTCAAATAATACAAAAATAATAGCCACAGTAATTGACAAGATTTCGATAAAACACAAATTACAAAATGTACACCAAATTTCTCCAAACTCAAACAGGAATAAAATAAAGAGCATTGCTCGAGTAAACACAAATTGCGCTCAGAGAGTTGAATTGAGCAATTCGATCGGCCCCTTCCACGATTACATCACCGATTGCATCTGATGCGATTAGGAGATGGTATTATCGCGGTCCATTAGCGATTGTTTGTAAGGAAGAGCAAGTCAATCTTTCTCGTTCGATGAATCGTAAGGAATGCACCTCAAGTTCATCGGTAAGCTCGAAAATTTAGTGGAGCGTTCTCGTACCCAGGCAGGATCTCTTCTGACTGATTTGGCACGTTTTCCTCTTCTATTTGCTACCAAGAGTGCTTCTGGCTTTTCGACAAGAGTCTACCTCTTGGCGAGGTGTTCGTGGAGCGTTACTCGAATTAAACGAACAGTTTGGATTATCAGTATCTTCCTACGTCATCGGTGAACGTGGACAAAAATACGTGGCAAGCTTCTTTAGTAGGGAAAACAGGACCCATGCATTCCAGGAGAAGTTCGTTTCGTTCTTTCACTGCTGTTTTAAAATCCTCTTTGGAAATGGCACCGTCGCGATCTACGTCCATCTTTCTTATCAACATGTCTATCAAATCCTGAAACAAAAGGATTTTTATGTCTGTAAATAGGTTTGTTAGTTAATTAATAATTATGTTTAATTCTACCTTAACTGCTTCGTCGGGATTTTCATCGTTTTGAAGTTTTATTAAACATCCACGCATTGTTGGAAATATGTGCTCTTTCTTCAATTTCTGGGTCCTCATGTAATCGTACGTCTGTTAAAACATGAGTTTAATGAATTTCACAAATTTAGAGAATGTTACATATAATTACTTGATATGCAAAACGTATTTTTTCGTTCAAATTTCCACGAAGAACAGTGGACAATCCTTCGACCCATTGATCAATGTGTATCTAAAATAATGACTCATTAATAACTGATGAAGGTTTCAATTAATGATGGTTTTGGTTACCGTCAAAGCATTGTGTCTATCGAATACTGAAAATACTCTGTCGATCAATAAATGACGAATATTTTCAGTGAAATCGAAACCAGAATGAAAGAGGTCTCGAAACTTCAATCTGTTCATGGTACCTAACGTTTCGACGCATTTGCGATGGATGATTGCCAGAGCTATAAAACATAAATGAGTTATATAAAAATTCCTTATTAAAAATTCTATGTTATTAAAAAAGATATAACCTTCAACTTCTCTGTAATTAAAATAAGTCTGCTGTGACAATTGTTTGAATTTCTGAAGATTATTTGTTCTAAATACGATCTCTTTCAGAGTATTATTTAACATATCAATTGGTTGTTCAGCAGGCATTTTGATTGATTTTTATACTTGTCAATTTTCCAAATTTTACTCTCAGAAAAAAATTTGGTTATCAAGAGTTTTTCAATTTTGAAGCAGAGAGTCAATTGTTCTGCGATATCTTTACTTCTTCGATGGTTTATCATGGTTCATACGGAAGCTTATTTTCCTTATTAATATACCAACATAGACAAAGTTTTGCAGTGTTTGCTAATTTATTTAAAAATAAATATGCAGTGTAAATTTTTCTGAAATACTTACAATTTGTCGTCTCTTACATCGGCCCATTAGCTCAGTTGGTTTAGAGCGTCGTGCTAATAACGCGAAGGTCGCGGGTTCGATCCCCCCATGGGCCAATTTTTTTTTTTTTTTGCATTTTTATTTCTATTTATTGCAGAATATCAGAAGAATAATTTTAGAATTCAAAATTGAGTTCCAAGTGATTAAATTCAGTAATTAGCACTTAAATTCACATTCCTTGAAACCCTGTTCTCTGAAATTCATCAGAGAAGTCGTACCATTTTCAACCGCATAACATAGCAATTTTTCTGGCGTAGCATTTCAATGATGTCAGCATGCCAGACCCCTGTCACAGTTAAGCACTCAATCAAGCCGAACGCTCGGGAGAAACAATAAGCGAACGAAGTTCCAGTCGCGTGGGTGTTTCGCGCGATAATACGCGACTACTCGCGAGGACAGACGTAGCGTAGACGCGACCTCGCGAAGTTCTTCCCGCACGGTCCCTGTAATCATCAGCTCATTAGTCCTCGCTGGCAGATAAATTACGGCCGCGAAGACAGGCGAAAGAACGGCGCGGTATTGTTTCTCGCGCGAAAGGTTACGTCGAATCGATTTCGCGAAAGGTGCCACGAGCAACGCGGATTCCTTCGAGAGGGTGGATGGAATTCTCGGTCCTGAAAGCGAACGACCGTAATCTTGGGCTATCTAACGTTGTAAACGTAGCGAGGTGATGATTTGCGACCTCCCTGCAGCGAACGTGGCTTCAGGGAGGAACGCCAGACTTCTCCGGACCCTTAGATTCAATTTCGCGGGGCGTCAGCCGCTGACGCGACGTCCGCCCACCTTTTGCGAGACGTTGATGTACGATACGGTGCACCGGCCTCGACGGCCGCGCGAAACTTCGACGATTCGCGCTTGGATTGTTTTTCGACCCGTAAAACCCTGCCAAGTAATTCCTTCTTCTTGTTGGAGGAAGCTGGGAGTTGGACGATGCTGGTAGTTTGAATAAAATTAAGTTTATTTAAAATTTACTCTTCGAGGATCGGAGCGTGACTCACCTCCTCATTTTTCCATATTCACACACCATAAGGAAGCCGATCGACCCTTCCGTTCTCACAGTCTCGATCACTGAAGCGTATCGATCCTCCTCGAGAAAAAGCCTGTTCATCTCGGCGATGATCGGCTAAGCATCGTTCCGATCGGAATGCACGAACCGGTGCCGGGGAACGTAGACATCGACGGGTTAATTAAGATCGCGGACATCGTAGGGAAGATCGAAACGCGCAATAACTCACGATGCGGGCTAGCCAAGCCGTGAGAAAGACGCATCCTCCTGCGTGTTACACAATTTACATTTCATAACGTGCACGGGAGCGGATCGCATCCGCGCTTGATCGTAAGGACCCGCGTAAATATCCGATGCACGCGATCTGCGCCTCGTGAAAGCTGCGAGGAAGATCTAGAGATCCTTAGGTGAGGCAGGGTTATCGAGAGGGTGTCGATCGAAGGTTAGCATGTCGTTACGCAAGCGTCAGTCTTCGACACGCAACTCTTCCAGCGCCTACACGCACCGGAGCGTGTCTCATCCGCGATACCGACTTCATGGAAACTATGTAATTAAGAATGTTGCGAGTTAAATTACCGCAAGAGAAGATGTGTAATCTGACGCTTCGCGGGAAAACATGTTGAGGTAAATTTTATTTTTCTATGAAACGAGCTCGTTTTTATGTTCCAGCTGATGTTTGGCGTTTTAGATGATGCGAGGATCGGTGGAATTTAAATTGCAGATTGAGATAAGGAATGTTTCCGATTTTTATTTTCTGGAACGATGCAGCGTAGCTTCTTCTAATTACATTTATGAAAATGAGTAACGAAGACAGAAAATCGTGATTCCTGTTCTGACTCTGGTTTCTCTTTCAGGTCCGCGCGCAGTCACCGGGCAATAACTCTAAAATTTGAATGCACCGGGCGTCGGGGTAGTCTACCCCCAAGGCAACGATGGTAATAGGCGCTCAACCCTTGCGTCAACACCCACTAACGGAACCACGGTGTGCCGAATGGTCCTGGCCACCACCACGTCGTAAATAAAACGAAAATTGTTGACCAAATGCCTTTCGGCTTGGTTTTTAAGCGTTAAACAAAGGGCCACGCTCGATGTCGGTCGTCGTATCTTTGATCTCTGTTTGCCAACGCATGCATCACCGGCCAGATAATCGGGAATAATTATTTGTTAGATAAATACGATCTGAACGGTCGATAGGAAGCCGAAATTTATGATGGACCACTTGTACCGCTTGTAAATGACGTAGAGAACCAGCTCGCGTCCGACTATGAATCGCGCTCGATCTTCGCATAAAGAGGGTTCGAGCTGTTGATCGCGTGCGAGCTTCGATTTTCGGTATTAACGCTTACCTGCGCGTTCGGGGCCCGTCTGCCTCGAATTGTTTATGAGGCCACGGCTCCGGCTAATTTGAAATTCTAATTAATCCGCGCCTCGTTAATGATCGTTCCGGGAGGGCTCGGAAACTCGGCGGAGCCGAGAAAGAAACTTCGGCTTTGATGCTAGGAGCTGGTTATTCTTTTCGATTTTCGTTTACACCTTTCTTCGTTTTGCTTTCGGTAAGGGTGTCGTGTTAAATTCAAATTTTGTTCCCTAATAATTAATTGCGGATATAAAAATAATCCCCATGTGAAGACGTCTACCGAGTTTATAGGTAATAAAGGAGGCACAGAAATGGGTTGTAAAATAAACTTGGAGGATCATATTTTTATGTATCGCACTGATTTTTTGTATTCCATAATCATATTTTATACTGCAAAATTGTTACTTGAATTTTTTTAACAATTTATGTCGAAGGATTTTCCGGAGACAAGTGTTGCTTTCGACGTTACAGAAAAAAAAGGTGAAAATCAAACAAGGATTTCCTCGATGAGGAAGGAGATTGATTAATCGTCTCAGGAAGTAGCCACAAGATGTTTCTTTAGGCCCTCCGTAAAAACAGACCTGTAACGCGTGTTAAATTCATCAGGGGAGGAGTTCTTAATGATCCACACTTTGCTTCTCTAAGGAAAAACGGGAAATGATTGATGGTCATCGAAATTTGATTGCTGAAATCTCGTTGACGCAGCTGGCTACTGTTTTCACAATTGTCAAACATCCTCTGCTCCGTTTTCGCTTATGTATCATTTTAATTATTCCATTTCCTTTCGGTAGATGTTCACCGTGAAAATCAATATTTTATTAACAGCTGTGTAATACGTTTAAAAGGTGTCGAAAAAGACTTCCACCCTCGAAACGTTCAAACGAACGTCCACCAGTGTCCACGGGTGGTTCGCGTATCGTGAACGCGGAATTGTTGTGTAACAACATTGAAGTAAGTTGTACGACAAATGTCGAACGAAGGCTCGAACTAAGTGAACCGTGAATCGATGGGATCACAGTTTGCAAGCCGTCCCGTGCCCGTTCGGGATTCCTTTCTTCCGTGGTGCGTTTTCCCTATTGTGAATGGAACATCTTGGACCTCATACCGGGACATTGTGTAGCCCAGCGAGAGGATCGAGGGGTGTGGGACACCGAGGATTGAATGCGTGGGTGGCAGAGTCACACGCCGTAAGAGAAACTTCAAATCCGGTCTAATAAGGCGTCCCAACGTCGCGACACGCCTCGTTAAATTTCTCGAAACTGTTTACGCCGTTTATGCCTCGCGGAAAATATGTTTTCCCAGATATGCTCGTGAAAAATATTTGTAACCCGTGCCAGGTATGTTTGCAAATTCCTGAAAATTCCAGGTGAATTCAAAGTCCAAAGATGCTGTTTAGATGTCATTTTCTATTGGATCAATTTTCCATTTGAAAAATTTCCAAATTTTGTTAAGGATGGGGTTAATAGGTGGAAGAAACTTGAATCCAAAAATATAACAAATTCTTCCTCGTTCATTTAAACACCTGTCTCCCAATCTTCAATTAAATTTCAAACCACATGCTCGTTCAACCCCGCACAAATCACCATAGGTCCGCCATAAATCTCGAGGATGAACAACAAAACCACCACCCCAAGTTAACGCGACTTGGTGGTAGAAAAAGGTGTCGGGAACGCGGAGGAACGTCTGGCAATTTCCGGTGTATTTATAACTGGCAGACGTGTTCAACCCTTCTTAATAAATGAGCGTAGGGTGATCGCGACAAATGGGGTGGTTGATGTCTGCGATCTCGTACAACGGCTGACGCGTTCCTTCGTCCCACGGCTATCATCCCCTATCAACGAGTGGTAAGATTGAAAAATCGTGTCAGCTTTATCACTGCATTTCGGACGCGACTAAATCAGGCGTGTTCGTTTTAAGCGTTTGTGGGCGTTGAAACGCAGCTTGTCTCTTTTCGATGGCTGTCGTCGCGCACCGGAAAAGGAACAGTCCGGATTGAAAGAATAAATTACCTAAGTCAAAGAGAAAAATGAGAAAATTATTCCGAGCCCTTTTAGGTGTCAGTTGCTATTCATTTATAGATTTGGGTAATTACGAATGAAAGGAGGGTGATTTTCGCAGGGTCCTTAAAGGATTTTCGAGTTCGATAAATCTGAGGGTGTCGAGTATATTTAATTTCAAGTAAAAATCCTTTCTCTGCTATTCTCTTATAGCAATACGAAGTTTCTTCACGGACAATAGATCCGTTTGAAAGGATATTCTTTAGAACGGTTACATAATCTACATCTCTTGCAGTTCACAAGGAGCAGATGTCCTAGGTGGAACGGTGGCATAAGAAATATTTAACATACAGGACTGAAAGGGCCGGCATTCCTAATTTTCAGTCTGGCCGGCATCCAATCTGAGTCGTCGGGATCCACAATGCCGCTCTATTTCCTTGACGCGTATACAATCGCGTCATAGTAATCCTGTTAGGAGACGGTTCGCTGGCCAGAATACACCCTGCTGGGAACAGAAAAAGGGGGTGCCATCTCTCAGTCGAGATCGAGCAATCTCAGCCCACGTTAAAGGCAACTCGATTTATCGCAAAATAGATTCCGCCTCGTCTCCGACGTATATCGAGTCTGTTTCAGCTGACGCGTCGCAAAGTTTTCCTGCAAATTTTATTCAAATTCAATATTCTCGATGCAATTTCTTCCCAAAGCAGCAATAATTTTCACTGTTAAGTGTTTTCACTGAAAAATGTTAAGTGTTATTGACTTAATTATTATTTCGTTGAATATTCCAAATATTTCGCTTCATCCCTCAGTAGCAAAGTGGGGCTTTCAAGTTCCATTAAATTTCAATGTTATTTTCTGCAACAATGTCCAACGAACACGGAGCATGTTTTCCATGTTTTCACGCAGTAAACAAAATTCCCCGACCAACAGACCGAGCGTCTGGTAGCAAACAGTAGAGGATATTCCAATTTCGAAAAGCTCCTTCGAACACGATCGATGCATCGCGTCCGAATAATTCGCGCTTTGTGAGCCGGTAAAGAACGAGTTTGGCAAACGTCCCGCGACAAAAGGCGTTTCCCTTGCCCGTTCCCGGCCCGCAGAATAATCCTTTCGTAGTAAATTACACTTTAAAGGAGGCTTTCGCGAAGATCGGCCACGAGTCGCATTAAATCCCTTATACCCGGTATTGTGGAATTTGCTTGTAAACAAGATTTAGGGATTTGTCCTGTAGCCACGAAAATATGATAAGCCTTTCGTTTCTTCGCCGTTCTCCGTTCTGTCCGTCTGTCTCTGCTACTCTTTAACTTCGATCGCGTCCACGGCGCACCGTCGTGTTTATGAAACGTAAAACCGTGAAAAAGCTCGCAAAGAGGATTTTCGGACTAAACCCGACGTTCGATCCGACCACGTTAAGGTGGAAGATTGCTGGTTAAACTCCGGACAGGTCGTGTCGGATCGACGATGCGCAACGGTATAATATCGCGGAACATAATATTTTTAATCCACTTTTTTCATCGAATATCAAGCACACATATTCGGGGACCGATTCTACGGAAACCTAATATTCGATCGAGGCTCTCGTGTTCCATCGATTCCGTATTATTTCCCAAGCAAGAAGGGATTACCGTGAATGGCTATATACTTTTAATCCAGCGTACGGTAACCGGATAGCATCGATAGATCGAGGTTTATCGATCTTAAATTACCGATACACCGTCGGAACTGGGTCGCGCACACCCACGTGTTCGACAGTCGCATTAAGGATTACCCCTGGCGACGTGTAATCTCGATTAATCACGGGGAATGAGTTCCGATGCGAAAAAAATCCAACCCCTTCGAACGATCTTCCTTTTTTCCTCTTCAGTCTCAAGTTGATTCGCGGAATTTCGCTTGGGAATTTATGAACGTAGCTTCGTATTAAGGATAATTAATTAGGAATTTGTTGCAACAACGATCTTTTGAGGTTTCGGGTCATGGAAATGAGGTAACGCGAACTTCTCGTGATCGAACCCGAGGACCTCCATCGAAATTTGACCTTCAACAATCGATAATTCGTGTAATTGCGACTTTCGGCCGGAAGCATGAAATTAATGGTTATTCCAGGATGGTTGGCTGCCAGAGATGAATCGATGCCACGGGTCCAGGACCTTTGCCTTGGGAACTATTCATCAAACGCGATATACGTGACCGAGTCCTTAATTAAAGCTATGCATACAGCACAATTAGAAACGCCACGAATGGACGAACGAAACGGAAGGCGTACGGTGTTCTTCGACGAATAATTTATACGGTACGCGTATTTAGTGGGGCCGACAAATCGCGCTAACGAGAATCGATTTCCCGATAATTAAAGTGGGAATTGATAGCTCGCGAATCGATAGACCTTCATTTGCAATATTTCAAAGCTGACCAGACACTCGAATCGTCAATTATATTATACACTTCATGAATTTCTCGTTTGTCAATTATCTTTATAGAATGCAAACGAACTCTCTATTCAAGAATTTTCAATACCAACACAATTTCTCGAACAATGATTTTCTTTACACTAAAATTTCTACGCATCATCTCGTTTTAACGATTGAATTCAGATTAATCAGAGCGAAGCAGAGATAGCAGCACCCAAGTCTCGGCTGCTCCACTTATCTGATGATCGTTTAATTGACGCCGCGAGAAAGTGTTAATTCAGAGGTGTTAAACAGATGTCCAATCGATATGCATCTTTAATTTCGTTTCAACCCGACTGTAATTGGTTCGATGAGATAAACTCGACTGTTTGCTCTGTTAATACCGATCGTTGCCATTGTTAACGTACTCGTACTCGTGTTCGCGTTTCGATCGCGTACCCTTCTCCGCTCGTGCTAATCGAATCGTTTTATCGATAGAAAGTGTCAAGTAAGAGGTAAGAGAAAGTCACGTATCGGTTTTATGCCTCGAGGAATGCGAACCATGGATCTAGAGGTGTTCGTTGGATTTCCGCACGCCCACCAGGCGAATCTAACACGCGACAGCTTAACCTTTTCGAGTTTTAAAAAAGGTACGCCAAGCAAAATGTCATATACATAGTTTATTTAGGATAAAAAATTGAAAATGAACAATTTGAGGGATGATGGTCACCTGAATTATTTTTTAATGAATTGAAAATTTGAAATTGAAATTATACGTAAAAGTGATCAATATAATAAGTATAATTTTATCATTATTTACCATGTCGAATTGCAACCAAGATCAATAATTTGCAATTTCGAGAGACGTTTCGAAATAAGCATTGCATAAGGGTTATTTGCATTCTGTAATCCAAAGATTGTTGTCTGCAACAATCGAAAGAGGGATTGTTTAAAAAGAATCATCTCGATACGAGGCAATCAGAAAATCCATCAAAAATCAATCAAGGAAATCAATGATTACTATTATTACTTTTCAGCAGTCTCGGTTGATAGCAGGATGGAATTGTTGGTCATTCTTTAACTCAAATTAGAATCGATCATCGAGGATCGTATAGGTACCGTGTCCAAAAAGAAACAAACAATTCTATCGTGCAAATCTTTCGTACAAAGGAAAAGCTGGAAATGATCAAAGGCATCGTGTGCCACGTGGCTGGAAAACAGGGAAATAAGGGAAAAGAACATAAGCCGACTGTGCGTGATGGTGTTTTCAGAAAAGAAGATCCTCGATAAACGCTTGGGAAGCAGGAGGTTTCAAAATCGAGCCACGGGTGAATCTCTTTCATGAAATAATGACCAAAAGCAGGATTCCTTTGTAGTTACATTGAAATATCCCATTGAGGAATCTTTCAGAGGCATTGTGTTTCTTTAAACCAAGGGAACAATAAGCTGTGTTCTTTGGTGGCCACTTGGTGACCACATCGTTTGTTTCCAAATACTCGACCACTAAGAAAACTAAGGTTTTTCAATAAAATAGTTGCAAATTTTAAACATCAATTTCAAATCAAAATAAAATCCATTAGAATGTTGAAGGATTAATCGTCGAGAAAGGAAGTATTAAAATGACGATGCAATTATTCGACTAGAACGCGGTAGCAATTTCCCGAGCATGAAAAAAGACATCGAGGCAATCGGCTTATCTTAAACAGGCCATGATCAAAGCTATAATGTAAAGCATACATTTTTCCAAGCAACCTGGAACGTATAATCGCGACACGTGCACCGAGACGCGGTCGTTAATTTCGCAATAATTTGCAGTGCAGGCCGGATTTACGAGCGTCTCCTCGGCGAAGACGCCGAGCGTATTTACCTGCAGCCTCTTACCTGTTACCTGTACGCTGGGACACGTGACACACGCGAGTGGCACGCGCGGCGTACGCTCGCCTCTTCCAATGGTAGAACCAGTTCTCCGTGGAATAGAAACAACGTTCCCTTTCCTTCGAGGTACCCCGTGTGGCCACGATGACCCCCGTTGGCCCCTGAGGAATCCTAGCTACTTTAATTAAACGAATTTCTTGCTAACGATCGCTATCACTATTCTGCTCGACTATAAAGCGAGTTAAGGTACGAGGAGGATCGGACCCGGGCACTTGAGGTTGCATTTTTAGAATGCACTTTGGTGCATCCGAGAGAGACACACCAGGTTCGTCATGGCAACAGATGCAATTTTTTAATTATTACTGATTTATCTTGAAAGCCAGGATTTTCGCAGTATCGAAACTCATAAATCCCGTCGTTTCTTCACGATCGGTTGTCAGAAACGAAGATTACGCTGCTGATGGCCGCGTGTCACGCAGTCGGTGCGTACTACCTGCATGCCCGATGGAACAGAAAACGTTCTCACAATTATTGCCAGTTTTATTGCGTAATCACGTTTCCCTGCGCGGTGTAGGAGCGGCTGCTCGAAGGAATCGCATGAAATTAGCATTTCCAACGGCATACGCCGCTTCCCACGGTGAAGTAAGCTCGCATACGTACCTATCGGACCTTAGCCTACGTGGAATAATAAGGAGCATCCACGAACGCGTTCCATCCTCGGTAGGGATGGTAGACGAACGAATCCGGTATCCGTTTCGTGGTTTTACACACGCATCTCTAATGGCTTTAAATTCGCCGACAGATTAAAGAGCACCGGTCCTCGCGTGGCTCTTAACGTTCGGTTAAACAATTTCAGATTTTCTTCGAATACTTCTCTTTCTCGGGATGGTACGTTTATTGCCGAATACGAGGCTTTTATTTTTACAAATTTCACGAATTCCAAACAACGATCGAATTCTTTTTACCCAAAATCCAAGGTCCATTGATCAACCACCACGGTCCTGCGACTATCGCGAAAATTTCGGCAGATTAATGTCGCTTTTAATATCGCCACGAAGCAGAACCCCGTCCGTGTGTTTATTAAAAATAAGAAGTCAGGCTGGTTTCGCCTTTTAAGTTACACGATCGCGATATCGTCTGGTGGGGGGTGGAGCAGGAGGGCGCCTCCCGGTCCAGGAGTTTCGTAAAATAAACAGCGAACCGTTCGACGCGCTTCTAAGAACGTTTCTCTCGTTTTATGAATATTCATGAGGTCGATGCAAGAGTCGGCTATAACGTGGCTCACGACACTCTTATTTTTCTATAATAATAGCATCCCCGTGGCATCGGGAATAGCCGGGTCCCGGTGTTCGTCCTCGCTTAAAACATTTTATCGGATCATTTATATCTCATGAACAGCCATAAAGACACGCGCGGTAGGGGGAGTGTTTTGCATGAGAAGTGGCCGAAAATACATAGGAATTAATTAGGCTGCCATAAATACCGGGTTCCCTTGCTTTTTTACGGGAACGGAACCCGTCGACCGTGGGGGCGTGTTTGTTGAAAGAGGACTTTTGACACTTCACCGTGTAACGTAACTCGAGCTCAAACATAATTCAACGCCATAACGAAGCAACGAATGCATTAACATTTGTCCGGTTGTCGAAGCCCTTTCGCGAGCCGATCTTTCTCTACACGATTTCCACTTTAATTTACAACTTCCACCCGGTGAACGGGTTTCGAGATTCACCGGGGAATTTGCATTTCCCTGCTCCGCCTATTGTTTAATAGGATCGCGGTTTTACGCTCCTTAAATCATTCTGCTACACTCGATGAACCCATTAAGAAACGATCCCTGCTCGTGTTAGAGCAACCTGATTCATTAACCGAGACTCTTTCATCTTCTTTAACATATTTACGTTTACTTATTAATTACTGCTGGAGCGAAAGGAATATTTTATGCCTTCAATTTGCAACCCAATACCATTGGAGTACCGTAACACCTAAATAAAATCCATACACCATAAAAATGAGAAGATATCAATCTTTTTGAAACAATCGCTTTTCTATTATCCCATCGGGGAGTAGTCGGTTTGACGTTTTAATAACTGTGCAAATGGTTCGAGGCGATATAACCGATAATTAAAGGCAAATTTCGACAGACCAGTCGCTTTCCTAGGAATAGCTCCGTCACGATGATCCCGGTGGATCGATCCCGCAGGAGAGGATCCATCGATCGAACGGAATAGATGGAAAAGGTTTGGAACGTGACGGGCTTTGACTTGGGTCGAGCGAACCGATTCGATGGCTCGATAAGGAAAGTGCTCGAACGGTAGCCTGTAATTAACAACGTTAAGAGAAGAATTTTCGTTCTCTCCGGTCGGAGGGCAGCTGCTTTTGTGCCGGCTTCTCGTGCTCCTTTCCAGCGCACGTGATAAGCTGCAATTAAATTGATTGGCTCGCGGAATTCAGCTGCGGCGAACGCGTATGCATTTACACCGGGTGCAAAGGTGACTGCGAAGGAAATCGCAGGAACGAGAAAAAGGCAGGGACCTTGGATGAAATCGTGAGTGAATCTATCCTCGAGCCAAAAATCCCTGATGCCTATTAACTGAAAACAAAAAAAATCATCCCTCAAGCCCGTTATTTTAGCGAAAAAATGATACGGAACCAAAGCTGGTATCTAAGTATACAGTAGACCAGATCCAGTCCAGTTTCTCACGGTGGAGAAGAAGGTGTCCGCCTAAACCGGTGGTTGTCGAACGATTCTCTCCGGCTGCTAAGCAAACGACGCGCTCTTGGTCTACTTTTTCAGCAGCATCTCGTTGCCTGCAGCGATCGTGAAACGTGTCATTAGAGAAGCGTAAAAGGGAGCATCGATAAGGAAGGTGTTGAGAGATACGCGCTGTCTCGACGATCGCGAGGTGTTAAGCGGCGGCAACGTTATGAATAGCTGTTCCACGTGAGCAAACGGAACGCAGTGATTACAGATACAAAGACTGGACGTGCCTTTGTTTTCGAGGGGTCATGATTTTAGGAGGTCCCAGACATCCGCAGATGAGATTTAGTCTGCATGCAGAGAACACAGCAGGTATGATAATCGTGCCTGTCTTACTAGTCCCTCTTTTGCCACACCTCGCACTGACAACTGAAAAGACAATTTTTAATACCTTTGATTTTATTTTGTTTTAGAAATCAACGTCGACAGCAGCATACGACTGACAAGTTATTAAAATAATTGTTTGACAAACTTGTATTCACTTCGTATACCTTGGTAAATAAATCATTTTAAAAAAGCAACTGAGTTATTATTTAATTTACTTTATTTATCTTCTTAGCTTATTAAATTAACTCATAAGGGGGATGAAATTTATAATTCTATCTCATATGTGGGCCTCGGCTCACCATACTCTTTAATTTCTAATTTCATCCCTCCTTTTGAGCCAACTTCCATACTTTCAAATTATTTATTATTTTATTCTCCTTTATGGGCCTAGTAAGGACCATACGATATACTTGTATCCTTCTATTCCTGTACCCTACTGTCCTTTATACTCCTTTCATCCATGTATTCCTTACATCCTCGCAACCCTTATATCCTCTGCATGCCTTACATCACTGCATTTCTCACATCCCTGCATCCTTTACACCTTTGCAACCCTTACACCTCTGCATCTCTTATATCATAGCATTTCTTCCATCGATGTATTTTCGGGTCGAAATAGCGCCCTCTAGCGGCAAAAATGCGAACTAATTTTCGATGTTCGTTCAGCGCCCTCTGGTTTTGGAAAAAAGAACTAAACCAGGCACCATTTTTGGCCCTCTGGCGGCAAAAATGCGAACTAAATTTTCGATGTCCGTTCAGCGCCCTCTGGTTTTGGAAAAAAGAGCTATACCAGGCACCATTTTTGGCCCTCTGGCGGCAAAAATGTGAACTAAAATTTCGATGTCGAATCAGCGCCATCTGGTTTTGGAAAAAGGAACTAAACCAGGCACCATTTTTGGCCCTCTGGCGGCAAAAATGTGAACTAAAATTTCGATGTCGAATCAGCGCCATCTGGTTTTGGAAAAAGGAATTAAACCAGGCACCATTTTTGGCCCTCTGGCGGCAAAAATGTGAACTAAATTTTCGAGGTCGAAACAGCGCCCTCTGGTGTTGAAACTGGAAACTAAATTCCTCACGATTTTGGACCTCGGGGAAGGTACGTAAGAGATGCAGGGATGTATGGGATGCAGGAATATAAGTGATATAATGATATAAGGGATGCAGGAATATAAGGGAGGTAGAGGGGTAAAGGATGCAGGAATATAAGGGAGGTAAAGGGGTAAAGGATGCAGGAATATAAGGGAGGTAGTGGTATAAAGGATGCAGGGACTTAAGAGATGCAGGGATGTAAAGGATGCAGAGTTGTAAAGAAAGCAGGGATGTGAGGAATGCAGCGATGTAAAGGAATCTGGGATGTAAGGAATGCAGAGATGTAAAGGAATCAGGGATGTAAGCGATGCAGAGATCTACGAGGATGTTGTGCAGGTACATCCGCACCCCTCGGCGGTCGCTATGAAACTGAGGTTCGCTCTAGGTCGAACGGTTTATAACAGTGCCACTGCCAGCTGCCTATGCAACAATGTTGCAAAACGAGAAATCTGGATTACTCCTGTATTTGTTTACTTACTTTTACTCAAATCAGTATCACCAAATATTTTTTTTTTTTTTTTTTAACGTGAGGAAATCTTGCATAAGACCCCGCACCGTCCCCCGGGGCAGGGCGGCGGGGGAGTGTCAGATTCTTACTGACTAAAACCTCACGGCGACCGGTACTGACGGTAGAAGAAGGCTCCAGGATCTTACAAGTATTACTCTGGAGCCCTCCACGTCTGACACACAAGTGCCCACCTTGAAGAAGGTCTAAACTGACACCTCCTCCGGTTGACTACTCTGTGGTCGACACCGGGGGTCGCACTCGGTGCCGGCCTCTCCTAGGGCCGCGTGCTAGGACGCCCAGAGCCCCTACTCTAGACGCCAGCAGCCCTGAATAACTAAAATTCTATATAATTCTAAACTAAAATTCTATTTTGAATAACTTAAATTCTATAAAAATTGCAGTGTATGTAATTAATTATTAATAAATGCAATGATTATAGCACAGCTGTAATAGTTATTCAAAAAGAAACAAATTATCATAAAAAAAAAAAATAAAAAAAAAAAATGGATACCAAGGATTTGAACCGAGGACCTTTAGATTGTGAGTCATGTGTTTAACCACGGAGCGGATCCATGACTCGCAATCTGAAGATCCTCGGTTCGAATCCTTGGTTCCCAAAAATTTTTTTTTTCTTTTTATAATAATTTTTATGTAATAGTTATTCAAAAAGGGACAAATTATCATTTAAAAAAATAGAAAAAATGTTGGGAACCAAGAATTTGAACTCTGGATCTCTAGATTGCGAGTTGTATGTATGAGTTTGTCATACTTCAGAATGTAAGGAGTAACTAACTGTAATTGTTAATATCTTTTAAACAATTAGCCGTCTACCCCCAAAAGGGGGTATAGGCGTATTCAGCTCGACGAACTCTACATACTGGCAAAGTTTCATTAATAAGTTAGTGTAACACTTGGGTAGTTCTTCGTATAAGATTCGAAAAACAATCACATATCACTTTTCCCACGCTTCGATTTTCACACAGAGGAACTAAATTCCGAAGAATTCCGTCATTAAAATCGGATCGTCCAATTCCACCAGCGAAATTATTTCTGCACCCCGTAGTGGTCGGATCGATTCTCGTCGAACGGTTTCGAGCGAAAAAGGATCGCCGGGAATCACCCCCGGGGCATCGTTTTGCGCGGTGTGGAATTAACCGGTGCTTCCCCCTTTTCTAAAACCAACACGTAATTATCTCACCGCCGGTTGTTCGGTAATTTTCATCCTAGCGGCCCTTTTTCCACCAACAGGTACGGGCCACGCCGATAACCGATATTTACATGGCAGGTGATATCAATTATCGTTCGAGAGGCGCCGCTGCCCCGAGGGCCGAAATTGCAGCCGGTCTTTGGACCCGCTTCCCCGCCAATTTACTCGATTCGCGCCTTCGACGACTTTTTTTCCACGCTTCTCTAGCTTCGTCGAAAAGATGGACCTCTTGGGTGAATCAAGCTCCCTCGGCTCGATTCAATGGACGACCTACAAAAAAGGGAGGCCGTCCTTCGATAGTCATTCTTGGCAGCGATCAATTTTTATGACCCTACGCAGCTTCGTTCGAGGGATGCAATATTGAGACTACTAAGCTTGCACCCTAAAAAGTGTATTGAATCGTTTTCTTGAATCGTTTCCAAGAATTTTTAGGGGTAGTTTTGGATTTGCTTAAAAAGTAATTTACCTAGTCAAGGATCGTTGCATGATATTTCAATTTTATTTATTTGTTTTAAAATTGAAGAAATAAATACTTAACTTTGATTGACGCAACTATCGCAAAAATCATGGGAGAAGGGGTTAATAATATGGAAGATTCTACATATAATTATCACTTTTAAAGGCTGCCCCAAACCCTCCTTCATTTATCACTCAAGATTGATTAATTGAATGCAAATGTACACAGATTTAATCATTATGAATTTATAATTAATTTAGTAACAGAATATCCTGATATAAAATCTTTTACCAGTAATTACACGTGACTTTATCTCCCTATAGCGCATCAGGAACACGATACTCTTATCGAAGACATTAAGTGCAAACAAGAGGAATAAATGATTGATAAATGCAAATTTGCTTCAACGAGAAAAAACGCTTTTTAAACAACTTGTTTTTTTTCGCGATATCGCTAAGAACCATCTGCTTGTCAATCTAACCACCTCAGAAATTATAAAATCAAACTCTCGTAGCAAGTATTGTTCCGTCACCTATTGAGTGGGCTCGTTCCCAACACCCACGCATTTTTTTGGCAACAAAACAGCTCTCTATCTGCTCTTGTTTCATCTCGAAGAGGATTGGGCGTGACGCACCGTTGCAGCTGAGGCGAACGGTGACTCGATAAGTACCGTGATGGTCGCCCAGGGCAAAAACAAATAATAACTCGAACAGGAGGGGCCCGTTGGTTAGCGGCTACGTCCGGCATCGAAGCAATCTCACCTTATTTTCGGGGCGACTATCGCAATTTTCAGAACGGTTGTCTCATCACGAAAGCTGGCCCCGTCTGGACGTGGTGAATTACAGGGCGCCCGCCACCCCGTCGTATTACGGTGTTGGTTTTCGAGCCTTTTGCGTTAAAAAGACACGTGTAATCATCGTTCCACTTCCTGTCGGCGTAGAATACTACGAAACTGGCGTTTATCGAGTCCTCTACTCCTATTTCTCTACCCCACCCCTCTGTCCCTTTTCCGTACATCCTTCAACCCCTTGAAAGTAAAATTCAAATTTCTAAGTAATTAGCAAGGGCTTAAGGGATGAAACTTTACCATGGCTCACAATGTAACCACGTCAATTTTTTGTTACCTGAAAAGACTCCACCTTGCATGAGAATCATAGAGCGTGCGTTTTCACAGCAGGTGTCGAGGTGGCCCGTTTGCAAAAGGTCTAAATTGCAGGGTGTTCCGTCTGCAGTATCGATCGCGTGATGGAACAGTTGCACGATTACGCGTGCTTCATTTAGCGGAATCATGAAAGTACGCGAATTTCAAGCTGCAATAAGTTTGTTTAGTTTATGAGAAAAGGAGGGTTTATTGGATCGAGGTAATGTAAGGTATCGATGCAGTTGATGGGTTCGTAATACCAACTTTTCTTGATTAAATCTTCATCTGATTCTGGTTTCATTATTCAGACTTTGTACAGATTCTGGCATCTCTGATTTAATAGAGTTTTTAATGAAAAAACAAATGTTTTATTTTGTAATTTGTGAATATACCGAGAACGAAAGTGTTAGTCTATTTTATAGACTAATAAGAGCAACCTTTCTACAATTTTCTTTTCATTCCAATGGTAACGAGCTAACAAGCTCATAAAACCGCCAAATTTTTTGCAAAAATTCTACTCTTACCCTTGCACGATTTACTCGATGATTTATAGGACTCGTCCGTCCACGGCGAAGGGTGTCAAAGAAAGAGGGTGTTAAATGTCCCCGGAACTCACCTACAGTAACAACAGGCTGTGCTCGTTGAAAATTGGCCACGCTTTTTTCCCCGCTCTCAAGTATGTTTTTGAAAGATGCGATTTGTTTTTGTCGAACAAATTGCTTGTCCTCGTGAAGCCTGTCTTCCGCAAGGGAACCCGTGTGCACGCTCTTTGATGCGCGCGTTTTGCAAAGAAGAAAACGGTGGCTCTGCGAGCTGAGAAAAAAAAAGGAGGACGAGCTTGAAATGGCAAAAAGACACTGGTCCAGTCCGCAAATTCGTTTCTGGACAAAGTGGCAGCTGGATCGCGCTGATCACAGGGCCGTGTTAATGGAGGCTAAGAGAAACGTGTCATTAGAGGAGCGCGCAAGCTACAGAAAGCGGTATTTGTTCATTAATTTTAATGAAATTATCGAAGTCACGAGACTCGATAGATGAACCATGAGACTTTGATAGTTTCATTTTATCCAGGACGGCACTTTTGTTTCCTCGGCAAACTGTTATGCAAATTGAATTCCATGGGAAGAGCGTGGCGGTGAATTTTAATATTGGTAAAATTCACGTTCGATAATATGGGATTGCTAAATTAATGAAAGATTTTGCATTTTAATACAGGAATTATGAGATTGATCAGCTGATTGAATTAATTTAATGCAAAGCACTTTCGATAGAAAATTAATCACTATGGGGTAACTTACAGTTAATGGGAATCTAGATCTAATTAAAATTTGATACTAATAGTGTCGATGGGGTTCAATTCTATTTTGTTTTTAATTTCCAACAGACATGGTATTAAGGGTAATTAAATATTCCGTACGATCGTTTAATTAATCGGGAATTGGCCTGGTTAATTATCATCAAAGGTTCGAAAACTGGTTAACCCAGACACCGTTTCGCGTTTCTGAGTTACGTAGACAAATGAACTATTAGTATCCCGGCTTGTAATTATAAAAATCGCGTAGGCGGTGCTTTGGCGCCGTGAGCCTTCATCAATCATCCATCAATCTACGAAACCGGCATTTCTTCTAGATTATCTGATCCTTCAGTGGAAAGATAGACTGTAGTTACTAGGAAATGGGTCATCTTTCAACTAACAATTATCTCGTGAAACCTGAACGTTCTGTGATGGAACTGACACTGACGATAGGCATGTAAAAGTAGTAATTACATGAATTAATTATCTTTTACTTCTTGGACAACGTTATTCAATACCATTATTATGTACTCAATTTTTCTAACAAAATTTATCTTTTATCCTTTATTAAATTTTTATCTTGTAGCCGTTTAGTGAAGGGGGAGTTCCGAATTGCGTTATGATAGGTGTCTGGGACAGGGATCGTCTGTTGTCAGCCCCACTGACGAGTCTAGCTTTTTTTTTTCTCCCTTCTCCTACAATCCAAAAATTTTAACAAACGACACTATACACAGGCATCAATTTTTCATCGTTCTTTTCACACCTGGATCAGTTTACATAATTTCCATTGAACCATCCGACTGTTATCTCGTTTCGATGAAGTTACATCACCATTGTACGTACACTCAATCATACAAGCGCTTTCGAAACTGGATCGCAGTCTCGACGTGGGTGAATCAGCCCGAAGCGATGCACTGGATGCATTCTCGTTTTTCTCCCCCTTCGAACAGGTTGCATAGCCGAAACTGCAGCGTGATGCAAGAACGAGAGCGTCGGTAGGCGAAAATTGTTAAGCCCTGGCATTCGTTGTTTGATCGCGGACGAATTTGGCCGGAAGGGTGACCGCGAGCTAGCCACGGCGATCGGCGCGCCGATTCCTCTGTCCAGAATGGGCGTGAAGATCGATTTTCTCTTTTTCATGATTTACTGCCGCGATTTCGTGCAACAGCGCGTCCTAAGATTTTAATCGAACTGGACACTGGCATCGATTCATTCTCGCCCATCACCAGCGGCCAGAAATACCCCCTGTTTCGGGCGAACTGGATCAAACCCTCCTTTTCAGATTAAACATCGTCTCAAATAATTTGTACTCGGTAGAAATTTTATTTTTATTAAATTACAATTAAACTAAATCGTGTTTCATCAAAATTTTATTTTTTTTTTAATTACAATTCGACTAAATCGTGTTTCATCAAAATTTTGTTTGGCTACCCAATTTGACGAAATTGATGGAATTAATTATCATCCCCTCACACAGAGAATTTTATAAGATTCCTGTAGTGATACTAAAACGTTAAAAGAATATGATTTTCATAAATAAATATTAATTAGCGACCTAATAACAAATCCATTAAAATATATTTAATATTACCAACAACAAATTCACTCTAGTTAAAAGAAATTTTTGCGACTCTCTTTGAGAAGAACGAACATTTACTATGATTTTTCTTGTTGCGATTAAGTTTTTCGTTTGTTAACCAAAGTTTTCGATATCGTGCTCTGCACGTGGGCGTATTTTGGATTTTTCGCGGGCTTACCGCTTGATAATGGTGATATTTTCTTAATCGACATCGATGGAGTACAAATCGTAGGTGAGATTTTCGATGTCGCTACACTTTTACGTTTCGCCGTGGCCTCGTCTTTGCCCGCGGTGATCGTCGTGTTCAATTTCGAAGACGTGGGTGTTCCTGGAAAGGCTGACGTTGATCTTCGAAGCTTCGGTGCTTGAGTCTGTCTCATCAACGTCGAGGTACGATTCGATCCGGGATAAGTGCCGATCGAGGAGAGACGACGAATGGGTTTCGTCGTTTCAGGGTAGATATCCTGTAAAATTATGCAAATTGAATGTTCAACAAATTAAAGACAATTCGAGAAGTTTCGCCTATTTTGATTAAAAAATTATTCGTTGAATTTCAGTGATTCGTTCAATCATTTCTCCAACCTTCTTCACTTGATCAATCTTCGATATGACATCGTAAGCGCATTCCCGAAGCTCTGCGATTTTCTTCAAGAAGGAATTGCTCTTCATTTTCTCTGGATCCAAGGATATCTGATCTTTCTCTTCAGCTTCTCTTTTCTTTTTATTCGTGCCACTAGCCTTTTCTTCTTCCTCGCGAATAAACGTGTCGGATCTGGCTACAGAGTTCACGTGAATTGCTGGACTTGACCGTGATATAAACTAAAGCAGAAAATAAATGATTCGATAATTTAAATAAAATTTAATTTAAATATCGTAAAGTACCTTCTTCTGTTCGGGAGTACTTTCAGCTTGATCACCATTCAATGTTTCTATCTTCTCTTGACTTTTCGAAATCAATGTATCATTATCAGAAATGTTAACAGCATTACAAAAAGTTAAAGTATCCAGGGATCTAAATCTAAAATCATTGCAATTATTAGAGCAGAGATTTTGTGTAAGAGTTAATCGGCTTGTGTAATTAATTGGAAATGTATTATTAACCTTGCCAGAGATGTACTGTTTGAGTCCATAGTTAATCTTGGTACAGTGGGAGCATTTGGAGTGCAAATGGTGATTCCTGTACCTGGTGTTCTCACCGATGAATAATCGGGCACTTGTAGAGATACTCCTAACAGTATTTGAACTACATCTCGAATTGCGTTTAATAGCTGCTGATTAGTCAGTGGTGGACCATCACCGCCTTCACCCTGAAAAAATATTTTAATATTAATATTTATCAAAAACTCCAGATGCTGATAAATATATTTCTCGACGATGGATTCCAGATTTCTTATCTTGAATTATAAGAAACTAACACCAAGTACACTGAAAATTTGTTAATAATAAATAAGAGTATTATTTGACTCTGTATCTTTAAAAATTTGAACCGTTAATCACTTCACTGGCAACAGAAATACTTTCAGAAATAGGATAACATTGAGCTTCGTGTTTTAATTATAATTTAAATTAGAAATTTGCACTCACTGGTTTGGTCCATCGAAAAATTAAATTTGTAAACTCCTCTGCGAAAGATACCGCGTTCATTATGAATAAAAGACCGATCGATTCTGAAGAAAATCAACAACTGAATCGGCTTCGAATCGTGTAATTGTTCAGTGACATCGAAAAGTCCTTACCACGTATCGTGTTTACATCAGTGATGTAACTAGGACTCCGAGAGCCCCTGATTATTGTCCCAGAAAGAATTCCTCTGAAATTCGAGCAAATTTTAACGACACACTGAAAATTTCAACGCTGTATGTTCAACTGTATTTGCTCAAGTCTGGACTTGGGCTCAAGTTTATTCGTGTTACTACCGTGTCTTAGCAACTGCCCTTTGTTCTGTCTAATTCCAGGTTGTTTGACAAACGGATAGAGCTGCTCCAAGTTAACACAGCCTGTTATTTACGTTTCGAACGTTAGTGCAGTGTAGAGACAAAGATAGTTAGAATTTTATTCGTAACGACTTTGACAGCGACAAAATCAACTCCTTGCCCTATGATTGATTTAGACGATAAAATATTTCTAATTTTTCAATGTGTCCTTTGCGTTAACGATTGCGTTAAACCATAAAATATTTATAATTTTTCAAACTGCCCTTTAAAAACCAAGGCCTGTAAAAAAAGTATCATTACGAAAGAATCTTCTGTCGCATTAAAGAAAGAAAAATATAATTTTGAAAGCAAAGGAGTGGCAATTTATCACAACAGTTGGCACTGTCAAGGAAATTTGTTCCTCGAACCGTGCGATCCGAGTTGTTTCAAGGTAAAACGCTGAAAGAACCCGTCCGGATGAACGTTTGCTCCAAACATGGTGGAGTAATGGTGGCCGTTCACTCAAGCCACTGTCGCCAAGGAAATTGCAGAAATGCCACGGGAAATGGGTCGATTGTCCGGCATTCTCTGACGGTTGGTGTCAGAAACGAGACTCGCCACCGTTCGCCGAGTCCCGAGTGACTTAATTAACTGTAACGTTTCCCTCTAACGAGAGAAACGATTGCTCGTGCACGATTGAACGGTAGTATCGATTGCACCTCTTGTCACGGTACACGGAATTCGAATGGAAATCACGTAGAATGAGGAGACCGGACCAATGAACGATCGTTTGCAATGGTAATGAAGTACCCTGTGGAATAATGCATATTTTGTGTAGGCAATTATCGCGGTTTCAAATTAATATTTCAATCGGGAACGATGTTTCATGATACTGGCTTGATTGAAGTTTGTAATTTATTCCGTTCCATTTCACCATTTTTTCTACCCTTTCAGAGAGTATTTAAAAAATAAAATTAGACAATTATAGCCGCGCCTCTGCGTTTGATTTCTTTTTACGAGAAAAAATTTCTTTGTAATTTTACATCGATTTCAAGGCTGTTCAGGGAACAATGACGCTGAAGAAGCAGCACCTTCAGCCCTCCACTTTGCCGATTCGCGACGGCTTTACCGAACAATCTTACACGAGTATTCGTGAACTAAACACGGCCACTCCTCGAGCCTGCCAATTATTTCCTGCCACACGTCGGCGTACTGATGGAGCAGTCCGCGAAAGAGGCGTAGGAACGTGATAAATCTGCCTTGGGGGAAAAAACTAGCTGCCCAAAAATATATGCAAGCTGTAGATGGATGGGTGGAGTGCAAGGGCGTTGCCTGGTGCCGAACGGTCTCGTCTTAGTTTGTTTCTCGAGACTCCTTTTCCCTCGGCCCTCAACCACGATCACCCTCGGCGTACTTTTTGGTGAATTTCTTGGCGATTGAACGATTAGGAGTGGGCGGTGCTCGTCAGTCAAACCCGTGAACCCGTTTCTGGCGTATGCAGATGAAGATGCGTTTTCATCGACGTCCGATTTTCATCTTCCGGAGGGTGAGAAATAACGGCGTTGAAAATGATTAAAAATCGGAATTTTGTCGGATTACGACGGAATAATTGAATGTACAGGAGATAAATTAATCCCGAAATGTATCAAACAGAAAATAAAATACATTGAAAACCTTTAACAGTGAGTTACATTTAATTCTACCGAATAGTTCCCTAATTATCTGAAATTCGAGCAACAAGTTCCAGCGAAAGCAAACAGAGCTTCCATTTCCCACAGAGGATGGCGTGAAACGACCACCAAACAGCGCCGTACAAAAGAGAAAGGAGTAAAAGGAAATTGGTATCGCCGGTATTTAACATTATTTACTTTTCCTCGACGCGAGACCATCGCAAAAACAACGTTCCCTGAATACTTTCGCAAATGTTACCAGATTCCCCGTTTTACCGCTCGCAATTGCTGCAACAACCAAAACTCGTTCGTTTCGAAAAACCCTTTTGCCGGAACGTCGGCGCGTTTAAACCAGTTATTATTCCGCGTTGCACCTGTATTTACGAAGACTGGCTTATTTCAGGCCCCATCAGGAGCAATCGCGCGGTGGTAGGCTCGAGTGTCTAGTAAAACATTCCTAGGGAACCCTAGAATCCTTTCCGCATCGAGACAGAAACTCTGTTGGTTTCTGTACCGCACTAATTTCGACTTGTCGTTACAAATGAAAGGGTTCGCCGAGTCTGCAACCTTCCGTGGTACAAATATTTGTTATTCCAGTCTGCCGGATGTCCTTAAAATCCTTCGCAGGGATACGGAGGTTCCCGGCGCGGCCGCGAGGGCAGCGAGTCTCGTGAAAACGCGGCAACCCGTTTGATGTTCGCTGTTTGAACAGCGGTCATTGTCTTGCCTCCGCTTCGTTCCTCTTCGCCCATCGCGTTCCTTTTATCTTTTTCCTTTTCCGTCTCTCTTTCTTGTTCGCTCCCGTGTAAGCTACCGCCAGGGCAAGAAGGCAGCTCGTTTCAGATAAGGACCGACTTAAAAGCTTCCCTCGGGGGCCTCGCGAAAAGCATTTTTTACTGCATCTCCACGGATTAAGGTGTCTTTGCGCCGGCTCGGTTGATTTAAGCGGCACGAGAAAGGTTTGCCGTATAACTTCCGGTGGTTATGGAGGATATGAACGTCCATCGTCTTCTTGCTACTTTTTCTTTCTGTATCTTACGTTTCGACGACGCTGTTTTCAGAGAGAATTATTATAAAAATAGAAATAATTATTTTCTTACATTCTATTCTGGAATATTCAGCTGTAAATTGTTGAATTTTGCAATTGTGAATACGAAACGGTGGCCACCCGTGGTTGCCTAAATAGAGGAATCATCTCGAGTATATTTATCCACGTGATCTTCGAACAACAAACGTAGAAATCCTTAAATCCTAAATCAACCTGCCGCGAGCCGAAACTCGAAGGCAAAGTGCAAACAAACGGTGGTAGCGACGACGCGAGGGAACCACGGTCCAATCTGGCGAAAGTCAAATATTAGCCAACTAAATAGAACGTGCTTTTGCGGGCCATTTAAGTCATCGCGATTTAATGGAGCTACGTTTCTTGGCTAATCTCTTCCTATCGTAACATTTCACTTTAATCCGAAAGAGAAAAGATTATGCAGAAGCCCCTGAATGTTTCTATTACATTCCTTTTCTCAGTTAGTATCGAATAAAAATTGCAAACGAAGCTTTCCACTGAAAATGATTAAACTTTATTTCTCGCTTCGTTACTTTTTACGAAGTTCCAGGTGCTCTCACGAGTTTCCTTTACTATTCAACCACTAGCTCCTTCAAAAATTCGCGGCACGCCTTTGGTGTTTCAACTTTTCCATCAAGCTCATCCTGCGAAGTAATTTCAGAGTTTCATCCTCAACATATTCTCTGCAAGTTCCAACCAGTTGCCTTATAATTTTCTCCACAGTTGTATCTGCAAAAAGAAAATAACAAAAATTAATAAAACAAACTGAAAAATGCTGTCTTCAAAATAATATTTCTTCGAAGTAAATTGAGACTGCAAAATCGTTCGTGAAAAACGTGCTGGCCGGTATTTTTCCGGCAGAAGTTTGCCATCGGGAAGCACGAGGGTCAGTACGGGCTCATCGAAGCGACCGGAGGGATCTTATGTTTGGATAGTCTTTAACTGACTATTACACCTGAATGGAACGTCCCAAAATGGAAAAGGGCAGCTTGGCCCTTGATCCGACCGGCCCACTTCCTGTGGAACCCGAATGGGTAGACCCGCAGGACCAACGGTCAATGGTAATAATGACGAATGTTTCTTTCGTCGAAAGGGAACTAGACGTCGATTTTGCGACTGGTATTACCTGATACGAATTCGTTTCTTCCTTGAACGGTTCAAGGATCACTCGAGGAATCAACGAGGTCCAAAGGATTCAAGATCTGATGATCGTGTTACTGATTGACCGCACAGTGGAATCATCACTGTGAAAAATTTTCTTTCTATTCCATATAAACAAAATTATTAATCTACATGATAATCGTCGTCAAAGTTGACATAATTATAGCCGCCCGATGAAATGGTAAAAAGTGAATTTCACCGAGCCACGCGATGGAACGTGTGTAATTGCAACTCGTTACCCGTCGCGATCGTTTTTCGCATGCGTACACAGATGATGTTTTTGCGATTATCGGTTCCAGCGGTTCCCGTAGGAATCCACTTAGCCGTCCATTTAGTCGTCGAGCGATCCGTGACGACGAAAATATACGTTACGTAATGGGACTTCATACCGGTTAACTGAAATCCACTTTTTCTTGTTACGTATGGTAATCTTCGTACGCGGTTGATTAACGTTTTTCCATGGTAACGCGTTAACACGATCCACTGTTGAATAGGAAGGCATAATTCAGCGTAATGAAAGCGGTGAACATCGTCTTCGGGTTGTTTTTGCTGGCCGAGCTAATGGCTGAAAGGAAGATTGAAGAGTCGCCTGTTCCGACTGGAAATCGAAGCATCGAAGAAGTATCTAACATTCTAGATCATCGGCTATTAGCGAGAACAGGTTTCGAGATCGTAAATTGAAATTCTGTATCGCAACATCGAGTGAAATTTGGAAAAAGGAATGAAATTTGAATATTTTTTTAAAATGTAAGAATTTTCTAAACAGCCCAATATTATTTCAATACAATAACTGAACGTCGATTTTTAAAGAAAAAGAACGATCATGGGCACGCTTCGCGACCATCGATTTGTCCCAGATTCTCATCCATCATGGCGAACAGCCAACAACGGAAGTTGCACGGCATTCGTGTATTTTGCCCTGGTTCGCGTGCTCCCACGGGAGTCCAAAGCAGACAGGTCGTGACATAACAGCGTGTACATTGAAAGGGGCACATTCATCCATTGAGGATAACGGCGAGGGTGGCTGCAGAGGGTAGCACCTTTTTTTCCACCTTCGTCCTCCTTTTCAAATGTTCACCCAACCTGCCGCCCTTTTCGCGACAATACACAGAGCATTGTAGCTGGATGTTTGCTCGAGGGTTGCCACCGGGTGGAGGGGATGCTGGTCGTGTGGCCGTGCTCCATGTTTATTTAGGATCATCCCCGGCGAGCGGCCAACATAATTCCCGAATCCCGTGCAAATCCTGGAAAAAGGCCCGATACGGATTAGAGGCCTCCGTCGTGGCGATAGTAGGACGTCGTTCCGGTCACGGAAGTCGTCTCGTTTCAGGAAACTACCCCTCGGGGCTTTGCCTCTGACAGTTTGGATTATTTTTCGCCGGATTAGCCGACCTTCCGAGTTATGAACTTTGTTCTTCAACTTTGGAATATTGTTGGGTTTCCGTTTGCTTTATTCGAGGATGGGATACATTTTTGTTTTCAGGTCCCGTGGGGGTAGTTTGACAAGTTCGTTAGAGGAACAATTATTCTCAGATAACAGAAAGTAGATAAAAAATTTTGTAAAGTATAAAATATAAATTTACCAACCAAAGATTCTACAGGAAGCTGGGTGGACAAAGCCGCAAGTGGTACTCGAACATTTTTAACGAACCACCGTCGAAGGCGATCTGGACAGTGTTTCTCGAGCGACAGTTGGCGATTTCCACTGGTCACAGCGGGTGGAAAAAGGAGAAATTACATGGGTGAAAAGGAAACTTTCCAGGACCGAATGGTGGTTTTCGATGGTCCTGTTTGCGACTATCTGGCAAACTTCTGGGCAGCAAGTGGGAGCCCGTAACGAAACACTGAACCATTCGGGTTCGACAACAAACAGGAACTGAAAAGGGCGGTCCACTTATCGGGTTACTCGTGCAGCTTAAAGCCAATAGGTCTGATTTATTGGCGGAAGTCGATTAGAGGCAATCTTACAGTTAATTACCGTACCAGCACCGCGTGACGACGTATCGAAGATTGTTTGCGCTCTTTCGTGGGCGTAGCCCTGTTCCCAGAGTGATTTAAGATGACCGTATGCAAACGTGATCGATGAACAAGGAGAGCCTTTAATTTAAACTCACTTCGTGAACGAACTTCTATGAGAAATTAATTTTCTATAGGACAGTATACAAAGTATATCCGGTCCCCGATTTTTATTTATAATTATTTTATATAAGAAATATGATTTCTTATACAGAACTCAAAAAGTTTCGGACTAACCGATTGTAAATTTTATTTCGATGCAAATAATTCTGTTGAAACTAGAAATGGCGTAGGTTCTCCAAGGTGTTTCTAGAAAGGATTTCTACAAATCTCGAGACAGTAGTGAACGTCTGTTCGCACTCCGTTATCGCGAACATAATTTTCAAAAGCTAACAACGTACCGAGCACGTGCCTTGTCTTTTTTCCACTCCCATCGCACATGTGCGCCACGGTAAAAGTGTCGAGTGTCCTTTCCAGAAAATAATATGTCCATTTAACTTCTTACGGTCCGGGGTATCCCATATCCAAGTCGAAAGGGAAGTGGGTGTTGCAGGGTGTGCCGGTCTCTGCGAGAGATCCTCGAATAGTCGCGATGAAAACCTACACCCTCGTAGCAGAATCGAAGAAATAGAAACGTTAACACCTTCGATAATGATATCTTCGTTATCAAATGAATATTCGAGAGAGAAAGTGTAATTTCGGTTGGAAGCTCAAACGCCGACGCACGCAATTCGTCGAAAATTCGAGGGCACTGTCTCGAGTACCTGAAGTAATCGTACACGAGCCACGTTTCTTCGGCTCTGAAAGCGGTCGATGAAGGGGAAAAAAGATGAAGAAGAAGAACGCGCAGAAAGAGAGAAAGAGAAATTGTACCGTCGAAAGGACGCGTCTGTACGCTCCGCATGGCTTCACTGCTAAGGGTAGTTAGACGAGTCGGGAATGCATTCAGTGCCCGGAAGTGGGCGGAACTGCAGCCTGCGCTTCAGCATTGTATACAAGGACTCGGTTTTTCCTACGGTACGCATTATAACCGAGAAAACGACGGAGACAGAGGATAGAAGCGCCAGTACCAAAAGGACATTCGATATCCGTAATACCGTAATAACAAACGATCCTGCGTTTATGGGGAGCGACGGTGATGGCTTATTCTTGAATTCAGAATTTGAAGAGAATTCCTGATCGAACAGTGACGTAAGCCTGCGTAAGAAGGAAATCGGATGTTCGCGATTTCGACAGAGCTAAGTGGCCGGTTCGAAGTTTCCCCTCGCGTTATTGTGCCACCCGGAATTAGCGTGCTTAACCGGAAGTGGAAACGAAGAGAGACCCTTCTGAATTGATAGGCCACGAGTGCTCTTTCGTAATATTTCTATTAAATTTCTCGTTTAATTCTGAATAGAAGGGGATCCATTTTAATATTTCTTCTAATGCTCGTTTACTAATTATACTTTCAATCCGTCCAATAGAATTAATTATATTCGTATTACCTGAATTTCTCGATATTTCTTGCAATTACTGTTTCATAATAAACCCCCCTGCTCTCTATCATTAACGTAAATGGATCATTCAGGCAGCTATTTAATTAAACGATTAACCGAGTTTAATTAACCTAGCCGATAAACTAGCTATCCAGACAGGTTCTTCGGTATATTTATACACTCTAATTAAATAGCAAATATTACTGATTTATATTGCCCCAGGAGTTTCAATTAAATCCACGTTCGTTCAAGCGATGTAATTATAAGAAATATCAATATTTTATGCATCAATAATTTTAGCCTTCGACTTTCATTATATTTCCAACGAAATATTAGTAACATTTCATTCAATCAAATTTTCTTCACATCGCAATTAAGAATCTCGTGATTTCTGGATTGGAAGATGCAAAATTTTCGACAGTGCTCAAAAACCAGTTCCTCTTCCCACGAGTAACACTCGACTGATCACTGAATCGTGATGAAAATAAAAGAAAAGAGAAAAAAAAAAATAGCCAAACGTCTTCGGTGTTACATTAACCCTCCATAAAAAGCCAATTTGGAGTACAATGGACCTTCGCCGACGCGAACCGAAGAATCGTCCGCAGTTCGAATCTGCACGATCGGGCTCCATTAAAAAACGAGATTGCTGGAGCGCGATTTCGAGCTGGAAGATTAGACAGAGAGGCGTCTTATTTGATTTGCAATTTGGTTTGCATTTTTGTGCCTCTCTTTGACTCTGTTGCACAGGTCAGGTCGGATCGTGGTTGCATTCGTTATTGAACGATTTTGCGGTTTGAACGATCCATTTTCGCGTTTTAATAATGTTATTACAGGGGCATTTTTACCGATAGCGTAATGATAGAAATTGAAATGAGATTAATGAAAAAAAAATTGACAGTTAATACTGAAAATAAGTGAAGTGTTAAAGCAAACGATCGAGTCGCGAGTTCGACAAGCCGGCCACGTGTTGTGACAGGCCACAATTGTCCCCGTGACAAAACATGGCCGCCGGCTTATTTTTAATGCTCCGCTAACGACGAGCCAGATAATCTCGAGGACTCATTTCAGACTCGTTTCTTCACGGACGAATTCGTGAATGGTTCCCCGCTGAGCGTCTCGTTGCGGCCAGTTCTTGTCGAATTAGAGCGAACATTCAGAGAAAGGATTTGCTCTAATTCGCGCACAGAATCCTTCCGACCGCGTCATTGTCCGCTGGCAGGACAATGGACAGAGAAATGCTCGAACATCCGAGATACGTCTATCGTTTTAAAAATGCACCGTCGAATCCTTTTTTCATCCCTGCTATCGTTCGCCATCCGGTTCGCAGATTCGACGAAACCTGATCGCGCTCTGTGTACCCGTTTCGGGGTTAGATTGAAAGGGAAACGTTTTCAAAAGGGTGCTTTGATTCCTACAGTAATTTCATCCTAGAGAAGATTTATTTTACCACGGTCAAATTTGTTGTAAAAATAAAAATAAATTATTAGTGGCGATCAATTACTTAATTACCGAAGAAATTCGTCGAATCGATTTTCCAATTTTCAACTGATTCCTTTTGAACGAGTTTCCCAAGGGTTGAATCGTGTTATTTACTCGTCAGCAGTGCGACACCGTCGGCGTAGAAGATCACAGGAACTTCGATTATTCTGACAAAGCTCGCCCAGAGAAACCATAATTACTCCACCACCTTCGAAGACTAATTATCGTGGACGCACGCCTCTCGGTCGCCAATGACCGTCACCTTTGGCGCGAGGTTAAAGTCGATGATTAGAAGGCGCCCCTTTCCAATTAGTTTATTCCCAGCCAACAGCGGCCTTTCATTAACTTCGCCAAAAAACGATGAAACTGCGAGAAAAGTCGTTAGAAAACTGCTGTCTACCAATTACCGGAGGCGCGTGTCGAATTTCGTCGGAGACTTATCGAGTCAGAGAAAAGGGTGGAGACGTTGCGCTTTTCCTCGCCCCGGTGATGACTGCTGAATGACTCGACCACGAAATCCGTGCGCCACATGTCTGCGAAAAATTTCTACGTAACGTGAGTTTCAGTTTTTTAGAAACGATTAGGATAACGATCATCATGGGGTAGTAGCAATCAATAATATATCGATTATTATTGACAGTTCTAAATTTTCAGTTATTGGAACATATTTCACAGGAATAAATATTTAAATTCAATTCTGACTGTCTGATCCAAAAAATATGCCCTTATTTTACAATTTTAATTTTTTTTCCAGGAAGATCGTGTCTACTTGCGGAGCACGTAGAGAGCGCCGTTACATTAGGCAAACTTTCCTGAAGAAGACCCTTCAGGGCATAGGGCAGTGGAACCCTGTGGCGAACGGCAAATAAATTCCGCAAGCCCATAAATAATTAATAGATTCGTTACGTGGGCGTGCGTAAATCATCGACGGACACGCGAATCCCTGGTTCTCGGTTCGGTTCGCTCTCGTTGTTGGCATCCCGCTGCTTCTGGAAGAAAGCAAATCGACGATTTTCGGCAGTAAAAATTCGCCTCTTCTAAGAAACGTTAAATAAACCAGGCAATAAAGTTCTAATCCTCATAGCCTAAAGTGCTATTCATCTTTCTCTTCCTTTTTGTTCACCTAAATTCCCCTGAGATATAGATATTAAACATGGTAGGAAAAGAAGAATTAAAAAAGAACCGCAGAAGAGTTTCAATAATTTTGGAAAAATTCTCCGCTGTGAATTGGAGCAATTTTCTGTTTAATTTGAAAGGGACCACACACGATATCGTTTCTGTAATTCCTCGATCCGCCCAAGTCCTTGGAAGTCACCGCGATGATCTTCGATTCGGTCCTGTATCCCTGCTGGGCGTCCAGCTTCCGGTTCGCGCCGGATAATAACAGCCCTCGAATCTGAAAAGCAGAAAGAAAGGAGGGAAAAAAAGAAAGAGATCCACTAGACTTCTATTATGCCACCATTTCGACGCGAAAAAAATCTGACCTGCGAACATGCAGAGGATCGAAGGGAAATTATGTGGTTCCGCAGGAGGATATGCACCTGCCTTGTACCGGAGACAGGATGCTCCTGCAGGGATACGTATCCTTTATTTTCTCAATGAATTCGTGCTCCTGAAAGCCTATTTTCAGAACGTTCCTTTCTTTTCGAGGATTTACATTTTTCTCTGAACTTTTCTCTGTGGATCTTTCGAAAGGAGAATAAAGTAATTACACTGTCCGGTTGAAAAAGTGGCCATGTTCGAGGCTGGGGTATAAAAAGGCGCAATAAAATCGAATTTAAGGTCAATTCTTAACGAAAACTGACGCCAAGTGGCGAGCCCGTGGATTCTTCGGCGGAAGATTGCGGCACGACAAACGATCGCACGCCCTTTCGACGAAAAAGCGTCTTCGAGCGTTGGACACCGGCTTCAAGGAGCGAAACGCAGACTTTTCTTGCCTCGACGTTGGCATTTCTGGTGTGTGACACGCCAATTGCCGATGCCAGATGTCCGATGTCCTCGCGACATTCCGTTTCAGGGCGACGATTTGACGTCGTCGGTATTTAAAAATTGCCCGATCACCGGGGCGACACTCTGGCCGATGGACAACATAATTGCTCGCTTTATGGTTCTTAATTCGTCCCACTTCAAAACCATGCCGACAGGTTCGAAAACGCGTTCATTTTTGTGCGCACCTTTCGGTAATTATTACACTGGTTATGGTTCGATGAAAATGACTCTGTCAATTTTTGACGGGGATCAAATGCGAAGCATTAAAAACTTTTATGGCTGAATATTGTCAATTTATAATTTGACAATTTACTAATTTTAAGCTTGATATTCCAATAAAAAATAAATTTCCATTTTACGCTAAACAGAATTAATTGCACGTTTTGGAATCGAATTACCGATAATTCACGCTATATTTGAACGTTCATCGAACATTAATCACGGTTAATGAGCAGGCAGAATTATCAGGCGCGATTACGTGCCATAATTTTCCAAATTATGAAAGCAGACTGCATTTAACAACGCATTCGCGTATTCCACCTCGTTGATTCGTTTCACGGTTCGCCAGTGATACATGGACGGTAATAATAATTGGAAAATACGCGATGCAAAATTGTTGGAGGATTTCTCGTAGAAAATTGTTATTAAAGTTGCGAGATCACTCGGATTCAGGTCGTTGTTTCTTCAGACCCGAATTACCATGGCACTGATGCCCGAGATACGGGTCGAACAAAAAGTGAAATTGCGGTACTTACGAACGATGACTCGAAACAAGTGACAAGACACGCTCGCCACTGAAAAACGTGCGGGCCCTGTGATCAAAGGATCGCTTTCGATTATAACCCGACCGTTGCAAAAAACTATGATATTACCTACTTTTTCAAGCAGACCGAAAGAAACCTTCGATTCAGCCTCGCAATCACTTCGTCGTCTCATTTCGCAATTAGCGACTGGCTATCTTTCTCTTCGGCTCCGCAATTTTCAGTCGTTCGTTGAAATTCATGGTTGTTATACGGGGTACCTGTAAAATAAATGATCAAATTCTTATATCAACATTGGGATGAAAAAAGTTAGCACTGTGATGTAGGTTTTGATTGAACTTGAAATGAAAATAAAAATTCTTGAGTCTATAAAGGAGATCGTTTAACGAAACAAATATTCAGTGCACTTCTGTGTACGATAAGTCTGATTGCAATCTTTCGATTTGTCGTTTGATCGGAAATTACATTAAGTATCAACTTAACGTGCCCATTTGGTCGTAATATTTTACTATAATTATGTGTAAGACTTTATATCGAGCGTGTGTCACGGTGGCAACGGGCGAACCGGTTTCAATAAGACGATGTTAATTAACTGGTCGTTAATACGGTTCGCCTCGTTGCGAGGTTTACCTTAAAGCTGGCTACGAGAAAAGGAGCAGCAAAATTTCAATTTAACGAAACGTAATTGTCCACAACCTTATACGTAGCCGGGTGATGCATCGCACACGGTGATCATTAACACGAGGACGTTTAATAAGGGGCATCATTAATTACCGCTTGGAACCGCAAATTACTCTCAGCGGGTACTCTCGAATCGTCGGTATAAAGATTTTTCTACGCTCGATTTCAACGCCGAGATATCGTACCTTGATACCATTTATATTTTCACGTAATTTTCACACCCTGGGCCTGGGGTGTTACGATGTTATCCGTTCCCCAATTTATTCCCCCGACAAGATATTGAACAGTGATTTGAGATTCTCGAATTTGATAACGTTAAATTAATTTAGTAATTAATAAACATCCTACCACGTTTAAAAGTTTTGAGAAATAAATGATTTTATTTTCAATAAATTGCGTGTATCAATTACCTCTTTTCTGGCAACCACAAACCTAAAGTATAAAACATCCAATCTCTCCGGCAAAAAACCATAAAGGAGAGGCAATAAAGAGGAGTGTACACGATGTGGCATTATGAAAGCACTCCTTTTGAACTATTTACTTCGAAGAGCAGTGTCTCATTCGGGGCCCTTAATACGGCGTGACACGAACGAGAAGGCAAGGATATCGGGATGACGGGCAGCCGCATTAATTCTAATTAATCGGCGTCCGTTCGCGCATCCCGCAACCCGCATCGCGCCGCGATTGGTAGCGTCTGCCCGTACAGAATGGGAATCTCAGAGAAAGGGTAGAGGCGACTTTCACGCGCACGCGCTATGGATCGTGCTGCGCGTGCCCCACTCTGTTTCGAGGATCTACCGCGCACCTGCGCCCGATTGCGTGACTCGCCCTCTCTCTGCTCCCCGCCGAATCACGGCGAGCCAAGAGGCGCAGCGATTTAATGCAGGCCTTTACGACTGTCGCTGGGACCGTACGCTACCCGTCGTTACAGTCACGATAACCGTGCTGCATATATTTATACATAACGTACGAGGCGTATTCATTATCATTAAAACCGGACGTTTCCTTTTCTTTACGAACACTAGGGCTATCGCTTCTGCAGAATTTTCACTTTGCGGCATTCCTTTTTAACTGTCTTTCGATATAAAGTATTCTTTCGAAAGAACAATTCCCTCGGGCGTTCGGTAATCAACGGTACACCTTCTTATCCAACTGCAAAACAACTTCCGGTGATCACGAACAGTCCCCCCATTCCACGGTTTATTTTTTATTCACGTAAAAAGCCTGTCGACGTAAACGTCAAGACTCGAAGAGGAACGATGGGCGGAGAAAGCAGCAACCGTAACGAAAGTTCTTTCCCGATTATTTATACTTTCTTCACCGAGCACGTCGGTTTGTTTTACGTCATACCCCGAGCCACTATTCTTCCGCCGAGTAAATTCAACGTTTTTCGATTAAATCCTCGCGGTCGAGCGTATGCTTTCTTTAATTTTCTTGCTGAACAAACACGTACCAACGTACACCCTCTCGTCGAGTGTTCGAACCGGAGGCCACGAAGAGGACAGGCAGGTGTTCAGCTCCGGAGATCGTTCTCTCGCACGTGCTTTATTGCTCTCCGGGCTGTATCTCGGTGACTCGGTTCCTCGTCAATCAGCGACAGGCGCTCGTTTTCTTGGACCTCTTCTTGTTTCACGTTCGTGGCTCTACTTTTCCTCGTGTCCCTTTGCCGCGGGCCACGTTGAAGAGGTCACGGCCCAACTAGCAGGTGCCCGAAAGCACGAGCAACGCGTCCGGATCTGCAACGGGAGAGCTGACACGCATGCATGAGTCGTTACGTAAATCTCTGGCGGTACAGTACCTGGTTTCTTCTCCGCCTCTGCTTTATAGGGGAGACACGGGATTGTTGTAATTTTCGGGAAATCGATCGGCAAGCTTCCCGTGGACCGTGACGAAACGAGCGTGACGGACCGCGGACAATGTGTTCGAAGGATGCTTTTTATGGTGGTGGGTGTCTGTAATCGGGACTTTCCAAGAGATTGCCGGTGAAATGTACTGGCAACACTTTTATGGACATATTAAGGAATACAAAAGATACAACGAAACCCTTGACGCCTTGATTCGTGGCGCAATATTTTGCACCTTTTGGTGCAATTCCATAAAAACGTTATTTGTAAAATGAGAATTGTTGGAATATAATGGTTCGTTAGGTACCATGAAGTTTGATTAAAAATTAATTTAATTTGATAATGATGACATCAATACAAAAATACCTCGATAAAATTAAAAATTAAAAATAGCTTCTAGTGTTAAGAGTAGAAGCAAAGCTCAGCTCACCTCGCAATGTCCCTCCTCCCAATCATCAGACGTACTCCAATTTAATCCCCATTAACACCGATTCCCCGAGTGTCTCAATCGTCCAACCTCGTTGCAACCACCACGACTACGTGGCTGCACCTTGAGCGGTGGTCGGATGATCGATTACGCCCCGGTCTCCATTAAGCGTCGTACACGAGGAACAGGGTTGTCCTAGACTAACAGTACGACCGAAAGACGTATGATGTTCGGTCGGTGAATGAGCATCGAGAACTCTCGAACTGACGTGGGGCATAAGGTTGGTTCGCCCGTTTGTCGCGGCGATGCAGACACGTCCATCACGCGTCTCCCTGCAGGGACAGAAAAACCGCGATCACGTCGCAGGGTGCGGGGCTTCGAACGTCTAGGGCAGAGGCCGGTGTTGCGGTTTCAACTCGTCAAGATGCACGCAGCCATTCACCATTAATCAACGAAGGGGAGTAAATGATTACGCCGATGGCACTCGAGCTAAGCCGCGTGACTGGACGACCAAGCTGGCTCGATGACGAATGAAGGTTTTAACTTGTCAGAGCCAGGAACGATCGAGGACGCGTCTACGTTTCACGATCGGCATTCGATCGCCTCCCTATCATTCGCGACGGCCGACCTGTACGCGTTGTTAAAGGAACAACCCTCGTCCCCCATTACGTGGTACTTCTGTAATGACCGGGATAGCCTGACCCTACGGGGCTTCGAGTGGAATACGCTGATCGATGATCGGATAAAGATCGATGTTTCTTCGTGAATCGTTCGATGGTCGGGATTACGGGCGCCGGGGAGGAGGATGGAAATTGTGGGTGGAATTTATATTCAATTGTTGCGGTTTTGTTATTAGGGTGGTGCATATCGAATGGATGATTTTGAAACATAGCATTCGAAGACATCAAAGTATCGTGAAACAGCACTTATGGTATATCAATTGTAATCTGAAAATTTCCAGAATATGAATATTTAAAAGGTAATCACCAGTATCCTGTCCTATTTATCAAGCTCGTTCGGAATTCACTGTCGCCGCGAAATATAATGGAATCGCTCTGTGTTCGTTTGCACCAGCGTCACGCGCTCGCGCATAGTATGAGGAATAATTTGCAGCCGCTTTGCGAGTCAATGTAGCGTAAGTTATAATTTTATACGTTTCCCGCGAAACGAGTTTGCACTGAGCAGGGCGCGTGACTCGCCCTCCGCGTTGCATACGATTCGCACACCTGCAATAACATCGCTGGGTTTATAGCGACGACCTCTGATCCCGTTCGCGTTCGAGATAGAGTCTGGCTGATGCGTCGAAGGGAGCTTATGGTAGTACTTTGATTACCCAGTCATTTTCTCAGGCCCTTATTCCTACGATCTCTTCAGCATCGAGTCTGGACTGAATGTTACAAGATTACGTTTGAATTCGAGCTTCGTGGATGATGAAGAAAAAATGAAAACATTAGAAAATCAGCAAAGACTGCAACGGAAGTCGCGAAACCACAAATCGGTTTTCGGCAAAAATGATTATGATATTCGTAAATTGCATGAAAAATTACGCTAAAAGGAACTGCATCCGCAATATCTTCTACTTGAACCTCCATTAGTTGAAGTGTATAGAATCGGTCGTTTAATTGAGATTCACGGTTCCGGTGGACATAATGCGGAAAGAATGAAGCCCATATCTACGCCAATGTCCATGGGGTCTCATCTCCCGGCATGGGCATTAAGAGGTCACGCTCCGGCAGGTGGTGTACGCGTGATTCACTCGGTCGTTCGCTTCCAGCTAGGTGTACCCCTCCGATTCACTCACACCAGTCAGTTAATTGTCGCAGGGACGTTGATTTAAAGCATCGCTCGAATGATCCCCCTTGCTGAGATAATGAAAGTAGCTCCAAACGAGGTCCTCCTCGTCCTTAGAAGCAAATAGTGGCCATTGTATAGTTGAAACAATGAGAATTTAAATTTATTTTTCAGAAAGTAAAAGTAGGCTCTAGAATCGGAGAAGATGAAAAATATTCTCGTTACTACCCTAACTTGATGAGAATATGCCACCAACGACCTCGAGGTCTTATCACCAGCCCATAGATCTTCTTAAACATCATTTCTATCTGTTGATCACCAGCGCGCGTGCATGTACGGTTAAAAACATGCATCAGAACAGCTGCAGATTGCGCGGGAGTGTAATCAGACTTCATCTTGTTGCTGGGTTCTGACCGAGTATACATCATGCGGTCGTGAGGCCGTCACGAGCGACTCATTCATTGTTCCCCGGCTCGGTACAGCCTGCGGGTCTGCTCGTTTTCGCTCTATTTCTTTCGTTTTCTCAAGGACGACCTGCTTTTTCCTTCCTTCTTTCTTTCACGAGCGCCACTTACCTTCGTTAGACCCCTCTGTTTTAACGAACCCCGGCTTGTTGAGTTCCTCCGAGATTGCACCTTAACTGGGGTTAATTCGAAGATGGATCTAAACAGGACGCCTTTGGATCTCGAAGGCGACCCGCTGGTTTCAAACGTGCGAGAAGAGAAGGTGTGCAACTTTTTCGATCTACCGAGTAAGTGAAAGAAATTCGACGTCGCGAAGGCGTGATCGTTTCCAATGGAAAAAGCGGGGACCGGTTGCAGCTGCAGCTCCTCGTGCACGATCGTTCTCGTTGGAACAGGGCACGATAAACAGCGACGAGGATAAGGATGCCGGGGCAGGACACGAAAAGGAAAGGGAAGATCCGTGAGCAAGAGCAATTGCAACCGTGTCCTGTCGTGCGCTCGATTGAGCCAGCCGGTTGTACTGCAGCGAAGACCGGAGCCCAAGACTCTTGTAGCCTTGGAAATGTGCTCGAACGGAAGGGTGAAAGGAAGAGAGAAGAGGGAGATCTCGAAGAACTTTACGAGGAACGTGCGGAGAATGCCGCGCAAGGAGGATTCCTTAACCTTTGGCACGCCGGCTTGGCGCGGCTCGTTGCTCGATTACGATCGATCAGGACCCATCCCGGTATCGTTTCCAGGGCGGACCATCTCGCTGTAAGGTCGGGACGTGCTTCCTCCGCGGAACGTCACATCCGTTTTATATTCTCCGGGATCACGCCTCGGTTTAATGGAACGTGAGCGAGGAACTTTGAATGAAATTCGCGGGACGATTTTGTGTCTTATTGGGATGGGTTTCTACCTTTCTCAATTCCGTTTTCAAATTCAATGTTTAATTTTACTAAGATTAGATATAGAATCTTTTTAAATTAATAAAGTGTGCCAGCTAAGGGTTAATGCCGTCACATTATCAAATAAATGATCAAATAACCACGTGAAACCTTCAACTGCCATTTCTCAGCCCGAAACAATAGACGTGCCAGGCGATTCATCGTGCCTTTTCGTCTCCCTCGATTTCCAGATATCCCGGCGCAATTTCCATCGAAGAAAGTTCACTTCTTCGACAAGGAAATAAATTCCCCGGCTCGAAAAGGGTAATACCGAGACGCCTTAATCTTGCTCGCCTGAAAGGTCAGTCCTGGTCGATCGCGAATCATCGAACAGCCGGCGTTTCCATTGTTAAAGAAAATCGATGGACGTGGAAGAAAATCGTGTTCCATCTTATAAAAAATGAGGGAAGCTTTCTCAACGAGACAACGCATGACATTCCGATATCTTTACTCACGGGTTCGTTCGAGTTCCTTCATCCTCGATGCTCGTTTCTTTCCATTCTTCAGGCTCCCGTTCTCGGAACAATCACGCCAGGGCGTGTGTGCATACGATTGCGCTTCGTTCGTGGCACGAGCAACGTGTCAGAGACCGCAGCTGTGCCCAGTCTCCTTTTCTTTTGCTCCTGAAACCGTGTATATACAGTCTCTTCCCTTTCTTGCGGCTACCGACACCGCTCTCTGCTCCTGCTTCAACCGCCTTTCTACTCCTCTGCAGTGCTCATTGTAAGGAATCCTTGGATAATTACACAGACCAAGCTGTCGACAGAGATCTTCCAACTGAATTAAACGATTCACCATTGCATCGATGTTGGAGAAAATATACATTTTTCGGTTATGGAATTGGGCTTTGATTAATGAAAATTAGTGTGAAATTGATTAAAAGTAGAATTAAGTAATGAAAGATCAGGTCTATTTAAAAATTTTGATAAAATTTTGTATGTTTAGTTCATAAAAATTTGATTGAAATAAAGTTTGTAATTATTGATTAGTACTACTTAAGTAATAGTTCGATATACTTTCCTCGATTAATTAAACAAGATCCCTATCGTTGCAACATTTAAAATCAAAGTGTAATTCAATTAAAACTACACCAGCGGTATAATCGTTTCTAATTCCTATTCTGCAATGCAGATGCAATTTAAATTAATTTCGTTCGTGACAATATTCCTAATGCGGATTGTAGTTAGCCGGAGATACCTCGTTCCGAATAGACACCGCATAGAGAATGTAAATAGAGGGTGTTGTGCAATCTGGTGGCCAAGTCTCGACATCGATTACGATACCGGTACCCGTAAGATGCATACCCGGATAAACGTATAACCGATAATAAATCCGCGTTAAATTGCATCGAGGCGTCGGCACCGCGACGGTAATTATTCCCAACCTACGAATCCGAGCAATAGTCGCGTACAATAAATATCCCAGACAACAGTACACGATTATTATATCTGACCGACACGATGGGCGTATGTAAACGATCGTTTACAAAGATTAATTACGCGTTTCATTGCGTTCGTACAACGAAACGAGCCCCGTCGACAATGATCCTTTGATTTATCCATCGACAAATTGAAGCTTTTATTTCCGATCGTAAATCAGAACCGCGACATTGAACGAACCTGTTCCATCCTTGCGATTGGATAAAAATTATTTCAGAGAGAAAAATAAAAATATTCAAATACCAACGAACTGGAGAAGGTTGAGACTCAAACAGTTATCCGGGAAGAGATCTTTGCAAAAGTTCTGATTGTTCAAGGTTGAATTTTGCACGGACCACCAAGGTGGTCGAGCCCATTGTTGTCACCCACTTGTCACGATCTCTCGCTTCCTATCTTCCTCCTTTCTGTTTCCTTCAAGGTGCATCGCCCCACCATGAAATGGCTAATGCGTCGGGATGCTGTCGCGTATCGTGCACTCCCATCTAAGCCCGACTAACACCTTGGGTGGCGCTTCGTTTAGTGAAGATATCAACGGTAGATCTAGGAACCGAGCGAGAGCGAGTATTTTGTCTGCTGTCACGAGGGCCCCCGCTCACGAGCCTATTATTTATATGCAACCTTGTAGGGTATCGCGATGCACGCGTGAAAGGGCTGCCTGCTGGAAAAATTCAAAATGATGTTCGGGTGACTTGCATCCTCCAAGGCGAAAATTTTTGTTAAAACTATTTGGCGGATGATTTGTTCCATCGGGGGGATAGTTACGTGAAAATTTGCCAATTCTACGAGCTCTAACTTCAACCGACGGACCGGCGTCTGCTTTTTACCCCGGCCCTTTTTCCCAGGGGACGTTTCTTTCAGTCGCGCGAACTCGAATGCGCATTCAGCGGGGTATAATTCTCGGTAGTTCTATATATTCGGCAGAAGACCGGTATTTAAGTCTTTGTAATCCGGCGAAGTTCTGCGGGGGAGCGGACGGTGAGTCATGGCAGGTGCTGGCCGAAGAACGAACCAGAAGACGAGCAGTGAACTCTGTTCTTTCGCACAGACTCCATCGTCCTGTCCCGTTTATCTTGCTTTTATTTCCCCGAGGGTTATTTAAAAGCCCTTGATCCTGCGCGAAATTGTGCAATCGTTGCGTTCCCCTTACGCGTAATACGGGATCGAAATCGGTATTTTACTTTTCATGTATTTCGATTATAATTTCATCAAACATTCTGGACAACCGAATATTTTCCAGTTGGAATTTTATTAAATTCCATGCGCGCTTCAAAGTTGAAGTATTTTTTCATTAAACCTTCATACGATATTCGATATGTACCTAGGAAGAAAATCCCTTCCAATACCAATTAGTCTGTTCGAAGTAGAATATTCCATTAGCCGAATTCTTCTTCGACTTCGTCGATTCAACCACCCACGCGTGCTTCCCAGAACTCGAGCCAGAATGTTGCAGCCATTTGTATCGATGAAACGACCGAAAATGGTGCCGATCGATCCGTGGGATCAAGTGGAAACGTTGTTGGAAGTCGCGGCACGAGGCGGTAGCAATTATTCTCCGATTTTTTCCCTCATTAGCCGCGTACCCTGTAAAAAGCTTGCGGAGGGAGAGGAAGAACGAACGAAAGGCAACCGAGCGTTCGCCTCGAGGGGATGACGCGAGGATGAAGAAAAAGACGAAGAGAACCGGCGCATGACCCCGCCTGTGTATGCACCATCTTGCTGGCGTTGCTTCTTCGCGCGCGTTGTTGCGTTGCTCTATTCTTAGCCTATGATGGGACAGGTGGTAGAGCCCAGACAGCTCACCTCGCTCTCCCCTTTCAGCTTATCTCTAGTTACGTTCCACAGGTAACTCTTTAACCGGCTGCTCCTGCTAATTGCACACTTTCGAGAGATACGTATTGCTATCTCTTTACTGGGAAATGAATACCATCAAGATTCTACTTCATTTCTGAGGAAATGTTGCCGGATCTTTATGTTGTCTGTAAAAATTTTTGTACTGAAAAGAATATTAAAATAAAAAAAATCTATTTGCATATAAATAGTAAGATATACTAAATGCCATCTATGTGTTCTTATAAATAAAACTGATTTTACTATCCTGTTCTATAATTTACACGGGTGCCACAGCAGCTAGTAATTTGGATAAAACGAAAATTTACGATTGGAAAGAATTTCTGCGATAAGAGAGCTGTTACCTCTTTCTTTCTCATTGGCGGGTTGTTTTCAGTAAGCAACATTCCTTTGCAACTTGTACGCCACGTCTACTTAGCAGCAACCCTGTCGTTTATCTAATAAATTGATCACGGGTAGAATTAAACAAATCAACCCTTCTCTTCTATTTATCCGTCTCATTACAGCAAACATAAGCTGGTGAAACGAGGTGCTGCACTTCGCAGCGTAGGAAGTTACGAGCAGTCGAGCTGCTCGGTTGCTTATGCAAATCTACCAACAACGATCTTCATTCCTTTATGCTCCTCTACCTAGCGTTTCCCTAGTGTTTAGTAGCGATGGGGATGATCCAATACTGTTCAAATTATTTTTCAAAATAATATTAAATTTTAGTATAAAATTTAATGCCACCCTGTCGTTCAAATAATATATCAGAATAATATTAAACTAGAAACAGAAACTTACCCCTGTCTCACCTATAAACTACCCCTATAAACGAAGTACCGGCGTTTCTATTCACGCCCTATTAAACCTTAACACTTCACGAAGTGAACCTGGTCTGCACTATAAAATAAAAGAAGAATAAAGATGCTCTATTAACAGGCGTTTAAGAATCACTTTGTGCCAGCTTCTTTTTTTTATCCTCAACGTTATTTACGCGCTCGAAAGGAAGGACCGATTCGCAGCGGAATATTTATACCCTGCAGACCATTTATTTATAACGTACAGCCTTATCACGGCTCACTCGGGGAAGATTAATGGCACGCAAGCAACTTTGTTTACAAGACACCTCGTTACGTAAATAGGACAACACCCTCTTCGCATCTCGCGCGCGTTGCCGAGCATTTGTCACTCGCAAAAGTGGACTCGTTAAAGAGAAAGTAACGTCGAAGCATTCGAGAAAACGAGCAAACGACCCTGGTTAACCTCTCGGCCATTGGCTGACGGCCAATTCGAAGCGATCGTTCGATCGCCGACAGGCTCCGAAGGGGGAGAAAAAAAGTTCCATCCCCGTCGAAGCTGTTTAAATTCAACGGGGGTTCGTCTCGTCTCACGGGGCGTGCTGGGTGGTCGGTCGAATCGACCAGCCACCCATACAAACGTGAAACGTTTCAGGAACTTTGGCACGCGTTACCAATTCCCGTTGCGACTTCCATGTTGTGTCGTCCTTCGGCGACCATTGTGAAAGACGCGTGAAAGAAGACATCACGCGGCTAGACGAGTTCCCGAAGAAGCGGCTCTTCCGGCACCAACCGTGGACAATTAGATTCACGCAGTTGTCCCGAAGTTGGTCCAACACTGGACGCGACCATTGTCCTGCAAACCCCGACAGTTTTTGCCTTCTCGTTGTTCGTGTTCGAACCATTGTCCACGTTGTTGGACAGCGGCTGCTGGACAACGCGGCAAATTGTACGGAACTAGCCGATCCTCGAGTTCAATGGAGCTAAATTGCGATAAAAAGAGCGCGCGAGGATTCTTCCAGGTGGAAAGCAGACGTCAAGAAAGATGCTGGGTTAAAGGATGCCTTTGATTCTGCTGGGGGTTGTCTGTGACGATTGAAAGATGAAGTTCTTTTGCAAGTTTCAACGTTATAAAATTTCATTTTAAAATAGCGTAACGTAATTAGCATAAAACAGCATAAGTAGAAAAACATTCGCTTTTATCATAGCAGACCATGGTATATTAAATTTATTACTTCGCTGGTGGAAAGCAAGGACGATAGAGTTGTTTTAGGACGTTGAAACGCAAAGGTAGTTCGCGAAGGAAGGAAAGTGGCTGACGATGGTCCCTGCAAGGATGATGGAAGTTTGTTTTTATTGGACTACCCACGGAATCTTCATCTGTGCACGATTCCTTTGACGGAGGGTCGTTCTGGTGCTCGTTAGAAAAATAATACCGTCCCCTTTCGACGACGACAAAGTCAAGCACGGCTTTACCGTCCAGGCACGTCCAGTTGTCGACGGTCTTTGAGAAAATAATCGTACTTTCCAGTATTTACGAGTATATAACCCTCGAACAGGATATGTCGCGTCCACCCTTCATGGAAATCCTCCGTAAGGCTTCGAAGTTTATTTTTCATCGAGGAGTCAAGAGGAGCTTCTGCTTGTTCCTGTCTCCTCTGCCAGCAGACTCCTTTCGACAAAAGAAACTTCGAGGTACCGAATATCCTTTGAGCGACAGGATCTGAAAATATTGATAAGTTTTTTTCTTGCTCCATTTAACTCTCTACTCTAGTCATCTTTAGCAGCGAAAGGGTTAAGCCACTTTCACCTGTCAATTACAGTCGGCTAGAAGAATTAGTAGAGAGTGGAAGAAACGGTAACAGTGAAATAGAACAGAATGAATGATGCTGCAGAATCGTCGGGCTTATAACGATCGACCGACGATTGGCCTGTGCATTCGTGCCAAGATTGTTTCCAACAAATTATCTTTGTTATTAATGATTCCGGTTCACCCGACACCTGTCTCGCGGAATCGTTTTCTGCAATCCGAAAGCAATCACCGCCCAGGTGCTCTTTATTATTTCCCCGGTTGGAAATAATCGGATATAACGTTTGAAAGGCGAGCCTCGAAGAAGTCATTGTTATCAGAAATCTAAGGAAAGAAAGTTTCATTGTAGAGAACGAATAGCCAGAACCTCGGCGATCTTTTGAAGCTGGAAATGGTAGATTAGAAACCGGGCCGAAATTGAAACTACAATACATAGTAATTAAATGACGATTAAATTGAAAGAATGTCTAATCTATCTATTGAACGCAATTTCAAAAGAACAGCACAATCTACCCTCGTGTGCTATCATCATCAACGTTATCCTTTGGATCTAAGAACAGGTCTGCTGTCCGACATCCTTAAAAGTACAGGGGTAAATACACGTGTACACCACGTGAAGGCTTCATTTTTCCCCCTGCAACGATTCACAAGGACACAGCAGGCCATCCTGGGTCAAGGATTTCAATCGAATAGGGATATTTCCAGGGGTGGCTGATGGCCATTTTTCGTCTCTTTAAGATCGACGATAAAAAGATGGGGGATGATTGAGGAATTCATGAGAAAATATTAAAATATTTTCATACCTACAAAAATTCATCCAAATTATCCGGAGGTTTCTTTATAAATGAAGCTGATAATTTTCGAATAATTTGACTCACCGTCGCTTTATTACCAGCGTCGGATAATTTATCAAAGGGTGGGCGTGAACACGTAGCGAGGCGATTAATCGGCTCCCAAACAGTGACATTTGAATCGCGCCAGACTTGGCCAGCTTCTCGAGAAAGAGCGAAAAGGCATTAATTCGCGATAACGGGTCCCTGGACGAGGTCGCAGCCTTTATTATCCGTCGGATTTAAACGGAAACGTAGGCCCCGGGGTGAGAGGTTAAGGAGCAGGGGATAGCGAAATGACGTCCGTGTGGGAGGACGTTCTGTTCGTCGTCAGAACTTCGGGACAACGGTGCTCAGCGTGACTCCGTATTATTTGGTGTTGCGGTCGCGCACGGTGCCCCATGACGCGGCTCCAAGTCGTTAGCCACCATTCAAAATCACCTTAAGTCGCCATCAAGTAGCGACTATTTTGTCCTCCGCGTCTCGAAAGATTCTCGACCACCCCACTGTCACCCCCATCGTTCCACTCGTTGACCATGGCCGAAGGAATTATAATTTGAACGATGAACGACGAGACGTTCGCTCGAGGAACATCGGCAACTTGACGTGGCTGGCCAGAAAAATATATGACAGGCGAAAGGAGATGCACTTTTAGCTGATGATAATTGGGACAGGGGATGCAGATCTGAATTTCTATATTTTCAATCTGAAATTTCAATGTCAATAAAAAAAGAGATATCTCTTAATTTAGATGGAGGTCTGAATTTCTATATTTTCAATTTGAAATTTCAATGTCAATAAAAAAAGAGTCATCTCGTCTCTTAATTTAAACCAGATCCATCAAGGTCACCATCGATCACGCTTCCGTTCGCCAATTTTCAACGGCATAAGGCACCTCTATTTTCGCCAGGTCGCTAGAGCACCGTCCACGGTTGATTAACACTTTCGATAGGAGGACGCTTTGTCGGTCGCTTTGTGGCGTCCACGACACAAGTGCAATCGTCGCCGTGCGAAGAGAGGGTTTTACGATCGAAACCACGGGAGATACGTTCCCCGAAATTTAAGGCTTTATCTCGCGGCGGCGGATGGACTAGCTTGGAATTCTTTTTCGAAATACGCCTTCTCGGCTGCTCGTAAAAAATCTCTCGCCCTGAGCCCCTGTGTCACGTCGTAAAAACTAAAACTCGCATCTCGACGCATTTACACCGACTCCGGGTATTATGATCTATTATTACAGCCCCGAAAAATTTCATGGAAAGAAGAAACTCACCGATACGTTTCCTGTCTCCACCGTCGCGTCTCAGGTGAACACCATGGACGGTTTATAGTCCTGGTGAAGGTAACGAAAGTGTTACCGAGATTATTGAATCGGTATATTGCTCGTAACTAATAATTCATTGGTTGATTTTCAGGAAAGCTGAATAGATGATGGTTATAAATGAAAATCCTTGAGCAATGATAGTTTAGATCAATTTATGGAGTTTCGTGGAAGATGAATTTAGTTTGTCTTTTATTGACTTTGAGTTTTGGTGATCATTTTTTATTAATCATTAATCACATTTTGTTTTCTACCATCCTCGAGAATATTTCAACACCATCACCAAGATTTTACATAACACATTAACACATTCGTACGAATCTTCTCCGAGTCTCTACCGAAAGATAAAAGATTCTCCCAAACCGAGAAGCGCGGATCGCGCAATCAAACCTTCCTGGAAGCGAGAGATCCTCGTCAACCCTTTCGGTTCCTATCAAAAATCTCCCACTAGCGAACACAAAGGCTTACGCTTACCACCAGAAAATTCACTTCCTGTCCAACCCTCGAATTTCGTACAAAACCATCCAATGTCCGTTGGTCAGAATCTCAGGCGGTCGAAGAGTCTCACAAGCGATCCATTCATCGGATGGCTGTCCAAAGGTACAAGACTCGTCATTATCCGTTGATGAAGAGCATCGAGAACGGTGACGGGTCGCATTCGCTAAAACAACGCTGCCTTTCAGTCTGACCCGCCAGCAGCCGAGCGGACAGTCATCGGGCGTTACGATAAAGACAGAGGATCGCGTTGTGGAACAGGCTTAGCTTAGGTTAGGGTTCATCGAAGAGCACGAGTGGGCTCGAGAGGGTCCAACAAGGACAGTCATTATGTCCTTCGATCGGGACAGAGCCAGTCCCCGGGCCAGTTCGACCAGAGATTAGACTGTTTCTTTATTCTTTCTTTTCGTCCTGTTCGCTCTCTTTTGCATCGGCGAAATTCGCGAACACCTGCCCACGTCCAATTCCATGGAGAAACGAGAGAATTGAGCCACTCCCGAGATCGAAATGGTCCCCGGCTGACTGACCAAAGGGGGATACTTATCGTCGAAGAGGCTGGATCAAATCCAAAATATCGAAGCTATCGTGACCAATCCTTCTGGATGGGATTCGGTTTTGCAGGTGAAACGGATACAGGATTCCACTGGTTCGCCCGGCGACCATCGTCGTCTTTCTCGCTTAATTGGGAATAAATTGGATCCAATCTAATTCGAATTAAGGAACGCTGAGTTTTTTCGTTCCCGGGGTGTGGCTTTGCTTCGAAAACGACCGAGACTCACGGGTGTTGGATTTACTCACGCGACTGCGACTGGAAAGTCGAATAATGGAGTTATTCTTTTAAATTGATATACCTTCTTTCTTCCCCCCTTTTCGTTCGGGTTTCTATTCCGCTCGAGAGAAAGACTGCTATAGTTCAGAGATTGGCTATGTTTTTTATCCTCAACCGAAGATTGAAATTGGATCTTTCGTTCATAATAGAAGGTGCAATTGAAAATTTAGAAAAAAGAAAATTCAATTTTCTACCGAGTAATTAAATATTTTTATGTTCTTTCTACGTTACTTTGTAAGGAACGGGTTAATCTGTCCTATAGAAAGGAGAAGCTTTTCATTTCCATTGGTCGTTCGATGTCCCAGCCACCTGTGCATCTTGAAATCCGGTTAACAAAAAGGGTACCACGCGAGCTAGGAAGCAACGAAAAAGAAGAAAAGGGGTGGCTAAGGGGGAGGGCGGGTCACAATGACCGGTACTTTACTACGCGAGCTAGGACCACCGTGCAAGCCTCGTTTTTTCGATGCAGTAACCGAGCCTCGAATTGAAAACGGCCTCCACGTGATGGGATTTAATTCATCTACAAATCCCATGATTCATGAGGCCGCCCATGAGAAGTCCAGCGAGCCGAGTAAAAATCGTTCGACCTGCCGGTGGAAGGTTCAAATCGAAAAAAGAAGACTCCTTTTGTCGACGAATCGAGGAGCAGACGTCGTGACGGATCGATTGAATTCACGAATCGTGGGAATTTTCAATTGCAATCGGAGAAACTCGGTCGCAACTAATCGTGGATCGATTTGGTTCAATTAATTTTTTCTGTAATTAATTGATAATTTGAAATAAAGGATTCTGCAAATGAATGACATAAATTAAAAATGGTAAATGCAAATAATCGTTTCTGTTCAACTCCAAGCGTGGAATTGACTTTCACGTATACCGTCCATAAATTGAACGCGGAACAAAAGGCTAACGGGAGAAATCGCTCAATTATTAAAACCGTATCCAAGATTAAACCGTCGATAATTCGGTCGGTCGCAGTACACCAATGCTGGTAAGCAGCGCGAAATCGAAGGTAAAACCTTCGCCTTGGATTCACTTAAACCACGTACGGCGCGTAATCGTTCCGCTGTCCCGACGCCATAAACGGATGCCGGGAAGCCGCGAAATCTGCCATTTATAGGACGACGCCGATCCGGCAAGGTGCGAACCCCATATATGGCGACGCCTCGATAAATCTGCGTCGAGGGACTAAAAACGTCCGGCAATTTCTTTCGCCCCCGCTCCTCGAACCTGCTCTAGATTCACCTAACCAAGGGTTTTACGATCCTTCGACGTGAAAGGATGCTGAGGAAGAAAGTTTCACGCGCGTGTCCGCTAATTACCTTCCCTTTCATTATTTTCATTAAGCGACCGAGGTAATTTAAAGGCCAACGTTTTTTACGTGCTTTTTATGCCTTTCCGAATGTATCTGTTTTTATGGGATTTGCCCGTGGTATTCAACGTGTCACAGAATTTTACGTGGTACATAAAATTGAAATCAAAACTTCGTTCCGAGCAAAGTTACAACGAATCAATGAATATTTAAAACAAGGATGTTTTTCTTTCGAAAATTAATTATCAGATCTCTGGAACATGTGCAAGGATCGTCGAGAGCACGTGTTCCCGAAATTACCCACGATTTGTCGAAGGGAATCGACAATTTCGCTAAGGAACAAGCTGAGCACGCGTTCCCATGCAACAAGGTTGACTTGATTCAACGCGACGATCCCATTAAAATCGGGATTTTATGTCGTACTTAATGAGCCCCGAGCCGAACTTTAACAGCGGGCATAATATCGGCGTGTTTATCGATTCCGTATGCATATGAGAAGGTAGCCAGCCTCTCGCTTTACATTCTCGCCTCATTATCAAACTGAAAGTGACGGCATTTCTATCCGGTGCGGCTAATTACCCAGCTTCGTCAGCCGCGTTCGTTTTTTCGGGGACCCGTACCTCAGCACGCGCGATTACGCTTGATTAAGCGGCACCTACTTAAAAGAGGAGTCTGTTGACCGAGCAAAAAATGCTCGCAACAGGCGGTCATTACGCGCGAAATTCACGAGCTGGCTTCCTGTTTGCTTCCAGCTTCGCTGAATTCCGCCTGGACGCGACAGAACGAACCTGTTAATGAGGAACACTATTCGTCGATCGTGGAAAATGAAAGTAGGGGGTGAAACTTTTGAGAAAAATCTTGACAAGGTGTGAAAATCTTGCAGATAATCTCACGGAATCGTCGCCTATAAATATTTAAACTTCTCCAGATTTTCGACGAACATTGACTCAGTGGGTCATCGCGGAAATCCTTTCCTTTTAACGAAGGATCAGCGACGATAGGAGGTCGCCAGATGTTTGCGTACACCTTCTACGTGCACCATCACCAGAGCACTGTGTATCATAATCTAAAGCTTTGCTTGGCACAGCAGCTGGCTAATTTGCTGGCAGCAGACGCGTGCAAACGATGCTCGGTCGAACGAGCAACACGGATGGCCGAGGACGATAAAAGTAGAAAGGCAGAAGGCGTTAAAGGGGAAGAGAGACTTTTAATGGGTCCCGCGTAACTCGGATCACAAGAAGACCGTCCTCTTTATGGGATAAATCGTTTTATTGTGCCCTTTCGAGAGCGTTGAACGCGGCCGGGATAGGTGCGAAAAGAGACGGTGTATCCTTTCGTTAAACCGCTTTCCGGGTGAACGATACGCGAGAAAAGAGAGCTGGGCGGCGGTCTCTGAAGAGATTGAGAAACCAAATTTTCACGAATCGTTAGATGAGAATTTCGAAATTCTATGAAACGTGAGAAACTTGGAGGGCTTGAAAATTTTGAAATTCTCAATTGCCCTTAAACACTCGAGATAGCATTAATGCTATTGCTATTCCTGCCCATGATGGAATTTTGGAATTGTGGAACTTTCGAATTTCTTAATTTTAATATGTGAGAAACTAGGAGCTTGAAAATTTTGAAATTTGCTCCCAAATATTCGAGGCAGCATGAATGCAATTAATTCCTGCCCATGATGGAATTTTGGAACTATGGAACTTTCGAATTTTTTAATTTTAGAATGTAGGACACTCCAATAACAGCAACAAATTCAGAAGCTGGAAGCCACCATTACAAACTCAAACCCATTGAACGAGGCATCGTTGAACGTTTCTCCATTCTGAGAGTCACGTTTCTAAGCGGTCAGAGTCGATCGTCGTTTCCCAGGAAGCAGGAAGTTCCAGGAAAGTTGTCCGCGGAACAATTCTGCCCACCTCGTTCGATTGTCCACTCTTGCACGATTCAAAGCCAGCTCTCTAAACCCTTTGCCTGACCGTTTCCGATCTATTGGCGGTGGGTCACAGCCTCCGGCGCTGGGGGCACGGTTCTCCATTCATGAACTTGTTGCAAAGTACAATGGTCCAGCTAACTTGGCACGCCTATCCCGTCGGTGGTTATCTAGGCAAATCCTTCAGTGAAATGCTAGTAGGTTTCATTGAACGAAGCCACCGAGCAATTTCGTGGCGGCATTCACCGCTCTAAGGCGACACTTGGCTCGATGAATTGGCAGGAAGCCCGTGGTCGCTTAACTCCCTCTTTCAATGAGATTATCACCGGCTAACTCTTCCACGTGGACAACCACGCTCGCATTGTCGGTGGAATCGGCGTCGAACGAGTACTCGACGCGATTCGTCAGACGATGTCTCGCTTGCACAGCTCTTTTTCGCAAGATCGATCTGGAAGGAACGTCTCGAGTGGAGTGTAACTGGCAGGTGATACATCGCAGAGAAATCGCTTGAAATTTTAAGCGAACCGAATGGAGCTTGAAAGTTTCTCGCGGTATCTTCCACGCATCTCGGCCGCGAAGCGTTAACCATTAGACCACCGAGTATCTAACAACTTCTAATTACCTTTAGATCTCAAGTAAATGTACCAAGCACGTGTAAAGATAAAACGAACCGTGATTTGTAAATTTTCATATCTCCCCGATTACCTACGTCGGAGGCAAATTGATCAAACATCGCTATGCTTCTTGTCTCATCCGAGATTCGTTTGCTCTTCGTTTAGCATCAATTTCGTAGCCACCCTGTTCCGTTTACATAGGAGGCTGGATACAAAGCTCTAATGGACGACAAAGTCGAAGCAGCAGGGACCATTTATCGTCGTCACTCTGTCGGTTAGCGTGTTTAGCACCGGATCAACCGACCGCATAATCATCGTCGTATGAACTGGCTCAAGAAACGTAGCCGAGCTAAGTGAATTAGTGGTGCGTGCCTCCTTCTTCTTTCATTTCTTTTTTCTTTCTTGCCTTCTGTTCGAGCGCAGGCGTACGAATGAGATTACGGTTTAAGCACATTGCCCTACGCTTCTATCGATTTTAGCTCGGTTTTGATACTCTTTGCGCCCATGGAGCATCGTCGGGGTAGATGAATGCGACCTATGGCCTTTGGATCGATCGATGGTTCAAGGTTTTTACATGCACCCTCGTTTTCTGGAAACTGAACACCTTCATGTTTACGAAACGTTCGCCGGGATAAAAATAGAACGATGCTTGGTTATCGGTGATATTAGGGATGTATCAAATTTATTTAAAACGTGTTCTTAAATATTCTTCGTTTGACACGTTATGAGACAGTCCTGGTCCAGTTATCGCCAACCCTCTCCTATATTTTATTGGAATAGTGTGTAATTTTGAAAGTCCAAAACGGGGCCTTATTGCCTCCGATATCGTTGGTCCGTATCTGGTCGGGGACCTGGTGCCCGTCTTTATCGGTAACGAATGTGGCGTGTCGGTTAGGGATTAATCGATTTAACACGATTCCTCGAAGCGACGACGGATGTGTTAACGAGCGGAGGCGCGACAGATAACATCAGGGTACACGGTTCCGTGGCCGCTCACGAATTATAATTGGTCCGTAATTAATGACACCGTTCGATTATTGACAGCCGGACACCTGGAGGACGGTGGCCGTAGGTAGCGGGCGAGTTACGCGCCTCATCCCTTGATCCGACTTTCGAAGCGACTCGATTATTTTCGGGGCTTAATTACCTGCGATGTTACGGCATAATCGGCAATCGTTCGCAACGTATCGATCCTGAGATATCGAACAGCAACGGCAGCCGTGAGAGGTACGTTTACGAGGTGAACAAGTACCTCCGCCAAACATTCGCTACCTGCTTTCGTTCGCGGTTCACCGATCGAGATTATGGTCGCGAAATTATCCCCGAGGAACGTGGCGAAACGAAATTGCCGGCGAATGGAACACTAAAATATCCTCCGTTTATGGCTTCCGTTTATGCGTTCGATCCTGAGGACTTAATTGGAGGATCTTCTTCAGGACGAATTCGCCTTCTTCTTTTTTTCGTATTTATTTTGGATGATTTTTTTTTTTATTTATTTCGAATAAAATGGCTTGACGTTTGCAAGGAGCTGTTTGCTGAGATTGGAGATCTTGATGGTTTTATGGTGTAGGTTAGAAACGGGTAGATTTTAAAACGATTCCAGGAATTCTACGGTTGTTTGGAGAGGTAGCTGGTTTATGGAGTGGACAGAGTTATTTCTGAGATAGATGGCTCGATCAATTTTTGTTTTTATACGGAGGCTTCTTCTGGATCAATTTTTTTTCGTCGATTTTCAGCAGAAACAAACTGACGTCTTGAGATAAAATAGACGGCTTGATCAATTCTTCTCTAGACGTCTTCTTCTTTGCATAAAAATTAATTGACAAAAAATTAAAATTAGAATAACAATTAATTAAAATTTACCGAATCTATTACTGGAAAATGAAAACGCGATTGATTCGGGAAATTGACATACACCTTGTTAATATTGTTCGTATCATAATACTTATTATTCACTAATGATACTTGTCCATGATTTGTTGTTCATAAAAATGCACCAGTGTTTAAGAGTGGTTCATGTGTACGTGTGTGTGTGTATGGTGTGCTCGATAATGTGTCTGATGTTTGATAGATCGATCGACCGATAGATCGATACATATGGTTCAAACGTATTCTTTGAACCTTAAATGTTTGCAAGTAAAAGTTAATTACGAATAGACAAGGACGGGAATATTGATACGACCGTATATTTTTTTTTTTCTTCATCTTGGTATCAAACCGAAGAGAAACACGTTAAATTAACGTATGTACAACGTCGCAACGTTACAATGCTTTCGATAACAGTTAAAAAACCTATTCTTTTTTTAATTGATACAATGATTTAACAAACACAGCCTCGCGAGTTCATTGAAAAACTTAATTATCAACGGAAGATCGTTTTGCTTGAACGAGTTCCAAAACTGTGTTTGGACACGATACTCCCACTTGTGATACTTAAAATACGTTAACGTATCCTCTACTAATAGGATTTTTCGAAGAGCTTAAAATACTTTGCGATGTGAGCTAACTACATTTTTAAAAAGAAGAAAGGCGTACTCATCGATGCGATTGATCTCTAGGTTTACCTTCTAGATACCTAAAGTACCTTCACCTCTTTTGCAGTCGATACGTTCGTTCCTTTGATTTTTCACTCGTATATATTAACTATCAACTATCATTGTGATATTTGATTAAGAATCAGGAAGAAAGAAAGAAACACTTTCACTTAAATTTCTTAGAAGAAACTTAAAAATTTTCCACAAACCAAATCACAGATATTAAAATTTAAAGCAGATCAGTCTTAAAATTTAATGACCTCGATCACCACGAAAATTAATTTCGACTGCCCAGGATTTGTCACAACTCACTGCTCTCCCAGCTAAAACGACACGACGAGGGTTGAACGAAAGAGAATATCATAGAAGAAGAACAGGGACTGGTGGGCCGATCTATCAAGCTCACATCGCGTCGATAAATTGTCGAATAATGAATCCCGTGTTTAAATCGGGTACACCGAGAGACTCGCAATGGAAAAATGGATTTATTGATGAAAAAAGCGCGATACACGTCTTACAATGCGCATCGACCAGGGACAACGATTACAATCTATCCGTATATGTGCTGTATACTCGCCTAAAAATCGACTTTGATATCGTTTAAATGACCTCGTCGAATTCCGATCGGTACCACAACACAAAGAAAAACGAGGAATTGGAAGAAAGAAAGAAAGAAAAAAGTGAACTAAAGATCTCGATTCACTTGATCTCGTAATCGACCAGGTTCCCTTTGCGCCGCCTGTAAACGATCGGCTCGTTCGTACGATTTCCTAAAACGATCGATCGTTTCACGTTCGTTCGATACCCGTCCTCGTACGCGTTCAGATACAAGTTCTTCAGAAATATTTGATTATCCAGCTCGTACAATGGTAGAAATCTTTTCGAACGGCTCTGCTGTTGAGCCTCGAGTTCCCTGAACGTGAACAGCCTGGTCTTCTCGTCGTCGTAGGCGTACGATCTCTTCGAGACCCGGTGCCACGATGATCCATCGTTGTTCTTGTTACCGATCAACGACAGCAGCCTCCTCTTCTGTCGCGGAGGGCCAGCGTCCTCGGATGCGTTTCGTATTCGTTTGCTGCGGTGCTTTGGCACACCTTCTTTGGCGGGTATCTCGTTGTCCAGGACGGAGGACTCGTTACTGGCGATCGTCGAGGATCGATTATCGTGGGATTCGATCTCTTTCGGGGTTGGTAACGTGGTGGTCGTGTTGCCGTCGCTCGTCGACACGCTCGAGATAGTCGTACTGACGACGAAGGCCGTCGTGGACGAGGGGAACGGGGTCGAAGACGTCTCGGTCGGCGTTGTCTCCTCGCTCGCGTTCAGTTTAGCCTCTATGATATGTTTGAAGAACGCGTACATCTCGCCCACGGTGAACGTGGTGCCATTTTTCACGGTGAACTTATCGATCTTCATGTTTTTGATCAACTCTTCGGTCGCGTTTCGTGCTTCCAACATCGATAGTTTCTCGGTTACGTAACTGTTGACGAACTCGTAGAATCCTTTGTAATAGTTCTTCCTGTGTTTCTTCTTCTCCTTTGATTTCTTTCCTTTTTCACCGTGAGACTGGCCCTTCTTCTTCGACTCCTTGCGATTCTGCTTCTCGTTCCATCGCATCGATTTATTGTAGAAACGCATGATTCTCTCGAATTCTCGCTTCAACTTGATGAATTCTCTCTGATTCCTGATCTCGAACTCCGAACGTCCTCTGCCTCCTGTCCCGTTCCTACGGGATTCCGACAGGTCCACGTGGAAGAAGTTCTTAGACATCGCGTTCAGAAGATCGTGCATGCTACCGTTCGTGGAATTGTTCGATTGTCTTGCGTCGATTCGTTGAAGCTTCCGATAGACTAGTTTCAGGAAGTCGATCATCTTCTCCTCGCGCAGCCGAGACCTGTTCCCGTGTCCAGCGTGCTTCTTCCAGGATAAACTTTCCGTGCTGTTGTCGTGATGAGTCGCGTTCGAGTTTTTCGCGTCCGATTTGTGTTTAGAGTGATCTTTCCCCTTGTTCATCTCCAGGTGCAGCAGTTTCTTGCCGATCTTACGGAAGAACTCGATGAATTTCCTGGAAAATTAGGTAATTTCTCTTCTATTGATACGAAGAGCGAGCATACATTTCAGAGAATTAAACTGAGTTGAAAAGTCGCACCGATGGACATTAATATAGCCATTGTTTTCCACAAAAGAAATTTCAATTTTCAATCAAAGCGAACGCTATTCAAATTATTAATAATTTGATAATCTTTTGCAAAATGATTATTTCTAAAAATACTCGTCACTTACCTATAGCTCATGGTAAGATCTTCTTCACTGACGGATCTCCTGCGTCTGCTCCATCTCAGCCTGGGATGTTGTCCAGGTATACACTTGGGCAGTTCCCTCGGACTCCAGTTTCCTCCGATGCAAGTAGCTCCGGTGGGTCCTTCGTTCAGCACGTATCCTTTGTCGCAATCGTACATGATCTGTTTATTGTTCACAACCTTCTTAACGTACGGCCTGTAATCGTAGACGCCCATGTTCCCCATGAGGAACACCTTTCCGTTCTCGATGAAGCCCGGAAACGGGCAGAACACTTGCCCGCAGTGCGGTATGTCGCCGATCCAATTTCCATATTGGCACTCGACCGACAACGAGGCGTTTAACGGCCCTCCGCCGATCAGCTCGAAGCCGTCCTTGCATTTGAATACCGCCTTCATGCCGTGGTCGGTTTTAGGCGCGATCACCATACCATTTTTCGGCGGTTTCGGCATCAGCTTGCACCTGGCCGGGGAACAACTCGGCACTATCGACCACGTGCCGTTGTTACACATCACCGGTGTGCTGTTAGCCGCGAATTCATAATTCTGCACGCACGAGACCAGCAATCTCTCCCCGTGCTCCACCACGGTCACGTTGTTGATGTGATCGTTGCTCGCCACGGTTATGTGACCGTTCTCTATCTGCGGCACCACGCACGGTGCGAGACACTGCGGCAACGGATAACGCCACGTCCCGTCGATCTGGCAGACGGATGACGTATTCCCTTCGAGCTTCATGTGGTCTTTGCAGCGGAAAATTATGCTCGCGCCTAGACCGGTGCCTAGTGAAGAAAGAGCTATTTAAAAGTGTAGAATAATGTGGTTTTATTAGACTTGGGATTTATTGGTGGGGCCATTTTTTGAAATGAAAATTGAAAAATCATTGCAGAATTAAATACACGTAATTTTCTGCAAGTACTACGATTTATTTATACCGCTCCGAATTTATTTATAACGCGTTATTTTTTCCACTCCTCCCCCAACTCACCCGCCTCGATATTCTCAATCCAACCGTTGTACAGAACACCAGGTGAACCGCAATCAATCTCCTGACAGGTAGGTGTCTTTCCAGTCCATTTTCTATCAGCCCCGCACCGTCTTGTCGCCGCGCCAACCACCGTGTACCCGTAATTGCACTCGTACGACACGATCGAATTGTATGCATACGATGTGTACACAGCCTTCCCGTCGACCGGGTTCTCCGGTTTCGGGCATTGCACCGTCGTAACCTGAACAGAAAACGTTTCCTGGTCGGCGTGTCCGCGGAAACCGAGGAAGAAAAGGGGTGAACAAACGGAGGAATGTTTACGTGCCGCTTACTTGGACGCATTGTGGCGTTTCTTTCGGGGTCCATGTGCCGTCAGCCAAACACAACTTCTCAGCTTTGCCGACCAATTCGTAGCCGTCCGCGCAATGATACGACACGCGACAATCAAACGTGTAACACTCGCCTTGAAAATTAAAAACAAATGAAAATAATTTTACGTGCTTCTGTATTAATTTAATATTTATCGCGCAAGAAAAATCTCATTTTGGTACCGCGGGCAAGTTACATGAAACTAACTCCCCGTTCAAAGTGTTAATTAAATTTGAACACGGTGACCAGCGACCATCATGGTTCACGACGCGTAGACACGTTTAATTCCCTACATATCCTTGTATGAATGTATTAAATATTCTTTGCAAATATTACAATTTTAGAATCTTTCAGAATAGGATAAGTTAGGACAGATTTTAATAAAGATAGGTGAGATTGAAGATACATTTATATTCATCATCTTCCTATTTCAACTATAACTTCTTATTAAACATTCAGAAACATAATCCTCCGGAAGAAATACATACCAGCGTGCCAACCGTTGGAGATGTCCGCCGGTGGACCACAGGTTTGTGGTTCGCATGTGATATCAGGACCGAACCAGCTAGCTATACCTTCCATCAACAGGCATTTCGCTTCCTTAACACCCGTGGTTACGTATCCATGATCGCAAAAGTATTGTACGACGCTGTCGAGATCAAAGGTCGTCTGTTCGACGAGAGCATTGTGCCGGGCGTTCTTCACTTTCGGTGGTTGAGAACAAAAGGAGCTTGGATCCTTTTTACAGGATGGCGTAGTGCCGGTCCAGTGGCCGTCGGCTCGGCACGTTATTTCGGTCAGGCCGACGGTAAAGTAATCAGGATCGCAGGTGTAATGGGCACGATCGCCGAAAAATCTGCCGGTCACTGTCATCACGCCGTGTTGGATCTCGGGGAGAGCCGGACATTCCCTCTCCGGTTTGATGCAAGACATCCCGCAGGCACCGTCGCATCTGCACTTTTTCTTCTTGCTCTTGCAGTCCTCGTCGGTGGAGCACTTTCTCAGACACTTCTGACCGAGGAGACCCGCTTGCTTCTCGTCCCTGGGACACATCGCCGACGGCGAATTCCTCGGGTTCTTGTAGATCCGACCATCGTCGTCCACCTCTGTCTTGGACGGATAAGACTGATCGCTGTCCTCGTCGTCGTCCTCCTCGTCCTCGTCGTCGTCCCAATCGTCGTCGTCGTCGTCATCCTCGTCTACGGCCGCCTGTTGATGTAGCTTCGACTCGGTAGCCAGGTAGAAGGTGCACAGGAAGAGCAACAGAAGAACCGCACTAGGTCTCATCCTCGTTATCGCTTATCCCAGTTCGAAGAACGGACCTCCAGTTAAAACGCGAGCACGCCGTTTACATGACCGACGATTATTTCAAAGTCGATCAAACGAAACGTTTCACCAGACTACGGTGGCCCATCGACGTCCACCGTTCCGGAAGCTCTCGGCTTAAAGTACCAACGTCACTCTCATCCCGGGTTACCGGCGAGGACGACGTCGTTTCTCTCGCGACCGTGACTATTAATCGAGTCTGCCTCTTCGGCGTCCAGGAGGATTAGGACGGTCTCTCTGTCTCCGTCTGGCTGCTCGCCTCTCCGTTCCCCTAACTCCGTGCAATTTTTTTCTTTATTGTGCGGACTGCGGCCCCGTGCTGCCGGGAATTCGCGGATACTCGCGCATCTCTGCACGCGCACTCAGCCTGTTCAATACATCTCCTCACTCGTGCAGCTTCCAGCAGATGGCGAGGGACAGGGGAAATGCTCGGAGTTGCGCAGAAATTCTGTTACCCCCATCCCTTACCGACACCCATCACCACCACCGCCGCCACCGCCGTCGCGCGTTTCACCCGCTCGAGTACACGCTCGCGGGGGTGGCTTCGATACGGTTTATACCGGCAACAATCGGAAACATGATTCATTCACGGTGCGTCTGAAACGTATCGAATACGATTCTCTGACGGACAAATCTTCTTTCCTCTTGATGTATGTACGTTCGATACTCTGCCACGTTCCGGCGTGTACGAAAAATCTTATATTGTAGCAAGACAGAATATTATTTGGAAAATATATAATTTTCAATTTAAAGTGAATTAAATTTTTATAGAAAAGTATACTGCAAACGAAATTATTGATTGGCCCGTCGTTTATTTTATTTGCGAACGTTTGTATAAAATTCATATCAGGTGTTAAATGAAAAAACAAAAGGATTATTAATATCTGGAAGCAACCGCAGTTAAATGGTACTCGTTGCAGCCACTTTATGCTTAAATCTTTCATCCCTTGTTTCACAAAGGATCTCTTTGATAACACGTTCCGCTCTCTAACTTCGATCCGGATCATTCTGATAGAAAGTTTCAGCCGAGAAGCGATCTACTATTCAGAGAGAAGCGTTCCTCGATCCTTTTAAACAAGCTTGCTCGATTACACACATTTTCGTACGGCTGACGAGAAAACAGTCTTTCGTAGGATGATCAGTATAGGGAAGCGTAACCACGCTGCTAACGCGTCGAGTCACGAAAGCAAGCACCTGCAGCCACTTTCTAGCCCGTTAACACGTTATTCGCCCACCAGACAAATTGAGCAAGCATCTTCGCTCTTGTTGGTCCACTTATCAACTACCTGTCTAACGATAATAATGCTGTGGCAACCTTGTTCGAGTAACTATGAAGCCTGGATGAAAATTATATCATTTAAAAAAAAAATGTAACTTTCATGAAAATTGCTGTTCCTCGACGCTGTACGATGATTTTCTCGCTTTCTCTTTTAGTAAATTAAAAATCCTAGTAATTGTTTTCTGAATCCACACTGTCGCGTGACATGGTAGTATTCCGAAGCGGCCACCGTCGGTGATTTTCCATTTACCAGACGCGATTTGCATGATAAAGCGGCGATTCGCTTGGTCGAAAAATGCCAAAGACGTCGAGACGTGGGCAGTAGCCGGAGGATCGGCTTTCAACGAACAAAACTCGATCTACGGAGCTTGTTAACCGTCGCGTAGGCTATCCGAAGTAATCCTCGATGCCTAAGTCAGAACCGCGTCGTTAGAGTAAGCCTGTGTCGGGGCATTGTCTTGGTAACGATCGTAATCAATCGGCACGGTTCGATGCTCGAGCACGCCGTTGGTGATCCTCGCCCCAATCTCGGCTATCAGCTTCATCGTTCTCGCCGTGTGCCTCCCGGATGTCTTCATTTGTCTTATTCAAATGAAATGCCTTGGGGACGACCTTCCATCCAGTCGGCCAACCTGGTAACTCGCTTAGAGCTGGAAAATCAACGGATGGAATCCTTTTGTCCTGATTTCTTGCATCTTGACAATTGACTTGCAGAGCTCTGGAGTATCGCATTCCAGGAATAGTATTATTTACGATGGTGTTGGGACAATTGATCAGCTCCAGATGAAAGGAGCCAATATTGGAAGTGAAGATTACTAAATATTTGTCCATCAGGAATGTGATCATTAGTAACGTCACCTTTCACTTGGAAGATTCTTCGAAGCAATTTTCAAGGCAGATCGCGTTCGCTATTTCACGGGATAGAAACGATGCAACTTTTCCTCTTGGTGACAACGTGAACAACCTCGCTGGTTTATTCATGGCCAGGAGTGTATCTTCGTTTGGACGGGAACGTCAGGTGAGATTGACAGAGTGGCAGTAACTCGGTAGCTGAAAATGGGAGTGGCTGAAAGACGAGAGGACAGCTCGCTCAACGACATCCCCGTGACGCCTCTTCGCAGATCTTCCAGTTAAGAAGTAAGGACATAAGGAACCAGCGATCCTCAACCTGTCTCCTTAATCCAACATTGATTTTTTTAGATAGTTCACCTTTTTTAATTAAGAACTTTTTATGTATACTGCACAAATAACAAAAGCAACAAATGTATAGAATTGCAATAAAGGCTATAAAACTACGTTTAAGAAATTTCTTGATTAGCAGCTTCTCGCGAAAGGAGGTTTCACTCTTCTTAGATGATCGAAGCGTGAATAGGCGAATCAGTGTCGCCATTAAATAAACGAGACACATTTAAGACTGAGATTCTCTGTGAAAGTAGTTTTGTTCTACCCGTTTCATCAAACGAAAAAGGTTCTTTTTGTCTCGCAGTGGGCGGTACGCGCGTCTCGGCCTGAAAAACGACGAGCTCACGATGTCAGCCTGCAACTACGTGCCTATGTTATGTCACGTTATCTTTCATAATTTATCTCCTCTGGATAGAAACAAAATGGCACTGATAATAAACGCAGCCTGATCATCGAGCTTTTCTGTCTTTCCATCATTCCAGTTGATGTCTCGTATTGATCACAGGATTGGAACAAGTCGTTTCGACGTTTGTAAGTCTTCGCAAGAGGAATCGCATAAGTTGCTTTACATCGTGCTTTATAATTGCCTGTGACAGTGAAGGATTTTATATCTTGTAATGCTGATGTCAAATGTAGTTTGCTCCAATGCAATTTTGCTATATAGAAGATATCTCAAATCAAGTTTAGGAATGCACTTATCGATGCACATGCACTTATTTCAAAAACGAATTTTTGTACTTTTTTTTACGTAGATCGATTCTTTTAGACATTCTCTATAAAAAAGTATTAGGGTAAAATGTTGAAAACAGAATAGTTTAGGAGATATCTCAAATCAAGTGTAAGGATGCACTTGCCCGATGCACATGCACTTATTTCAAAAACGAATTTTTGTACTTTTTTTTACATAGATCGATTCTTTTAGACATTCTCTATAAAAAAGTATTAGGGTAAAATGTTGAAAACAGAATAGTTTAGGAGATATCTCAAATCAAGTGTAAGGATGCACTTGCCCGATGCACATGCACTTTGTTTTAAAATCGATTTTTGTGCTTTTCTTTACGTAGATCGATTCTTTTGGACATTCTGCATAAAAAAGTATTAGGGTAAAATGTTGAAAACAGAATAGTTTAGGAGATATCTCAAATCAGGTGCAGCGATGCACTTACCCGATGCACATGCACTTTTCTTATAAATCGATTTTTGCAATTTTCTTTACGTAGATCGATTCTTTCAGACATTCTGTACATATTTGATTTTCATTTTACTTTAAGCCATACAATTTCCTCGGCTTTCATCGGTAATTGCAGTCCACGGTGTATTTCTTTGCTAATACATTTTCAAGGGAGATCAACAGTTCCGGCAGCGTTCGATCGTCGTCGAAGCTCGCAAGCTCGAGTCCAAGAGCGATTCCACTCGAGTTCCTTTCCGTTTAAAGCGATCGTCGAGTGTGCTCGAGCGGGCGGCAGCGTGTCGTCACCTACTCGGAAGATCTTTCCACTCTAGCGACGATCACGAGTGCAATTCTCCTTTGTCCGCTCGCTCGTTGGCTGACTGACGGATGCACCCGCGTCGTGGCCGCTTTTCACGCTTTATGTCCACGTACGTGCTCCGAGCCGATGGTCAGCCTCTTTCGCGACTGCATCCAATTCAGAGGCAATTGAATTCACAATTCCGGCCATTACAGGCGTCAAGAAAGGATTACGGGAGCAGGCCGGTGCGTGCGTGCTGCATCTGCATCCGCGCGATTACACGCGCATACGAGCGCGTGAATCTCAAGCGGGTAACGGTACGATGCTGAGAAATAGTCGAGCGAGATGCTGGCTAGAGATCCGCGAGCTTTAATAGCCGAGCCTCTGGCAAGAAGGACACTGCCCGGCAATAATGTCATCGTTATCGAGTTAATTATGGCATCCAAGCGAGCTGAACAGAATCTCTAGTACGAACCCATTCGCACTTCGTTCAGTTTATTATAAAATTGAGTCTTGTAATATTCATTTTTCTTATGGCAATAAACATATTTAATTTCATTTTATGAAGTATTTATGAGAAAAGTAATGCAAGTAACTGTTTAAGTTTCTCACCTACACCAGTGCTGTTAATTTACTTAGGAAGCTATAAAACATTTGTCTAAAAACTTTGTGTCCTTTAATAGCTCCCAGGGCACCATAGAGAGGAAACTTTCGAAGAAAGTTCTACTCGTTACATTGAAGTTTCCTTAGTGGAAGGTGACGTGTGTAAGTTAATTCGTGCACTCTGTGAATATATCAGCTTTCATGAATCTTAGAAACAAAAATTAAATGAAATTGTCTAACCATATGGATGGAAAAGAATAAAATTTTACATTGTTTCGAACACGATTCGTAGAAGCCGATCCAGCGAGCGTGGCACAAAGCTGAGATACTGAACAACGTTCGTTAGGTGAAAGTTCTGCTTTTTGACGCGTTGATTGTAGGTTTTCTTTGGCGGCAGCGCATTTTGAGCTGCTTTCTGTCAGAAGCCACGTGAATCCGCCTGACTCTACTTCGCGGAGAACTGGAGCACCGTGAAGCGCAGGATCATAGTAATTATGCGGCACCATGTAAAACGGATTCCCGTGGGCCCACCCGAGAACACAGAGAACGGCGCATGCAATTATTAAGCCGTTAAGCGTTTACCATGGCTTTTACCATACTCCAGAACATACGTATTCGCTTTTTCGTTGATTTTCTAAAAGACCTCCCCCGTTTCAGGGGATTCTTTCTTCATTGAACGACGTTTAAATTATTAAAATTAATTTTGTACAAAATTACAAAACATTGTATTTTCTTTGGAACTTAATAAATAATCATTTTCTGACTGAAACACATATCCCATACGCAAAATGGCTTTTGAAACTCGCGATTACCAGGCCGACGGCACGATCAATTTGATTAAAGAATCATCATCAAGCGGCTGGATTATACAGCGGCATAATTTCGGGGCAGTAAAACAACCGTTCGATGATTATGGAAATTCGAGGCACGTGACGACAGTCGGTACATACCGGGTGGCAACCCGGTGAAATTTTGTCGCGAGCTGAATGTATCGGGCTGCGCCTTAATTGGACGTCAAATATTAAGAAACGGACGAGAGTTATGGCCCTTAATCATGGGAATGGGCGTTCGATCGATTTATAGGTGATTGTCTGCCATCGGGTGCGTGTCATTTTTCATCTTACCTACCGAACACAATGCTTCTAACGCTGACAGCAGCTAACGCTAATATATCATAGTGTAATATTCTATGAACTGAAATCATTCGCTACTAACTGAGATCTGATACTCCACGATTACGTGTGAAACTATTTTTCTTCAAAGTGTAGAAGTTGGTTTGATGTAACATTTATTTTTGCTAGGAGGAAAATTCAATTATGAAAATTTTGACATTTACCTCTGTCAATTATTCATCTCATTTAATTTTTATTTCTTTTTTAAATTCTAAATCTTTTATGTATTTATTAAATTCTGTATTAATCAAGATAATCTTATCTAAAATTTATAGTTTCATTTTGTTTAATCAGGTATACCGTTCCACGATTTCATTTAAAAAGGAACTGAAACACAAATTCCCCGCTTCATTATTTCGCCATTAATATTTATCAGCCGAGAGGACGAGGAAACTGGGCTAACGCGCTTTTTCACGACAATTACGCGAACTCCGCGGTCTTTCTATCGCGCATCTTAATTAACATCCGGAACCAGAGAAGTCCGCCGCGTGTAATTACGATGCGGAAGAGGCGCTCGACGCCCGGGAACAGTTCCTTCGTCTGCTTCCGGTCTCGCCAGTTCCGCATCATTGTCCCTCTAATTAGCCATTCAGGAATTATTTCTTAACAGCGAGACGCGCGCGCGGATGTGACGTCTTCGATCGTGGCACGTGGACGACCAACGACTCGCGAAACATGAATCATCCAATTGATGTAATCAAAGATGCGATTCATGAAATATTAGAAATACATTTTGTTGATTTTTAATCATCGTTGATTAAGAAATTCCTTTACCTCCCTGGTATTTTCTAACACGCGAGAACGCGGCAGGTGGTGGACACTGACGGAAAAAAAAGGTAAAAGAAAGGAAGATATTACGAGGGAGACGAGCGTGTAATTAAAACGTAATTACAAGATGCGAGGTGTTATTTAAAATGTTATTTATCGGGCTAATAGGAGGGCGGGACTCGACGCTATCGTGAAATTTCGAAGGCGGATTACGCCTGGGACACGTTTCACGGCTGGAAATGAATTGTAATTGGACGGGTATTTGCTGTTCCCCTTATTTTTCCAATTGAAACAGCGATTGTAAAACAATCACAAACGTGTTTCTTACGTTTCTCTTTTATCGCGCAAAGAAAAATATTCAAAGAATTTCTATTCCCTTTGAAGGAAAGTTTGAAGTACAGCAAGTAAAAGCTTCTAAAATGAAATTGGAAAGTTTCAAAGCACCAATCTCCTAAACAACAGCCGGAGAAAGCTATGGCTGTTAAATATTTCAAGTAATACATTATTCTCGCACGCCTTCGAACATGTCGTGAACGGTGGTTGATTATCATACACCCGAGGCTCGCGTGTTGCATGGCTAACGACCGCTGCATTCAACGCGAGGGCTGCGTTTTAAGAGGTCGTCTTAGAAACGCGGCGTGTATCCATCATAATCTCTTACCCTGCAGGTGAAAGTAGACCAGGGGGATGTCTAAAACGATCCAGTTAATCCTGAGTAATATTCTCGTAGGCTGTTGCTATTATTTTCCATCTTAATGCACTTTCTCCTTGCCTGCAACAGAGAAACAGAATCATTATTAATAAAAATTGAGACATTTTAATTTTAAATTCAAGAAAAAGAATTTTTGTATATTAAATTATATTTGTATATATCCTTCTATCAAAATCATCGATCTACAGTGATTCAGCCGATGATACTGAAAGCGACGTCATTACGACCACGTTATGGCTCATCAATATTCCCCCTAAACGATTTTCCCTGCTATCAAAGGTGCGTTCATCGCACGAAATAAAAGTTTACGACGCAAACGATCCTTCCTATCTGGCGACGGTGCTCCAGAGGCGCTATTAAATCGCGTCACAGGAGTACCGAGAGAAGAAAAGGTGCCTTAATTAACCATTTAGCGGCAGTCGTAAAGGTGGCGAGGATCAAGCTCTCAATTTAAAGGGAACCTATCCGAAACCTATCCTCTTGTCAGCAGACTCGTGTTAGCAGCACGAGTCACTGATAACCCGTTCATAATGTGACCGCAGCAGTGATCGATAAACCGGTGATTATTACTTGTTAATGGAAAGCGGTATCGTTAAAGTGATGCATAAACTTTCTCATTAACGCGAAGATGGGTCGAGAGAATTTCGCTTTATTACAGGAATATGAAATCGGATCAGGGTGTTACGGTTCGATCGGATCGTAAAATGAATATTATTAATAGTTTATTTCGAATTATGATGTGATTTTTTCTTGCTAATTAATGCAACGTAAATTGTCTGGTGACGAATTCGAGGCAATAAACCCGCAGTTTCTGAAACATTTTCTCGAATGACGGTGCTAAGAAGATTTCTTCGAAGAAATGAAGTCATCGTAACTGCAAATTGTAAGCTGAAAGCAATTTGACCGTCGTCGATTAAATTTCAGAAGAGGGCATTAACGGTGAACCAAGTGGTTGTCCGAATTCGATAAGATCGATCTTCGAAGCAAAGGTGCGAAGTGCTCGTGAGCGGGCAGAAGAGGAAACGTTCATCGAATATTTATAAATTTCTCGTGGACCAAAGGCTCCGAGCCGTACGACCATATAGATAACGTTAAAAATCTCTCGGCGAAAATATTTCGCTACGGTTATGGTTATAAGGATACATTACGACTACTCGATTAAGCTTTTAACCAAATATCGGCATAAATCGACAATGTTATTGGTGTAATAATAAGAATTTGAAGTAACCAAATTTTGATTTCGAGTATCCATATAATTCAGAAACTTTCAAGAAACTTCAGAATCCACGAAAAAATCTTAATTCAACCCGTGTCACCCAATTCCATCTCCCACGACACCAAAACGATAAAACTTTACCGCATAAACTTGTTCCATGGAACTCGAAAAACAAAGAAATTTATTTCTACGTGAAATTTACAACTCTCCAAACTCCGACTATAACAATGGATTACTTTACGACTGGTAGAAGGCATTCAAAACAATTTCACTTGCTTCTATCGTTCCTCGCATCGAATCACGTTCCTCAAGAATCAAAAGGGTTGGCTTGCATTCTTTTTGCTTGCATTCAAATACGCAATTTACGATGCAGATAAGTCTTTTCATTTGTACTACTTAATGTCTGGCAACAGGAAATACGACGGCGTTAATGTTGGTTCAGTGTAATTCGAAAACGACGGATGCCTCGATGGAATTAACAAGTGCGAAAAGCAAATACGGATTTATTGCGGTTTCACCGTTATGCCATTAAAACCACTTTGAATACAAGCTAACCATTGTACCAAGATGAATTCATTAAAGCCAAAAATAGAATTATATTGTATCTTTCAATTTATAATTACCTACAAAGATGTAAATAAATAAATCTAAAAATAATTAATTAAAGAACACGTTCTTTCATCAACGTCATTATCGAGTACTGCCCGTAAGACCCAATCCTCTTTTTAATGTCACGATCAGACTATACAGATGTCGCGACAAATGTTCGAACACTTCAGGTGGCAACGGTCGATCGGTTGGATGCACGTGTTGGGCGGAAGCGGAAACGCGATGTGGGAACGGCGAACGTCGCAACCGGCACGAGGACTTGGCCTAATGATGCGCATATAAATGCAGGATGAGCGAGAAGTTTAGATGACACATGTAGATAACGTTGCAGTTGTGACTCGCGTTCGTTATTCCCTCTATCATCGTTCGGAATTAACTATTATTCGACGTGTAAGAACGAGCTTCACGCTTTTCAAGTATTAATAGAATATAATAGCGTGACTTTGAATATTTTATAATTAATTTAAGAAACAAAAATGATAAAAGGAAGAATCTTCTCAACCACTGTCCATTATATGCAATTCCAAAAATAAAAGCTACCTTGAGATACCAAACCGCCCACTTCTTTATGAATGGTAAGAAACAGAAAGCATCCATATCCACGGAACAAGGGCTAACGAAGGAAAATTTTCGCATCCATCTGGGGAATACGTGCTTCCTTTTATGCTTCAGCCGCAATGGCGACTCGAACAATTCCCCATGAGGATAGATGAGTAATGATCTGCCAGTGATACAAATCGTTGCGATTCACCTGCAGCCGATCGACGATTCGGTTTCTGGGCCCAATTAAAGGAACACAGGTACGGGGTCAGCGGGTGACGTCCATGCTTCCCCATGGGAGTTCGATGCCGGCCATATTCCACGGTGAGGATCGATACCGCATCCTCGATCTGACGTTATTAGTCATCGGGTCCCTTGAGAGCGAAAAATAAAAAAAAAAAACTTCTCGATCGAGTAACTCGTGGTCGGTATAATTACCGTGTACATCGTCGTGCACGACGTAATTAGCGGTAAAATGTCCATCCTCGTGGCAGAGATAGTTAATTTGTAACGGTCTTCTTTAAAGCGACCGTTCCTGATACGTCCTTATAGATATACACTTTCCAGCACGTTTTATCTGCCACGTTTCTCGCGAGAACAGGAAATTACGTGCAGCCTCGTAACACGAGGAACTTTAGTGGCTAGGGGGCTACGGGAGACACGGTTTTTTCGGTATTGGACGAAGATAACGTTACCGGGGAAATTAAACGTTGTCGCCGATATATGGCGGTTCAAGAGGATCTTACTTTATAAGGAAATGAAACCAGATTATGATTAAATTTTAAGTGATATAATTAGAGATTTCTTCGTTTTGTTAAAATCAAAATTTCTTTTAACTCGAAAGCAGCTAACCGTACCAACGCTCTCCCAATTATCTCGGCCCACGTGTTTGCCACCGTATCAAACACTCCACGAGGAAACGCGAGGGAAGGGAACGTAGGTTGAAACAGGAGAAACCGCGGACCACGTAGAGCGGGCAAGATTTACAAGCTAACGGCTCGTCGCCGGGCCCACGTCCAATTTCCATGGATATCCATGAAAAACAAACCCCTTTCCTCGTGGTCGCCGAGGAACCCTCGGCTCGGGTTTCCTGCGGCGTTTCTCGGGGCGTAGGCGTTCGTAATAACTCCTCTCGAGAGTGGAAGCTGGGCGAGGCACGAGCGAATCGGTCCCAACCCGTCTCTTTATCGTACTCCCGAAGTGAGAGTCGACTTCGTATGGCCTTTTAACCTTATATGGCCGGTGCACCTGCCTGCAGCCCGATAGGACATTTCCCATAACGCGTCCCTCTTCTTTCTTTTTCCCTTTTTAACATACGGATACACGTGTCTTTATAAAACTACGGAGGTGTACCATCGAAGGCGATGATTTACGAGCGAACAACGATTGGAACCTTTTGATTTCCGGTCTTCTTGTCCTTTACCCGTTTACCTGCTGACCTCGATAGTAGCGAAAGTATCTCCCTATAATTTAAATTATTTCATTAGTTTCAAAGAAATTTAAAAATCCACCCGAATCATTATCTGACAGTATTCCGACGTATCTCTACGACTGGTGTCTCTCTTAATTAAATTCCAATTAAAGCAATCACGAGGAACAGACAATAACAGCCGAAGGAAAGAAAGAGAGGCTTCTAATAACCGTCGTTGCTATCTCGAAATCTCAAAATTCTCATTAGTCAAGCCTTTCAGACGAGAAACTGTTATCGTTCCTCCTTATCTCCGTTCCTAGGACGTCGGGCCACAGGGGAACCAAGGGAAATAGAGAAAGAACCGTGTTGGCGAGAAAAGAAAAAAAAAAAAACAAACGAGGAGAAAAAAAGAGGAGAAGTTGGAATTAGGTTGGGTCGCACGCAGGTGCTGGCATAGTACAGGTCACGGTCAGATTAACCCCGATCATGTTACCCTCGGCGTGGGAGTGCTGGCAGGTCCGCGTAATAATAGGATAGCTAGGGGTGTACGAGAGAGCATTGCTACGCAGATAGATCTCCGTTCGTTATAAACGGTTTCATCGGCCCCGGTTGATTTATCTCGTCCTCCCAACTCCTTCCTCGTGGTCGTTTGTTAACGCTCGCCGCGGTGGGACCGCCGAAATCTTCGGTCTTTTCAAGAGAAATAAGAGAGATCGTTGGTTTTTGTGTTGCTCTCAAGCGGAAGAGGCTCGATTGTGAATCTTAGATCGATGACAGCTTCGGGGGTAGATTTATTTAGGTCTCGGAACACGGGGCCGGGAAGTTGGTGAAACTGGGAAAAAGTTGCTCGAATCGAAACTTGTAACTTTAGTCTTCTGAAGAATATTGGAAGCCGAGAAGTTTAGACTTACCGGCTAGAAGAATAATCTTAACAATTTCTTGTAACGGGAAAATTTTACTTCTTCCTTTTAATTAGGAAAGTTTCCATCCGAACCCTATGATGAGCTAGTTTCAGCTCCTTCGATCCTCTTTCAAACTCGCGATCGTCTCGTTTTAACGAGAGCCGAGGAGATTTCGGTGCGATCTTTAATCAAGCGGAGCATCAATCCCTTAAATAAAATAAAAATCTTCAGTTTGATTCACGATTCGTAGTAGAATTTAGACACACCCCGTGACGACTAACGAGGGAGCTAAAATACAACCCCCAAGGAACAGTCCGATCCTTTTTATCAGCCAGTAGCAGGGCTCCAGGAGCAGTTGCTGAACATTCGGCTAGAGAAGATAAAAAGGAGCTGTTATCCTCTCTCTCTACTCGCAAATTACATTCTCAAATCAAACTGGCTTCTTGCAAGCCCCGAGCAGATTCCTTGATCGCAAAGCAGGCGCAAGGTGGTTCGTAGCAGGGACACGACATAGCCCGCGGCTTAATTAAATTCGTGTGCAAAGGGGTGAGGTGGGTGGGGGGACACGCAGGACGAACGATAATGAATCCACTACCGTGACCAATGCCGATATCACAAAGGGAGCATTCTGGGGGACAGGGCCGCTAGAATAAGACCGAATTAATTGGGACACCGCAGGGGCCGGCCTGTTGGATTTATTTATTATGAACTAGGACAGAGACGCCGCCGACCCCCGCCGGCTTCTTCAGATTAATTTCATTTTATTCGAAACCAAGGCCGTCTACGACGACCGGTCCCGAAAGCCTTCGCTTCTCTCCTTCGTGTTGTTCCACCTCTGCTTGTGTTTCTTCTTCTTGTTTGCCAGCCTCTCCCCCTCTTTCGACCCCTCTGTGAGAACGAAACAGGGATTCGTACGTGAGACCCGTGGACACGGATGAGGTCTTTATTCGGTGCACACCGCCGCTCCTGTTGCTCCTTTTGGACCCCGTCAGGGGGACAGGTGGCTCTCTATGTGTGCGAGGTAGTTTTCAACAGATTTGCGAGATACTTTCCAAAGGAATTAATGATTATCGCGAAGAGCCTGGTGATTGAGGTTCAGACTGATCTTCGGGATAATTAGGGTTCCTGGTGCAAGAATGAAAGGGGTGAAGTCATTTCAAAAGTGAAAATCAGATACTTCTTATAAGTAATCACTGTTCCTTTTAAATAGAAAATAAAAACGTGTCTTCGAGTAGTCTCTCACGGGAAGATAAAGTTATTCAGACAGATCGATAAATTTCTCTAATTTCTTCCACTCAAATTAATTCAATTTACAGGTCTCTGAAATGATTACGGTAATCTTGACGACCACGAAGAAAATCTTTGACGTTCCGTCCCACGGTTGTTTGGCTAGAAAATCGATGTACATCATTTTTCTTCGTCCACGGTCAAGCATATTTGGTGATTCAGGAAAAGTATACTGCGCGATACGTGGACGGATTCAGACGTAGCTCCCGCCAAGTCTCGGCGGGCAAAGAACCTGAAACCGTGAGGCAATACGTACACCTGTTGCCTAGATCCGTGATTTATTTCGAAGGCTTCCTTTCTTCTTGTACCACGCGCCACGCGCAAGTTTCTCTACGCACTGTGCGTGGGTCGCGAGTGGAATATTTTTCTGTCGGCGAGCAACGAGAAACGCGACGTGATATATCTCACTGTACTTACAAGAGGATTGCATTGGAATAAACGCAATTTTTCTTTAAAAATATCGACCCAATTTCATTTTCAACAGCGTCACTTTCGCTTTTCTTCTTCGCGATTTTCCATCAAGCGATTATCGCGTACGTGTATCGTAACAAGCAGGTGGAAGAGAGGGTCTCGTACGAAAAGCGTGATGCGAACGCGATAAATCAAAGTTTGAAAACGCGGCGAGGATCGATAGCCGAGATTGGCAACGTGCCAATTTTCGTTGGCCAGTGAAAGCGAGAAGTATCGAGGAAGGGCCAATTCGACGGAGGTGCAATGATAGCTGTGATAAATGCAATTATTTACGGTCGATTAAGAGCGCACGAACGAAGCCGCCGCGGCTTTATAGCGAGAGAGTACGCACCGATCGGATACGTAGATTGAACGCCGCTTCGACTCCGTGCGAACTCTGCTCGAATTTTAAACTGATTATCTGCTCCCTCTTGCGAAACCCAGCCCTCGATGCTTCATGAAAAGGATTCATTTATCGATACCATGTGTTATATATTTTTCTATACAAAGTAAATAAATTTTTCCATAATTTTATAACTTTCTTCACTTATTAATAGATTGCGGAAGTTTATGCTCATGTATATTTTAGAGAAATGGATGAACCAAATGAGATTTTGCAGCGATGCACTTACCCGATGCACATGCACTTTTTTAATAAATTTATTTTTGAACTTTTCTTTACGTAGATCGATTCTTTTAGACATTCTGTATAAGAAAGTATTAGGGTAAAATGTTGAAAATAGAATAGTTTAGGAGATATTTCAAATTAAGTGTAGCGATGCACTTATCGATGCACGTGCACTTTTTTTATAAATCGATTTTTGTGCTTTTCTTTACGTAGTTCGATTCTTTTAGACATTCTGTACAAGAAAGTATTAGGGTAAAATGTTGAAAATAGAATAGTTTAGGAGATATTTCAAATTAAGTGTAGCGATGCACTTATCGATGCACATGCACTTTTTTTATAAATCGATTTTTGTGTTTTTCTTTACGTAGTTCGATTCTTTTAGACATTCTGTACAAGAAAGTATTAGGGTAAAATGTTGAAAACAGAATAGTTTGGGAGATATCTCAAATTAAGATGCACTTCTCCGATGCACATGCACTTTTTTTATAAATCGATTTCTGAACTTTTCTTTACGTAGATCGATTGTTTTAGACATTGTTTGAAAATAGAATAGATCCAGCATATACTCTGCATATTCAATGCATATCATAACTGCATAAACTTCCGAAGTCTATTTATCAATCAACCTTAACCATCACGTTTCTTATCGCAGAACTTTCAATCTCACTTCTATCCTTCTACACGAATCTTTTATCTCCCTCTTTCCTATCCTGCACCGTATTCCCCGTACGCTCTATACTCCTTTTTGTTCCTCAGAGCTCTGGGTGCTCACCCGTAGATTATGGGAAACACCACAGGCTGGACGTTTATAGCCGTGGAACTCGCGATGCACGAGGAACTCAATCGCGGATTTGATACAACTTAATCGTGAACACCCTCGCATTCCTCGACATGGACCGTCCACGTATCATAAACACAATCGTGGCCCTTTCTGCCCGTGGAATTTCGCGAGGACACGCTGCCGAAACTCTTCGCTTCAATATCGGTGCACGTGGCTGCGATTCGCATAAAGATCGAGTGCAATCACCAGCTCGAGGATTATCGCTGGCACTCCCGGTGAGAGGCGTTCGTTCGGCCCGCTTGAAACACGAAACGCGCTTTCATACGATATTATGGAAATGATGGGATATTATTGTTGCATCGTCGAGATGTGTCAATTAAAACGTGGATACGTTGTTTGCCGAGCAATTACGGCTCGTTTTTGGAGCTTGCTCGATGCTAAACGAGGCCATCGTCTGCGTCCTGGTAATGCCGCTTTAATAAGTTAGAACATTAGCGAAGGTGTGATGGATGCGTCGGACGATACACTTTAGAAGAGTTTTGAGCCGTTTTTACTTCGGCCTGAGAATTTTGTGAGACGAGTTTAAGGAATCTTTGAAGTCAGGTAGCCGGAGAAATGGCTCTACCATTACGTACCTCAATTACGAACGAATGTAACGTGTTATGCCGTAGCCCCGTGCATTTGAAGATATTACGTTGAATATTAATGAGAGGCGTAAGACAAAATTACGCGAGTTAAGCTGACCGGTCGTGCATCTTCAAATTAAAATAATTACACGGGACGTGTACGAGAGTATTTAGTTTAATGATCATGACAGCGTTTTATATCTGTTTCGTTTGACATATGCATGCCTCGGAGAACGTACGAACGGCGAGGGTAATAAGAACGCACGTCTTCATTGATGAGCAGGAAATTATTACGAGTGCAATTACAGAAAATTTAATTCCATCATCATGTCACCAGTTGTATCATTCAAAGCCTGCCAATTTTTCAAGTTTACTTTTTCTGTGAATTGAAATTTTGACAAATTCTTCATTTTCAAGTTCAGAGGGCTTTCTTTCACTTTTTTCTACCGTCTCCTCCCAAAACTCTTTATCCCCCCGTTCCTTCTACCCCGGTTCCATGGTCTTCTCCGTTCGAGGATCTCGTGAGGAGATAACCCTTATAAACTGGAGCATTAGTAAGGCGCGGAGCAGCTCCGTGAGAGAGTATCTCTGGATCTACACGCCGCGAGAGGGGCGCAAAGGCGTTCCACAATGAGGTCCGGTATATAAACCATATCTGCATCGCCGGCATCCTTTTCGAGACCTCTCGCCAGCGCCATGGACCACCGCAATGTTATATCGTGCTGCCATGTAGATGAGAGTAACGCCGACCGCTCGAGTAACGTCCGTCCTGATATCTTTTCGCGGTCATCTTGCCCCGTGGTTCCGTTGCTCGGACTCTCACCGAAATCTATGTAATTATCAATCGACTGGCCATTCGCGGAAACCGACCGTTCTTGAATCGGTTTCTTCTTCGGTGAATTCGTGCTGGGAACGAATGTACCGGGTGCATCGGAAATGAGATAGCCGACTTTGGAAATGACTTTAATTTGCCGTCGACTGAAATGGAGGCAATTTTTTTACTTACGTAAAACGAAGTGACGATCTTATCGTTCCGTGACCGTTTTACTCTGTTGAAATATTCAACTAATGGTCGGAGAAGAGGAGATGCTTTAACTGTGATTCGTACAATTTTTGTTAATTTAACCCTTCCAGTAATTCACGGATAAGAGATGGAAGCGATACGTTTCTTTCAAGTAGAACGATAAATAATAAGAGTTCAAGGTGGAAGAAAAGGAAGAGATCTTGCGGATGGAAACAAAGTAAGAAAAGCTCGGAGCGTCTTGATGAAAATAGAGAAAAGGGATCGTGAGAACGCGCGTGCTCCTAGAAATTTTCTGATATTCGTTTTGCGGTCACGGCGCAGTGGCGTCGAGGCGCAGGAAGTTGGCTCGCGTTATGAGCAGGGCAGCTGGAAAAAAGTATTTCGAGGGAAGACACGATCTTATGGGAAACTCCGTGGGACGCGAGATCGTTGCTTCTTTTTCCAGTGAATTCCAACGTAACTGCCTGGACGAGTTAATTCCACCGGTTTAAAACACGCGAGAAATCATTGATCGTCGTGATGCATTATTTCTATAAATATTCTTTCGAAATAACACCGCTAATTTCAACAAGGAAATTAAAGATCCGTTCTTTTTCCTGACACATTAATCATCCGCTGCGAGCGGTTTTCCTTTTCCCTCGAAACTTTCCTTGCTCGAAGAAGGGCAATCTATCGTCGACAACGACACACGACAAAAAGCCAATCAACGAGGACACGATTCGGCGCGACAAGAGCGCGTCCATCCGGTTCGTTCAATCATCGAAAAAGGATCATGACGTGGCGGCGCGTTTCACCGACACCTCGTAACGTTCAAATTAAGGTTGCTACTCGGGTGGACCATGGCGGTGAAACAGACGGGCCATCAATAAAGGTTAATGCAAAAATTTCACGTGGAATAATAAGTTGGTCGTTAGTAGAGTTGCGAAATTAATAACCTTCCGCGAGCATGGCACGGTATGTACGAGGGTGGAACAGAAAGCGGGTGAAAGTCGGTGTGCACCGACATTATCTCGGGTCATGGTGCTCGGAGGTGTTCAACGTCGTGTTTCGAGAGTCTCTTTTTCGAGGTTCGGGCGATAATTCAACGGCTGGCCGGGGACGAGTGCCGTGCAACGTGTAATTTCAATTTGCCGAACGAACAAATTAGTCGTCACACCGGCTCGTTACCGGCGCGGCCTCGTGGAAACAACGAATTACTCGTACCGTTTTTTGGCCTGTCTCCAATCAGTCCGCATTGCAGCGACATTCGGCCGAATGTTCATCAGGATTTTATTTGACAACGGTACGCACTTGAACCCGTACGATTTTTATAATTGTTGTCCATGGATTTGATAAAAATCACCATCCAGAAGAACCTTAAAATTGCTTACTTTCTCGTGTGTCTGATAAAAATTTTTGATAAAATTTTTCCTTCCTAATTTGGACCGTGCTCCCAGGCAGAAGCACAACGTGAGAGCGGAGGGGAACATTAGCCGTGCAAGCCAGTCGAATGGATTCTCTCGGTGGTTCGTTTATTTCCAAAACGAAGGTCAGATCGCGGATTTCGTGGCCTCATAAAGACGAGAAGAGGATCTCCCCCCTCTGGTTCGGTAGTGGTTACACGACGGTCACGAGTCGACTGCAACCGGTGCCCTTTTAATTACACCTCGGCCTAATTTATTGCGAAATCCGCACCGGTGGCAATGCGATCAGATAAAACCCACGGCCATAAACCACGGCGTCATATAAAACTCCTTTTATTCCTAACCAGCTAAGGATCCGAGCCTCTCGACTCGTTTCCTCTCCCTTTCTCTTCGTCACGTCCTTTCCCATACGCGGATATATAGAGGAACATTCGCGTTCATCCTTTTTTCCACCGTCTTCTCCCCTCTATCCATCGTTTATCTTACCTTTCTGTTCCTTTTCTTCCCTTCCTCTTCTTCTTCTTCTTCTTCTTCACCTCTCAAAGTCCCCTTTTCGATCGCTCTCTCGGCCTCGTGGCATACCACCAGACCTTCTTTCTCTTTCTACGAGACGTGCGTCCTGCCTGCGGCCGCCCACGCGCCGACCCGACGCCCTCCCATACACTCTCGTGCGCTTCTCCCACCATGGGATCCCCCCTCAAACGTATGGGAGACGTACGTGCACGTACGCTCTTTCTCAGGTAGATTCAAGCTTCAGCCTCCGCTGCTGGTGATCGTCCACCAAACTCTTCTCTTATTTTCTTTTTTAGGAAGGGTGCAAAATTTGTGTCCTTCGTGGTATTGGTAGAATTAGAATTTTTTAGCATCAGCTAGATCAAAAATCTCAAATGTCTAGTGTTGGTAATTAGGTAAATCAAAGAATTCCTATGGAAATTCAAATGGGTGACACGTGGTGGATGGATTCAACCTTCCTTTTCCAAAGTCCCCCATGGGTTCATGGTTATCTAAAACTGGTTAGGGTTGAAATGTCTCAGCGACCTTGATGAAATCAAAACGTTACGCATCCTCTTCTCCATTCTCAAATTAACAATGATTACTTCCTGTTTCCGAATGAAAATAAGCAAACAATTTCAGCATCTCCTCCCCGGTCTGTAATCAAGCCGGTTCCTCGAACGTTGACGCGAAACTCGTCTAAACGTAGGGGTCCTCTCGTTGGGCAAACGCGAAACGGCAGATTAGCCCGAAGCTCTTTCTCGTGTTGAAGGGGCCATGGGTCCGTGGTCGGTCCGGTCCGTCCTTTGATTTCTCATATCTCTTTTTATTCCTTCGTATCCTTAAGAGACGCCGAAGAGCTTAATCGTGTCGAGGATCATGCGGGCAACGCTTTTAAATATGGCGGTCCCGGGCAAAGGAACATCGTCGAAGAATTGACCGGCCAGGTGGCCAGGTGGGAGGACTTGATTGGACCCAGTAACCGTACTCGTATTAATAATTCAGCTTTCTCCATAGCCAGTGCACCCTTCTATGAGCTTCGGTACTCTCGCGCGTGTCTTGATTTACAAATACGCTTATCGGTTAGGCGGCAGATGTACTTTTAGGAGAATCGCTGTTCCTCTCCTTTGGTCTACCTTTTTCAGTGTCCTCTTTTCTTCCCTCCTCTCTTCTCTTCGTTCGCCCTTTCGGCCGCTCGTAATACTCGTACATCCCGTATTTTAAGGAAGCTTCGTTAGGCCATCCACCGTTTATGGAGATCCTAATGATTCGAAAGTCGTTCGTCCGGAGACGAACGGCTTAAATTTAAATCCACCGGCTCTGTATACCGGCGCGGCTAGAAGCCGTTTCGTTTTCAACCTGCCTTCGTCTTACTGAGAGGATTTTTGCAAAAATTAAGGGGTTATCTGTATAAATGTGCAAATTTTCAGCAATAAATAATTATCGGAATTCTTGAAATTGGAGCCGGTTGAATCAATTACCTTCGTTACAGTACACGGAAAAACTACTCGGAATTTTTGGCGGTAACTTTGCGCATAAATAAGTTCGTTGTCCGCGTTACTCTTCCCAAATACGGACATCGTCCCGCTTCCTTATCTCGATATCGATGGCTAATTTACTCTGACAAATACGGATCGCTCGTTTGTCGCGCAACGCGACTCGATCGACCTACTTCGACGAACCGCATCGATTATCCCCGAAGACATTTTAGAGCAGACGGAGTGATAAAAGAGACCCTCCGGTACAGATTTGATTTCATGAATCGAACTTAATGAACGTCTCGTCTGAGATACTCCAAGTGCCAAGGCTTTCACAAAGATTATATTCCACGTTGAATTCGAACCGCAGACGTGTACTCCATTGTTTCGACGGTGCTTCGCTCCGCTTTTGTGATACATCTTCGCTTCAAGATGCTTTTCAACCTTTCATACTCGATTCCTTTTTAATGAGTGACGTTCATTAAGGAGGGTCAAATTGCTACGGATCTCAGACTTTTTCCTGCGGAATATATTAAAAAATACTGTTTCATTCTGCATACGTGATAGAAATTCACGGTCTGCTAATTAAATTAGAGTTGAAAGTAGGAGTGTTTCGAAAAACGTGGAATACAAGTAAGAAACGGCGGGAGTATTTAATCAAGAAAGCGTAGCGGTAGTAGGGCAAGAAGCAGGGGTGGCAATTAAATTCATTTGTCAATTATTTGACGAATGCCCGTCCCAGCTGTTGCGCCGGGCGGTCCTTCTCTCCTGAACGACCGCTTCAATTCACAATTAGCTCGCATACTTTCGCATCCGATCCCCTAATTGCCACTTCAAGAAGAAGCCCGCTGGCTCGCGTGTGGTCAATCGACAAAAAGCAACAACATTTTATGGTACAATTATCCAAGAGGATGCGCGCAGGTGGATTCGGTGACAATGCAAGCGATAGTTTTTCTCCTTCAACCAGTGCTATCCTCTTATTTTGTTTTTCTCATCTTCCGTACGTACACCCTGGTGCCGCCTTTTCGGCCTCATCAACGCGACGATACTTAATTAGTGGAATTTATGCTGTTCCTTGCCTCAGTGTACGGCGAAACGGACAGCGGAGGTTCCTCCAGGCAAAAAACTGGGTACATCGGTGATTGGAAATTAATTAAATTAACGAGCGTCAGTCGAATCGACGCGAAATTATTACGGTCGATATTTGCATCAATTTGTTCTGAGAACTGACTGAAAATATTCTCATGCATGTATCGCAGGTACCGTTGAATAAAGTCCTGGTGAACTGCAAATTATGATATATAAAGCGTACGTTCAAATAACAGTTTTCGTTTCTTTTGGTACATAAATTCACCCTCTATAGTAATCTCGTGCATTCAGCAGAGATACGATTCAATAAAATCACAATGAGCGGTGATACGATCAAAGAATTCCCTGTGTCATCGTTGATCAAAGAACTCGTTTCTTCCTCAAGAAAATAAAATAAAAATATCTCTGACGATAGCTGTTTCAGAAAATTGATCCCCTGCTTTCTTTAATGAAGCCAGTGTTTCTGACGTCCAAGGTTGACCACGTTAATGGCAGCTGCAGTTGCAGTTCAACAAGACGCGTCAGTGTTCGTTGAATGCAGATAACTGCAGCTACCAATCGAACTCACCGAGGTCTGCATCTCGGTTGGAACTAGACTTATGGCGTTTCTTACTTGGTAATGTCCAGAAGGAACAACTTTTATAGGGTTTTAAAACGCGCGATTCCGTAAGCCTCTTAGAATTACGATCGGAGAAACAGCCGATCGAGATGATCCATGGTATATTTAAGAAGATTCTTATAGAAGACAAATCGTGCCAGGTTCGCTGATTGATCGTAAAAAGTCAAAACGACCGGCTTATTATCGAAGGATTTAAAACCACCATTATAAGATCATTTTATTACCTGCCGTAAACTATCAGGGGATTTTTGGAAATTTATTCCTGGATCAATCGATGTTTTGCAAACTCAAATTTTATTGAGAAGATTAGAGAGATCTGTGATATGAAAGCGTTTTTATGATTTCAGGAATATTCTTTAAAGAAGATCGAAAAATTCCTGGTATGCTTTCGAAGGAATGTGACCTGTAACGCTGATAATATGGTACAATGAAAAAGTTAATGAACTGCATACCTCGAATACTTTAGTTTTGCAATTTCTAACTACCCTTGTATCTGAGTCTATTAATTAACGATCAGTCAAATGCACTTGTAAGCATGATTTCACATATTCTTGAATCTAACAGGAGCCTAAGTAATCATCTGTCCAAGTTGACTATAGAAATATAAAAAAATATATGTAATCCATATTTTGTAATTTGCCCCTTAAAAGCAAAATCATTAAAATCGAGAACCTTTTCACAAACAGTTCCTTTTTCTTTATCAATCAATTGCTCCTTTAAGCCGGTTCTTAGGATCTTCTGTTTCTTCGTGTTCTTCGGAAGATAGCAGACCAAGGTGTCCGGGTGCATAGAGCTTCTTCTTCTTCGGCTTCGTGACTCTCTATCACGTTCATCGGGGGTCGTGTGCAACGGCCACTGCAGAACGCCGCGCATCAGTTGCAACGTGGAATGCTGTTCCAATGTTACACCGTACCACCTGGTCTCACGAGCTGCTGTATCGTTCGTGTGCACAACCACCGATACACTCATGGTGGAGCACATGGGAACCGTAATAGCTCTGGTAAAGCGATCCTGTGGAAACGAGAGTCACGCTCGCGGTTTCGACGTTATTGCATTCTGAAGTGGACCCTACGAAACGCAGTCAGCCACGAACTAATTTCTTAAAATTGACGTCGACCCACGACAGTGGCAATTAGTGCACGTTAAAGGTATACTTCGAACGTGGAACACACGCTCGATGAGGATGTGATATTTCATCCCCTCTGTCGGTGAAAGGGTTGTGTACTTTTGCTTTCACGTTATTGGAATAAAAATATTGTCCTCTGAAGAATTTAATACAATTATTATTATATTAAATTTTAAATGTAACTATTCCTCAGTTTCCTATTTTGATAACAAAAATTTTTATTTAAAAATTTCAAACTTACTTAGAAAACTGTAATTTGAAATTTTACGAAGAGAATACTACTTAATTTATAAAGCCTGGATCGAAGGCTGTTCGATATCTCGGTCTTTTACCCTATAAAGAGTTAAGTACCACCGCAAGGAGTTGAAATCGTACACATCATCGACCGTATACAAATACCAATTTAGAGGACCCGTTTCACCGTTGTTCGAAAACTTCTGGTTACGTAAGCACGTAGCGATTCCCTCGCGGCGGACAGGTTCGAAAAACACGGTACAGAGGTACGGTCTCATCGTAGCGAGATTGGCCGGCACGAAAACCAATAATTGCACACGAGATTGCGGCGCGACGCGAGGCTCACGGGGAGGAAAAAAGGATGGCGAAAGGCGAAGGGGTCGAGGAAAGAAGGCAGATACGTAAGTAGGCGGTCGAAAACATTTGGTTTCTTGCTTGGTCGCTCGGTGAGGGGCAATTTGCGGTGTGCTGCGAATGTTTCATTACCGTGAGGCGCTCGTCCGAGCTACCGAATTTCGAATGAGCTACCGCCGTGCCCGTTGCGCGCGCCTCTGTCAGCCGCTGAAGACTCGTAATTGAAATCCGCTGCCTCCGGGATCCGGCCCTCTCGTCCGACCGCAAATCGCGCGAGCAAACACTTTTGTCTTGGACCGCCCGCAATTTGCATCGTTACACTGTGCGTGAGTGAACGCGCGCGTGTATTGCACAGGGCGAAGGGTTAGGAAGGGTGAGGGGCTGACGTCTGCGGGAGTTTTTGAAAGAAGGGAGAGTTTGTCGTATCTTGATATTCTTACACACTGCCTTCAACTGTTTGTTCGGGGTAGATTGGCACTTGCTGTTTTGTGTACAATGACTTTATCTACGTGTAACCATTCGGGTGCACCTACCCCCAAAAATGTGAATTCACATTTTAATTTTAGGACTCCAAAATTCTGAAGTCCAATTTCTATCTTTAATCATTTTTATTTATCCTAGTTTTCAGGCTCTATAAATAACACTTGTTTCAAGTTTCATAACTAAACAATTTTCCCTGCTTTTAATCAACGAAATTTCTGCTAACAATTTCAGCAATTTGTCACTCCTAAAGAACACAATGATCCCTCCCACGTGCTACACGCACTATTCAGAAAATGATTCATTATTCAGGGGATGAATAGATCTTCGACGAAAGTTAATAAGCAATATTCCGTTATTAATATCACGGCGTGGGCAAAGCGAGCGAAACCGTTGGATATTAACGACGTCAGGACGCAGAAAAATCTGCCATTAAGACAGTCGTAATAAACGTCCAGCGTGTTTGAAGGTGCAATTTAACATGCCGGACGTCGAATGGCTTTCGCACAATCGCACGAAGGCGAGCTTGCAAAATACAGGTGCGTACACGTGACTGTCAGCCATCGCAGAAAACGAGTCGAAATGAGGCCTTTAATATCCTTCCAGGGTGTCGTGCGGAATGAACTCCTCCGGAGGTAAATTGAAATCATTCATAAAAATCTATCCGCCGAGCCGAAAACGGGCCCAGGCATTCCTGTGAGAGAAACAAAAATTTCGCTCAGGAGAAACTTTGAACGGACCTCGTTACGATGCTCTGATTTATTCTCGCGCCATTAATTTCCACTTTCATTTGCGCGAAACGATTTCTGCCACTGAAATCTTAATAATTTTCTCCATCGTCCTTTGTTTTCGCACCCGCAGGCCTCTAACGCGTAATCCTTTTTTCACTTTTACCTCGTCCACACGTTTATTGTCGTTAAATTCTTCTCGAGCCGGTAACGCGAGACGGTACGGAGCGTAATGCCCGAAATCTCGGCGAAAATCCTGGCAAGTGGGCAAAACAGCGCCGCCGGAATTATGATATACCGTGATATTGAATATGATACGTGGTCGGCCGAGCGAACGAAGCCGAAACTCGTGATCCTTGCCCGGCGAATTTTTAGTCCTCGTCTCGATTCTGCATCCCGATATCTTCGCCAGCCAACAGTTTTGCATTCGACGAGGGTATTTAAGAAACAGAGGGAGCGCGAGACAAGATCGTCGGCTTTCACGGATCGGGTAGGCCGAATTTATGTCACGGGATCACGTGGAAAGGACGATTTCGTCGATTCCAATGAATTCGGTGTTCCTGACGGGAGTGGCTTACCATTCGCGACGCGGGGATTAACGACGTCCCTCGGTTCCATCGTCCACCGCCTAATCTCTTCTCGGAAACGGTATCCTGTATTCCTAAAACGATAGATAATCCAACTGCGAAACGGCCGAAATTATCGACGATCATCCGGGATTGCATGGTTACGATTTCATTTCGACTGCTTCGTGGAAGAATTTTTGCTCCTTCAAAACCTTAACGGTGTTCCTCGAATTGTTTAAGAGATAAAAATTATTGCTGACCGAGGATAACGTTCGATAGAAAATTTATTTAGGTTCAATTAGGATTCGTTTTCCTAAAAATAATTCAGGATTAAAAATCATACCGTAAAGCAGAAACGTAATCCCGACACGGACCCCTGGAGTTAATCATCGAAATTGCCGCGGCAATAGAAGGATAAGAAAAAGAGAGAAGAAGCAGCTTCGTGGATCATTTTCGCCTGGACGATCTCTGTGTTCAAGGGTTAATCCCTGGAGATATCGTTCCGTGAACGCGGACCGGGGGCGAGCGAATCGGAAGAATTAAAGTTGATGAAAGATCTTCTTGACGGCGATTTATCCCCGTGGGGTGATGCGATAGCCCGTAGCCGACGTCTGGCCAGTGAAATATCGTGGCTTATGGCAGAGCGCGGGCCTCAAGCTGTACGCGGCAAACGCTTGAATTTGTAATTCCTAAGTTATTGCTGCGTCCCCTTCTTCTAAGGGGACCATTACTTAGTGGCATCCCGTTAAATATCACCGCGATTACGGGGCCATGGTTATGAATAGAAACTTCGCGGATTCTATTCTCGGAGACGCGAACACGAAATTCTCGTTCCGACATCGCACCCTGGTAATCTCCCTTTCACCTGTCTTCTCTGGAAGAGAAAAATCCTCTTCCCTCTGTCCCTAGATCTTAATTCGAGTCACCATTCTTTTTTCTTTTCGTGCTCTTCATTTCGCGCGAAACTGGGAAGCTTTAAGCTAAATTGGAAGGCTAGAAAATTTGAAGTAGCGCGAGGGTCGAGCGATGGTCCCTCACCTCGCTGATTGGCCGCAGCTCTTCATTTGCATGCGCGGCTTTCGTTTATTGTACGAACTTACCGTGGACCGCCGTATAAGGCACGGCCGCCGGTTCGCCTTTCAGACTGTCAGCGAGAAGGCTATTGTCAACGACAGATGGACGTCCAATGGGCAACACGTGTTGCATACAAGCATGCACGAGACGTATGTATGCCCGACGCGACCGTCCGGAAAAGAAGACCCCGCGAGTCCCTTTTGTCTTAACGAGAAAGGGGTCCAGGGGACCGGGTAAGAATGCATGTGCAACATCTGCATCTCTTTTTTCGCTGTCTCGTCGGAAAATATACCCCGAGCCGGCACGTCGGACAGAAAGTCAGCATCGTGACCTGTTTTTTATTTCTACCTGGCTAACTCGCTTCTTCCTCGGTTTCAATTAAAACGAGAACCGCCCGAGGTGGATGAAGATATCGCATGGACGCGTCGCGTGCTGAATTCTTGTCTCGTTAAAAAAGACGATTGTTGGCGTTTCTAGATTCCTTTGCAATTTATGAAGTTGCGAGTAACTTTGTTGAATTTCTAGAATTCGTTATTTATCAGTTGCAGTGGATTCTTGGCCAAATAATTCCTCGACCAACCCCCCTGGTCATTTATTTAACCGGGAGGCGTGAGAAATTAGGAAATCCAGTCGGACGCGATTTAATCCTGAAATTTCGTATCAGGTTCCCGGGCGTCGCATCGCGTTACCGGCTCCTAATTCTTGCTGAAAATTTTACAGCACCTCGCGAGCAACCCTCCTATTATACCCTCGAACCACCTCGAGTCACGCCAACCGAGCATTCGAGCCTCGTCAGGTCGATCAGAATGAAAACTACCACGTTTATTTCATAATCGGCTAATCTGCAGCCCCAAGCCCCGTGAAATAGTCCGGTGTCGGTGGCAATTTGTAAAACGCCACGTTTATTAGCGTGGCCCCTTTTTTTCCCCACGATGGACCTCGTAATTTCGTACAATTACGACGTACAAACGATACGATTATGGAATGGAAGGGTAACAGAGTCGGGGACAGAGTCGATGGGATCCATTGGATGGTACGTTTCAGAGCGAAAACGATTCCGGCTACGAGATACCGGAACGAGGAATAAAATGTACAGTAATCGTCCGGCACTTAGTACCATTTCAACCGTGCACGAACGAGAATGGAGGCAGGTGGAGGCCGTGTACACGTTGCACGAGATTCGAATGGGAAGCAGAGAGGCAAAGGATCCACGGGGAAGATACACTTTATCGCTCGTCTCCTGGCCAAGCATTTGTCCCTGAGTGCCGTTTATCTCCCGGTCCCCTGGTAATGCCTGTAACCTAACACTGTCCTGGAAGAAACAGATAATAGGACGAGGCGTTGGCGAGTTTACCACGAAAACAGGGACGATATCCAACGGACTATACGCGTTCGTATCCTTTACGTGGCAGACGAATACCGAGCTCGTTCGGACCGTGTAATGGATATCAGATGATCCTGCGGAGGTGTGTCAGAAACCCGGGGAAAAGCTGGTACCTGTAAACGGTGATCCTTGCTGGTGAAGATGAAACGCTTGGGTGGTAAATGTTACATTGATTTATGCTTTACAAATTGCCTTGGAATCATCCTGGGAAAATTGAAAGAAAAATTATTCTCGTCACGACCCTCCAATTTACTTTTATAATTTAATCTTCTACTTTAAGAATTTCTCTCAGGGGAATGGCAGAAATTTACAGTGAAATATCTGACAAAATTCCACGACTCTTTCGCAAGGAGGAATCTCCAGAAAATTATTGTGGCCAGGATTGAATCCCAAGATTAACCGCGGTGTAACGGATACCAGGATCATGCGGGGATGAACTTATGCGACTCACGAACGCGAGACGGTCAAATTTAAATGCGTCGTGGCTTGGTTCTGTATCGAGAAGACAGGTCACGTTCTTCGTCGAGAATCCTTTTTCGAGATTTCGTTCCGTCTTGGATTTAGAACGGACCGGAGATGACAGGCTGTGTCCGGTGAGGTGGAACAGACGAACCAGAAAATATATAGTAACATTAATCATGGTAAAGGAAAACGTTCGCTGCCGCCGAGCACACTGAATGCGATGTGTTTTAAATGAAAATACTGATCGAACAATGGATGTTTCTATTTAGTTCCGGCAATTGAAAGGGAGATTCTTAAGATGCGTATCGCGACTTCTTTCAAAATGAAAAATATGGAAATATTGAATTAGCTTTATTTTTTTTTCTAGATGTTTCCAATATTTTAATAAAAAATCTATTACTTGACTTTTATTAATTTAAGTTTCTTTCAAAATGTTAAGGCGTCCCATGATTTATGGATAAGAGTGTACCTGACTATCTCTTTTAGCACCGTATCTTTTTCACACGTATCAGTATAAGCAATTACGAGAATTTTAACACCTTGACAATATATTAAAATCTTTCGCATCCTTTCTTCATCTTCAAATAAACCTATCCTCGCGAATCTCATCTGTCTGGCAATCGGGACAGGTATCTTTGTATCTTGGACAAACAGGACATCGATGCGTATTCAGTCGATTATCGAAACGAAGAAGCTGGCAAGAAACATCGAATCCCCGTTATTGTGATACAAAAGTCAACGTCCTTTAGCCACGTAGCAACCTGTCAATCGGTTCGTTTAAGCGAGCCAATTCTCCATGGAATTCTTTCTTTCTGAAACGAGCCTTCTTCGTCTTGGTGGTGGATTTTTCAGAAGAAGCATAAAATTTCCTCTTTACCGGTGGATTCATTAAAGAGCTGATGCACAACGTGGAATAACGAACCCGCGACAGGTGCCTTCGGCTTTATACCGACCAGATAAGCTGAAACTTGAGATCCCATGGGGCTTGGTATCAAGGAAGGTTAATACTTGCTCGAATGACGTTGCATGAAACGTGGAATGCAGCACTCTTCTTCGTCCTAATCTTTTCTTGCATGGCGGATTCCATTCAGGACGCTTTGCGATCGATTAAGTACCGGCTTAAATGATGGATCGCGTTTTAATGAACTTAAAACGAGTAGTTCATGATTGGATCGTTACTTATATCGGGAATCAGATAGTGCTGCTTGCGATTAACATTCGGGTTTTCTTTAGACTCGTAAATTTCTTTTGAAATAAAAATGAAAAATAACAATTTGGCTATTATAAATTTTGTATTAAAATAAATGTTATCAGAGAAAAATGATTTCCCAGAGTAATGTATTTCTCAAGAAGGCACAATTCAAAAGAGTCATCAAATACCCCATGGAATTCATTTTTCGCACTTTAACCATCGATTCTTAAATAATTTACAATCAGCTTAACCCAGGAAACGTCGATCGTTAACGACCACGTAACTGTTGGGTTAAACACCGTTTTGAAAATCATACACATGCGGCACATGCTGGATTCCCTTTCAAGACCCTTTACGATCGATTAAAGACAATCTAAAGGGCCCGATCGAGCCGCGACGTGAATGGAAGCGTGATTTCAAGCAGCGATCGCACGAACCGTTTAACCCGCGTCAAGTGCATCGAGCTCATTTAAATATTTTATTGTTACTGCTTCTCAATAGTGCAGCCGCCGATAGGCTGTGTACAGTGATTTTATAGCCAACATACGGCCTCTCGACTAGAAAGACGAGTCTGTTTTCTCTATACGGCCTCGTAAAAGCAGACAGTCTAACCGATCGTTCGATCGATAACCATCGAAGAAGTGTAATTTACGATCACCTAACTGTGTTAGAAATTTGTCAATTAATTCCTTGGATCGTTATGGCGATCGATAAAAATAATTAGCTGTTACACACTCGAATGGTATTTACATCTTATCAAACTGGTTACATTTCATCAATTCTGTGGAAATCATTTTGGTACACCTGCCTCGGAATATTTTAAAACGATTAATTATCCTCAGTAGAGAAAATGATGATATGTTTCCACTTTTAAAAAAACACATGTTTGAGATAAAATTAATTTAACAAATCGTCTGCTTTTTCTTTTCAAAAAGCCCGACACTGAATTATAGCTGAAAGGAAGCCGGGCCCTCTGTTACCAATTTTTGGCCAGACACTTGACACCCGTAAAAATGGTCGCGCACCAGGCGTGAGCCTGCATCCTGGTAACAGCTCAGAAACGATTCACAGCAGCTTCTTAACTTCACGACTGTGGTGACAGATCGGAAACGGGCCTGGGTAGTGCGTCAAGTCGATAATGGCCTTCCCGAGGAACCTCGAGGTATTCGAGTATCCGGAAATCTTTGATTGCCAGCGATGATGACGGTAGCTTCTCAAGCACTTCCACACGTGAGACCACTTAGGGCATTTCGCAAGTTCTTCCCTTCGTTCTGTTTCAAACGACGCGCTTCCTTTTCTGTCGTCACTGAAAAGGGCACCGACAGCGTCTGCAGATTGTCCACTTCAAGTACTTCATTGTCTACCGACAGCTCGGAATTTTCCTTTAACACGTTTCGGTGAAGAGGTTGGAGTGGATAGTTGGTAGCACGTGGCGCGAAAAGCTGAGACAATTTTACCGTTTTTCTTCGACTCGAATTAATTAAATAATCTTAGGAAAAAATGAAAATTCTTTTTCCCCTTATTATTATCACATCTGGTAGAGGAAATATCTGAGGAACAACGGTACCAACTGTTCCTCATTATAAAATCAATCCTGCCAAGAATATTCAAGTTAGAGTAGAAGTTCGTGATGGAGAAACTTGTTGGATGTGCAAAGTACGAAAACGTCGATCAGCATATTGGAAACGAACAGGATTCCGCCCACGTACAGCCACTTCCTGTTTCCAGCGCAAGGATATTTATCTATTTCTCGAAACCCTTGCCTAAAGCAACACCTAACGCACGAAAAGGGACACCCTCGTAGACATTGTATCTTCCTGCACATCTACTTGTCGAAATTCAAAACATATCTTTGTCCCGTTTCATTCCAATTGGATGCTGTTTACAAACTACCTGACCGTACGAAACCGGGACCTCTTTCTAATTCTTATCTCGTGACATCCTCTTCCGAAGGATCCTACGTTGCAACGCGATCGTCTTCACGCTCTCCAAGAGTTATCGACTGTTCGATTCTTTACCTGGCACGTAGGTGGTGCGATCTAAGGGGTAGATTGCTCGTTTGACGAATTAGGTGTGTTTGTTTCGACTTTCTAATCTCAACATTTCAGATCCTTTGAAATCTCCGTTTTTGCCAACATGGAAGCGAAACAGAATCTTTTTCGAGCGTCTCCTCGTTTCGTATACCAACGTCTCTGTTTTTGCTGTATATTTTACATCTTTAGCTGTTTTCCCGAATTGACTGTTATCTTTATTCTCATCTTCACGTCTGAATCTTCCCAACACTTTTTCGTTATTCCTTGAAGTGTTTCTCTTTCAAATTTTAACCCTCCTTCAGTTCATTTCTCGTTTTCATCCCTTCTTCATTATGTAACCAATTAATATTATCTAATACCATTATTAAAGGCATACTTGTTTCATTGTCAAACACATCCCTCTCAAGAACAAAACAGATATTTTGATACCCTTAGAAATGAAATGAATTATATCATACAAGGATTTTTCGAATCATCTTTCAAATTAAATACTTTCTTATATTCATTACGTAACCAGAATCATTAAAGGTACTTGTTTCATCGTCAAACACACCTTTCCTTCTCTGAAAGGTTATTCTTCCAAGAACAAAACAGAGCCTGGTATCCTTAGGAATGAAATGATCCAGAAAACAGATCCGGACGTTTATACTATCACGAATTATTACCATTATTATTCCACGTCCAAGGAACAAGGAGAACACGCTCTTTTCCAGCTTCGACAAGACTTTACGGTCACTGCTTTCCTCCCACATGGCCACCATATAATTTTTCCCTGAACGTTATGAAACCAGATCGATTCACGCGAGCGTCGTTCATTCTCAGGACGAGAGAAAAGGGATCCGCGTATTAATGCGAAACGTTTCTACCGTTCTCTCCCCGGGTCCATAATGGAACGATCATCAGAACGCGGTACGCTTCAATCCTTTTCTACACCCGCGAACTTTACGAGCGGATTATTCAAACACCCACGCTCAACGCGGTGGCATTCTCTCCCTTGGCTCTCCTATTTTCGTGCGTGCACAGATGGCACAAGCCATAGAGAAGTCTCGAGGGTGTAGTATCGTTCGGATTTCAGCGGCACGACTGTGAAACATAGAAACGCGTGCTGCATTAAAATTCAGATTTAAATGAAAGTTCATGTCGGTGCACGTGACGTCTGGATGGTACCATTTTCTTTTGAGGAAATTTATGAAATTTGAACGAATTCCAAAAATTTGTTCCATAATTTTTTCTCATCTAGAATCACCCTAATCACGATTGTACCATCAATACTGGAACACTATTATTGTGTCAATTTATAATGAATTCTCCGAGCACCACTCCACAGCGCAAAAATATGATAGAACATCGTAAACTACCTATCAGAAAATAATCATCCTCGCCTTTCCTATAGAGACTCAACCAGTTCGCAACACCATCAGCCTCGATCCACGAATCCCTGTAATAGAAAGATCAAGGAGGTCGTCTTCGTGATCCTTTCGCAGCCGTATCTCTGCTCGGCCCACGCGAGCAGGACGATACGACTGCCCCTTACGTCTCTCCTATTTTCGTAGCAAGACGGATGTCAGGAGGCGAGAAGATCCCCGTGAGATCCATGCTCGTGTCAAGACACACCGGAACGACGGCGAGACGCGGATAGGCCTGTCTCAGGACACGTGGGGCGAGGTGATACCGGGCAGAAGGAGGAACGGGGTTGGAAACCGGGGAGAAGGAGAGAGAACGAGTGACACCCACGCAGGTGGGACCACACACGACGGTCCCGTCATTTGTTGGACACCGCATGGGCATGTCGTGTTCCATGGACACGGGGTACACAGCATTGTACACTTCTTGGCGCTGTCCCGCGGCGTGTCGGAACCGTGCAACTTTATGGTGCTGGCCGATTGCGTGCGACTCGAATAGACACCGACACCCATACACTTCAACCACCTTAGGATCGATTCGACTGCCATGCGATTCCAATTATTGCCTGTAATTGGCGGGTCGCTAAGTGTGAGGTTCGACGTGGAACGAGCATCTTTATGGTTGAATGATAAAAGTGTAGGGTTATGTACCAAGGAGCCTCGCGGTATTCTATAGGTACCAAGAGTCCGTCCGGACTGGTCCCGTTGCCCCTAATGGAACTTTGGATTATTTTTCAATGTTATAATGTTGTGTTGAATTGACAACACAATTTTTAGAAGATAATTTAGAGGTTTAGAATATTCAATTCTGAAGGCTCTGTGATTTGGAGGACTTTTATATTTTATTCGAGAGAAGAGAAAAGGGGCCCTCGAAAGGAGAATGCTGAAAGATGGATGCACAGCAACGATCAAGAGAATCCTGCGCGATCCTGACCCCTGGGATAGGTTATTGATGGTGCTACACTGGCGAACGGTGACTAGATGGTAATTTTTGAAGGGACAAAAAGGTATTCCGTGCGCTTGGATCCCGAAGAATTGACATCCTGACACGCCAGGAATGCTGGATCAACTCTCCGCTCGATCCATACACCTCGATAATGCAACGTACAGAAATTCGTGCGGATAAAAAGCATTAAACCGATTATCGAAGGAAATGTAATCGCGTAAGCGTGCGTTTAACCAGCTACCGTTACCTCGAAACGAACATTTCCGGCTGGCGTGGCGAGGCGAGCTCGAATTCCTTGATAAAACGACCGATTAAATTCAGTCGAATGCAATTAGTTAAAGCGTTCCTCGTTTCTTTTTCTTTCCGAACCGGCGTTTCAACGTTTGGGCCTGGATTCCAGCGACAGCCACTGAACAAGCATGAAAACAGTAGCCTGACCGACCGGATCGAAGAGGAAGACCGGGAGCGATCTTTTGACGGCGCGTGAAGATAAAATCGAGACCGATGCGGCTCTTTAACGTCTAATGTGCACGAAATTGCGTGGACCGGTATTAAATTAAACTCCGTGCTGCTGAAAAATCGAGGACCGATAGAAGAATGCGATTAAAGCACGACGAATCTTTCCGGAAAAGTGATTAACGAGAATTGGAAAGTATGCGATCGAAGATAACCGAAAAATTTCATATCTAATATAACGAACAGATGAGAAAGAAAATTCTCAATTTATGAGAAAAAATATTACCCCCAAAATGGATTGTTAAATCAGCCAGCACCCTTGAGTCTGGCGATCTGTCGTTTCTATGGGTCGACTATGATCCCGAGGACGATTAAAGCCGATTCAGTCCCCTAGGTAAAGGAGAATCTCGTGGGCAGCTGCGACAGGCGTTTAGTTAAGCCGGACCTTTAAAGTAGGACGAAAGGACGTTTATGAGGCGCGACCGGTGTCAGGGTAGAAGGGTGAAACGGTGTTAGTTTCACCTGGGTGGTCCCGCGACTCCCGCAGGATTAATCGGTGACGTCTTGGGGACGCAATATATAAATTGGGCTGCCGCTACCTCCCTCCCGTGGCTCGCGAGCTGCTCGCAGGATTACAAATGCCCGCTCCTTCGGCCCTTAACATCATTGTAGATGGATATCTTGGTGTGCCATCGGCGAACGATCGCTCCCGGTCTTCCGTCGACTTTGATCGAGCTTCCTCTGTGATGAAGAGCTGGGCCCGTGTCCCTTTACAATCTTTCCCTTTTCGTTCCGTTTACGAGGAACGCTTTTTTACGCTCGAAATCCTGCCGCATTCCCGACGGAAATTCCGATGGATTTTGAAGGGCCAACGGGACAATTTATGTTCCAATTTACTAAATATATCCACCAGCGTTCGCGGTATCGAATGTCTTCCTGTTTCGTGAGCTTCTGCTGGTATCGGAGGAAGAAGGGTGCGCAGCGTAAAGGGTGGTCCAGGATTCTGATGGCAATCGTATGGAATCCATGTTCATTTCTTTTCCCTTTTTTTTTTGTAATTCTTAGTGTTACTCTTTTTGTACGATATCCTCGTTTCGTTTAAATGAATTAGGGTGTGGTTATTGATTAAGAGTTTTAAAAAAAATATAACTCAGGCAAAGAACTAAGCCTACTCCGTGAGAATAAAATGAAGGAAAAAAGAAAGGTGGTAAGAAGATTTGAAATTGATACGTCGTGTATCGCATCGAAGCGTCACTTTTCTCCCCCTCGGATGTCTTCCACCTACGGTCGAACGTCATTATGATAATATTTCGCGGGCCCACGACCTTTTTCTCATTACGCAGACACGCAGAAAAGGGGGCGAAAGCGAGACCCGTCCGCTAATTTGAATATTGAGCTGCGGGGGTGTCGGTAACGGGCAGCTGCACAACTCGCATAAAACATAAAACGTCTCTAGAAGCATTCGCATCTCGGAACGTGGGTGCAGTGGTGCTCGAATGCCTACACCGAAAAAGATCTGGCTGCGAACGACGCCCCGAAGACAAAACGCGTTCGCGTGTCCCGAGCAAATTCCTCGAAGCGAGCCTAAACTCGTTTGCTGCTTTGATGGACGAGAAACAACAGCCAGATGGTCCGAAAGGTCCACACACTGTGTGAATTAAGCCTCTTTGTACGAAATAAAAAAAGTGGACAGAATTCTTGTACGAAGGCTTTTCGAGTACAGCAGGGTATTAAGTTGTTGAGAAAATTCGAAATGAAATTTTTAATAATTGAATTATTTTAATTTCGTTTAGTTAAAAACGGTGTTCACCTGTTGTTTGGACCGAACGAGACATCGAAAGATCGCGTGCAAACAAAGCCAGGTACGATCACACTCTAGAAGACTCATAGACACCCAGGAACGAAGCCGAGGTACCGGGCACCTAAATCACAGCCGACGTCAACGGCCACAACAATGGCCGTCACTGGCATCCATCTTATTAACGGATGTTAATCATGTCTTCAGCAACGCGTCGTCCAAGCATTACCTTCGCGACCACCACGGTCGTGCATTGTTCGTGCGGGTTCAACCGAACGGCGCGCAACCCACCCCCCCACTCGGTTCTCCTTGTAATAAGATACTCGCCATCTTCGTATGTAAATGCTGGCCATTCATTACGTTCCGGGCTGAATGATTGGGCCCTTTGTGGGAATCCTTTCACGACAAGAGCCGTATCATCGTTTAGGGAGGCCGCGGACAACCGGCCGGAATAATATTTGCGAGGGCTTACCGGAATCGGGGTCGATTCGGAGAAAGATCCGCGATTTTCGTTCGTTAGAAACTTCAATCAAAATTTCAAGAGACTTTGTACTTTCTTTAAAAGCCAACGAAGGTTATTTCATACCTCGCAAGAGCCGACACTTTATACAAACATTTTAAGAACGACTCGAAGAGCCGATTGATAGCATTAATATTAATAGACTTTCGAAATGGCGGCAGATAAGGAGACCAGTTTTGCTTTTACATTACCGATTGACGTCTGTCCTAAATTGCTCGAGGTACATTAGCAGGGGGACCGAAGTGACTTCGAACATTCAGCATGACACTTTTTGACGTACGCGCTATGAGCAACAGGTGTCGAGAACTTGGAGAAGTCTATGGTTAACCGCGACCTTTGACAAACGATTGCGTGTGCTCGTTGGTGTTCGAACAGGTTTGATGAGAAGCATTAAACGCGAGAGTACGAAGGCGTCGATTAGCCACACCTCGTAAAAACGAATAGCAATTTCGCTAATCGATGGCTCGATTAAGCGTCGATAAAACGAGCGACAATCGTGTCCTCGATAAGGACGAAGGTGCGGTTCGTTCGAGCGCTGTTGCAGTTGGCGTTATTTAAATGCAGAGGAGACTTGTTGAAATTCAATTTGTCTACTGTCAAAAGCTCGACGTATAAAATCGTAATTGGTTTGTTTAACAAATCGACTTGGAGATCAAAGTCTCGAGTTCCTAGGGCAATGTCCCTTCACGAAATTCGATTCTAACCGAGGGACATGATTTTCCGACGTTAAAATCCGATACCGCGTGGCGGTCGCATTATCCTGGAAATTGCATCGCCCTACAGAGGCCTGCCAGGAGCAGGCGAGCTATTTCCAAGACGTTTCACTGATGTTCCGAGGTTCACCTTTGCCGACTCGTCTGTGCTGCAATTTTCCCTGCAGATATGCAACAGGATTCCGAGCGTGAAACAAAATGGCAGAAGCAGATAGAGGAATCAAAGAGGAGCACAGGCAACGCGCCAAATCCCGCTTTTCCTATCACAATACCCATCGACTGTACAGAACTCTACAGAAAAGTATTTATAAATCGGCTGAAAATGTTATATTATAAAATGTAAATTCCAATTTATAAGAAAAATTCCTCAGAAGATAATTCTACAAATTCCCCGTTGCACAGCAGCATAATTTCCTCGAGAGATAAGCAATAGGTTACCGAGCGTGAAACAAAATGGCAGAAGCAGATACAGGAAGCGGAGAGGAGCGGATGCACCGCGGTTAGCGTGTCCCTTTGGCCATATAACGTAGACGGTTTCGCATAATTAACTCGACGGAAAAATCATTGTGCGCCATATGCCGCTCGTGAAGGGTAAACTGCAAAGCGGATAGACGAGTATACGTGCTCGCCTCGGCTTCGAGGTACATTAAACCTTTGCTTGCGCTATCACGCGGCAACAGCTGCTATGCGCAGCTTGCTATCATTGCATCTCGTTGATCCATAGACCTGACGCGAGTATCCGAAGAGATATCCGCCCTTCGCGTTCGTTCCGTACTTTAGAACGTCTCAATGTTGAAGATAATGGACGAGGAAAAGTGTGAAAAGACGAAGAATTTCTTTTTAATTCAACCCTTTGCGGTCGAATGTCGCCATAGAAGTGGCAATACTTTGTTCATCACAGTCTTGTTTTGATTAGTCATTAAAATCAAAATTAGTTTCACTAAAATTTATTTTGTAAGAGTAAAATATATCGCAAAATAAGAAGAAAGAACGCTTATTCAAAAAAATATATTCGAACCAGGGAGAAGCACACTTGAAAAAGTCCTCGACCGCAAAGGGTTAAAATACTCTCACTTGTCATTCATAATCAAAGGATTAAAAAAAAATGGAAGATGCGTGGGTTTCTTAAAATCTTCGAAGGTATACGATCGGATCGGATCGGTGGGATAATTCTGAAGGATTAGACCGTACGATGAAGAGATCAAGAGTTTTCTAAATCAAGGTTTAAGCCTTGCCAGGAGGTCGCGTGCACCAGAGTTTATCAATTTGTATGAATTACTTGACGTGAATGCGCCCGCATAAGAGGGCCCATTACAAAAACTCGCTTGAATGTCCAACGCCCCCATATAATGCCCATGGATGGTGAACGTTGCACCTGGTACAGATCGAAGTTCACGCATACATCTACGACCTACGCCTATTTATTACGTCGATAAACAGCGATTACATTTATTATTTATCAGCTACTAACGGTGAAATACCCTATAGAAATATTTTTCGTAACATAGTAATCGAAGAATTGAATGAAATTAATTGAAATTTACTAATTTAAAATACCACCGGTTTAATCATTTCATTTCCCCGTTCAGGCTGGAAAAGAAATCTCAGCGGGACTTTCATTTCGCAGAGGAGAAAATACAGGAAGCTTGTCGGGGATCCCGGCTTCCTCGGGTATCGTAAGAAAATAAGATATACGAGGCAAACGCAAGCGGTTTCTCTGCTGCCCTCAGGCGGATTCACCGACTAAAACGCTAGCGTTGCCTTGTACGATGGCAGCGGAATAATTGCGACGTCCTCGCTGACAAAGAGAACGCGAGCGTGGGTTTTACGCGGAGGATCCTTCCTCGTTCGACGTCCACGCGGAACGGAAGGTATCTCAATAACACAGAGGGAAAAAGAGGCTGCTTGCTCGCGGTCGATACGCGTGTCGAGAGGATATATTCGCGGGGAAAATTGATTTGTTGCGGGCAGCTACCGTGGCTTAAATAGAGATAAAGCTCGGGCACGGCTTATGAATATGCAGACGACTCCGGTAGATCGGCCGACTGGTTACTGTTAGATTTCTATCTGATCGTTCGGAGCCGAAGCTAACGGTCATCGAACCGCATCGGGCTGATAGATGGACCGGTGATTAGAAAGGGTGGCGTTCGGCAGCGATGGGTGCATCGGGGTGAGAGTATATGCGATCGTTTGCATTTTAATGCGCGATGAGTTGATGAATTATGGTGTGTGAAGAATAGTGGTTTCGTTTGGAAATGATTTTTGTATTCGAAGGGTGCTGAGCGTGCGGGTGTTGGATGAGTTGAATATTTTGAAGTATAAGAAATGAATATGTAAATTTTCTTTATCAAACGAACAATAAATTTGTTAAATTCTTCTGAAAATTGTGCGATCAATTAAATCTTCCCTTCCTTTTTTCTCCTTATCTCCAAATTTCTTTCTTTCTTTCTCCATGCTCTTAACGAGCGTCTTCAGAATGGTTGAACGAAGGAATTGCGTGAGGAGTCGCAGTCGAGGGACGCAATATCATTGCGCACGAAAGCCATTAAGCAGATTAGCTGGGCAGCCGAGTTACGCACATGGTCCACGGTGACCATGCAAACGCCTTAATAGAGACGTAAAGTTGTCCCGGTAAAAGGCGATCTCGTGGACGCACGGTGGCAAAAATCCCATTTCCAATTCCACCATGGGGAAATTGATTGCGCCGTGGGTGGTGGTGCGAGACGTGGAATCTATGTGCGGCCACGCATCGTTCGCTCGAATTCGTAATTACCCCGTTAATTGGCTATAACTTGGCGTGTAATAATCGCATCGCCTTTGCGCCTCGCGTGGACTACGCTTTTGCTTGAAATCCTCTTAACGAAGCAATTTCTTTTCACGCGATTTCGAGCACCGGGGTGAAACGATATTTCGACTGGTTATCGTTTTATGAATGTCGTTCCATTGAGATTCTCAGAAATAATGGTAATAATATGGACGTTTCAATTTCGCCGGAGAAATTATGTGCAACTGGTAAAAAGGAATTAATTATTCTACATGTTACCGGCAATGTATGAGAAGCAGGCAATATATAGAATTTTTGGGCAAAGTATATAACGATTACGATTTATACTTAATCGTTTAAAAATAAATTCTTCCCCAAATCTCACCCAATAAAATCTCCAAAAATCGAAATCCTCGGACATGCCTCGAATCAACAAGAAACGAACCCAGCATTCTATAAGCCTGTTTTTGGTCAGTTCCAAAGGCTCCCGTTGCACGGAATACAAACGAGACCCGTCGAGTCACGTATCAATTAAATCTACCCAACTCGCGTGCAACCTCTAATTCGTATTCCCCAATCGCCGGCCCATTAATTAGAGCAACAATGTGTAAAAGGCGGGTGATAAGTAAAACGACGGTTCTCGGATTCGTGTCTGTCAGGGCTCGTTAGGTGAACGCCGCTACCATCTGCCGGTTTTCGTCGACAATGAACGGCGAGGTTGAGAAAAGAGGAAGGCGAAAAGTAACAAGAGTGGTCAGCCTTAAGGAGGGACCCACGGAAAGTTCCCATTACGGGGCGGTGGATGGTTCTTGCCTTTTTTTGCGTTATTAAAAATAATGGTGACATATATTAGTTTTAACGAAGGAACCCGATGCTTTTTGCAAACCGACTTTATGCGCCCGGTCATTTGTTTCCTGGCGAGCAAAGCTGGGATCCGAACAATGAACGCTGTTCCGCCTTCAGCTTCGGCGAAAGATAAAGGTACAAGAGAGACTGGAGTGAAAAAAAAGCGAAGAACAAAGAGGTGGAATCGAGGCAAGAAAGAACGCTAGGAAAGGAAATCACGATGTAACAGAGGTGAAATCGCGAGCAACATGTAGCATTTCAATTTTAGATTATCCATCTTGAAAGCGCCACGCCCTCGATCACTCGTGATAGCTTCGAGACTGTGAAGGCTGTTTCATCGGTCAATTTGAAGTTCAACGATGACCAGGCGATAAGTCCGGTTAATTACAAGGCGTTAAGAAAGAATTTTTCGAATCTCGCTCCTGACGAGTCGTATAATCGAAGATGCAAAAGTGCAGCTCAAAGAGGATTAATTAGCATTTCAAATTTTCGAAATTCCAATCCTACAACTGGAATAAAAATCGAATCGCTTAACATTTGATTCCAAACTGCCCGAGGATGATTTGCAATTTATCGAAGAAATTTGCAGCAAAATTTACAGAACAGGGTGAAAGCATTTCTTCGGCGAGGAATCGATACCGTGAAGAGACACACTCCCACGGTCCTCCACGCCCACGGGAAGCTTCAATTACCATGGAAGTTCTTCGAATCGGTCCATACGTCCAATTAAAACCCGGCAGGAGGGAAAAAGCCGAAACTGCAACCCGTTTCGGTTAACTTTGTCCGTCGAAAACTCTATGGACACGGAACAATCGACTTCTAACCGGTGGCTGGCTACCGTGGATCATCCGGAAAGGGTTAAGGAATCGCGGTACCATCTTTAATCCCGCAATATTTACAATCCTACTGTCCGAGCAGGGTTCGGAGGAGGAAGAATGAGAAGTAAAGGGTTGCTTGGCTACAGTCAGGGCAAACAGTACGAGCGATTTATAACGTCGTTCCAACGGGAATAATGCATATCCTTAAGGATTTACTGGCACGGTCCATTGTTGGCTTACCTCTGTTCGACTGGCAAGATTATAACGCCACTCTCGAATCCGTGGAAACCGATGAATTCGCGCGTGAATTTGATTTATTACGGTGGCAAACGGCGTGTTGGCACGCGCAAACTTGCCTTTCGCGAAACGTCCATTCGGTATACCCCCGTCCGGCAACCACCATCGGACTTTGATAGAACCCGCGGCAGCCGCATGATTTATGGTGTTTGCGGTAAGGCTTCGTGGTCGACGGATTAACCCCGTGGGAGTGCCGAAACTTACCGCTAACTTCCTGGTAAAACTTTCGATGTTTGGCCACGGGAACCGGAACAGAACGGTGAAGTCTCTGTTGTACAGGGGAAACGTTGAAGGAGTAGCTAGATTTACTGGTCTCTGTAGATTGGATAGAAGGGAATGTCGAGAAACTTCAGAGGGCGTGGAATTAGTTGGTATTTCATTAGGATAATAGCATATCTCTGCTGTGTACGCGTTTAATGTTTTCGTTTCATTCGTGGATAGCGAAAAAGAAAGAAAATTATTTATTAACGTAACTTTATCTGTGATCGTGTATCTGTTTTGTAATAACGAGGCTTAAAGAGCAGCTTAAAAACAGAGAACTTTCACTGGTACCGCTGTAACGATAAATTTTCACGCAATAATCGGTGATTGTTACAGCGATGTCCAAGCTGTTTGCATAATATTTATTAATACCAATAAAACACGAACGAATAGCCCGAACGATTCGAACACGGGAAAGGAGAAAAATTTTATCGATGCACCCACGTACGGTTTATACGATCGATTTAATCCCACAACGAGATACGAAATACGTCGATTGGATCGAACACTGTATTGGCTGTTATGGTCATTCAATGATACTTGCGGTCTTCTGCGTATAGAGACGCGTGTATGGGCGTATACAGGGTGTGTCTTGAATCGTTGATCCTTTTCACTAGTAGTTTTAATTGTGTGAAAACTTAATGTAACGTTTGAATGATAAAATTATTAAAAATGAAAAAAAGAAAGAAACTTCTGTTGAAAATTTTGAGTTATCAGTGTAGTTTTAATTTCTTAATCATTTGAAAAGAAATTAAATTCATTAATTGTTTTAATTAAACCAAAAAAGAGGATTTTGTGAAACTCATACCGGTTTCGAGTACTTTAAGAAACCTTGATCATTCTGCTTCTCATCTGCATGGGATCGAATTTGATAAATCTATGTACCCGTCGGAGGAATCGACGTTTCCTTTTCGATGCACCCTGTACACGTGTGCTCGTTCAGTTGCAAGGGCCGTAATGTAAATCGCATGGTAATTTATGCAGGCGCCACGAGGCAATTGCACTCTGGTCACCGATGCCTTTGGGATCCATGCCTTTACAGCTTGTTTTATTCGCCGGTGAAAATAAGGTCGCCGGGGTTATTAGCTATAATATCGGATTTATGATTTATACCGAGCAGGCGATGAAACGACGGCGATAAAAGGATACTACGGTGAAAAGTACGCGAGTGTCTTCTGCTTGCACCGAGGTTATTGCTAATATATAGAGAACGAGCTTAATAACGACGGAATTTTGCTACTTTTCTCTTTATTAAAGAATATCAGCATTTAAATTACAGATTTTAAATTCGCGAGCCCTTCTGTTTTACGCGTTTATAATTCTCCCATTTCAAGAAAAATTTTTAATCAAGGCCAAAGGAAAATAGATAAGAAAAATTCACTAACACCATTTCGAATTTCCGATGAAAATTCTCTATTTCCATGGGAAATTTCCTACCAACGAACTTCTCCTCGGCAGAAGGAACCTTCGGAAGCACTCCCAGGGGTGCATCGCTTAAAAACAACCCGGGAAAATCAGCGTGACGAGGTCGGGGCTTCCGGAGACGAGGTTGCGCGATGATTTCCTCAAGGACGACGATTTTCAAGGAGCAAAACCTTAACTTAAATCTTTTCACGAGAAGAGGAGATAGAGGGCATCGTCTTGTCATATTTTGGCCACGGTCTGGTGTATTTATGGCCAGAAATATGGCCAGAGACGTTAGGAGGTCCGCAAACAGACCATAGTCTTGAGTTTTTCACCACAACCGAGATGCATTTTCTTTTTCCTCCTGGCCACCTTTCGGACACCTAGTTGAATATTTTTCTAGTATTTTCTAGTCGCCACGATGATATACAACGTGGCCAGGTTACGCGAAAATGTACCAAGGTCTTACGGGACCCTTGTAAAGATACTACACTTTTTTCTCCTCCTTTCTTGCAGATTCATCTCGAAGAGAGGTTGCAATAAAGTTGCGTAAGGTTCGGGCAAGATATACGGTCACGAACCAATGGCATGGACAATTCGTAATAATGTGGTCGTAGCTGCGAGTAGAAAATGGTCGAATTCTTCGACAGCTTTTACGATTCCTCGCTGTAAAGTAATTTTTCCTGGCTGTAAACCGACCGGTCTATCGGCCATTTATTTACGCGAACGATCATCAGTCGCTAAGAGAAACCATCTTCGTGTTCCTGGTTTTTTTCAACGACGAAAACTGATCTCACGGGTCCGGAATGATTTTATTCCGGGTCCTAATCTCGCTTCAAGGATAGAAGGATTTTCCTGCAATCCTTTAGGACTGTTATGACGTCTAGAAGGTGGTTGAATTTAATGGAAGAAAGAGTGAACATTTCTTAAGGCAACCTTGGAGAGTATTTTTTGTTAGAAATTCGACGATTTTAAAACCACCCCTTATCCAGTGAAAAATCGCGCTTCTTTCGAACACAATTCACCGAGAAACGCGTAACCATAGCGCGAAACGACAGATTTTCAGGGAAGTTTCCTCCAGAAGCCATCCATTTCCAACTTATTCGCAGCTCCAAGGAGCCGTAGACCATTCGCGGACAATGCTTAAGGGCGAGGTTCACATGTGCCGTAAGCAACGAGGTACAAAGACGCGCGGTCGACGATGGAAACCGTGGAAAATCGGGAAAACCGGCCGGATCACGAGCGGATCGCATCTGGTAGCTGGCAAAGTGGATTCAGGAATGGTATGAAAGAGCTTAAAAACCAACTCTCTCCTTTTGCCATAGCGAAATCACCGTTTCCAAGGTGCGCGGAAATCGGTTGAATGCCGATTCGAGAACCGTGACGGTCCCGGGCATCGTGGATCCCTTTCAAAGGTGACCGAATCTAATCAGCTCGCTCGTCATCTGCTGATCTTTGATGCTGCCTCGGTTTCTTCAAGGTAGAACACGTATTGCGTGGCTTCTGGGTCCTTTGAAAATACACGAGACTGATTTATGAGAAGAAGCTCGATTTTTCTAATTCTAATTTGCAAATTCAATTTAACACCTAATACATTGCAAATATAATTAAGAATTTTTAAAATATTTTCTTTTATTTATCCAGAATGCCAGCCACCAGTGTCCTTCACATGTTAAAGTTTCCTAATTCCTTTCTTTCAAGAACCGTGTACAACTCGCAATTTTCACGGTAATCAGTCGGGGCATCGAAGCGTCAGCTTGAAAATTTTAATGAAATTCAAGCCGTGGCTATTTTTACGAAGCACGACAGTCGCAGCTGCCTCTTCTTAACGAAGGGACATTGTAAAACGCAGGACAGAGCGCGGCTTCGTGGGCGGAGAAGTCCGCAAAAGCCGCATCGGTCTCCGTGAAATCGACGATTCGACTCGGCGACGTATTTCTATGCAGGCCTCTGGTCGCGCGACTCTACGAACATGAGGGCATGCCTTAAGTAGCCTGAGAATAATTGACCGTCTTCCCTTCGAACGTATCCTGAACGAACGGACGATATTTGTTCGAGCCAGTTCGTCGGTCGCCGATTTGACTCGCTCGACCCGCGGCCTTTGACTGCACCGAGTGCACTTTTGTCGCATCCTCGCAAGAATATCGCGCGTTCAGAGCCGCGGTAGCACGTCCTCGCGAGGAATTTTATGGTGATCGCGAGGATTGAACCGATGGCATGTTATCCTCGAGACGTCGAGTTTGATGGTGAGTTATTGATGGTTCGAAGAGTTTATGGCGCTTTAACCCCTTTAGCATCAGAAGCGAATACATTCGATCATTTCTCCAAGGAAGTGTACAAATTTCAAAAGTTATTGAACGTTTACTAAAATTTTATTGAGGGCCTGAAAAATAACTGGAATCGTGAAAATATTGAAGAGATTTGTTCGAATGATAAAGCGGTGGTTTGTTGTACAGAATTTGAAGATTATTTGTATTTAATATAATTACAGATTAAATGGAAACAAGTGGAATTTAATATACGCGATACATGGCGTAAGGTACCATAATTCAGGAATTTAAGAGACAATTATACCAAATGGATATTTCAATGGGCTTTTCAGTTACCAGTAATTTTAATTAAACCTCGGTTGTTTCAATTCAAGGATGAATAAATATGAAATAATTTTTCGATGAATAGTACACTCCAAAGGAGTAATTAAAAATCACAAATTAATTTCAATCGAACGAGAAACCATGTAATTTAATCGAGCTGAATTTTTATCAAGTAATTTAACTAATGAATTTCGATGCTAACTATAATTTACGTAGAAGTTCACTGAAATTTTATTTGTTCCGATTTCGCCGCGATTTTATTGGATCTCTACACCGTACTTCAGATGAAAATCTATTAAAACCTGTGAAATGAAAATGTTTCGCGGTAAAAGGAACAAATTTTTAAAGTTGATCCTTAATCAAGAATTTCAATCAATAACTCAAGGATATCTAACCATTTTAAATATATTTTTTAATTGCAAATCAAATTCATTTCTAAATCCATGGAAAATAAAACTATACTAAATTCATTAGGAATTGAAAATAGTAATTCCATGATTTGATCATCATAAAACGCTTCTCGCCCCAAAGATCACGGAGTGTCGTCGTGAAAACAAGTTATAGTTTCAGGAATTCCGAAACAGCCGTGAAAGCGACGTATCGAGCGACGAATTTAACAGCTTTTACGAAAGTTGTTCTTGAATTATTCTCAGCACGCCCTCCGATTTCATGCCGCGGCCATGAATATTCCCGCAGCATTTTCTCTGTCGAGTACTCGGTCACGGTGGTGAGTCTCGAGCTAAGCCAGCCCCCGGTCACAGCCCCCATAATAAAACACCCCTTACGAGCACGACGACGCGCGGACAATACCGTCATTGTATCGGGAAGCGTGGAAAAACGGCGTCGGTGGCTTCAATTAACTTTTCGCATACTTTCCCGCTACGTTCCGTGCTGGAACTTGGACAGCAACCCCGCCCATCAGACTTGACGATTGTTGGTTAAAAGCTGTTCGAACTTGTGGCACCGAAGGGGAACTGCATAATACCGTGGCTACGTTCCAGGTACCGGCCGACTGACAGCCGGAAATGTTTATTAAAGTTTCTGGAAAGGAAACGTTAACGTTTCTGATGGTCGACGCGTTTTTCGTTTGAAAAGCTTTTCTCGTGGATAAAAACGGCACGATAGTCTGAATTCCTTTTCGACATTCTTTTCAAAATAAGTAGTTTTAATTTAATTTTTAATCGAATTACTAAGGAAAATCCATCGATATTTCACAATTATAGAATCGATTCAATTACTAGAGAAATGGAATAGGTAAAAGAGGAGTTCTGAAGTGCACGACGCCTACAAGACAACCTTAAGATCCGCCGACAAAGATTCGACAAAAGGTAGCTGCTCAGGACTACTCCTTTCATGGAAAACCTCTTTCAAGTCACCGCCTTTTACAGCCTCTCCGGAGGTAAACGCACGTTCGGTATTCCGGAATCAAGGAAACTTTTGCGATTCCCAATCTCGAGGTATCGAGAAAAATTGTAGAAATTTTCCCATGATTCGTCGTTAAATTTAAGAAAAATTCGTCTAATATCGAGCAAAGAGGAAAATAAAAAACAGCTGTAAAATATTTGTCGACACCCGAAAAACTATCCGTGTTAATCGCTTTCATATTTCTTTAAGCGACGTTCGGCTCGTTTCCTTTTACAATTACACGTCGAACGACGTGATTACAAGCGACGCCCACGTGTTCTGTGTAAATTACGCTTCCGCGACGAAGAGGGTTGACGCCGGAGAACGGAAGTCGTCGATGTGTTTTAGGCGAAGCGCGAACTACGACGATGAAATAATAACGAGAAGCTCTTGTTGCTCGGAGTAACACATAATTGGCCCTCTTCTGTTCCCGATAAATAAGCTCGAACGTCTATTAGATTTCACGGGAGGCAGACGTTTTCAGAAAAGCATCCGCCGTCGAGTTAACACGCACCAGAAGCTCGGGGAATAATGTCGGACAAGCGTGTATTTCTCGGTGCATCTGTTTCACATAAAAGGAGCAAAGGGCGGCAAGATCTTCGTTTAGGAAGCCTTCTGTCATCGAAAGGGTGAATGAGAGTTAATGATATTTACGAAGACCAGACCTGGCTTCTGTTTAGTCTACCTTTTTGTCGGCGAATCCTGTTTACAATAAACTCGAAACGGAGGATTCCAGCTTAGATACAAGTGTATTTGAAACTTTGAACCTCACTGTTAACACTAGAAAAACCAGGCTACTTATTACAATGAAATTTCATCTAACTCGATTTTCGATTTCACGTTATCTGTTGCAAAATTGACAAAGTGAATCCAAGAAAAGAATACAACGTCTGGCATTAGTTTTTAATTACACGTTTAATTAAGTTTACGGAACGAGAGAGTTTCTTGCAGAATCAGTATAATAACCGCTCATGGTCATCGTAATGACGGCCTCGCAACACCTGTCACGACAAGAAATTACGTCTCATCTCGACTAATTACAGTCCTTTTCCCTCCGCGACGGTGGAATTCTGGACGAGAATAAGAAACGAAAACAAACGTATTAAGAGGCGAGACTATGTTAATTAATGGTACGGGAATTTTCATTGCGACGATAAAATAAATTTACAAATCTTCGTTTTGAAAAATGTCATAGATTTAAGGGTTGAATATAATATTTTTGATAACCACCACACTGAATCCCTCCCGTTTCCTCCCACTATCCAAAGAGCATTCGTTAGTGCAATTTATCGGTCGGAAAACTCGAACGAGTGCGGGATCCCTGGAGAGATCCGACGATATCCAATTTCCAGACTTTCCATCCGTCTGTTGAAGCCTTTTTTTTTTTAAAAAAGGGTTCGTGACATCGTCTCGTCACATCCGTTTCGAGCTGGCTCCTTTATACGCTATCATTCCACGCTCGAAATGACTCAGGGAACGAGCTGACGTCGAGCAAAAGAAGAGAGTCAGCTCAGCGTGGCGGAGACCCAATAAATCGAGCAACGAGAACACGAGGAGGACGCGTGCCGTGCCACGCTCCACTGAGGAAGAAAGAAAAAAAAATTGCTCTAATAATAGTAAAAACTAGAGTGCTTTCAAAAGCCAACGCTGGTGCGATTCTCGATGGTGTTTACAAGGTTTTTGTGTATCCGGGAAATGAATTTTACAACAGAATTCGTCGACCTGGTCAGCCTGGGGCGTCGAAAAAAATAGGGGGAGGCAAAAGTACTCGATGGTACGAGAACGAAACGTCCCTGATCCTCGGACCAATATAACATTACGAGCGTGTTTCATTTAAAAATGGCTCGAAGCTGCGTATTTTTATTTGGGTGACCGTAATAACGCGGAAAACTGTACCGAAAAAGGTCCTAAAATAATCTGGTCAGAGCGTTTCTGAAAAGTTTAAGGTCACACCGAGGAAAGGAAAAATCGGGACCGAGCGACCTACAAAAACGTTATGGCACTCCGTAGCCCGTAAACGCGTCGGGCAAAAATCGTAAAAATTCGTTTCTGGAACAGAAACGAGCCGTTTTTACCATAAACCGTAGCCGTGATAGAAAGAAACACCATGGCATGCCCTCGCCTCGGTCTGAATTACATTTGCCTGTATTTGTATCGGGTCTGCGTCATTATTGGTTTAATGGGGGGCAACTTCGGGCAGGTCGAACGAGAACCTTGTTGAACCGTGTCGGGTACGCAGGTTTACTAGACCCAGGTATGCGTGACGAAATCATCGGATCGCTAGGATTTATATTGTCCATCGTTGGGACAGTCGGGTTTTATGCATGTGTAATTCGCGAAGGTTTTGTTGGCCAGTAATATAAGACAAAGTGGGGCTGTAAAATGCTGTCGCGTGGAGAAAGTTGTAATATCGTGAAAATGGAAGTAGAAAATTGAAGAGACAGCCTTGTGTTTATTCAGAAAGAGACAAATCATCATTTAAAAAAAAAAAAAAAAAAAATGGGACCAAGGGATTTGAACCGAGGACCTTTAGATTGCGAGTCATGTGTTTAACCACAGAGCGGATCCATGACTCCCAATCTGAAGATCCTCGGTTCAAATCCTTGGTTCCCAAAAATTTTTTCTTTTTTTTAATGATAATTTTTATGTAATAGTTATTCAAAAAGAGACAAATTATTAAATTAAATTTAGTATAGGAATAGTAATAATGGATTTATAAAATAAAATTCAACCCCTATCGACTCAATCCAACTATTCTCTAAAGTTTCTCAGTTTTAAAATAATGATGATAAAAGTTAGTAGATTTTCAGGAAAATTGAAGTGGACGTTCGAGGAACATCTTTGAAATATTCGAAATGCTGCGATCGAATTTCGGCAACGACCCTGAAGAGAATTGCCCTGGAAAGAGGTAAATTGTCGAACAATGCTCGATATTTACAGGCACTTTGCTGAAGGGCTTGTTGGGCAACGCGGAGAGCAGCACTCCTTCCGGGAAACACGGAAAAATCAACCCTTACCCGGAAGCGTTATTTACAACTGGAGCAGAAGTTGAACTGGAAACAATATTGGTCGTCCATAAAACTTGTGCCGGCTGCTCATATTTCACGCAAAAGGGTGAAATTTTTAACCCTAACCTACAATTACGTCGTAAAGACAAATTTCCCAGATATAATGGCGAGGCGTGCTCCAATTGCATAAAATAATAAACTCTTGCAGCGAACGGCCAAGGTTAAACTCGTTTTCACGATGCCTCGGTCGAACCGTTTCCTTTTCCGTTAAACCGACCCTTTAGGTGTTTCAAGTCTGGAACTGATTGAACTTTTATTTCGAACGAAGGGTGCCGCGTACCTGCTCCAGTTAAATGTCAGAAATATTCTACGGTTTAACAGGGAAAAGGGCTACTGGCGCATGGAAAGTGGTAAAACGTGGCTCTTGGAAACCTAACTCTTTGAAAACTGAGGAAATTTTGTATTTATAGAATATCCTCCGTTTTATGTTCCTATAATATTTTCACCCCTTTAATATTAATATATGCAAATGACAAAACGCGTGTGTAAAATGAATTGAATTTGAAAATGTCACGAGTTAATTTTCCTTAAGAATAGAAAAGAAGATCCACCACTGCGGCCATGGGTCATTTTTCCCCGGCTTGCGTAAAAACGGTGCCCGTTACCGGTGCTCTAGTTGTAAATTTTCCCGAAAATTGGTTTAGTGCTTTAACCCCTTTCCCGGTACAGTTACCAAAAACGGGCCTCTAATTTTACAGCCTCCTCCCTCTCCTCGCCAGGGAGCCTCGTGTTTCTTGTTGTTCCGCGATCGGGACCACGAGGCGAAAAATAATTTATTGCGACGAACCGTAACACGGAGCGTGGGATCTGTTTCTCTTTCCTGTTACAGTTTAAATCGGCGCTCTTTGTCGGGCCGTGAATGGACGCCCGTATTTCCTAATTTACGATTCGACCGGCCACGGGCTGTTTCCGTACGCGTACGGACGGCGTTACACTTTAGACGAGGTGCTCGTTGTCCAACCGAGGTCCTCGGTATAATTATTTTCGGACTGTCGTCGAAGAGTTCTGAGAAAGCTTCGGTGCCACCAGAAACGGTCGACTTGCTCGTAATTCGGCGTTTTCTCTTTCCCTCTCTTTTCGTCGATCCTCTTCGTCGAGGTTGGTTCCTTCATCCGAAGGGAGAGCCCAATTTTGTTGGTGCCACTTGGAGAGTGTGAATCATTTTCAACGTTCATGGAATCACTAATTTAAAAGCTGATTTATTCATCTTAATGATCTATTAATTCTATATTGGAGAGAAGTCATCCTGCCCAACCCCTTCGAAATTTAATGAAGGGTTAATTTAATGGAATTTCTTGAATGAAAATTATTTCACAAATCTTGTTTCCATAGTCGGTTCGCCTTTGGTGGTCTCAAAGAATTTATCCTGTTTGCGTTAAAAACTGGGAGAAATCCAGAATGAATAAGAAAAGTGAGAAACCGAGACATGCGACGCTGCTTTCTTTCACAGTTGAAATTACGATAATTTAATGCACCATCAAATCGTCTCTCTTATTACTCCTTTGTATCTCGTGCTCGAATTTCGTCGAATTCTTGCGTCACTCTGGCGAAACATTCGGAAGCGTGATAGCAGCTTCGCCTAATTTGAGTAATGGGCGTATCAATGGCGTCCCGACTGACGTACGAAACGCGTAAATGATATACCGACGATGGCAGTCGAGTTTGTATATTCAGTCAGCTCCGTTTTCGTGTTCCTGATACTTTTTATGATTCGAAGCATGAGAAAGTTCGTCTTATTTTTGTAAACTTTGAAAAGATGGAAAGAAAATATTGAACAACCCCCAGAAACTAGCTATCGAGGAAAAATACATGATATTTTTCACCCAGTTTTTCCCTGGAAAACTCCAGAAACCGACAGGGAATCCATCCGTGTACCGTTTTCAAACTCCGTTACGTGGAAAAAATATGTCACCGTGGAATCTAGTTAACTTTACAGTTAAAAGGTCAATTTTTTTTGCACTTTTTTCCTAGCGAACACCCTAGTTCCTTCGGAAGCATTCTAATCCATGGACTCGAGACACGGTCAACGTTTCGTCCAGAAGGAAAATAATAAATCCAACGGTATGTGCATCGTTGAAAAGGAGAAAAAAAATTAGTAAAGAAAATGTTTTGAAAGGGGTGAAAGTGTTCGATGCTATTTTACGACTGGTCCGAGGGATGCACCTAACTGTAACCCTTTCGAATATTTATGGAATTCCAGTAAAATAGTAAAGTTAACTGCAAAACGGCGAAGTCAAGCTTATTCGTCAGGGAGGATTCCTTTTTTTTTCAAGGGATTTCCTCGAAGTTAACCCCTTCCGCAGAACCCTTTACCGCCATTGGATTGGGGGTAGCACCTCAATAAAGCAATATTTTGACGCGGAACACAGCGGTGCTGTTGTACTGTAACCCTTTCCGGCAGAAGGATTTTGTAAGGGTTAAAAATTCTTTCGTCGCTCGCCTCGTAAAAACGGCTGACTTTATATTTTTACCACGTCTTACCCCTTTTGGAAGGGAAAAAAACGCAAATATACCGTATTCCGGCTCGAGGAAACGACTGGCCGCAGCCGGTAAACACATAAATCTTTATTTTCCGGTCCACGGATATCCGACAATAAGGGTAGCAGGAGCAACAAGAGAAAAAAAATAACAACTACCGTATTTTAACCCAAAAGTCTAAATTTTGGAAACACTGGTATCGCGTGACTAACCGTTTGTCCCTCTCTGAACGCTTCCCTTCAAGCGCGAACATCGGAATTGCCGGAAATGGACGGTATAATCAATTAGTATGGTCACTTCTGAAGATCGAAGGGTGGCTGGAAGGTTTAGACTCTTCACGCTTTGGTGTTGCTAAATTGTTCGATATCCTTTTCGAATTGGACATTGTTGAAAATTCTAGTGTGGAAGGGAAGGGACCATTTTCATTTTGAAATTCATGAGGAACCAATTTTTAACCTGACTGTCAACAAAAAATTGTTAAAATTCAAGGTTTCTCTGATCTAAGATTCCATTCCCAAAATAAATAATTACACATTTCAGCCTCAAATTTATGGGATTTTAAAAATGATCAATTTCTACCCTTATATTTCAGCACAATTTCATTCAAAATTATTCTGGTATACCAGAATGAATAAATGCAGAAGATCATGTTCGATTAAGAAGAAATCTGATAATCATACTTTATCCGGAAGTTCCTCGATTAAACCACCCGGCCGGATGATAAACTGCCTCACACAATCTGGGCAAACGGAACCGAATCGACTCCCGTAAATCACCGGCGAATGCCGAAGAAAATACAGGAATCTCGGTGGAAGTTATGCTGGTGGAAACGTTTCGTAATGACAAATCGATCGCTTTGTAAGAGGTTTGCTGCCCAACCATCAGGGTTTACGACCCTGGCCACCGTGTCGTCGATTTTTAATCGTAAATTTCGGACCTGGCCACACACGCCAGACCACACGCGTCGTCCTGTCTCGCGCACTGGTGAGAAATTACATTTTTATATGCGTAATCATCGCCGGCCACCACGGAACCACGATGAAGAGGAGAGAGAAAAAAAAACCAGGGAAAAGAGGAAACGAGCGAAACGACTCGTCGAAGAGACGGCTTCCGTTGCCAGCGGACAGGGAAGAACGCGATTCCGGTTCTTTTTTACGATAACGAACAAAACTGGTGCACGTGTGCGCTCGTTAGCGCGGATAACAAGCTACACCTTTGCAATCAGTGGCTTCTCGACGGCCGACACCGGCGGTTCGCTCTTTGAGACCGTCGGAGTAATTATGAACCCGCGAGAATCGTTGGAACACACCGATTCAGATGTCTAACGAGCGTGATTGACCCCTCGGTTACACACAACAATGATTTTCTTTCTTCTTTTTCACCGGATGTTTATTGTGTACCAGTTTTCATCAAATTGCTAGCGGTTTCAATCGGAGAAAACCTTCTTGGTGCCGCGTTTGTTTCGTGTCAAAGGGGTTGATTATATCTTTTTACTCCATGTAATTAATTGCTATTTTGTTACAATTGCAAAATGAAAATTACTCCATCAAAAATTGTTCTCTTCTCATTTACATCAAAGGAGTTTCAACTTCACCTCTGTTTTCAGCCGGGAAAACGAAAGGGGGTCACAAAAGCATTCGCCGATGGAACTACAAGAATTTCCCCCTGGAAACACGGCGTTACGGTAAACTTTCCATCGATCTTTCGCTATCGAACCGCCCACGGATCCCGGGAAATAATAGGCAGCAGGTTCGAGTGCCATTTCAATTTCTAACGAGCAAACGAGTGATACCACCGGTGGAAAGAGGTGAATCTCGACTTTCACGGTGTCGGCACCCTGAAGGCCATGGAAATGAAGAATCCACCAAGATTCTCACGTCTGCTTGACCTTCGACCCGTCGAACAGTCGCGTGGGCCGTCACTCGTTAAAGTTAATACGAACTCGCGACAGTGTATGGGCGTTCGTGTGCCTTCTCTCTATTACAAGTCCCTCTTCAAATTCACCTTCTTTTTCTCTTTCACTAGAGCACCGTTTCGCTATCCTCCTCTCTCTATCCGTCACCTTTTCTCCGCCACGAAGAACGACACCATCATCCTGTCCGTTTCGTTTTGGACACCATTTTTCTTTTTTTATTTTCTCTTACCAACAAGAGTTATTCCTTCTTCCTTGATTCCGTATGCATCGAATTCATACGGCGCGTGAAGTTAACGTTCCTTTGACAAATGCCTCCTCGTTTCGTCCTCGAAAACATCCTCGAATTCATACGCTCGTTACCGTCCTGTTGTCGGTATCCATCATCGTGTCCGCGTAATCGAAATTGCTATTTTAACTATCGCCAGTTTCCCGGATGACCGATGATTATTAATCGTTCGTTTGATAAGATTCACAGACCGATTTATAATTTATCTATTCTTCAGTTTTGAAGGATGAATTTTGCGTGCTCGAGGTAAGAGCTTTGCCAAAACGATGCCATTAATTTTCCTTAATGAAATACCAAATATTGAAACGTCGTAAACAGTGTCGAATCCTCTGGGTGGCAGAGGAATCGAAACTCGAAACTCCGAAGGTATCGGTCCAATATAGAGGTGGCTAGATCAAACTTTAAATGAGATGCAGTCGAGTGCACTCAAAGTCAAAGAGGAAGTATTGATTGAACATCCTGGCTGAAGGGACTTTCGTCCACTTTCGGTCATCGATATTCGAATGAATTCTGTTGCCGAAAATAAATTGAATTTGAAGGAAACTAAATAATTCATCGAAGATGATGCAGCTATAAAGAAATTGTTGTTCAACCTTGCATTTCCATCAAATGAAAAAATTAAAAACAAAAAAAATCATTAAATTAAATCGAATCCCATTCTGGATCCACCATGTATCAACATTTAAATGGACTCTTTTGAATGCTCTAAAATGAAAGCTAATTAACGACCAATTTAATGGCCGATTCAAAAATCAGACTGAGCAGACTTGAACAGCTCCCAAAACGAGAACGTTTCGCGGCGCTAATTAGCCGCGAGCAAAAGATTAATACCCACTTTTGTCGTCCCTTTTTTTGAAATTCGTGCTGGCAAACGGGGCTAGAAACTGAAGGCGAACGAGAGAGGAAAAAAGGATACATAATTAAACGGTCTGTGCGTGTCTCCACGGGCGAGGGCAACGTCTAGCTTAGCAATTAAAAGCGAACGAGTCGTGTTTATTTTCAGCCTGGTCTAATTAGAAGGGCGCCCGGGAATGAACGGAACGACTCATTGCCGTATACCGGAACAGGACTGACTCACATGCCGGCATTCCGATTTACGAGCTCTCCTTTCGCGGGCTTTCTTTATTCGTCCCTTGGAATGACGTCACTCGCTGGCGTCATCCTCGTCATCGTGGATGGCTTTATTTCCCACGCTCGATGACCTTACTAACCCTACGAGTCGAATGAAACCCTACGGGTCCATGCCTCGTGAAGACGAGCGACGTCGCCTCCGAGCGGTTTGTTCATTCGTTGAAGAGCAGTCTTTTATCCGGGCAGACTGTTTGATCAAAACGTCTCAGACAGTTTCCTGGAAGAAACGCGGGTTTTTCGTTTCTTCTTCGGAAACGCGACCTCAATGAGTACTAGAAATACCCACCGAGTGTGCAATTTCCTTTCTTATTCATTCTCGAGATAAACACTAAATCTTGTTTCTCCAAACACATCGGTTCCCCGTAAACCGATGACGAGAAACAACCTCGATTAAAACGGAATAATACCATCCGGCGAGGTTTTAAGGAATCGTAGGTACACGGAAATCTGAAGGGGGCGTCTTGTCGAAGAATTCCAGGCATCGCAATTACAGGAACACGCGAACCACCCTTAGAGAAAGGCGTCCGTATCGCGACGCCGACGGCTGTGGTTATAAATATCAATTATACACTTGGTAATTCCCTGTATTAGCATAATTCGCGGGCGGTAGAGAGGGAATTTATGCCGACCACCCAGTAGCAGCCGGCAGAACGCCGATCGTGGCTCGTTCAATCTTGAAGAACTTGAAGAAGAACCATCAAAGGATGGAAATCTTGAAAGGAAGATGGTAGCCGGTGTGGCGATCGTTAAAAACGTTTAAACGCGAAGATTACACGATTTAACGATGCAAATTACAGTGTCACCACGTGGACCGAGGACGTATGACCCGTCACCAGGGCCCGCCCGTCGTAATCTGCATAATCGTTTCGTGGGTACGGTTGATTGTAGGTGGTGGACACGCCGAAAGGAAACAGGTGGCAAACAGATCGATTTCTCACCAGGCTGGCTACCGTTGCCAGAACGATCATTACACGATCCCAGATAGCCTCTATGGGGGCCCCATGATGTAATCGGGGCTGCGTAGACTGGCCACAGGCGACCAATAGCTTTCCATCAGCGAAAGCAGACACACGAGCTGGAGAGAGTTGGCAAAAGTCTACCTACTCGAGCACGCTGTAATTTTCGACGTTTACATACCGTTGCCGTGAAATTTCATTATCGACGGACGTTTTAACATTACACGCCGTTTTCTCGATCCCATCGCTGCTAGTCTCCTTCCTTTTTATACCACAGCTGGGTCAACGTCGGCGTCGAAATCAATTTGCGAGAATTATTTTCTTCTTTTCTTACAACTCGCACGGTGCGATTAATTCACGGCAGTTCGGACCGATTTTCTTCGCAACGATTTACCGAGTTGCCGAAAATTGATCCTCGGTTTTTGCTCCGGGCGGTAATGAACCGCGCTATCGGTAAATCTTCGAAACAAACTGTTATTTCAGACAGGCAGCTGTCGGGTGGAAATTTTGGATATATCCTTGAAGCTTATCCGAGGGAAAGTGTAAAAGCAGTTTCATATTTTCCGAACGTATAACCGGAGAGATGGAGTTTTATAGAAACTGTGTTTTTTCTTGAAATCTCTTCGAGATAAAAAATTAACGCCAACCTTTCCAACGACTTCTCCAGTTCACGCTGCAACGTATCTAAATTCCAGCTTCCTTCCAGGCAATTAGCATCTACGCCCGGCGGCTGAGACCACCCCTTGCGCCAATATTTACACGGCGGAATAATCAACCCCCGGCCGAAATCTATTCTGCCGGTTTTTTCCCGACGAGACGCGACCTTTTCCCTCGAATTACCATATTATTTCTATTAGACAGCTCGCTACCCACAATTAACGCGGACGTATCACGAAATTAACGAACCTAAACCACGGTGGCAGAAGAGGAGAGGGGTGAACGAGTCGAGAGGGATCGAAAGGATTCTTTTTTCTGAAAGAACCTCTCCCATGAGTCTGCAAGGGGAACCTGTTCCCTTCGAATCAGGGTGAGAATCAAAGGAAGTGTACGGAAAAAACGGGATGAGTAATCCTCCTGTGTTATCCTGAGGGCTGGACAAAATGTCGCTGAGATTTCTTACGAAGAATTCTTTTTTACCGCTGCTGGAAGGCTTTCGCTAATTAATGCGATACGAGCAGGTCCATGGATAATTGGAATTATGTGAAGAAGACTCTGTGTAAGGGATAGGACACGTCGTCGAGTAACTGATGTAAACCCTACGCTCGATGGTGTAAATGAATTCACGGCCCTTTTTTTAGGGAATACCTTCGACCGTTGCATGGATCGAGAGGCCTTAATGAAAAAAATTGGACACGAGCTGTGTACACGAAGATCGCTGCTGTTCGGTGATTAATTAACGCTTTCTGGTTGACACCCCATTTGTCACTTGGTACTTGTTCTTTATTTTTGCATTCAAATACGAATGGAAGAAAACAAGATTAACAAGAAAAGTGTAGAAATCTAAATAAAATAATCTTGTTCGCAAAATTTTATTTGCAGTGATACTTTAGTTTCTAATTGCATTATAATGCACTGGTAATTAGTGGTTGAATATGATGTTTCATTTCATAGAGGCACTTTCAGACGTGAGATACGAGTACCCAAGGAACATTTAGGAAGTTTGACGTTAAGGGTGGTATGAGTTGGAAAGTGAAAAGCAGGAGTTTCTTAGCAGTTTCTCAATATTAATTAACCCAATTGAGCTAAGTTTGAAGGAAACTTTGCTCTTCGATTTCTCTAGAAACGTGTTCTTTAGAATATACTACTTGAGATATTTTCTAAAATTATAATGGAGTACTCGGCTAGGGTTACTAAGAAATTTAAGCTGTAATTGTAGTAGACAGCTTGTTAATGAAAATGAACGCTAATTAATGAAGATGAATGAAGATGTTCGAGTAACTGAAAGGAAGCGAACGTTATCCTTTAGTGTTCGCGATGAAATTGCATTCGGACGTAGAGAAATTAAAATTAAAAAAAGAAGAACCACCTTTCAACATCGCATACTGCATTCTCATAAAAAGAATATCTTTTTCTTCGGCCAAGTGGAAGAAGGAGGTAAATATACTGCAAGGATCAATTTGGCTTACCACTGTGGTTTCACCGTGCCTCTAATCGTGATCCATGGAGTTCCCTCTTTTATTTTCTTCACCGTCAGTCGCGTCCACGCCGGCCGTTAGCATAATCGATCAATTTCCATTCGGAGGCCGAGCACGGCTATCGGACACACCTGTAACACCGATCCGGCAACGAGTGTAACTCTCACGCGGATCGTACCGAGCGGCGTTTTCATTCCGAGATAAATTCTCCGGTTCCGGCACACGGTAAAGCGGCGCAATAAAATTTACATAACCGTGCCGTCGATTAGATACGTCTCGACCTATGTATGGGCGCCACCACCTCGCCCTACGCCATCAACCTCTTCCGCGGGGTGAAACGACAGGGTCTCCCAACTGGATGGATCTCCATGAGAGATATATTTTTCTGCTACTCTTCGAATCGATTTGAGAGATTCGAGAAACATGATTCAACAGGAAGTGAACATATTTCAGAGAAACAAGGGGGTGGATTGTTGGATGAGGTTGAAATACATTCTACAGAATTTTACCCTTAATTAAATGGTAAATTATTTTTAGAATCGATTTGGAAAATTCAAAAAATACTGAAATTCTTATTTCAGAGAAACAAAGGGATGGGATTAACATAGATTGGCAATTGGATTTTGATGAATAGTATAAATTTTCAAAAATACTTGGAATTTTTTAGAAATTTCTGTGTAATTGGATTTCATCTGGAGATTCACTTGACGCGAAGAAACTGATTTTCAGAAGATGAGACATTGACAAAGTTGAGAAGCACTGGCTTAGAAAATGACGTGTCGTTCGTGGAAACGACCCAGCCGTTTTTGGTTTGCACGAAGCGTGTGAAACGTGTGTAATGTTGCCGGGTGTCGTGCGATATTACGCTTTGACGATCGTTCTGGAGAACCCGAAGAACTCGTGCACCTCTCGTATTTACGAGAAAGAAACGTTTCCGTGATATGCTTCTGGTAAATCGCAGAATCGTGTAAAGAATGAGCGAGCAGAAAGTTCTTCTCGATGGTAATCCCGTCATCGATATTACACAGATGATCACGTTCCAAACACGTGCAACCCTATTCGTGGATATTGTATTATTAATATTTTGCACGAACTCCGAATCGGGAAGCTGATATTTGAAACTTGTAGAATCATTCTATATTTAAATAATTATCAAGAAAAGAGACCGATATACTTAACGATTATTTCTTGCTATAAAATTAAATGAAACTTTCTTTCCATTTTACTCCACTTTCAACCTCAACCTGCTTTACTTAAAATTCTAGCAATATCCTGCAATGGTTAAATTCCAAAACCAAATTATTTTAGGATTTTTACGTCCACTTTCATACAATTTATTATTAAATATGATATTTTCCAATTTCGAGAAATCACAAAATACCAACTAATATCCTTACGCAGTTCTCCATTGTCTCCCGTTCGACGCAAAGTATAATCACCCCTCGAAATTCACCCCAAGCGAACGTTCAATATCTTCGACACGTTTTCACGCAACACCATAGAAAAGTGTCCCCTTTCCCAAAGCTCCCTTTCAGATAAATTCAAATCCTGCTCGCTAGTTTCTCCCACGAATGAAAAAAAGCAGCTCGGCGTTGGTTCCCCCGGTCGGCCGGAGAAGAAATCCTTGCCGTAGCTAGACGGTCTTTCATAGCCAGTCTGAATAAAATTATTATGATAAGACCTCGATTAATTTCAGCCGGTGGAACTCCGGTAGTCGCGCGTAAGCCAGAGACCGTTGAATAGGCTTTCAAGTCGACCAAGGGGATACCGCGGTTCTCTTCTCATCCTCCTCCTTCTAAAAAGGAACGCGAGATTCTTGAATCGTGAAGCCGACCTCGAGACGGAGGCAGAATCGACGGTCATTAATATTGTCGGATTAAACGGCCGTGCGCATTAATCCGGCAAACGAAGACGAAATCCTATTTCACGTCTCGGCGGTGAGCGTCGAGTCGCGTCGCGTCGTCGCGGGAACACAGGGTGTACAAGGGATGAGAGGAGGATACCCTCTTCTTGTTTCGGAATGTCAGTTTCATTAGGGCGTCTGGTCGATCGAGAAAACGATCAAAACGAGATACGGCTGACCGAACGGAGAGGATGAATGGCAGGCAACTCGGTATCAAAAGGGTTTAATTATTTCGGAACAATCGTTAATCATTTTTTCTTTTATCTTCTCGACGCGCCCAGAGATCTGATCTACCGTTTGCCTGTCTTCAAGATCGTATCGATGCCTAATGATTTTATGTATCACGGAAATTCGGAATATTTATGAAATTATCGGAAAATGATTTTATACAGAGAACACGTGCTTAATGGACAAAGAAAATTATTGAACCCGTCCCGGCAAGGGCTGAAACAAGCCGTCACCTCGCGTCGAGGACTTTCGTTTTCTACCTGGCCATGACGCTCATTGTCGGTCGTCATTCGAGTAGTAAAATTAATTCTGTAAACAGTTTATTGTTCGGTGTCGCTTTATAGCAGGACGTGCGAATTGCTTTTACTGCAGGGTACCCAAGACCGTGTCGACGGACAAGTTGGGACCGTGTGTCGCGAGATCGACCGCGTTTCTTATTCCGTTACTTCCTTCAAGAAATTTCACGCTTTTGCTTGCTTACTAGCCAAGGAAACACTATAATAACAAAATAATTTTCATCAGCAATCGAACCAGTATGATCAATCATTCCGCGTCAAATTTATATACAGGAAAACATTTACGAATTCCTTCTACAGGTTTCTATTTTGTGATCGATAAAAATTCCAGCCGATCAAGGTTTCAATCTTTATTATCTCCGAACACGCTTTCAATCGTAGACTCTTTCAAACGTAACAGCAGCAAGGTTCTATTCATCCGTTTCGAAGATATTTCTCAATTTAACCGGCACAGGAGGAAGCTATCCAATTAATCATCGAACCATATTTTTATTAAGTCACGCGTGGGAGCAGGTAATGACGTTGTTGCGTAGCTCGGTTCGCGTTCCCATGAAGAGATCGTGATTACGTATGGATATCTAACGTTAAGGGATACCCTGGTACACCATAGAAAGGAGCCCACACTTTCTAACTCGAATCTTACACCCGTATTTCGATATACAAAGAAAGCTGCCATAAATAAAATTGCCGCTACTACTTCGAAAGATAACAATAACTCGTCGATATTTATAACAATGTCTAGCCTGGATTTCTTAACGCGAACAGAACAATCGGGTAATTAGCGACGGTATAAAGGTGAGCTTCGAAATGCTACGAATTGGTGACGAGTAATATGTTAGAAATTACAATAGAGAAAGAGAGGGAAGCTTTGCATTGTGCATTAGAAATGAAATACGACGTACAGTGAATCGCTTACGAATACTTTTGCAATTGTACCTCTGCCTCGAACACCTGAGTCCCTCCTAATGCCCCTCCTCGACGTGAAATGCACATTTGATCATATTTTATAGTTGAAATGTACATTAGATTATATTTTATAGCTCCGTGCACAATAGGTGTACGAGAATCCTGCTATTCCTCTAAGAATATGATATCACTCTTGGAATGCTGAACTATTAATTAACTCTAAAATTTTGTAATTCTTTTAAATACAGGAAAACTTTGACGTAGACGTCAAAAATAATTTGAAGGTTTTTAAACACGACGATGAATAGACAAATCTCCTTCTTCTTATATAAATACTAATGAAAACAAGATATTTTTAATGACGAACAAGGTTGTTAAATCAATATTTGATTATCTAGCCAAGATTCTTTTTCATGCTAAATGTCTGTCAAAATGAAATTATGGAGACTTTTACAACTGTTAGCATCCTTACGATATTCTAAAGGAATTTTAATCCTGAAATGACGCAATTCATCAGTATTCAAGTAATATTTGTTCCTTTCAAGAATATAATAAATTCATCTTTTTACATTCTATTTCAGCCCGATTTTATTAATCAAAACTCTTTTATTCATATCGTCTCATTTTAGTTTAACGTAGATTACGAAATCCTGCTCCGGTTCTCCTGTTCGATTAACGAACCCAACAATTTTTTCTGTCTGTTCAATAACTCGAGTCTTCTGTTTTGCTAATTTTTATCCTTATGCAACGTCAATCGATTCTTTTCCCATAGCAAGGTATTGACGTGATGCAGGATGTAATAATCCATGGTTGCATACCAATCAAAGTAACTTATCATAACAGCTTTTTATTAAAACATCATTCACCAAATTTTCCCACACTAATTTTTACGTCTTTTTTCTTTTAATTATTTATGCATGTGTAATTTATGGTACCGTTCATCGGTGATTCACGTGGCATTCTACGAACTCCACTATTCCCTAGTGTTTAATTCCCCATACTTTTGATACCCCTTAAATATGAAGCAGATTCTTTCCCCATAGAGTCCCATCAACGTCACAGACAAGAAGATCGGTCGGTGTTCAATTAACGTGATCGAGTCAAGGCTAGGAAATTCTTGTTTCTCTTATTAGTCGCGTTCAGGTTTACCAATGTAACGCTGATCACGCGGGACAGGCATCGCAAGCGGTTATCCGATTGCGAAAAAATCCCGGGCATGGTTCTCACAGGGGATCCCTGGGTCGTCGTTGTTGCGTGTGCGCGTGCCAAAAAAAGAGGGCAACCCGATCTGAAGCAAATGAAGTGCAAATTGAGCAGACCGCGCCGCGAGAGGGCAAAAATCCGCTCGACCAGCTTGCTCCACGTGAGCAAACTCGTTCGGACGTGAGGGGCAACGTGATACTCCTGCGGCGTGGAACAGTGTCGTGCCCAAGTTACTCTTCTTCTTCTTCTTCTTCTTCTTCTTCTTCGACATCCACCGAAAATCGAACACATCGGTCCCGTACGGACTCGCGTGACTCCGGGCGACGATTTTAGGAGAGAAAAGCATGGGAACCAGAACGACTCGCTTTCGAGAACGGGGATCAAGCTGACGGATTCAAGAATAATTTGGCGTGGAAAGACTGCAAGTTTGTTTAAATTCAGTTTGAAGCAGGGGTTGGAAGATCGAGGATTAATATAATTCTTTGGAGAAGATGAAGATGAAGTAATCTCTAAGGGAGGAAAATCGGCTATTTTCCAAAGAAAACTTTCTTCATAATGTTCTCTGCGGGAAGTTCAAGGTATTTGTATTTAAACGCAAAACACTATGGAAAATTGAATTAAAAAGAGAAGCGTACGAAATAAGAGATAAATCACGAGGAAACGATTTGACATAAAATGAAAAGTAGATGTCGGGGGTAACGAGGAAATGATGACAAATCTGCGGCGCAACATATCGGGGATATCTTTTCGTCATTTGGATGATGAATTGATAACTGATCCAACGTTTCTATTATTTATCAAAAATACAGGGTGTCCTATGAAAGTTTCGTTCAAAAATTTTAAAACTTCCCGTGAAATTTGCAACAAATCGAATTAGAGAGATTCGAAACATTCCATATAAATTACAGATTGGAAAAAGGAGGAAAATACACAAATTCTAAAAATAAATTGTGCAGCCAGTTTCGTTTCGGCTACGCAAATTGGGTGGCGTTTGTATTTATTCACCGCCTATAAACATGCTGTATTTACATCGAAATTACGGTAGAATTTTACGAAAGAGAGAGAAAAAAACAGTGTCGCTTGCGTGCTCATTAAAAAGTACAATGCGCATAAAAAAAAATTCTCGTTCACGGCGCGAATCCTCGCTGCAAATGATCGTGAAAGTGCGCGCTCGTTGAAATTCCAGACCGCGTTTATCGTTCGAACGAGGCTGTAAAAATAAAACCGTGCCGAACAAAATTTACAATCAATGCGCCGGAAGTGGTATCTCGATCGGCGTTGCGACAATGTTTTCGTGGAGTAATGTGCATTCGACAAATAAAACAAAAATCCCGCGAGACAATTTAACGACGATTTAATTCGACTTGGACAAATTTCTCTCGAACGAAAACGCGATCTGCGACAATATTACTCTCTCGACCTCGTTTTTTTCGGTATTCCTTTCTGGAACGCTTTCACGGATATCAAAATCATTCGGAAAAAATGAATGAAATCGATACCAGGCGATGAAAGAAACGAATTCGATCATTCACGACTTAACAGACATCGAATTCAATGAAAAGGTTTCCATTTTTTTTTGCAGATTGCACAGCTCCTTGAATTTTTCACTGCGAACTTTTTATTCAGAGAAAGTTTAAAACGAGTGCCATGAAGGGTAGTACCGGGTTATTGAACACAAATGGTTGATTTCCAAACATAAAACGTCTGACACGATTTCGTGACATAAAACGCTCTGCGAAACAACGTTCGGATCGTATCAATTTAAAGCTGGGTAGTTTCATGAAAATGACTGAATAAATGTTTCATTAATGCTGTCGATTGCAGCAATCAAAGTGTTAAATGTGGAGCATTTAATGATAATGTCACTATTATTACAATGATTACTTAATAATTAATGATTTCCTCCCAATAAATGTGTCGAGTATGCAAATTGAACGTACGAAATTGACTTCGCCTAATTAACATAATGTATCGTGACAATTTAATCAACCCAAGAGGTTTCCAAATTTCTTAGAATTTTATTTTCCACCGAACGAACAAGGTCTTGATACGTGCATCCAATAATTAATGATTTCTTTCAAATAAATGGGTCCAATATGCAAATTAAATACACGAAAACTGACCTCGATTAATCAACGCAATGTATCACGATTATTATGTCCCTTTTAATCGATTCGAAGGGTTTCCAAAGAGCCTGGAATTTATTTGCCATCGAAAGGATAATGTCACAGGACACGCGACGGCGCGTGCCGATGTCCTGTAGCTTTTTAAACGGTGGACGGAGGGTAACCCCTTGAAAAATACAACACGCCACAAAAAAAAAAGGTGTATTCGAGCGGGTTAAGTAGAAAGGATCGCTGATCACCAATAAAAGGGTTCAGAGACGCCGGCAATTGCGTTTCTACAATCCTTTTTAACCCAGCCACCGCGAGTTAAGCTGCCTGATTGTCGATGAAAGGGTGAACAGATATTTGCAACCCTTTTACAACCCCAAGACACCGGCGAGTTTCAAGAATTTTCTGTGTTCCACCGAGTGAAAGTCGAAAAAAAAGAAGAGCCTCGCGACCAGCTTCGCCTCAGAATCGTTTTACGATAGCGAAGATGGTAAAACGGGGGAAAAAAGTGCTGTTAAAAAAGTACCCTTAAGGCTTTGGTCCCGTGAGAAGGGTTTACAATATCTCGTCCTCGCGATTTTTAAGCTTTACGAGAAGGATTTTCTCTTTGAACACACCTACACCCCTTTTACAATCCTTACGAGCTTGACCCTTCCCGGCAGGCTTAAGACTTTTTATGGGTTTATTACCATCACCGGTACGACGTGGCGTACCTTCCAACCCCTTGAACGATGGTAGGGGATGCTACGTTCACGAAGAAATATGGTAGTTGGAAAGAAACTTGTGGTTTCCGAAGATATTGCTATACTGCCGAACTCACCCCTACAGGCTACCCTTCGACGACGCTTCACGTTTTTTCGTCCACGAGCCAAACGAGCGGCTTTATGGTGGCCAAATCTTCCCTGTTTACCTGTTCTCTAATGTCGAGATGGTGTTGAAATATTTTTTACGACCACCAAGCCATGTCGTTTCCTCGAATTTTCTCGTTTATGCTTTTTAATCAGACTCTTTTGTTACTTGCATCTTTTACGATGCACGCGCAGCGTGATTCTAAGCAAAATTCTTATTTTTCTTTGATGGTTTTGTTTACAATTTATTTTTTGAGAAGTAAAGGAGTTCATTAATTAAATTTTCTGTTTTCTACAAGAGCAACACGTGTCTAAGTATGCAAGGGCTGTTAAAACACATCATTTCACCGAATGGTGTACCAAGGTTCCCCATGAAATCAACTCCAGATATTTAACCATGGCCGAGAGAGACCGTAAAGGGTATGGACAGGCACACCCTTCCCCCATCCATCAACTTTACGACTGCTATTTGCAAATTTTCCCTTTCGCAAAGGCTTCAGCAACTGCCAAGGACGGCCGTCTGCGTTTTACGATTTAACCCTAATTAAAGAGGTAAGCGGCCGACCGTGGCCTCCGTTAGTTTCTATAAGTACAATATTTGGCAAACATCGATGCCTATCGTGGACATGTCCATTCACAATGAAAGTATTTCCAACCACTGATTCTCGGTTTCTGAACATTTCCACGAACCTATCCACAATATTCTATACTTTTCCCTATAATAATGAAACTAATTAAAATTGTGAATTTAATTAACAATTGAAGAGGAAACCTTCTGATTTCTAATTACATGGAATTATACAGTACATCGAGGTTCTTATTTTTATTTTAATAACCAGGTAATAGAAAACCAAAATTTTAAATTTAAATGAAAGTAACTTATTTTTTTGACAGCCGGTTACGGGGGAAATCCGTACTTATTTTTCCTTGTTTACATAACGAAGCAGAGAACTGATGGAACGTGAAAGGAATAGTAAATACCTCCTTCGCACGTACGATTTTAAATTTCTTCGAAACTTTCATAAGAAAACTCGATTTAATATCAAGTTCCTTGTGTTTGTATAATGTTTCTCGTTTGCATAATCGAAACGATGCTCGATTATGAAACAAATTTCTGACTGCAGATCACGTCTGCCTCCTACAATTGAGAATGATTCTCTTAATGAGCTGACGCAAGCGGCGCGTAATAAACGAAATAATTGCCTCGATTATTGCACGTAATAATTTCACCCAAAGGAAAATGCCACGCGCCTTCTAACCCTTTCCTTTCACTCGGTTGACCGTTAGGAAGGTGTAACCCTTTCGTGGATATCCGGTTTTAGGTAATGATCACCGGGGTTAGGATAAACCCTTTCACCATAAAGATTACATAGATTTGGATTTCTTGGATTTCAGTATTTATCCCCTCTTTCTTCCTTTTTCGGGAATTTATACAAAGTAATTAATCCTTTAAAATAAAACCTTCATAAAACAAAATATTCTCGTTGAATTATTGCTTCGATAAATATTGCGATTAAAATCGAACAAAAATTTATATGTGAATATTTTATCGAATTGAAAGAATTAATGTCGAATTTGTTTTCGTAAAATATTCCACAGAAATAGCAACAATTTTCTGGTAACAGCAGGTAGCGTTTCAGCTACAAAATTCTAAAATTCGCCAGACAACCCTTTCGTGCGCTTAATGACGGTCTATCGGGCGGGTCGATTTTTTCATCGAGCACCAGGAAAAACTTTTTTCCGCCAACCATCGTTTCCAATCCGAAAAAAAAAGAAACATTTTTTTGTTCACGAAACGAACATGGTTTTTTTTACAGTTCGATGCGCGTTTATTGAGCCGTTGATTTTTTACGTGGCACGTTTTGTTAGCAAAAAATCAAAGTTGAAAAAAGGAGAAATTTTTCCGGGCACGGTTGCAGAAGCAGTTTTTCCAGGTTTGTTTGTACAGACTACACAGAGAAATACGAGCACCCTCGTTACTTACCCACCGTAAACACGATCATACCGTGACTTGCCGGTTCAAAACGTTTGTCCGCTCCTGAAAAATGGTGTCCAGCAATTTTTTCGTTCTGACCTTACCCGACCAGTTTGAAAAATGACGGTGGAAGCGTTGCTTTTAATCTCCTCCTTGAGCCGACGTGTCTCCTCGTTCCAGCAACCTGAAAAAAAAAAATGACCTATGTTTAGTTGTGTTCCATAAAGAATTTCAAGGTGCAAAGCGAAATAAATAACGAACCACAGATTTTCAAATAAAGAAATCTGAAAACCTGTTGGAACTGTACAAAATCAAATTTCCGGACAATCGAGCTCCAACAACAATAGAAAAAAAAAAGAAATGGATTAACCATCGTTTAAATTGAATCAGAGTTCCCAATTTCATTGGGCCGACGTGTTCGTTCCCAATTTCACCGGATCGACGACAGGCGTCCTTATCAACGCACGCTATCCGAGCTGAGTTTCTCTACGAAACGTCAGTATCGATTGCTCGTTGAAACGTGACGTTCTGGTTCCGCTGTGGGTTCGTCCGAAAAATCGAGCAGCGAAAATTGCACATGCCATTCCGATCCTATCGTCGTATATTCGAACTGTTCGATTGGCAGCCCCGGGCGGCTCATAAAATTGGCACGAATCGTGCAGCACTTGATTCGTCCGTGTGCGCTCGTGGTTGTTCTGCGTGATTGACAGCCCAACAATTTCGCTCTATTATACGTTAGGCAAATAAAGGGACCTAGTTCCCCTGATATACCATATGTAAAATAGCCTTCGTGTTAAATATAATAAAATTTTTAAATTTATTTGAAGCGTACTGTATGCGTTTGAAAATCATCCCCTTTGTTCAAAAGGCACTTCTAATGAAAAATTTAGAAATTTAAATTTCGTTTCTTCTAATTGAAATTACAAACAGCTTCGCCAAAATCTCGGTATAATTTAAGGCAATTACAAATGGCTCGTTTCGAAAGTCGTCTCGCGTTTTCGTCGTTCTTAGATTCAATAAAGGAAATTGGCCACGGCTCGTGCACTGAATTGCTCCGCGTAATGATCGACATAAAAATAGTGCCTGTTGAAATGTTGCTCACGAAAGCAAGCTGCAATTCCATGGAAACAAGGTTTTGTTCGGCGCTTAGCAACGCGTTTAGGATGCATTTCGGTTTGCCGGACGTCCTCCTTTGCAGCAGCGAAAATTTGATAATGATCCAAAAAGATGAGAAACGTAAGACGATGGACGAAGAAAGGGTACGGTTTGCCTTTCAATCCTGCGGCGAACAATTTACCGAAACGAGAATTCTATTACATTCGCGTGCTTCGAAATTGATTGGACAATGTCGATTTTACTTTTGATGGACATGAAAGGTTTGTGAATGGAATATAGCTTGAAGGAAGGAACCGATTGTTAACGTCATAAAGCAATACCTTTTGTATTGGTTTATACAAGAATTTAAGTGATGATAAATATTATTAATTAAATAATATTCTGTAATTTAATAGACTGATATTCAACTGGCAGAGTTGATTTTCTGTTAATTAATTCAGCTGGACAGAATGATTTTAAACTGTATACCAAGGTAGAGTAATTAATCCTGAAATGGCCATTTATGAAATTGAAGCAAATATTTGTCAGAAAGTTGTAAACTACGAGGAATTACGTTTACTCAGAAATGCCCTTCCAGTTGTTTAATTTAACTTCTGAATTATTGCTTGTTTCGTACAGTTTTATTGGAACAGTTCAGTATATTTGTTTTATGATGCTTTTAATACAGTTTATTCTTTCAAACGCAAAGCAAGTGGATTTATATATCGTTGAAAAATAAACACCCCGATGCGATGGCATAACGCGAATGAAAATGTCTACCACCAACAAAGGGGAACAATTTTATCAAAATGAAGGAAGAAAAATTGCAAAAGCTCGTTTATATTGGAACACTCTGCGCTTTATTTTCACACCCTACCTGTAACTACGATAAATTACCATGAAACAACGACCGACACTGCGGTACAGGAACGTTTTATCGAAAACGAGAATCGAGGTTGTTCCATTTTCAGCATCCTCCACTTCGATGCACGATTACTACCCTACACCAAAATACGTGTGATGTGTACAGAGGGTGAGATATTACAGCATACCGTCTGAAATTCAACGATTCTTAAATTAAATAAAAAAAATATACGACCCAATGAAAAATATTTTTTATTGTTTAATTCTGTGTTTCTTTTCAAGGAAACATAAACACTGATGAATCCCTGGGAACATCCATAAAATACCCAACAATTTTCCAGAATAATATAACACCCCTCTGTACATCCCTCATTGTCCACCACTTTTGTTTCATTTGCAAAGTATAATAAAGCCAAGGGGGTAAAAGTGAACAGACACCCAAAGCTGATACTTTGACGCGAGAGAAGCGGATATTAATGTCAGTTTTGCTGCGAGCAAAACGGATGACGCATTGCGAACGCTTTTATCCGACCACCAGCCGCGACGAGCGTAATCCACCGGCACCCCATAAAGTTAATGAGTCATACCGGATTCATGGGGCCTGAAGACGGTCGCTACGCCAGGTATACGTCTAAGTCGGTCTAATAAGTTTCATGGAACAACGTTATGAAAAGAATTTCGCGTTTCGGCTTCTAATTATTATCGTTAAGTCCTGGGGTATTTCGAAAGGAAGAATAATTTCGAGACAATTGGGAATTAAACGTTTCTTGGAAAAAAGGGAATTAAAGCGGCTCTGTCGCGTACCACGAGGCGATTCTTTTTATCGAGACACTGTATTAAACACGCGACGTGCTGTTCGGTTGTTCGAGATAAGTCAAATTCGGTCACGATTCGAACTGGTACGTGGTTCATGTGACTGGCTGAAGATTAGGTTGACAGATAAGAACGATCGGTGGCATTTTCGCCGAAAAATTTACTCGATACGCTTGAACAATGCTCGCGCAGAAACACGCGGCTCTTGATTGCTGTCAATCCTTTAATACCGGGTGTTAGAGATAATATTTTGACGAAAAAGTACAGGGTTTTTCAAAAGAGATTGTATAGCCCGGATACTGCAGATTCTCCATAAGTCGAAATAATAATTTATAATGTAATGATTATTATTTTAATTAACTCGTATAGCGTATAAAGCTTGCCCCTTCATTTTGGAAGATCCTGTATAAAAATCAATATACGAGAATCGGTCGAGCAGTTAATTTATTGTAACTTTTGCAATCAGTGGGAAAATTTCAACCTTTCGTCAACAGGTATTAGCAATGATCGTCAATAGCATGTTTTACATTTTCATGTAAATGCGAATGGAAATGTTGAAAATTACTATGACGAACGCTGATTGTGTGTCGAGCGATCGGAGCAATTTCAATGTGGCTCGTAGAACATGGCAAAATTTATAGAGAGATTAACACCCACCGTGCGTAATATCAAAGTATTACGATCCTTATCTGTAAAACGCTTAGACGTATCTCTGACTCATAGAGACTCGAGGGAATATTGAACGTTCAATTGGAAAACATATACAAGAATCGTGACACATTATATTTACATTAATTACGTCATATTTAAATGTCTAAAAGTATTGCTATTCAAAAATTGCAATTTTTTCAAAAATCAATAAGAATATTTCATTCATATTTGAAATGTTGAATTAATTATTAAAGTATAAGGAAAAGTTTTGCCAAATATTTAAAAATAGTAATCAATACGTAGAAAAAAAAGAACGAATTTAAATAAATTTGTTTAAACATTTTGATGGTTCTGTAGAGATTGAATGTGCCGGAGATTCAGTGAAAAAACCTACGGTGGTCTCCGACAGATGGAAGCACACTATCGGTGCATCTCTTCTACTGATTCCGCTATACCTAACATCATTTTCTATACTCCCTTATCATCCTAATCAATTATGCAGTCGCATCGTTATCATATCATGTATGTAAATGATAACTTAATTAAATAAATAAAACGAAACAAGAGAATGCTGTCATTAATTTCTAACATTTATAAGCTGCATCTAATTGTTTCGCGAACAATTAGATGTCGCGAGTAGAAACGTTTATCATTGATCAGACATCGTCGAATTATGGGCGTACCCTAAAATTTTTCCACCAAAATGTATTTTAGATGATTTGAAGTGATAAGAGAAAATCTACAAGAGTCGTTTAAAAGACAATAGAGGAAAATATAGGATGGCCCTAATTAGATTTCTCCTAATTAATATATCTCTACTGCAATACTTATCAAATTCCTATTTTAAAAAATACTACAAACTCCCTAAATAAATCCCAAATTATTGTGAAATATCGTGGGTCTAACATCATCATCCAAAGAAATATCTCGAAAGTGCCGCTCCCTGTTCCACCCACTGAATGCACCTCCAAATGCATTCTACGGTTCCGCGAAGTATCCGATGCACTTGAGGCATGACTCAATTCCCGCGTACTGTCTAGTGCACTCCAATTACATCTTTGATACGTCTACGAGGTAGTGGGTGCGCGGCAAATGCATCCTCGATGCATCGAGAGCCAAATGCACCGACGGGCGCGGCGGCGATTTTCCACGAGCGCCTGATGCACTCTCGAGAGTGTATTCGGGCTTAGGGAGGCTACAGGTATTCGCCTCCCCGTCACGCCACACACTTTTTCTCCCCCACGCATTCCATCGGATCGAGTGGCCCCGGAGGGCCACGACCCACGCGCCGCGACGCCGCCGCGCCGCTTTGGCGCTCAAAGTCGAATGACGATCGCGCCCCCACCACCCACGCAAGCGTCGCACGCGGCACGCTCGTCCTCGGCTCGATCCCGTGGTGGGGGCTACGGTTTAGCCAATCGGCGCCTGTTCGTCGTACGCCGCGTCGAATCTCGGTCACGTGATTGGCGGCCGCCGATTCTTCCTCTCTCTCGCGGCTACAGTAGAACAGCATCGTTCTTTGAGGTTATGTCGCCTCTCTCCCGGCAATGTTGCACTCTCCTGCTTCACCCTTTGCAACATTGTCTCCCTTCGTCCTTTGCCGATCCAACTCCCACCCTTTCCACTCCCTACTTCTTCGTTCCGTCTCTCTCGTTCGCTAGCTAAGATCCTCGTCGCGTCTACCGAGCTTCTACGAACTTCTGGGCTTTCTCCCTTCATCCTCCTGTTTCCTACCCTTTGTAGGGCGGCGGAGTTCAGCCGCTGAAATACTTGGCTGGCTTCGCTCGGCGCCGGAACCATCGACGCGGCACCGCTGATTATCTTTCCACGAGCCTTTGACACGTCTGTGCTCTCAGCTAGAGATACTCCCTAGATACCGAGGGAATTGCCGTACGAGCTGATTGAAGTAACACCACGACGTGAATCGTTGCCGAACAGACGTGTATTTTCGCAGTGACGGCTCTTTGCATCGAGGGAGTGCTGGAAATTTGCGATAGGATGTTCTTCAGGGAGGATAAACCCTGCTTCGATAACGTCAGCTCTTCAAACGAAGTAGATAACTTCTTGAAAGTAATCCTTTAATTCCAGATTGCTTGCGTTTGTTGATTATTTACGTACCACGAGTGGAAGGAATTTCATGCTTGCGACTTATATTTTATACTTGCTCGGATAGACGAATGGAAATTCAGTATGGCATAATCAGAATTCCGGTTGCCTTAAATCAACGAGCATGTGAGACCGCGAGACCACGATAAGCACACCGGTTCTATCCAATCGGGTATCAATTACGAAGCGGTTGCACGGTATCCGTGGAATACGTATCCGCGTTTCGTGCCGGGCATACGTGCACGTATGCGCGAGATAAATGCCGCGGCGTGCGTTTAATCGGTCGCACAAGTAGAAAGAGTAATTTCGAAAGAGGCAGGGAGGGAGTAGGAGGCACGTGCCAGTGGTGCGCGCGTGCGTGCGTTCAGTCCGCGCTCTCGACACACGGTGGCACTCGGCTATTTTCGAAGAACGTGATATAAGCACCGATGACGTTCGTGGTCGGCCACGTATGTGTGTCCCCGTCTAGAAATTACCATCACCACTTCGATCGCTACGCAACCGGCCAGTCGGTTCTAATGACCTTTCGACGCGCGATACGCGTCACGAGACTAATCGCCTCTCCCGGGGAAAACACTGCAACCCATTGTTTCTTATCGCCTCTGTCCGCCGATGAATGCGCGATTTTCAACTCGATTCCACTTCTATTCTGACCCATTTTCTATTTTAGTTTCGCGCCCTCTTTCATTCGTTCGCCATTGACTGGCGTCGATTATCCATTGCTAAGTTTCGCGTCTGAATTATCAGGCGTTTGTATCACTGAAAATTCCAAGAAACTGATAACTCATTGGATTCCCGCAAAACTCTTTAAAGTCCTCTATGAAACATTGAACATTCCTAAATGTTTAATCAGATAGGTGTAAAAATTTTTTCCGGTCACGTAAGACATTTCCACAAAACGCAATTCATTTTTCCAAAAACCGCCCCCGATGATACTTGACGAAAAATTCGATCGATCCGGAGGAGTCGTGTAGAAGAGCGTAGTGGGGGGTTCGCGCGAGGCAAGCCGCCACGATCGACGGTTCGGAGGAGTGGAAGGGGGTACAAACTCGAGGTGGGGGCTCTTAAAGGCAACCCGGGTGCCGTCCGACCGTCGGAATTCGATGGTGGAGGGAAGTCCAGGTTAAACCGTCACGCGCTATCCCCTCCACCGGACTCGTCGGTTTTTCCCCCCACCCTTAAGGTGGCAGCGCCTCCACCGGGCATTCCATCGGGTGGCACGCTTCGACGAGACGACAGAAGACGTTCGTCGTTCGTTCAGTCAGTCGTGCTCTGACGCCCGTCCCAAGTGGTCGTCAGAGTTCAGTGAGTTCAGCTAAAGCGATCGAGCCAGAGACTAGCAAGAGACACGGTCTCTTTTACTAAGTTCTCGGCCAAATATATCAACACAGAGACACTATTTCGTCGTCCTCGTTCTGTTAGTAACACTTGGATTACGCGCTGGCCACTTCTGGCCAGACATCAGTGAGAACGCACCAGCCAACTTGGATTACCAGTGCAGTGCCACGCAACAAATTGTGCATACGATTTGTCGGTCATCTCTTCGTTCTGTGATACCTGAAGAGTTGACACACGATGGTGACCGGAGTGGGTGCCACGATGCCAACCGGCGGTGTCACGGTCGGTGCAACACCACCGGCGCAACACGTGCCCCAAGAGGCTGGCCAACCCACCGCGCAAACCACCACCACGACTACAACCACCAGGAGATCAGGAGAGAATCGACGGGTTAGTGTCTTTGACAAAGTCCTAGCTCATTTTCGGGGGGGTCGATTCGTTGTCACGAGACACCTAGTCTCGTGAGGTCTGATGATGATCACATCTTAGAGGTCTAAGGTTTAAGTTTCGTGATCCAGAATTAAAATTCAAAGACAAGTTCCACAGTACGATTGTACAAGTTAGTACATCTGAACATGTCTTTGGAATTGAGTTGAAATTTTAGGGAGGAATATATTGTAGTATGTCCAACAAAGATTGGATAGAATTAGCTTTTTCTTTAGCGACACAAAGGCAACAGAAAATTGTATTCACCTAGGACTGTTGTCCCAGGTTCATAATGATCCTTTAGAAATAGAACAGGGAACCGAAGTAGCCCGACAGTGTGTTTGACCTGGCGATTCCTTTTCTGTTACAGAGCAATAAACCGATCATGGAAAAGCGGCGACGAGCCCGCATTAACAACTGTCTAAACGACCTGAAAACCTTGATACTGGATGCCATGAAAAAAGACGTAAGTATTATATCTTTGAATTCTTCACACGTCCCGTTTGCAATGATTTCTCACGTTTCGATCGTAAACCTGTCCGTTCTTCTCATAATTTTTCACTCGGAATTCGAGCCAACTCGAACCCTTACATAATCGAGGAATCCTCTTTCTGATTACAGCCGGCAAGGCATTCGAAACTGGAGAAGGCGGACATCCTGGAGATGACGGTGAAACACCTAGAAACTCTCCAGCGTCAACAAGTTGCCCTGGCCGCCGCGACAGATCCGAATGTGTTGAACAAATTCCGAGCTGGATTCACGGAATGCGCCGGTGAGGTTGGCAGGTTTCCCGGTCTGGACGCCTCGGTAAAGAGACGTTTGATGGCCCACTTGGCCTCATGCCTTGGACCGGTCGAAGCTAGCAACAACAACGCTCAGGCTACGAATCAACAGCCTGTCCAACCGGCGCCACCGACCACGCAGCTCCAAGTGCACATTCTACCTCAAGTGGACGCGACACCAAGGATCCAGGTGCAGCAATCGAACGGAATCTTCTTCACGAACGCCAACGGCACGGGTCTTCAGTTGGTCCCGACCAGGTTGCCGAACGGAGACATCGCCTTAGTCCTCCCAGCCGGAGCTAAAGCGACCCCAGTCACGTCTCCAGCGACCTCCCCAGCACCGACATCGCCTCTGCCAACTCTGATCCCGATTCCTCAGAGAACGGCCAGCACGGCGTCGGCATCCTCCTCGTCTTCCTCGGCTAGCTCGACCTCCACGTCAGCGGCGAGTCCTATCGCCTTCGAAGCACCCCCAGCGGCGTACAATACCGGCAACAGCCACAGGGATGTCGCGACATCCCCGGCTAGCGGTTACACCACCGACCCAGAGTTCGACCCCCGTGTCTACAGCCCACCTCTCCAGAAACCTCTCGCTCTGGTGATGAGGAAAAGCGTGGTACCGGAGATCGAGGACAAACCATGGAGGCCATGGTAAAGAATTACCGACCCGGTCTGATCCTAAGGTCTTGCTGAATATCGAGAAGCAGCTGGTCGCGAGTGATAATGACAATCTCGAGTGATACATAGAACGACTACGAAGGACACACGTGGTTCGGTTAGTCGTTCGTCGAGCCGCGATTTATACCGCGGAACACGGATCATTGTTCCTTACACGTATCGCATTAGGAGTCAGGAGTGCGGTTGGGATTGGAAGGTGTCCTGCGAGCTAGGACATCTCGAGCCAGGATCGTGAGTTCGATAATTCCCGAGTGTGTGCAGTCGGCCAGTAGCCTATGAGGCAGTGCCTTATACAGTGCCTTGTAAATAATATTCTATGATCGTTAAATCGAGTTCGTCGTAACAGCCGGAAGAATGTAAGGATCCTTCGTGTCGTGTACCATTTCTTTACGCCTTTCGTTTTCTCGCGCCTCCCGTCCCTTCTTTCTGTTTTTCGTATTTTTTTTTTTTTTTCTTTCATTTCGCTCCCTTCTTTCGTTTGTACATATTGTTAGACGGATATTGTATTTTAAGTGCCTTACGCAACAAGAATCACCGAGGTCTTCCATTCTGTTTCTTGTACGTAAAACGCCAAGCGAGTGTTGTGTACCGTGTTATAAGTACGAGAAACCCTTGTAACTAACGCGAAAAATGCCTAGTTTGTAGTTTTAGTTTAGCCAAGACGCGAAAGAGAAAGAGAGAGAGATTGTGTGTGTGTTTGAGAATCGCGTGCGTTATGATCGTCTTAATTTATATTTATATGAGTGCAGAGAAATGAAATTTATAATTCCTCTCTATTGTGAGAATAGAAAAGATCGACGCTTATCACTGCAAGAGCATCAAATAAATATTGATCTCTTTGTGAAAACCTAACACTGTCTTATTCGTTCAATTATTTTTTCAAAAATGATCCTACCAAAAGTATCCTTCCAAATGTTCATTCTAACAAACTGTTCTAATAATATTGAAGTACAGTTTATCTGGAAAGCCTCAAAGTTGCAGTTCATTCGTAGATATAATTTTCATTCGACTATACGAGTTAAGAAAATAATAGCAATATGCAAATCAGGTGATTCAGAACCGTCTGATTGCTACATCCACGCTGTTGCAGCTCAGAATCGGGACTGAGCGAAGGTACAAAGCCTTCTCCGCCGAGGTGCTGCCACCTAAAGGAGGATATCGAAGGTTCCCCCAAGTAGAACCGGTCCACCAGACCCCTTTCCAGGCCCAGTGAGGCCCGGCGAGGCCCGAAATCCATCCCCACTCCCAGCTAGGCCGAAAGCAACAGTGTCCAAGATCCTGCTGCCCTCTACTGTCAACTCGTCGAACACCTTAATGCCCTTAAATCCCCCGATTTCTCGCCCTTTCCCTTCTCGTCAGTTAACAGAGGGCGCCTCACGACCGATCACACGGTTTACGTAATAAATTGGCGATCGAAGAAACGAGGCTGGATTAGAAATTATCAGACAGCATTAAAATCTAATCTCAACAATGGCTCCCCTGTCGCTCGCGATAACCGATTATCACCTTTGACTTTCTCTCGCAATCGACTATGAGTAATTTTCCAGCGAACGATCGGAGCTCGCTTCCGGCACCGGAAAATTCTTGAAGACGAACCGGCTAAAAATATGTGTCACCGGTCTGTGAAAGCACATCACTTTCAAGAAGCTAAATTTATTGCCACCTCTGCGACCGTTCTTCAGGATCTGTCGTATCGGACATTCAAAAATTTGCAAAACATCCGCGTAGAATTTATTTTCTTGACGCTCGGCTTCGAGGAAACTATAGAGACTGCATTTTTTACAACTCGCGTTACCGCAACGATCCTCGCTTTTGCAGTGCAATTTTGCGACGTAAACGGTGGCGAACGCGTTCAACGGCAGCACCTTATCGTCTATGATCGTAAACCCAGATCACGGGTCAAAGTAAATATCGCCATCGAGCAAGTAGTTCACCTTTTCTTCGCAAAGACATCCCACGATTTCCATTTTTCCGTACTGGATTGCGATACAACGACCTCCTCCATTGCCATCTGACCCCGTAACCACGGGTTTCCACAGCCGGCTATGAAAATTCTGATTTTATGCCGTCTCGTGAATTGCATAAGCGGCGCGCACAGGAGCTAGAACTCCTAGTTATCTGCGCGGCGTCGAGTCGGTTATCTTTCGTTACGTAAAATCTTCAGACAAACAGGTCTCACGAGATATACCACGAGGTCTGATCGGATTCTCCTCCCCTAACCTCTCACGTACCATTTTCATAACGGCACGAGTTCTACAACCATCCCGTTGGTACAACAACGAGCATGGTAGTATTCCCTAGGAAAAAATGGCAATACAGGGAAAGAAGACCCTTCAATTCCTGGGTAGTCTTTGAATAGTGTAGCGTAGTGATTGGCGAAGCTTCGTTTCCCTATAACGCCATTTTTTCACTAGGAAAGGCCTACCATGCTCGGTACTGTACGTGTCGAAACGCGAAAGCGTAATTACGCCTCGGTTGCCGGTCTGGCCAGCCAGTCGGTTCAGGGAAACGTTCTTTATTTATTAGCCTCGACCCGGGCTGACTTTAATGGTCATTAGGATGATAATCGAGCCGCATAATTTAGTAGGTAATTTAATTAAATCGCGTGGCTGTTCGTGTCGCTGGCCATTATCCGTGTGGCGAAAAGAAAATCAAATAAAAGAAATCTGTCCTCCGTTTTGCTGAAAGCAAACGAAATCCTTTCTACTCTTTTGTACGCGCGGAGGAGATCTTTTGTTCTGCTCGAGGAGGCAGCCTTTTCCACGAGGTTGCTTCTAAAATTGACAATGCCGTCGGTTCGCGTCGCAACGAAAAACACGTCAGCTGCGCAAAAAGCAGGCAACGTGTTCGCTGATTCGTAAACACGCGCGAGTTTATACTGCTGGCTACGGTTGATAATTATTCAAATGCGACAATTAATACGCAAATTCCAAGATTTCGACTAGTTTCTGCTTAAACAGGTGAACGAGACTCGCTTGTGCAAATTGAAAATGTGTTAAACTGTTGGGAACAGACGGAACGATGAATTCGCAAGGTTTGTCGAACAAGATAAAGCTGAAATATTTTATTGCATCATCCGTGTCTCGTTAATTTAATTAAATATCTTGATAATGTAATTTATTGGAATATTCCAACGACGTCAATACGAATGGTCATTTCATCTTCTGTTGAAGGACCATTGGGCACAAATGAATCCCGCCTTTATTGACTTGAATAACTACACACTTCCCAAGTTTCATGGAAATGGATGAATATGCAACATAGGATAAGTCCGCCAGGAATTTACAGTAATTATTCCGTCAGAATGACAAGTGTTCCGAGTCCGTTCACGTGGAGAACGGTGAAAATTCAGTCGGACCAGTGGAAACTCTAGGTATTCCCCTTTTCTCGTCCAATCAGCTGATTCCTAGAACCGTACTCGCGTCTACTAGTTTGCCGCATCGAGTTGGCTCGTTGTACGGTCGCGGTCGCGTGGTTTCAAGGACAAGGCAAGGTTGACACGCGCCGCCACTCGCAAACAGCAAGTGGGGGGTCCCGGACTCGATCTCATTCCCTCCCTCTTCCTTTTCTTCTCTCTTGTTCACAGCATCTCTCTATGCTTCGCTGCGTATCCCCCACGCTCGCGAGCCGCGTGCGCTGCTCACTGTACCCGAGCCCCAAGCCCCGAGCCCCGAGCTCGCCGCGCCTCGTCAATCTCTTGTTGATAAGTGCTATCCGGTGACACGGTACCAGAGCACGCGATCGTTATCTCGAGTCCGCGGAAAAATGCTGCGAAGCCTTCGGCTTCCTACGAGTCGGTTCCGTTGCCTGGAACGAGAGGAACGTGGCGAGACCCAGGCTCTTACGACTTGGAAAGGAGACTCAACAAGAGAAGTAGAAGACGATGTTTGGAGTTTCAGGGCGCCACTGTTTATCAGGAGATAAAGCTCCGTTGGTGGTGATAGAAAGTGTAACATGGGAGGGGAAATAGTTGACCCTATCTACTTAGGATTTTCTTTTTAATGGCTCTGCTCAGTAGATTCAATTGATATACTGATTTTATATGATAAAATTTGGTGAACTTGTATTATAGAAAAAGCGGATAATATGTTGGAAAATTCAACATTTTAAGAAATATTTTTTCTGACACGGTTAGTTTCGAAATCAGAGGAAGAACTTTTTTTCTACAAAATCACCTGAAATTTTATTTAGTAATGTAAAGAAATGTTGAATAATAATTTCACAAATAAGGGAACAAAAATCCACTTCACTTCAGAGCCGGAGTCTGCCTACTGATGCGCGGTCTGACCACTGGCCCTATTCTACTTACGCGCCGCACGCGAATAAAGCGTTGTTCAAATCAGTGGAAACTACTGACCTAAGCTACTTAGAAGAAACGATCCCGAACCCGGAAATTCCAAAAATGATGAAACTTTGTGAATATGTAGAGAATGTCCTTCTGGTTAAAACGCAATTTTCGTTTGCTGCCCTTTTTCAGTCTAAGGGGGTGAAAATCACCCTTAAAATTTCGGCCGTTTTAAGTTTCTTTTCATTTTCTCTTAAATAAATTATCGGATTTATCTCGATTGTCCAAGGGTTGAATTCAGCCTGCGAATAAATCAGACGGATTTCGAACGCCATAAACGTGTCGGAGGGCTAAGAGGAGCCCTCGAAGGAACGAGTGCACCCGTCGAAGATTAGCCGTTTGTCCTGCCTCTCACGTACACGATCGTCTTCGAAGTTTTTTCCGGGGCGCCGTTTATCGTGCAGCCGTTCGCGAAACGCGAGACGATGCGATCGAACGCGGCCCTTCGACGCGAGCCAAAAGAAGCCGGGCATTTTCGTGCGTTCCACGTGCCAGAGGAATGGGTCGTTCGGGTTTCTTTGGGCGTCGATTTTTGGTCACCGTGCTCGTTGCCCCAAAGACCAGCCGAATGCCACGAACCTTCTGCTCGACGGGCAGCTAACAATAAGATCCTGACGAATGTAAAGTATCGTCTGATCGATAAGAAAAGGAGGAACTTGCATTATTAGATCGCGCGAAATCCAATTGCTAATTTGTATTAGAAAAATGCATTCAACATAATTTGAAATACATAGAAGAAAGAAGTTTACTTCTCATTGTAAATTGACAGCCGGTCTTCGGACAGGGGTATAATTTTGCACAAGATAAGACGAAAATGAAATTGAACTGACGTCAATTGTCTTATCGTCAAATAAAAATGCAAGAAGGAATCCGACGTACATATGCCTCGCGATGACGCGGTAAAACGACAGGCAGATTGGAACAGGAATAATAATACTCGATAAATTAATGATGCAATTAATGGAAAAGCAGCTGACACTTTCTGACGGTTCGTTCTGAAAGCAGTCAGTGTTGGATCACGATTTCAATTCGATGCATGCGCAATACCTTGACTGGTAGCCGTTCGTTCTATCGATGTTTCCCTTCTCTGAATGGCGGTTTTGTATTTCGAGAATGTTAATATGACGAAGCGTCTGCTAACGGCTGCCAGACGCTGAATAATCAAACGGAATACCTAAGCAGCTCAAATTTCTTTCGCTGTTCGGAAGTGAACGATGTTTATTTCGAGGAACGACGAAGTTGGCTAGTTTTTCGAAGCGCGATCAGCAAGTCTCGACCATCGTGAATTGATGAATTTTACCGCATCTCATTAATATTCTATTCCTATTCATTTTTCATACTAAATGATTTCGATGATAAATAGCGAAGAAATGCCCTCACCGGATGTATTCTTCGATTGCGAAAGAGACAGGATTTTTTCGTTTCAACGAAACATTATTCCTCTATTTTAAGAATGGATCAGGCTTACTTACAATGTTGCTTACATTTACATAGGTCGCAGATCGAATCGTATCGATCTACGCCAGTCACGATCTACCATTGTTCCTGTAAAGCTCTCACTCTTTCGTCTGACACTTCGTTCAGAGACCTTGCTCGCCCTGTGTAATCTGCTATTTACATATTTCTGAATGCCCATCCGAGCTGTGAGTCGAGTTGAACTCTTTCGCGTAGGTAGCTACATTGTTTGAAAAATTTCAATGATCCTAATCCAAAACTAAAAAGTTCTTCACAATCACTAATTGTAGGCACCTATCGCTCGCACCCAATCGTCGCCTCCTCGTCTCCCTCTTTGCGAGGAAAACAAGGGTAGATGTTTTTCTTTGTCTCTCCTTCCCCTACCCTTCCTCTTCAATGGTCCCGCATCGAGAACACAAGAATCGTTCCAATTCCCATGGAATCATCAAGGAATCTCGCGTGGGACTGGATAAGGGCGTGCTAGAACACGATCACGGCAATTTAGGTTAATAACGCCGGTGCAAAGAGGAAGGAGAGGATGACGACTTCGTCTTCGTCGCCCTCTTCATCCTCGCGCTCGCGATCATCACGATTACCGTCGATCCAGCTTCCCAGCGGAAAGGTAGCTCTCCCATGCGTATACGTGTGGGTCGAGAAAGCGGAGTTATTTATGAAGTGTACCACGAAGAGTCCACGACCGTGGGGCCGCCTATCTGATGCTCTTATTTCGTTGTTTGCTCCCGACCGCGTAATACTCTCGGGCTAGAAAACCGCGACACGTGCGCTGGCCGCCCGTGCGCTCCGCGTGTTCCGCCAACACGCCACGTGGGTGAGCTCAGGGAGACGCGGACCGGTGCTCCTGACGCGACGGTGAATCGCGGCGAACAATGCGATCTTGTTCTCCGTTGCGAGCTCGAAAGCGATGCTGAATTCCTCGACGACGTCTGGCGGATGAGGAAGAATTTCAACAGAGGCTCGCGAGAACCGAGTAAAGTGGTTCAAAGGCACGCCGAAAGTTTTGAGAATTTTGGACTGATTGTTGAATTTTAGAATTTTGTTTTCTCGAATTTCACCGAAAAATCGAAGTCCAGCCGGGGGGATTGATTTTAAAAATGCGTCGGGCTAATAACGAACGTGAAAAGCCGCCTGTTCAATGCCAAATAAGCCGAAAGCACGCCATTAGCGTATGTAAATATCTCGTTCGGACAGGAATCAATTACCCTGGTCATCCTCCTGCAATGCTCGCGTCGTTCCATGCATAGCAATGAAGTGGAAACACGAACGGGCACAAAAACAGCCCAAGAGCGAGGAGAAGCCACTTAAGACGTAATTGCGCGTAAAGCGTTCGATGATTCCGCGAACCTCCAAGGCAAAGGTGTGAACGCGAGAATTTTAATCTGCTCCCTTTCAAATTAAACGGGAAACTGCCGGTGGATAAGCGCCTTTTAATGGAGGAATTTAATTTGAAATTTTCGGTGGACACCGATCCGCTGACATTTCTCACGATCCAAATTTCGGGGACGATCTATGAACTCGAGCCTGCACTTTCTTACTTTTACGAGACGAAATAAACGAATACAGTCGATTGCAAATTAACATACGTTCTCTGTAGAAAAATAAAGCGTACAACGATCGGTGTTTCAAACCGAACCGTTTGCGTCGTTGAAACGAAAGTTTTATCACTTCTCACGCGAGAGGATAAACGGTGCCACGAGATCTTGATTAACGCAAGGAGGAGGATTTTACGACGCGAGCCAGCATCAAATTCAACGGCTCCCGAGGACGATGCTTATTGGACCAGGTGCGAATTATGTTTGGAAATTGCCCTTGTACCGAGCCTCTTTCGTCAGAAAATTTGCGACGCTTTTACGATCCGTTAAGCAGCCACGAGGTTATTTATTCTTTGCTCCGGCGAGCACCAGCTACCGCGAACAAGGGCAACGAAAATATTCTGCAAGGAGACCTCTGTTTCTTTTACATTTTTCTTCCGAGAATCTTTCCCAAATTTCCATCTCCTCTCCGAGTGGTTTGGATAATCGGCTGAAATTTTTTGCTAATGTTCGTTAAATTATTTTTCTAGGAGCTCGTATACGGTAGCTTCGGGTATCAAATAAATCTACATCCTTCGTTCTTTCAGTAATTAAACTTGATGATAATGATAAAATTCATCGCAACGTGCTTTAATGGAAATTATAACCGCCGGTCACTTGTAGCGTGATTTTTATATCGCTACCGCGTCATGCATGACTTTGGACTAGCATGATTTTAACAAGCAATAAAACAGTAGTTAAACGGCTCGGTAAAAAGCACGCACCAGATCTTATCGAGTCGTCGCGCAAACAAGAGAGAGAAAGAAATTCGACTTTTTCTTTCTTATCAAACCAACGTTTCGCACGAGACTGGAAGTCACGATTCTAGAAAACAATTTTAACCCAAGATATTTCTATAATTTCGAGTAAAAAATTTCGATTGCTGAATCTCGAATACACCGACCATGACACGTTATTTTTCAAGCGAGGAAAACGCATTCCAGAGAACAGTTCCCTTTCTCTTAGCCTTTACATTTTTTTCCCCCATCGTGTCGAAGGCTGGCACGGTGCTCCAGAAAATGCACTGGAACAGAAGCATAATTGCCCTTGCACGCTGAAATGACTCGCGCGTTCCCGAGGAACGGCCATTTCTCTGCCTCCCGTAATGATTCCTTTCGCGTAATAAACATGGTGGCAGAAAGCAAAGGCCGTGTTTAAAGGTAAAATTAACATTCCCAGGAATCGTGTTTGGAACCGGTTCAATCGCCATTCGTATCAATAGCTTGACGATTTAAATCACTTTTGCATTGTCAGTGGCTTAGTTTCGCTCGAATCAAAGTTATCAATTAGATAAGTAAAATCGTATTTTTGTCAAATAAATAATGGCAGTCGCCCGATGGTTCCTTATTCAACAGCCAAGCCACGAATTCTTTGACCAGCAAAAGAAAAAATAGACAAGTTCTGTGTTTTAAAAATCGATGAATAACAAACTAATTCAAAGCAAAGTATTCAAATATCCATCAATCGTTATAAACCGCAAATTATAATAGTCGTCCGTCTTTAACGCGACATTAATGTCTCTAATAAAGTTCGTTTCTTTTGGAATCAATTAAATTTCACGTATCTCGCATGCCATTCAGAAAGAGATACACGTTTTATCACTTATGCGACCTACATCAATTTATGATCCCGGGTCCAATTAATTGCATCATAACCGTCGCATGCTTGTTAAGACTATTTTTTTCCCCTTTGTTTTACTTCGAATCATTATCATACCTCGAGTCCAATTAACCTACGGCACAAAAGTCCTCAGCAAAACAAATAATTTACAATATTCACTCCGTGTACGCGATTAAGTCCATTAAGTAATATCAATATCTTAATTGCAAATCACGGAATTTTCCGTAATTTAGTCCTAATAATTACTTCATGGTTAGCAGAAAAAAGATGTACGTCATTTTATGCTAGCATAATCTCAAGTGCAGGTGAATCAAAGTTTAATGAACGGACTAAAAAAAAAAAAGTAGAATGAACATACATATGTATACATACGGAGTGATTGCTCCGAGGCATTGAAACATTCCTACCTAAAGAAATCGCAGTCCAAATTTCAAGTTTCCAATTAACATAAAATAGAAATAAAATAGGCGAACCTAGTGTGTCCCTAATAAATATAAAACTGGCTGGAGAAATTCCTACGAAATCGCGAGGCACAGCATTCGAGAGGGTGAGCGAAAAGAGAGAAAAAATTGCAGGACGAACGAGAACATCAAAAGGAGCGATACGATATATGTTGCATGCGGATCTTACATCCGATTTCGATCGACGGTCGATTTCTCTGCGCCAAGGGATCTCCGATGTCAATCTTCCCTATCTCGAGGAGATCCACCGTCTGCCGTTCAGCTTCTCTCCCGGCTAATCCAACGGGCATCCACCGATCCGTCCTCGAGGAAACAGCACGAAATACGATCGCAAGATCGCGCGGAGCTGGGCTCGTACGTTGTTGCTCGGAGAACAACAGAAACGAATTCGTGGCAGGGCAGCAGAGATAAACATCGGATCAGACCGATGTCGCGAAACAGAGAGGGCAGCCTTCGTCTCCTTCCACGTCCGTCAATCACGCGGCGGATCCGACGACAAACACGCTACGCAAGAAGCTGTCTCTTTCCGCCCCGGTCAACCCTCTTGGATCCCGGGCCGACGGTGGACCAACAAACAGACGATTACGAGGGAAACATTCGGAATACAATCTCGGGCAGCGGCGACCAGCTTGTTCTTTACAACTCCCCACCAAAGTGTGCTGGAAGCGCGTGGCCCGCTCCTTTCGCTGACTCAGCTTTCGGATACGTCCACTTGGTCGCGCGGGAACCGCGTTTGAGAGCCAGGGTTGACACGAGAATTGATTTTCAAACGAGAAAATCCTTCGGTTTGCATTTTCATAGGCGTTGTTTTAACGAGGATGAAAAATGTCGAAGAAGTACGAGACTGAATTTTTAGGAATAGTTTCTAACGTTTCGTAGACCGCAAAGAAACTACGAGAGCGATTTAAAATTTTAAATCAGCCGGTCGAAAAATCCGAAGAATCCGGACCTATAACTATTCCCTCGGGTCACGAAACGTTTCGCCCGCAGGCCGCCGCGATAATTCATTCGCCGGCAAAAACCTGATGAAAATGTGGCTTCGCCAGCGGACATATTTGGCTCGTTCCCCGTTGGACCGCGGCGTCCCACGGTTTGCCAGAACATCAAAAAACCGAATCTAGATGCGATCCTGAGAGCGGGCTCCTTCTGCCTTCCGAATCGTCTTCCCCAAAGAAGGTCGTTCCCTTTCCAACTCTAAGAATCTCACTCCGAAAGACAATGAAAAAAATCGAGCTACCTTCGATTCTCATCGTGAACGTATCACGTATACGGGAGACTACCATCGAGGCTGAAAGAACAACGATCACGAGTCGATAAACGTAAGAAGAAAGACAATTATCCATGTAAAAGTAAAACGATACGCGATCGTCGTCGAAAGTCGAAGAACTCGATCCGGTAACATCTGTCAATCGCTGAACCACGTACCGAGTTCAAACGAACAGTGTCATCTTATTAATATCTACCCGTTTTTTCGTCGATCGAACAAACGGTCCACGAAGCGCCACGATCTTCGATCGCATCCCGAATCGGTATCCCGGCGTTGACGTTTAATCGCGGTCTCTTCGTCCGATATGCGAGGGACCGATAAAAAGCGGGAAGAATGCGCTTCAGCTCGATCGGAAAAGGGGTGGGACACGTCACCCCTGCCGAAACTGGTCAGAGGACAACAGCGGGACTACTGTATTAAATATTGACTCGATCGTGCAGGCAGCTGCTGCTGCTTCTTCGCGGATCGATCGTGTTACGTTGACGACCAGCTCCTTTTCGGGAAATCATTTCCGCTTGGACACGTGTGCTTTTAGGAATCGTACGCCTTAACACTTTGAGGATCCATCTGATGCATTTGGGATTTTTATATAGAGTCTGTATCGTTGCTTCAATTTTAAAACAAATATATTCAAAATTTAACCATATTGGAGGTATCAGCCAAATTTGACACATTTGAACAGTAAGTTGAGTGGTCACCCAATGTTGTAGAGTAAAGGGTTAAGATGGCAAAACACTCCATCGATATAAAAATTTTTCTTTTTTCGAAAGTAGAAATTGAGAGATAGAAAAGGTAACATGATGTGTTAGTCTGGATAGATTTGAAGATCGGACCCCACATATTCGTGTTTTTTATCTGCACGATACTCGAGAATATGGTACTATGAAGAGACCCTATGAAGGGTCGAATCTAACACCCCGGAGTGTCATCCGGCAGATGTACTTTAAAGGTACAAGGGTCGTCATTGATAAATTTTTATCGAAAACGATGATCAGGAACCATCATTGTCAATAACATCTTTGTGAGCTGCCATCGACGTAAATATATCTAGAATAAAATAAAGAAATTACCTTCGAAAGCAATCGATAATTCCCGTGGTCGAATAATTTCACTGTCCAAGACACGGTGAGTCGACTTCTCGACCCGCGCCTAACAAGTCCCTTGTTCCTGCAACGATTAATATCCCGTAGCCCACGTGACACGCGGATCATCCACGGCTCGTATTCGCTTCACGGCGACGCATAAGGAACAGGAGGAACGGCGGACGCCTAATTAGAGCTTGCTTCGTAGGCAGGTCATTCTTAGCGCCTACCCTTGTCCTTTCGATCGTGCGCTCATACATCTCCGGAGTATTTCAGTTCAAGTGGGCCGACTTAGCCGCGTAGGTTTAAGCAGATACTCCCTGTCCTCTCCTTCTTCGTATATATAACTCAGCCTTCCTTAATAACCTCGCTGTACGCGTGGGTGACGCTTCTAACCATCAGGCGTTTTTCGATCGCGACCTTTGGCGCCTCCTTCGTCAGCCACCGGATTTGAACAGGTGTCAACCGAGCCGTTACGACACCGACGTTCTTTTTCCGAGCACGACGAAAGATCTCTCGTCGTGACGAGTCGAGCTGCCGATGTTTGCGCACGTTTCAGACGCGATAGCTTGTTTGCCGAGCAAACGCGATTTTGTTCTGGAGGCGGCCAAAGAGCTGGTGGGCTTTCGTTTGCGTTCACCGTACACGTGGGAATTTTTTTCTGAAGGTCCTCCGAGACTTTCCAGCGATTCGATGGACTAAAGAGGTTCGGTTCGACGAGGTGCGACGTGGTTTGAAGTTAAGGAAAGTGAATTTGAAGCGTAGGAAGAAGTTTATGGATAAATAAAGGGAAGGGTTTCTTTTTTCATTTTTCAATTTCTATATGGATCACCCGGTACCGTTGCCAGACGTTCGTTCGCGCGTCGAATATACTTATTGCCAGAAGAAACACGCGGTTACCCAGTCACCAAGCCAATCACGTGCCATTTCAATTGCTTCTGACGGCGCAGCGGCGAGCACGAGCGCGACAGGCTTCAAGATTAAAGAAGATAACTTTCCATTAACCTCTTCAGCGAGTAGCACGTAGCCGAAGCTCGCGTGACGAGCCTCGTTATCGACCTTGTCAAATTAAACTGTAACGGTACTTCGTGTATCCAACCAGCAGAAGAAGCATCCGCGATATCAATTTTTCGATCGATCCTTCCTTTTTATCGTTCGCCAGATAAAACGGATCGATCTCGTCGATTCTCCGCTCGGAGGTGGAAGCAAGCGCATCAATGTTGCATTAGCGATTTTATTGAACCGCGAAGGAAACGATTTCAACGAGAAACAGACTCGGTCGATTAATTTCCGAGTATCGCTTTCGCCAAGTACGATCGTCGAGTTGCCGGGTAGGCTGGACGAGCCCACACGACCGTTTTCTGCCGTGCTATCGCCAAATACGACTGCTTAAAGGCGGCCGAACCCACACTTCACCGAGCCCACACGTCGCTGCGTTTCTGCATTGTCGTTGTGCGATCTTGCACGGGCCACCGGCCGCGATCTAGTAACGAAAAATTCAGACGACTCCGATGGGCGCAGCCTGGGACATTCTGATACCTTGTCCCGGCTCGCTATGAAAATTCAAATTGACTTGCTCGTGTACGGTGATTGGTAACTGGGTTATCTCGAGCCTTTGTACGTATAAGATCGTCATACTTTGTTTGAAGTTCTTCGAAATATCGAACATTTCTTGGTAAGAATACATTCAACAGGAAGGAAGAAAATTTCACTTCTTCTTCGAGTATCGGTTCGAATAGGTTACTGCAACGATTCGAGTAGGTATGATAATCGACCTCTTCTATTCTACCGTTTTCTCCTCGACTTTTTTCCACCCAGGCCCGATGCAAATAGTGTTGGCGAGCACTCTGGCACGGAGGTGTTAACGATCGACAATTCGTCCGGCGTGACCATTTTAGTCACGCGCCAGTCGTAATTTGTCCAAGCCGTTATAACTAAGACTTCCCTGGCCGACCGCGTCGTATTTCATCGAGCACCGTTGCAAAGAGTTTAGCAAACGTAAGATCAAGATTTCGAGATTCTGCATGGAGAGCCACGACTTTCATCCGATAGAAACGACAAGGGAGAAAGACAAAGTGCTTGAGAGATGTTTCACGATGCTTGTTACTACGTTTTAAAATGAAATTAGTAACAAGACATCGGAATAACAAAATTAAAAAAATATAATTGCCAGTCAGAATTTTGAAAGGCATCGACAGGTTATAAAGACCAGTGGCAAGTAATCGTCGTGTCGCTTGATAAAAACGCATATCGGCGATAAATCGTGCGTGATCAACGAAGATGCTTGATCGGACACGTTGATCCCGGACTAAATTTTCGATCATTAAGCTTCGTTCCGTCGAACGACGGTCCTGTTCGACATCAGCCGACTAAATTTATCGAGCTGGGTGACGGCGCGTCGATGTCGACAAGAGCAGCGTTTCGTGTCCGTGTCGCAACGAGATACGCAAAAAGAAACGAGAAGGTGCAAAGCAGACAGCAGGCAAACATGAACGCGAAAAGAAAAAAAAGAAATTAAATTGCGAGCATGCCGAGTTTAAAAACTTGATTAACTGCGGGCAAACTGCTCGGCATCTGATCGGCCTAAAATTAATTTTCCATTTTTAATTGGGAAAGATAATCAAGCCAGTGGAATTAAAATTATAAAAAGGCATAATGTATTTTGAGAAATTGCAAAATTTTTCCAGCATACAACTGGAGGAAAGGGAAGAGTTCAAGATTGCGGCGATCCGCGCAAGAAACTAGAAAAGAGAGGCGAGAAAATGGAATAACGAGAAGTACGAAGGCACGAGATAGGAGTTGAAGCAAACAGCCCGAGACTCCCACACGTCACGTCGTTATAGAACGCGTCACGACGACGGCGTCGGTGGTGGTGGACGCACACGACGTCTCGGTATCTGGGTAACGACCTGGACCCGGCGATCGTCCACGCACACAACAATGATCCCACGCGGATGGCGCACCGACGCACCACGTCGTCCCACGTTCGTTCCGGACGACCAAACCCTCCCTCTCTCCACCTAACTTTTGATCTTGTTAGCTACAGCTTGTTCCTCTACCTTCCGCAACGAGCCTCGATAAGCATTTCAATTTATTGATTCGAGGAACGACGCCCTCCATCTATGATTGCGAAAATGTTGGCAATGCTGATATTCAAGTGTCCATTATGCTTGTGTGAGTTACGTGTATTGGGAATTATGCTGATCATTGAAATATATTAAAATCTTCACCGTTCCAGTAGAAAAGGACATATATGGTCAGACATGTTTTAATTACCATTTTCTCAGGGGAATCGAAAGGTGAAGAAGCAAGGGTTTAATTTTTCAATCTTTCGCGTTTTACATTGAACTAATTATCTATTTTCGTTTAATACTAATTCGATTATAGCCAACATAGTTTCTCATGTTCGAGGATAATTAACAAGCTGGCTAATAGAACAGGCGAAACGCCACAGGTACCTGACCGAATACGTTCACATCGTAAATCTGAAAAAGTAAAGCGACCAGCAAACTACTAATTAAGCAGTATATCTATATTAAACCGGTCCGCTTATTCTCTCTGTACCTGTCTAGCTGTCCACGTTCGAAGCTAAATGTACGGTTACGAAGGCAGAGAGCACACGGAACGCCAGCTCGTCTGAAATAACTCGACCCAGACTGGGCGTCGTCGGGCTGTCCAGCGCGAAATGAGCTACGTTTCTCTCAACTTTTTCATCCTTTTTCCACCTTCCACCGCCGATGTATTCCCAGCCCCCGACATCGTCTATTGTGTTCGACACGAGACGATTCTCCTGGACCCAGAAATGGCCCGGTGCCATTAAACGCGAGGACAGCTTGACGTTTCTCCACTTTCGGCCCCTCCGAAGATTGCCTGACCGTACAGCAATTTAAATGTGAATTTACAATTTCGTCCTTTACCTTCGTTTTTTCTTGCTCTTTAAATACATCGATGTGTAACGTGAATTTGAATCAACCTTATTATTTTTCAAGGGTTAAATTATTAGATGAAATATAATTTTAAACTTATGTCTCTTGAATTCGATGGAAAAAACTGATGTAGAGCTAATAACAGAGAACGATGCTAATAAAAATGATACACGTTTTGTCACAACGACCTCGTGATGAGATCTTGGCTATCTGTTACGGTATTTGCTAAGAAATTTCGCATGCTACGCGTCATAACAAACAATGGAACTTTTTCTCTTCTCGAATAATCAATCATCAAGCTCTGTTAGAACTCTACTATCGCTCAGAGCAAAGATTCTTCGGTAATTCTTTAATACCACCACGAGCGATCATAGTGTACCATTACGTCAAACGTCTAAAACCGAGGTAAAAAGTAATAGAAAAACTAAAGTTTTTCAAGTGGTAGCGAAAGGTTAAACGCTGACGATCGGGCACGTGATGTCGCGTGATAGGACGTTTAGAATTAACGATATCAAACAAGCGGCGGTTTAAGGGTTAAACAAGAAATTTCGATGAGACCAACGGACGATCGTGCCGCAATCGTTCTCGTTATCGCGTAACCCTCGTTCGAAATCGCGATCGATTAGAATCCCCCGCGAAAAGCGCGTCCTTGCCCAGCACGCGTAGAGATCCCTGTTCAAGGTGAACGAGCCGTCCAATTAAGACATCAACCGCCTTAAATGAAACGAAGATTGCCGCGAGAGACCGCACGCGAGCTGAGCGGAGCAAAGCGTGGTGTACCAGAGACGATCGAGAAGAAAGGTTCTTGAAAAGAAGGAGAACGAGGGCTGTGGTCAGACGGATGGATAAGCTAGAGCGAGAGAGAGGATGGTACCAAACTTGGAGTACACAGCTGCCGTTCAGATTTGCCGGCGGATAATTGCGTGGCTTTTCCACAAATGGCATCCGGGGACGAACGCGAACCGTATTGTCGGACCCGACGGGAAAAAATGCGAGATGCATAATTTCATGCGACATGCGTGAGCGGAATGCTCGTACGTTCGCCGCTGTTTGAACGTATGCTTTCGTAACCCTTTGCTTTTTCTACGCCCGATCGATTCGTGAATATCCTTGAAGAAATCGGGAATTCAAGAAAGTAACGACTACAGAGACTAATTAGGGAAATTTTTCATTGAGGGTAGAGGTTTGATGAATAACTAATTATTTTTTGTAAAATTTTCAAATAAACGATAATATCTGAATAAAAATGAATTAGATTTTTAATACCCCACAATTTCCCTCTTGGTGTTATCAAGTTGGCGAACCGTAGCCATCGAGACGTCACGCTCCACACACATCATCCTCCCACTACCAATAATCCTGTACAAAGCAAAGGATCGAGACGAGTTCTGCTCGTCACGGGTCGCGTTAATTCGAAGCAATCGGTTCGAAGGCTCCCCTCATCCATCAATGACTACACGTGTCCATCAGGCCGTGGTACCCTTTAACGAGCATTTTCATTCGACAGAATGAGAGACGTACGAGAGCGAGCAGCTCGTTTCGAGGAGGTCCTACGTTTCAAGGAACAAAGGAACCGTGGTAAACGCAACGCCGTGTGTCACAAAGAGTTACAAACTTTGCGCCGGGTTAATCCTCGATTTGAATCCGATTTTGGCGGTAACCGGTCGCCACCAATGTCTGCCGTGATTGAGGGCTGCTACCAGCATGGAATACAAAAGGGCGAGACAAAAGACGAGAGGTATGCGTGAATTGGATCGAGTTTCTCTACTGGAATGTTTAAATAAAATATGCCCAATTATGCGATACATATACGGGGCTAGAACGATACCGCAAAATGGATTTATTTCGATTTAAAAATTTCAATTGCAAAATACATTCGAATCGAACGTTAATCTTTATTTCGAACAGGAAAAAGAGAACCGCTGGGTGGTGCACGATAGCCAGGATCGATTGAACGTAAATTTGAAAAAAGCTGGCTGCATGGTGGCAGGAAAAGCCACTTTATCACGGTCGTGCAGGAAGCCAGGCAAATATTTTCGTTACGTCACGGTCGAGCGTTGACTCGGTTTCGCGGTCGCGAAAATATTGCTGGTAATCGCGACGGCAAACAGCGAGCCACGAGAATCGTACGAAAGCAACGCGCTTTGCTCGCCACGAAGGCCACCTCGCTGAACGAAGCACAATGGCTAAACTAATATTGAAATATTGCCGGCCGATTGGGCCCCGGTAGGCATTTTTCAACGTCGCTGCCGAAGCGCGGCCGTTAACAAATGCCGCTGATTTACGAGCGACGGCAAACCCGTTGAACAGTCGATTGTTAATACGGAATCATTTATTTACACGGATCGTTGCGGGTCTAGAGAAATCCCAAGAAATAGGGTATCGAATTTATACAGTATTTCAAAACAATCTTTCATATTTTGCATGTTTTATTTTTGATACTGATCTCAACTCGAAAACGCGATGCGATAAAATTGAAATTTTGACTCTTTTTTTTCCTTTATTCTTGGAATTCTGCCCCGCTATGTTTTACGAGCGCGTTACTAGGCTGAATCTAAAACGGCCCCCACAGCGAGGAACGGTCTCCGCCTCCTCTCGCGAGGCGGATTGCATCGCGAGGCCGTCAGCGACGAGTTTGTTCCCTCACGGAATTGTAATTTGATCGGCGGGGATAAATTGAAAACGGTCTCGGTACGGTCGCGACAGCCAGCCGTCCATTGATTGTGAAATATACGGAGGGGTATATTTTTCTCTTTCGAAACGACGCGGAACGCGCCGCGTCGCGTTGATAACGAAAGGCGCTCTTGTTTTTGCGCCGTCACGTGCGCCCCGACCGAGCAGATAAAACGACGACACCGACGGCACCGGAGTGTTTGCGCGATTCGGTGATAACCGTTATCACACGCTGCCTAGGTGTCGACGTTCCTCGCTGATTGATACCTCGACCGATTTTCTGAAACGTTTCCTCGCGTTTCGTGGAATTTTCAAACGACGGATGAACGATGATTTTTGTTTAATTGAAATTTCATCGAAATGGTATTCTTTTCTATTATTCCTAGCGAAAGAATAATTCTTAGAATCGACGTGTCTTACTATGGTCGACCATTTTCACTGCGACAGCGAACGTGTTAAGAAACGCGGTCGCGCAATCACGGTACACTCGCGGAATGGCACGTCGCGGCTGTTATCGTGCTGGGAAATCGATAATAAATCATACTCGCCTGGCGACGTCTCTTTGTGTCACCGACCGCGTCCGTTTCTTCGCTCAAGGCTGGCTCGCGGCCGCTATTTCCTGCGGGGATGCGCCCACGCACGCGTGGCGCGAATCTGATTCAAAATTCCACGCCGCGTGTATATTGATTCAGCTGAATTAACACTTAACACGTTCGCGCGGCGTGCCGGCGGCCACGCACGTTGCTTCGTGGAACGGACGTTTCTCAGCCGCGATTTCTCGAGGCCGACCGGTGTTTAGAAGTCCCGGATGGAAGCGTAAGACAATGAGCGTTAGGCGTGCGCCGATTCGGAAACGAGGATATTAGGGGATAGGTTGATTTAAATGGAGTACCGGATCACGTACGAGCCTTGAACGAGCGGAACATTTTTTCCCGACGGTAGAAGAGTAACGAACCCGTACACACGTGTGTAATTAACGAGTTAATTAACGGGATGAGGATTAAATTTTAGTTTTATTTTAGTGATTTTTTAATATCTTCTATAAAATTAATGAGTAAAATAAGAAGGCTATTTTAATAATCTAATTTTAAAAAGATGATCAAGAAATGTCCAAAACGCTGGAGGCACCAGCTGCTCCGAAAGAGCAAACGTCCCGGTGAAATAAAACAAAATCGACGTTCGATCCGCTCGAACGGAATCGACCGTACCCCGCGATTCATTCTTTCGCGATTGATCGACAGGCTGGTCTCTCCGTTACATCGATCCGAACGATCCATCGTGGAGAGAACGTTGGAGCGTAGTAAAACGGATTCCAGCCGGTAGCCTTTGACGGAACCGTGCCGACACGCGAACCATGCCAAACGCGACCTTAATTGGCGGGTTTACCTTAACTTTCCATCCGAACGCTCGGCGAGGTTAAAGCGTCGCGACGCATAAACCACGCAACCTTACGATCGTTTCCCACCGTATCCTTTACCCTTTCTCCTTCTTCGTGAACGCGACGCGACGCTCGCCATGGGAGGCTGACGAAGCCGAGCCGTTCGTTTCGACTCTCCCACGAGCCACTTAAAAGGTTCACGCTTATTCTTCTTTTTGGTTTGCATTAATTTGAAGCGCGTGTTAGTTTCTGCTGGCAGTTGCGTGAGCTTCGAGATCCACGCGTGGACGCATCGTAGGCTTCGAGGAAACGTGGGCCCTCCTTTTCGCGCAATGTCTTCCGATTGAGTAATGGTGGATACATGGGAATGGTAGGTGGTGCGCTTTTTAGGGAGGAATTCAACTCTTTGCGATGACCATTTATAGTCAACATATATTTTATCCAAAATACCTTGATAAAATTTATGATTTGAAATAAGAAAATTGTAACCAGTCATTCTGACTGATAAGATTCTTCGCGTTCTTATTACAGAAATTCGCGATGGCGATCGCAATTCCTCGTTCCACAATCTTACGTACCATCACTTCAATCTTATCGGCAGGCGTACGCAGATTTCTGATTATGATCCGTCGTATGATCGATTGTATCTGATTTATGCTCTATTGTGCTTTCAAAAAGGAACCCAAGAGAAATGATCTATCTTTGGTATCTGCTGAAGCAAAATGAGTCTCGTTTAAGATTCTTTAAATCAAATTCGAGAGCTTGAAAATTCAAGCTGTTATCAAAGAAACTTCATCATCAAGAAAAAAAAGTGTTCCTTGGTTGCAGTACCAATTGATAAAGAAACGTAGTCGGTATCTGATTTATCCTCGATTTCGCTATCAATCCCCGACAAAGGGCGACGCGATGACGCGACGCGCGTCGGCCACGAGGAGCCACGAGCCGTCGCGTGGGACTGAGCTGTTCAACATCTTTCTCTCTTTCTCTCACGACCCGAGTAAATCCGCCTCTTCCTCTTTCTCCTTCTCTGCCTACTCCTCCACCTTCGTCGACCGTGTCCCACGGCACTCGACGCTCTCTCGTCCCGACGTCTGCTAGCACACGGTCGAGCAGGCACGCACTCGACGGGCACTCGCGAGGCCCACACGCGTTCGTATGAGAGCGGAGCTCGCCTCGCCTACGCTCGTGCACGCACCGGCACGCTAGGCGCGGTTCGCTCGCTAATGATCGATGCATTTATTTATTTTGTCGCTTTCAATTTCAGATTACGAAACGACAGCGACGCGACGCCGGCTGCGACGCGTCCCACCGAGCCCGTTTCAACTCGATTCACCGTTTGTTTTCTTTTTATCTGAACTTGAAGCACAGAAGTGCACTCTCCCGGCTTCTGTACACCGTGTACTCGCGGAACGGAGCTTCTTTTTAATTGCCCGGACGTGCGGGAAAATATTTGTCCGCGTACCGAAGAATGCGCTTTCACGGCGGATGGTTTATTTTTCTTGGGAAATAAATTCAACCCGCGCTAAATCAAGCTTTCGAATGTAGTTATATCAATAATTTTTTGATATGTTTCGAGAAAACGAGAAAATCGCAAGAGTTATAGCGTATGTCTGTCCGGATGACAATGCATCACGTTGTTCCCCCCCTCGAGAAATGTCCCCGATACCCGTGACTCTTTTACACCCTCTTAGAAACAGAGTCGGTGAGTCAATAGAAGGTACAGCAAATCCTTGGCACGTAAGTACCATGCGTTTTTATCGTGTCCAACAATTCCTCGGACTTATCGGTCGCTCGGTCGCGTTAAGCGTCGCGAGAATTTATAACGCTTCGCGTCAGATCTTTTAGGTGTCTGTATAAGCCGAGCCAAGAGATCTCGCGACCTCTGTTATAATTCATTCGTTTGGGCGTACGCCAAAGTCGTACGTTTGCGGCCACGCTCGCCACGGTGCCTCCTCACTCTACGCAGAAAAACGAATTAGCCCCGGGTATACCGGTGCCAAACATCGCGTGGCGGCTTGCACTCACTTACGCACGTGCGTGGGCGCCTTCTGGCGCCAATAATAACCAGGCGATCGTCACTCTCTTACGGGGTGAAAGCCGCTTTGAGACGGCACGAACGCGCGCCACCGACTGATGCATCGCCTTCGTGAACGTTTCCCATGACGAATTCGTATAAATAGTCACTGGGAGGGTTACCTCGAATCGTCAGCGTGTACTTCCATCTTCCTGTTTCGCAAATTATCCGACCGAGTGTGTGAAACGCATACAAAAGCGTCGGGACTCTTTAAACGAAACGATTTTACCGATTCGAAAGTGACTTTTTCTTTTTTCTATTCTTTCGTAAATAACTTTCTTCGATCCCCTGATCAACGATGCAAGTTTGAAATGTAGTAATTTTTCAGTGGCTCGATTCCCTGCACGATAATCACTGGTTTGCTCGCGACAGAGGCCGAACAGTAGGCTAATCCACGTATTCGCACCATGGGAACGATGCTACGACCAGTCTAGGCCAATTTAAATTTTCAGACCGGTCTGTCTCTTTAGCCAGTGTTCTATTCTCGAAGCAGGTCCTGATTATACGTCTGGGTGCATCGTTTTCTTAGACGCAGGCCGAATTTTTATTAGCTCCCTATGCACAGAACGATGGAGCATAGGAGTTGGATTTCACGGAATCTTGAAAAATATTTCGATTAAAATGCATATGAGACTTGGACGCAATCCGATGCCGAGATTAGGCTTCGATGATAGAACGCAACGATTAATAATGAGCCGAAACATTGCTGGAATTTGTTAACGAGATGATATCTTGATATTCTGTTGCGATTCAAAACCTTGCTCGTAATTAAAAACACGCCCCTCTTAGAACGCAACCGTGTAATAACGGTTAGGGTGAGACAATGATCTATCCCCGTGGAAAATAGCTCGTTACGTGGTCGTGTCAAAGGGTGAGAGGATAAAAATTGAGGTATTAATCACCACGTTCGAAGGGTTTGATCGCGCTTTAGAATTTCTGCTCAAAATGACCCTAACTGAAAATTAAACACTGTTAAAAGGCCTAAGGTACAATCGAGGAACATCATGTTTCTTTTAGGAACCAATCTATTTCTGCCACTGCATTTAATTACCCCTCCGTTATTCCGGCAATTATTCACCATATACGCCGAAATAAAATCGTTGTACGACTACTTTTTTACCGTTCAGGCGACATTGGCAAAAAGTTAATTAAAAACGCGTCGTTTCGTCCGGTTGCTCGTTAACAGGCTCGCCGTGTCCAATCCGATGATTAGATATCCTATGCCACCGGTGCTGCAATTTTGATCGACGATCGAGACACGGTCAACCGACTGCTTCGAGTAATTACATTGATAAAGAAAAAAAGAATTGTTAAGCGAAACGAGACGTAGCACGAAATAGGCGAAGTCGAAAATTATCGATCACCGAAAAATCCTGCCAGACCGGAAAGCGTCGATTTTTATCGCGGGATGCGTCATGAATATTTATACGCCCCTCTCTCTCTCTCTCTGCACCCTGGCAAATATTTTATGGCGCGAGACCTCGCGCTGTCCGACTGCAACTGGAATCCCTGTCAAAATCGACCCGATAAATTCGTCTGTCTGGCTAGTCAATTACGGTCGCTAGACGCTGCTGCTGCTGCTGGTGTGACCGCAGAACACGATGATTTATCGACAACTTTAAGATTCGATCGTATTCTGATTATTTTCGATACCGTAAAAAAAATAAAATTTTTCACAGATATATAGAAAAAATAGTTTCTGTACAGGAGTCATCGAGCCCGAAATTCGTGCAACGTTCGCGAGATCAAATTTGGTGTCATCGTCGGACAGAGTCCAGTTAAGAGGACAGCTGTTTCCCAGGGTCGTGGCCGACAGAAGCATCGAGGAACAACAAGACAATTCCGTATGATTTATATTTATGAGCGTACTGCCATTTAATAGCTGCCGCGCGGCATTGCGTTCACTGAGTCATCGAGAGGAGCGTGCAACCGCTCGGCGACTCGTCTTTTCAAACGGAGGACTTTGAATCATTCGGTCAGCTTAAAACAAAAGCAACACACTCGCGAACCCGGCTGTCCGACGTGGAACGTAGCCGATTAATTAATCGGCATCCGATGAAACGTTTAAGGACCCGTGGACGGAAGGGTTGAGAAATTTGAGAAATTCGTGGGTGCTGTTTGTGCACCTGTTTCGGAGATATTTCTATTGGAATAATTTGAACCTCGAAGTTTCAGAAGCTTCCTACATTTTCACTTCCAGGATGTAGAAACACTGGCAGACGTGTTTCACGGTGAGAAATGCCTACTAATGAATATGTATTAATGAATACGATTACTCGTTGCGAGAACGTGTTGATTTTTCCAACAGTACACTCGTAAGAGTATCCATCATACCTAAGTGATTCAACGCCTTCGTTCCTGAATTAAACAGACAAAAGACCAACAGCAATTTAAATAAGGTCCACTTTAATGACCCACGTAGGTGGACCATTACAACTCCCCCCAAAAATACCATTTCAATAAATTTAATTCTAGCAGAGCTCGTCTAAAATCACCCAACCATTCATTTTTAATATATCCCAGAAATTATTGATAAAAGTCACCAACGATCCAGCCAGGAACGGACAATAAAAGCATCTGGTGAAAGCGAACGCATTAGCGAAAAAGTCCTTCCATGCGAAGGGATCTGCCTAATGGGTCTCCCTGTGGAAGGGAAGAAAACCAGGGCGCAGCATCCGTTCGATCGGTCCTCGTTATGCACGGTGACCCCGGCACGACCTCGTTCCCCCCGGAAATTGGTTTTATAATTTAAACCAACCACGGGGTAATCGAGCCACGAAGCAGAATAGCCTGTGAACAGAGGTATTCGGTTTCCCGATGGTGGTATTCACCGCAAACACCATCTACCAACCGTCTTTTCAAATCACTTTCCCTGATTGACACTGAATGCTGCCCTCGAACTTGTCCCACTCGATTCGATCCTGCTCGTTCGTTTATTATATCGAACGTCTTCGGTGGTTCCCTTAGAGATGTCTATCTAATGGTCGCTGCCTTTATCGGGGGCCACTGATCGAGGTCCTCTCCTCGATCTTCTTACTTTCTCTCTCATTTTCTTGCGCGTTCCTTTTTCCCTCGCAGGACGGATGACGAGGAGGTACCGTGCTCACGTGGGAAGACGGCAGGTGTATCGAGAGGAGAGAATAACGCGGTGCGATAGGCGGCTTACACCAATCATCTTCTTGCCATCCTCCGCGTGTAACCGCGCGCAGCAAGCTGACTGGCTCGCAGAAACGGAGGAATCAATTATGAGAGAATTTGCATCGCAAATTATACCGAGGATCTTCTATTCTCTGGTCTCTTTAGAAATAGAATGAATTACCTTCCAAAAATGATATTCGTTGATCGATCGATATTAATGATACACTTTGGAGGATGGTTAAGTCCCAATAAGACTACACACGTCAGACTTGATGGACCGTGAAAGGGATTTCCTAGGGCAGATGTCGGATTGGAATGAAATTGATTGACGTCTGGCCTCATAACGTCTCACTATTTCTGGAACCGTCGTGGACCGTTTCACGACAGTTTCAGCAAATTAGTGCGTTCAGGATGGAATCTAATACGACCGGGCAAATTCGTCTCTTCCTTTCTCTAATGACTACCTGTTACTGCCCCCGGGGCTGCCAGTGCCTTTTTCAGAATGTGTACTGGTATTGAAAAAGTTAATTATAAATTAAAAGAATTTGAAAATTGAATAAATTTCTCGAAGATCAAATGATATGTACCATTTCGAATAATAAATTCAAGTGTTCGAGGAACAGCATGGTATACCAGGAAATCGGGAATCATCTAAGAAGATCAATTATTTTTCTACGTCGAGCCTTCCTTCGCCCTTTGCTGAAACGAAGAGGATCTCTCTTGATGATCTTCTCGAGTGAACGCTGTCTCGCAAACGAGCGGACCATGTGCCGGCTAAGATACGTCTATTTTCTTAGAGCAGCCTGGTAACATGAAACAAATGTTCCGACTCGAATACGCGCTTTCAGCAACGTTTTACGATGGCTCGCATACGCGTGGATATTTTCACGGTTTGTTCCCAGTGGTACTATCTGCCCTTTGAGAAATAGGATCGGAGCCCATCGTTTAAGAACCCATCCATCGAACTAATTAAACAATAAACTTTCCTGGCTATTCGCCATTGAGTTGGCGAAACTACCCCTAATTTTGCGGGGACTATAATACACTTCAGTGTCATTGAAAAAATATTAAAAACATTCTAAACCATAAGTCGACGGAGAAAAAGAAAGAAGAAAAAATCTGTTTCGACCTGCACACGGATCCTCCCTTCTGTAGAACACATGCGGGATCCGGAATCGAGGGTAGCGTCAGGGTGGTTCCGGTTTTTTCCTATTCTTCGATGGGAAAACCGAGCCCCGGCAATTTTCACCGAAACGGCGTCGTTTGAAAGAACGTCACCGCCCTGTCTGCAACTCTTCCAACGAGTGGAAGGAAGTGTTTTCGGTGCCGGGTGCTTCGGGGTAGGAAAAGGAAAAGAATCGTGGCAGTGTGGTCCTGTGTTCTGCCGGACGTCCGCCCCACACGATCCAGATATCGATCTTCTCGCATTGTTCCCCTCGAGCTTGTTATTAACTGTCATAGATCTCACGAAATGCCGACCTGTCGACCATCTATCCCGCCACGGTTGCTCGTGTAAATTAATTTATCACTAATCCATTAAGATATTTGCTAATAAAACGTTGGTCGAATGGGGAGCAAAATTATGATGATAAGAGTAAATGAAATAATCTAGTCATTTTTATAAACAAATAAAAATACTAGTATTAATGATCCTGCAGAAACTAACACGATATTCCTACTGTAATAAAGAGAACAAATTCTAACGAGCGAAGGATGTTCTTCCTGGAGCGAATAAAAACGTTTCTGGAAAATGTAGACGGAAATGGAAGCGGTTCAAAGGCAAGACCGCCCTCGACGTGGCAACTCTTACAACCACCCCCAGGGGCCAACGGGGCAACAGACTGCAGTTTCTCGGATCCAGAAGCCCGGGGGTAGAACAAAATACGCGAGTGTGGTCTTCCATTCCGGCAAATGTCCGCCCCACGCGACCTCAATTTATTCGACACCTCCCCTTGCCTTCAGCGCTTCAAAACTGCTCCGAATATCTGGACGAGCGAGGGGAAGCAGCCAACGCTCTTCAATTCGACGGGATGAAACGGCTTGCAAGTGCGCATCCCACCCAACGTAAAAGAGTTATTATGCTAATGAACGGTACAAGCCTAATTACTTACCCCGAGAGAGAGAAAGAAATATCTTATCCGATTATCTCTCCTCGAGCCACGAGTTTTGGGAGAAAGATCGATAAGGGAGGATGATCAAGATATATTATCGACACGTTAAATTATTACAATCCCGAACAATATCTCCATTTTGTTTTAATATTTTTTTAACAAGATTTATCAATAGCTTTTGATTTTACGATTATTTTTTTGCATAAAGAAAGAGGGTTGTTTTTTATATTTAGTCAATTGAGCACCCCATTGGAATGTTTTTTAATAAAATAACTATACCTTATTAAAATCCGAACCAGACTCAAAAATTACAGTAATTACTTCTTCGATTAAAAAATCCTTCCAAGAACACGATTCGAGTAAACGATCCTCGTTAACGGGTAACAGTGTCATCAGAACGATTAACGTACCGGGGAAAAAGGTTGATTCTCTCTGAAGTAGAGAATCCATGGAATCTCGTGTAAGAAGAACATAAAGTTTCCCCCCAAAAGATCAAGTGTACGCAGAAACGACGAGGGGTCCTTGACAGTCGACCTCTCTTGATCGTGGCACCATCAGAAGTCTGGACATGAGCCAGTCTTGCGAAAGTCCGTAACACGTGTTTCAGGTCTGTTGGCACGTGTTGGTGGTCCGAGGAGACCCGTAAACGTCGCGACTCCACGGAGGCGGACGCCGACAAAGGGCGCCTCCGGTTCTCTTCTATTGTCGAGAATTTAAGTCCATGGAAACGGGTCGCATTGTCGTGCCTGCTTCTCCTCGGACACGCACGTTCTCAGATTTATCCCCGAAAACCGAGGGAGAAAAAAAAAAGGGGGGAAGAGAATTCGACCGCTGACTCCTTGGCTTCCCTACGGTTTTTCTATCGTTTCCTCCCTCGGAAAGCCCTTTATTTATTGTTTCTAAAGTAATTTCTTTAATTTCGTATTTTCATGTGTACTTTAATCTTCTCCTCGGAAGATCCTTTACACCTGTACAAGAAACCTGAACCCTTTCAAAACCCTAAACATCCCCGCCGACCTGCTCCCGTTACAATCTCCAACGTCCTCAACCCAATTACGAGCACCTGAGCTTCCATCCACCCCATAGAAACCGAACAATAAACTCCCCATCAGCCTGCGAACTTAAGTAATTCAGACTTGAACAAAAGGAGACTCCAACCCTTCGGTCTATGTAATTGAAAGCTAAAATTACGGTTGCTGTTATTATGCATCATTTTCGGCCCTGGTTTCAATATCCGCGTAAAGTCACGCACGTCGTTCTGGACGTCGTTGGAAATATAATAAACCATGAAGGATCCATCGGTAGCAATTCGGGGCGCAGGGTGAACCATCAAAACCGTGGACAGGCGTCACCTGCAACGAAGCTCGCCGCTTTTATCTATGTTTCTGGTCGAAAAAAACGGGCAAGGGTCTCGGGAGCGTGGCCGTCTTGGGAGGTCGCGAACGCGCCACCGGGGGATCCGCATGCTACCCTAAATATGTTATTAGTTCGGTCGTATAACTGCTTCATTTCGAGCGTATAGCCCGAAGGCGATCATCTGCCTTTCGCGAACGAGCTGAGACCGGGCCGAGATGTTTTCGCGACTAGACGCAGGAGGCAAAACGCGCCCTCCCAGAAGTTCGACCAGGGAGGCCTAGATTGTTTAATCGTTCCCCCCCTAATCAATGCCACGGCACCCTGTAATTTCGCCAAATTGCGGTTGGGACTATTCTACGAGACATTCGGGTCGAAATAGGCAGCAAGCTGATGGTAGGTCTTAATTTGGCCAGCTATAAAAGCGACCCCGAAACACGGTATCCCCCTTCCGTTGGTTCCACTTTTCTTTAAATCATTTTATCCTCGCCTTATGATTTTCAACGTTCTGATAGCCGGACACGGTCGATCGTGAGAAATAAAAAGAAATCCGCGGGTTATGTCAGCTTATGGTAAGCCGATTAAAGTGGCTGCTCCGGATGGAGGGAAACTAATGCTGGTCTACGGGGGCTTCTGCGATGACTGCGAGTCTACTATGAACATTACCCGTGAGCGAAGCTTAATGACCCCGTAGATTTGCGGTATTAATCCGACGTGAATTCCTGGCGGGCTCGAAGGGATGAAAATCTCGGCAACGAACGCAACGACGTCGTAAAGTACGGTTATTATTGGGTATGCTTGTCGTTAAGCTTGCTTCCAGTGATGTATGTTATTTCGCAGGATAATGGGGAGATTTTGCTTGAAAAAGTAAGTCGACAATGCACCAGGGAAATCGCGCAAGGTAGGTCGCGTTTCGTTGGAAAAATTCATTTGTGAATTATCAATTTATTTTATCTGTTCAGGTGCAATTTCAGGGTACCCGGTTCTTAGGCGAGATAATATAATTTTTAATTTCCTCTTCGTATTGCAGTCCGATATTAGTTGATAAAAATCCTGTACTATACTCTGAATTTTAGTTTATTGCATCCTCGAATTCATCATCTAATTACGGGTGCATCCTTCTTAACTGGATCAACGAGGAGCAGGTAATAATTGCTTGTTTGCGATATAATTACTTTATTCTAGATACCACTTGAACGAGAGGAAGTGAGAGATTTTAATCTTCTAATTGTTGCACTTCTACTTTTTTTTATGGAGAAAAATATTTTATACTCGATATTTAGTGCACCTATTAATCATCGTTAAATATTCAAATTAATTTCGTCCGAGAAACTTCATCGCGGATTAATTATTTCATTATTTTTTCAGGCATTAATCGTCGTACAACCAAAACAAGGCGCAACGTGTGATCCTCAAGAGTTATAGCACTATAACCGTAATTAGCCAGGCTGCAATTAGCCCCGTGGAATGCAAGCCGAGTAATAACTCAATTTTTATGAATAAACGAGTGATGTTCCATGCTATGCTACTATTGAATTAACAGAAATTATCACCCTCGAAGGTTTCATCGATGCAAATCACCCTTATGGGCGTCGTTATGGTATCATCGTCCTTATGGTCTAGAAATATGGGCTGAGCCTTTTTGAGAAAATATTTTAGATAATAGATAATCCTCGCTCTGCTATGATACTTTAGAGTTAATTTTGCAGTAGGGAATATGTAATTAGCTTTAATAGTTTCGCGGAAGGAATCGAAGGAAAATTCAGACGAGGAATCGAACATTGCAAAATTATAACCGAGATGAAACGCGGTGCAATAAAGAATTTCTTTCCAGCAGGTTGTTACCAATCATTCCATGAAGATTTAATTCGTTCTCGAGTTCGATGGGATTCTTGGCCGATTAAATTGTAGGATCAATCGAGCGCCTTCTTGGGTGGCGAACCGATTAAAGCCTGAATCGTTCTAATTCCAGCTTTATCGCCTAAGATTCAGGCTTAATATTCGCGAGCGGTGCGTATGGCACGTCGATCCTTTCGCTGGAATTTCGAGCCGATCGCTGCCGAGTTAGAGCAAAATAACTCGAATGTTGAGCAATTTTAAAATGATTCTTATCAAACGAGAAATTTGAAGTTGTTTATTCGAGCCAGGAAATTTTTTTAAACACGTTTAATATTTAAAGTGTAGTGTCACGCTCATTTGGCACTAATTTTGCTCGAATATTATTCAATTTATCTTAAAGAATAAAGTCTCAGCGTGAAATTAAATCATATCACGTCTTTTTCTTAAAGACGCGTCATACGAGCCTCGACAACCGCGTTACGTCATGTAATTTTACATAATTTCCAAGTCGTGCTCGCGTATTAATTACGCTTCGCCGCCGGTCAATTCAGCGGCCAATTTGCACGATCCTTTCGCACGGGTACCTGCGCTACGTTTCAATTTATGCAAAACACGAGAGACTAAGACGGCATTAAAACCGTGTAGAAATAAAAAATTTCCAACCTCGAGCGAAAATAAACTCCTTCCAACGTTACCTTCAATTACGCGACGATAGTTTTTTAGAGGCGGTGCGATGGTAGTAACGAGGCGTCCGCACTTATCGCGTATCTACAGGCGAGCAAGTAATTTAGAATAATATAATTTTTAAACATTTTTTATGTCCTACCTTGAAACGAAGAGCAAGTGGGCTGCGATTATTTGGCTGGAGGATTCCTGAAAGCAAACAGAAAATTGGTCAATTTTTGTTCTCGAAAATGAACACAAGGTGTCGTCACACCATATAAATATCATAAAATGCAAACATCTTTCCAACAATCACGCAAACAACCTCCCAAACCAATCTTCACGAGTACCTTCATCAAACCCCCATCTAGCCCCAGGTCTCGCCATAAGTCCCCAGTATTTACCATCGCCGTTCATCTACCGCCCCCCGATCGACGTACCAATTAGAGTGGAAAGCTGAGGAGTGCCGAGTACCCGGTGGAATCCGGATAACGAAGGACGAGAAAGAAAGAAACAAAGAAGGAACCGCGTCGAGAGTCAGACGGTGGATAATAAACAGGGAACCGATTCCTCGGTGTCCGGTACTTTGTCACGGTGCGTGTACCAAACTAAAAGGGCCACCGAATGCCGAAATTAGCGAAGCACGCGGCGACCGACCGACTAATTAGTTCGCGGCCCGATCGGCTTTCCATTATCCCCGTCGAAACGCATGCTCTTGTCGTTCGATTACGATAATCAGACGCAAAGGAATCTGACATTATTCGACGTATTTATTAACTCGTGCGGTTTATCGAAGGGGAATGGTATTTTCGGAAATGCGTAAACCGAGTGGAATCGTCGATGCAACGAAGACCGCCCATGTCGAGAGACGGACGAAATCGTATTATAAAGGTTTTATCGTGGCGAGCGACCAAGAGTGGCGAACACCGAGTACCGAAAGCGCTAATTGCAAGCTGCTCTTTCCAGGCGCACACGTGGCCCACGATACGTACGCCTCGTTAAGGCGGTCCTTAAGAAACATCGCTGAGAAATCCTACCCTCTCTGGAATTCCACGTGCTCGCTTCTGGCGGGATTCTGGCATCGCTTGATATTCCCTCTTTCAACATCCACCGCTTTCTTGCACCCAACCAGGAGGAACAGGAATGAATTTCAATGGATCAGTGGAAGGAGAAAGTGGCGAAATTTTGATGACTCAGTCTATTATCATTTTGACCTATTATCATAGAATAATCAACCATCCTTCTAGCGAAACAAAAAGTGCAAGTATCCTGGCAGACAGGATCTTAATCTCGAGTGTGCAACCAGGAATGGGCAGACAGGAAAAACTCGTGACTCGTGCTCGAATCGATAGAGTACTCAACTGCATAGAAACGCGCCAATAAGGATCCCCATGGAAACTCGGAGCCTACGAGTGTTTCCACTTATAATAACATTTCGAAACACGTAAATACACTCGAGTGACGTGGCCCACTGCTGTAGGTCCTTGCAGAGGCGACGGTCAGAATCGGTGGTCGTGTCTAAACCGATTTCTACCAGAAAACGACGGATATAGTCACTCCGACTACTTCAACGTCGTCTTCCGCCTCAAGGATTGTCAGAATGCTATTCTTTTTCATCGACTGTTCAAGAGAGGTTTTGAAAATGCAAATATCTAAAATTTGATGAATTTCTAAAGCTGAAAAATTCACGTGAAATTCGACTAACGGGTAACAATGTTCCTTTCACCGTGCGAGGACAAAAAGATCCCCTCGAAGAGGATACACGTTCCGGGGGACTGGTCGAAATCTCGGTGTCGAAGATTCGAGTATCGCGTGCGGAACGCTCGTTCGCGTAATTCGTGGAGTAGTGGGCGTGCATTTTTGTTTGGCCCGCGGCGAACCGGGACGAGGAAACGCGGAGAGAATTCATCGTTACGTGCTGCCACCCGCTAGCGGTGAGATCTGAAACGCGCTTTTGATCGCAGTCGAAAGGCGACTAACGAGTCGGTAGCTCGATCAAGCATCCGTCGACGACGTGACTCGTTTGCAAAAGATTCGTTCCAAGGCCCTTTGCTTCTTTCGCATGGTGCTGGTGTCACATGAAAACTGGCCATTCCTTCGACGACCTAATGCCGCGCCAAAAAACCTAATTCCTCGTGATTATCCTTTGATCGCGAATCTTCTGATCCTTCTGACTTTTTTCGAGAATGCTTTGAGACGGTGGACAGTCTCCGTTGTTGCCGAGTTCAAAGATGGAAGAATTTTGTATTGAATTTGAAATAGAAATTATAATTCCCGAATGTGTGGAGTTCGAGTGAATATTAGAATTTTTGAAAATAGACCTTCGATGGGCGGCTAAATCTGACCATAGCCGAATGCCAACTGCCGCCAGCAAACTGCACGTTTCACCAACCGGAAGGAAGTTGCACGAACAAAGGACCACCCGAATGCTCGCGCCTAACAGCACCCATGGTTCTGTATCTCATTCGGTCGTTCCATGAAACGAATTCCATAGAAATTGCAACAAATTTCACGAGCTGCGAATACGTCTATGGCGTATTCTTCTATTATCTCGTAATTATCTCCTGCACCTGAAACGTGCTTGCTCATCGCTCGACCACCGCGGTGTTTCGGAAAACAATGAACGTTTCAGAAACTGCTGCTTGTCATGGATTTTAAGAAACCTTGTCTTCAATATTGGATTCCAAATGATTCAATTATAGAGCTTGAAAGCTTGAAGAGAGTCAATGATACGCGGTAATTTAAAGGACTTAATTGCGGTAATTAAACGCATTGATCGCTATGTTGTAGCTGTTGAAATTTGTCAACGATGACACTGGAAATTTTCCTTTCGAAAGATCCTCAGATCTTTATCTTTCGTTCCATCGAAGATTCTGATGCTGTTAGACGAACCAAGGAAGCAGAGACGGATCATCATCATGTCCAAAGACCGACCATGAAAATTCGTCCTAAAACAAACCTATTACCCACTGGTCCAGACAGATCTGACTAGACAAACCTAACGCAAACTTCCGGTGAAAATCACGACAAAACAGTAATTCCCTTAATAAGGGCATAGTTACTTAATTTCTGTTTCCAGTCGTCGAACGCGACGCGTCTCAAAACTGCTCATTAAACGCTTGAAATCCTGTCTTGTCCGGGTTTAATTAAGCAGTAGGACCTCTTTCAATATCCACTTTCGGTGTTTACAGTGTTTGCTGTTATTTAGGTGGTTTCAGCTAACGAGAACAGGAATTTATGCAAACGGGACACACGGAATTCGAAAATTAAACGCGAATATTCTCCGCAACGAGACATCGCTGGTTTGCTATTTAAAAGTACGCTGTAATAATAAGTCGTTGGTTAATTATTCAGGATATAATTTTCTGTGGAATAACAGGTGTCGTCTATAGCGCTAATAAGAAAATCGAGGATAAAATTTGCACGTTTCGTCGGAGAGAGCTTTGGAATTACGCTAATTAGGCTAATTGAGTGTCAAATATGAAAGAATTTACGATAAGGAGAATCTGTTCCCTGAATTTCAATTTAGAGGCGAAATTTTGGGAAGTAGAAACTTGTGTCTTGTAACTTCTAAATAATTTTTAACAAGATCGTACGATACATTATTTATGCAATATATATGTTCTAAAATCAAATAGAATATTCAAAATATGCAAAGTGTAAAAGAGAAAACGTTTCATAATATACATATATTTACATAAATATTTAGATTCCTGTGCCTTTATTAATTAAGCAATTTATAAGTCAATCTTCCCAAGTATTACCCTCAATTAAAAACATAAATTTTTTAACTTTCCATATTTTCCACAGGCTTATTCCGTTCGTATGCAAATATTTTTTTCTACAACACCCCCAATCATACTCTTCTGCTTCACTAAACGTCTCTTACATCTTCACCTGGCCCTGTTACACCTTCCATCCCACAAATCCCTCGGTAACCCATCCGAAATCCCTGAAAAACGATTGTCGGTCGCGGTTCCACGTGGCACGACGAGGAACGTAACGAGGATAAATATTTACCCGGGGGAAAAAGAGCGGGGTCCCGTAAGTCCTGAACGAAGGGATGAAAACGAGGCGAGATACAGATCTCGCCACGGGTGTAATTACCTGTCCAGGTTCGTTCGAATCCTCGAAAAGAGCCGGACGGGTTTCACCTAATACCGTGGATTAGGGTTTAAACAGCCCCTATTCACTTCCATGGCACAATAAATGCGCCGCAGGGCTATTCACAGAGATATTCATCGTGCGAGCACGCATTACACCGGCAGGTACGATAATCTGTCGTAATAGGGCCGGAAGTGACGTGGACTCAAGGTGCAGAAGAAAGGGAGGGAATCTGGGTCACTTCTGTGAAAGACATCCCTTTTAAAGAGTTGTTGCGTGTTCCGAGATTTCTTGCGGTGAAAATCGCCTTATCTAGAGATCCACGGTTCAAATCCTTGGTTCCCAACATTTTTTGTCTTTTTTCTTAATGATAATTTGTCTCTTTTTGAATAACTATTACATAAAAATTATCACAAAAAAAAAAAATTTTTTTGGGAACCGAAGATTTGAACCGAGGATCTTCAGATTGCGAGTCATGGATCCGCCCCGTGGTTGAACACACGACTCGCAATCTAAAGGTCCTCGGTTCAAATCCCTGGGTCCCATTTTTTTTTCTTTTTTTTTAAATGATAATTTCTCTCTTTTTGAATAACTACTTTTTGAACTGTAATTTAAAAAAAAAAACTTGGGAACCATGGATTTGAATTTCTGCTTCGATGACGTTGAGAGGGAAGAACTTAAAGAATTCTTGACCCCTCCCTTGGGGCTTCGAAAAGTATCCAAGAGCTGTACTTTCTCAAATATCATGTCCCCGGGGTCACGAGTTGCACATGCCGATTCGTAACAAAAGCTGGCCGACTGTTGGAAACGGGATCGCATGTCCAGGATGTTTGATTCGTTCCGCAAAATCTGGCGGAAGAGAAAGCCGCGGTTTGCCACAATGTATGGAAATTGCTTGTGCATTTAATGTCGCCCGTTCGGTAATCGAGTGTCTCTGATCCGTTCGAATGGCTGGCAGTGAAACGAAATTGCTTATCGTCACGATTGCACCTGGTGTAATTTCCCGAATACGTGCGTTCCCTTTTAGTTGGAGAGATTGAAAGAGCCCAACTAATTTACATGATTTAACGACAAGTTAATCGATACGGTGATGCAACATCCTCTTGTCGAGAGACATTTCACTTTCCAATAATTGAATTATTCGCTCGTTCAGCTGGCTCGATAATTTACATAATTATAGCAGAATAATTTCTCCCGTGAATTATTTCATGTATCAATGTAAACCAGACTTTAGACGAGAATATGCTACTTTTTTCTGCTGGAAGTCGTTCATTGTTCTTAGCCGTCCGTTCTTCTTCCCTTGCAACACCATCCTACTTGTAACCTCAGACATAGCCGGGGGCAATTGTTACGCGTTCTGGGTGGCGAGTCTCTGAAATAATACCCGGGACCTAACAAAACACCTCTGAAATGACCGCACCGGAGTCGAGAGACTCGTAGGATCTACCCCAATGGGCGCCTCTCTATACTAATTCAAATGCTGCGCGTGTGGTTCGGCTTCGAAGGAAAAGGGTCGTCGAATAATTAAGGGTTCACGTTAAAGTACAACAGAAACAGGGAAAGTATGTTTTCTTGACCAGGAAAAGAATTTATTTTAACGACCAGTTGAATATTTCTCAGAAATAAAAATTTTCTTTTCAAATATTCCTCAAAATTTCCATCCCGTTAATCAATTAATACGTCCATTAGATCGGCTATTAATTAAAAAAGAACCATCAAAAGCACACGCTTCCCTCGTTCAACCAGCTTTCCATTCACAGCACGAACCAGATCGCTATAAATTATCGTACAACATCTACTACCCGGAATGATCAACCATTTCACCCTCTCCCTTTCACCGCCACGTGCTCCACGAACACGCGCGTTCCATTCAATGAAATCGTATTTCACCTGGCTGCTCGAATATTCATTAATAGCCTGGCACGCAGGTCACGACGTTGTGAAAAAAGCGATAGAGGGTGGGCGAGGGGGAATATCGACAAAGGGCGTTGACGACACCGAGGTCACCCCGTGGCGCCAGCAATCGATATACAGGATGCCGTGCAAGTTACAGGGAGAGGAATAATTTTAAATAGAAAAATAAATGGAAATTTTCGTTCGTAAAGCGACCCGACGACGATTCGGGCCGAAAGAAAGCACGACGGAATGAATCCTTTCACGAGTTCATTAATGTTCCGGATTATTAATAGAGGACTCGGTCTCTGAAATAAAACGATCATAAATACCGGGATATACTGTACGTGGGTGGGTGTTCGGTGGCCGCCCATGTCGATTGGCGTGCGGTCCGCCCGAAGTAACAATTTAATTACACCACGGACCTCGATATGTATAGCAGCCACCCACGGTAAATTGATTTTGCCACGGTATTAAGCCACGGAACGCGGACCGCGATTTATTGGAGGCCCGCCAGTGTCGAACGGTAGTCATCCGCGAATAGAGCACACGGACGCTTGGTAATTAAGAAGTTTCTGCGAGGCTGACTTTGGCCGCTGGTGGTGTTAGATGGAAATTAAGAAAATAAATGCTTCGATGATTTACGAGAGGTATAACAGCTCCGAGCCATTCGTGACTCGACCTTAAAAAAATTATTTATAGAAAAATTCCTCTTATTACCGTAATTACATCGAGCGATTCGATATTATTATACGTCCCCTGAGTCGACCTTCCAGGAACAAATTCATCCCACTAAAACCTCCCGGTCTCCGAATAAATCCCCTTCGGACTAGATTCGAAGCCCTGAAATTGGTCGCAAGGACACCGTCGGTTTAACCCGTTGTCCACTGTCAAGATTTCGATCAATGCGTGACAGAATGTCGTGCCCGCGTCGGGGACACGTTTCGTAGCTCCATTAGCAACGGTAAAATGGTTCGTGAGTTTCGCGCCAAGGGAATCGCACGTGTCATAAATATACATGCGAGATCAGCGAGGGTTTCTCGTGGCGAGAGACTGCTGCTGCTTCGCCGGTCTCTTGCTTTTAGCCTTATCTGCCAGGACGGCCACCCTGGACCCAGGCTACCTTGTAAGAGGGTTTCGAGTGTCTTGGCCGGCCATGATAATTGGAAAGGGTGCGTGAGTCCTTCTGGCATTTGTTTGGACGACCATTATGTAAATAGAGCCCTCTTGGCCCCCTCGACAGGCGCCATCAACTTTCACGGGACGTGACGTTTCTACCTGCTCGCGAAACGCTGCTATTAAATGTTTAGAATACCCTCAGCCTGTCTATCACTATTCTTTCGATCGAGATTCATAGAAAAAGTCAAAATAATAATGCTTTTGATGAAATTTATTATGGATCAGATATTGGAACCCAATCATAGGTCACCCTTTTCTTTATTTTTATTTTCATTTTATTTTATTCAGTTTCAATAAATGGCATTCGAATATCTGCACGACTACTTAGATACATGTTGTGCAATTTGTCTGCGGTAAAAATGGCCGACTGCAGCGTTCTCTCGACTTGTACACATTCTCACGCAACGCTGCGGGCAATTAAGCCGAAGGCTGAACGCGAACTCCCCGCTTGACGATCGAATAAAACAACAGATGCCTTCGTATTAATAACGATCACCGTGGGGACGATCAAACGTTAGTCTCGGTGTCCGGTTTAATGACTCGTTAATTGCATGCGGGCTTTTTCACCCCCTCGCCGAGGGCCAAGCCACTGTTCGAACCTTATGGGATTCTTCGTTTAATGATAGCGCGATTTTTCCCTCGATAGTTTATGACACAGGGGTAGAGACTGACCTTAAGAATTCTGCATATCTTGGATTTTAATAATTTCCAAGGAATTTCAAGATAAGTCGGAGTTTTCAGGAAGCTTGGATCTGATCTTTATTTCTGGCAGGAAATGGGACTTGCTAATGATGGTGAAATTTTTAATAATCATGGAAATTTTAATTACTTAACACTTTGACCACGTCATCCATGTATTATTAGAAATTCTTTGACTTAATTAGAAGTGTTGTAAAGATTTGTGAAGAGAAAAGTACATCGTCTTCAGTCAAAGTGTTAAAAGAATTGATTGTCAAATTACTAAAGTGATTTTGGCAATAATAATTCTCAGCGAATAGCGAACAAGGAAATCATCCCCCATATCAAGCAACCGTATAATTTCTCGGTACCCTGAAAGGTTTCCTAAAAAATTCTCGAAAAGGCACCTCAAAGGCAACCCTCTTCAATTTATCCGTCGTAAAGCAACATTGTGTCGAGCAGGACACGTGCACGTTCGCGCGCACTCCTGTGTAACGGTTAAAAGCAATTAAGCTTCCTTTCATCTGCCGAATGGCCGAGGTGGCTCGCGAGCTGCAATTTCGCCCGGTTGGACAAATAATTGACGGCGAACAACGGGAGCCGGACAAAACGACAGATGACTCCCAGGAAGCGGGCAGACAAATTGGACGCAGCTCGTCACTGACAGATAGAGCGTAACGAAACAGAAGCGCACGAATTAAACGCGGCACCGTGTTATGAAAACTCTCCGATGGGTTGTGACCATCGCCGATGGTTGAATATTTGAGGACACGGTCCGCGTATCCTCGCGTTCGAGTTAACACGAATGAATGGAAATCGACGACTGTTTAACCGGAACTGAATATTGGCCAAAATTGCGAAACTTGAAGCTTCCATTGTGGCAAAATAATTGGGAATTTGAATTTTTTAAATCTAAAAAAATGTAGCCTCAATATAAAAATTTTAATCATTCCGAATTCAAATTAATTGACGATGATGAATTCAAGTACATAATCCTTCCCGTGGCTTGTAATCAGAATCGAACCCGATTTATCTCGCAACTCACGCTTTTCTACCGACAAAAGTTGCTCGCTCACGACTTTCACAACCGATATCTCAATCGAACGAGCGTACACCTCCGGTCGGAGCGAGAGACCGCGCTTCCGGCCAAGGAGGACGTTAAGAATCGCCGAGTACCGATATCAGCACGGTTTACCTCTCTATATCCCCGCGAATCCGTTAGTGGTTATTCCGTTTGATTTGACACAGTTTCAGCCGTGAAGACAGCTTAAAAGACACCGCGTGAATTACGGCCACCTCCGGGCGGTTATCTGGCGCAGCTGGCACAATAAAATTGAAATCGCATTGTGGCGGGCGCGCGTTTGCTCCGCAGGCGGAGCAATCAACGTTACTTTTATCGTTCGGCGAAACGCGTTGCAACGGGGCGAAGCAGCAGCGATATTGCCGGCCACGGTACCAACAACAACGTTCATGCTTTATCTCGGCGTAGTGGGCTTTTTAAATTGCGTAACCTCGTTCCATCGTCGTCCGTGCATGGAGGATAATTAATGACGTTCGAATACCACGAAACGAAGCCGTGGAAAGGTGTCGTTGAACCGTGCGAAAATTGTGGCGCCGATTACCATTATCGCTCGGGGGCTCAACCCTTTGAGCACGAAACGAGACGCAGCTGAACAGGCCGAGGATAATTTTGGATTTTTATATAACCCAAAGAATCTCGCGAATAAATTTGAGTAACGGTCGAAATAAATCCTTCAATAATTTTCATAAACCCATAATTTATATCGCGTGCTTCTCGTCGAAGATAAATCTAACTGTTGTTACACGAGGTGACAATGTTTTGATCACCATCGATTCCCAGCAGTTCGCGTGAAATAATTTGTTTTCACCGCGCAGTTGGCTTCTTTTAATTTATGCGACCACTTGGCGAAACGAGTTCCGTAAAAAACGAGGACGGTCTTCTTGCCGATAGCAATCGGGAGAATAAAATCTCAACAACGTTCGAAAGGATTATTTGCGGTGTGATACTATTACGATTCTGTTTTGGTCGTTTGGAAATTGAAGGAGAACGGGAGAATTTTTATGGAATACAAAATCACTGAAAACACCTCATAAATAACTTTTCCATTAACACCCTTGTCCACAGATAAAACAGTGTCCATTAGCGAGGGAGAAGAGAAACTTCCGGTAGATATCGAGTACTAATTAAAGCATTGCCTTTGACCACGTTCGTCTCCCTAGTCGAGGGGTTGCTTTCAAGGGTATAGAGGAGCGGCATTGGGCAGGGATGTTTTTAGGACAGTGTGAATTTCTCAAAGGATTGTCCACTCCTGGCGGCACCCTTCAGATCCTGGATAACAGGCCGGCAAAGGAACGAAGAACCCGTAAAATGGTGCAACAGGCAATAAATGCCTTTTCGCCAGCTGCCTGTTTCACCTTTACTCCCCTCGCCCGTTCTTATCCGGGATTTAAGAAGCGCATTTACCTGCGTTACATCACCGTAACTTTCATCATTTTCGGTCGAGCACGCGAGGAATAAAGCAAACAGGAACCGCACTCGGTCTACGCCCCTGGATAATTGAAGATCTTTATCTCCCGCCAGACTCCCGCAGGAAATTCCTCGACGAGATTTCTTTCGGAGAACAAAATTCTTCGAGTGTTATTTGAAAAGGGTATTTATATTGGGAATATTATAAAATCCAAAAGTAATTTCTACGATTCCGCGATCGTCAGATTTTTCGTCGCTCTTTAAAGAAAATACTGTGATCTACAGGTGTCTGTCATTCGGAGCGAAAAGAAGAAAAAACAACAGTGTCCCGATGTAACGGCTTTCGCTGTTGAATAAGCCCGCGAAGTGACGAAACGAAAATGCACGGTTTGGACAGGTAATTTCGGGGCGAAAGTTCGCAAAAAACCGGCATGAATTAGTTAGCGCACGAGTCGTTGACTGGATTAACTTCACCCGTTGCAAAGTGTCTGCTGGATAATTGCAACTCATCAGGAACGGTCGCGATTTGTCGGCAAAAACAAATTTAATTTAATACGTAATGACACTCAAACATTCCCGATTAAACCTGTCCAACGGACTAAAAAATTATTCAAACGGGACCTCCACAACTTTTTCACAGAATCCAGATGGATTGGTTCAACAGAAATTCTCGACTCGACTTTCTCGTTGCAAAGTACTTTACGCTTCGAATTGCAGGAGAAAAAAAATCTGTAAAATTGAATTTTTTCCCGTAATTCGCCAAGTTTCATTTATATTACTGACCGTACTTTGTTAAGTAGCCGGAGAAAGTTTCACAGCATTTTTATGTCGTTAATGAAACTCGGAATCTCAATAAGATTTTTATTAATTTACAGATGAAATATACTCGATCGCTTGAATCGGAGTTAATAAATACAGTTCGGTAAAACCGCGGTAGAAATACGGGTGCAACCGTGACGTTTGGCGAAAAGAGAATTACGCTTCTCCCAGGGGAACGTTCAAGTCGAAGGGGCACGAAATACGTGCAACAACCCTCGGTTGGGTGGACCCGCAGGCACCCTGATCCTGGCTAGATTAAATTACACGAGGCTGCAGGGCGAACGAATCTTTCTCGACGGAGAAAGACGCTGGAGGAAGGAGGAGAGCATGGCTAATTAATTGCAACTCGGTGGAAGGAGACAGGATGACATGCGGGAGGCTGGAAGTGGACGCTTGGTAGCTCGTTAAATTTTAGGGGCGTGTAGATCGGAAGCCCCGTACGATTACGCTTAAACGAGCGCACAGCTTGGCTGCCGGTAGGTACGAGACTGATTGAAATCTATCAGCGAGAGCCTAATTTAATTAGCCATGTTTTGCTCGTGGCAAGTGAACCGTACGTTTCAGAAACGCTTCCGTGTCGGATGATAATTGCTCTCGATGGTTAACGCTTTCGACTTGGAAAAAATTCTTGGTAATGTTAACTCGATGGAGGGAAGTTTGAACGAATTATCTTGGAACATTGATAGGGTCAACAGAAGATTTACCCCTTTACCTTACAACATCGTGTCACATTCAGGACGCAATTTACAGTTCATATGTGTTAAATTTGGTTTGTACTTTTAGTATAGATCTTTAGTATCTTTCTTTATTAGTTTCAAAATTGGAGGAATAAATAATTAGCTCTAACTGAGGCGAAAGGGTTAATAGATAACTAATGAAAAATTGATAATAGAAAAGTGGGATTTCTGAGAATCGAGCAAATTGAATCTTAAAAATAATAAATCCTTTGTTTCAATCGTTCACCCAGTTCGTTATCTCGATCCACGCGGTCATCCGGCTCGTTTATCCGGCGCTCGTAAAAGGGTTGGAAGAGGAGGGAGGAATCGTGGTTCCGGTTGTACTCGTTCCTCTCCTCGCGTGCTCGTGCACGCAGAGCCGTGCAGCCGGTACCGTGTCACACCGAAATCCTTTTCCTCGAGATATGATTCATTGTTATACGCTTTCGATGGACCACCCAGTGTATCATGCTCTGAAATGCTCGTCGAAGAATCTGAGATCGATACAACGAGCTTCGCCCACGCTCTTTTGCCTTCGCGTTGATGCACTGTCAGGGCCGGATTGACCCACTGTAACCGACAGCCGATATTTTTCCACGTCGACCCAATTGATAGAGTCGTGTATATATTATTTCTCGAGGGAAACGTAGAAATCCTTTGTACAAAGGATTCCTCGTACAGGAAGTCGGTCAATCGAGGGAAGCAATTAATGAGTTTGCTTGAAAGGAGGATTGAGATCTTTCGAGAGGTTGATTATTAATTGAGATGGTAGAATCGAAACGGTGCTTCGAAGAGTTACGGGTGATTAATTACTGTAATCTCGCGGAAGTTGGGTGCCGGTGAGTGGATCGAGAAGATGAGTCGCTAAATTGGAGCGAATTTTTATTAATATTCTTCTTAGCTATACAATGTATCAGGGTAAAATGCAGACATTTTTATTTTTTCAACCAAAGTAATCACAGCCCTATCAAACAACACTTTGAAAATAATTATCGATCGCAAAGGGTTAACTAATGTTCAAAACATCTAACGAGTATCAAGTACCCGATACTCGAGAGACCGATGCCCATTTTTAATCACCATGATTACATCGTAATTACCCTGGTTAATAACCAACAGATAATTCAGATACATCGATGAAATGAGTTTTCTATTGACCCGTCCCTGTACGCTATATATAAAACAGCAGGCCCACCTGGGAGCAATCGATAGGAAAGATATCGGGATAATCTCACGGCGCCGGCCGAATTAGAGGTCTAGCGAGTCTTTAATTGAACCCCTGAATAATGATCGTCGATCCATTGATAGGACAATCCCGTCACGGGGGCGGCCGTCCTTCGTTTCTAGCCGAGTTTTCAGATCGCTATCCCGACCCGTCTACCTACATGAACCGTTCGCAGACAGAAAATGAATCTGATAGTCAGCTCTCGAGCCCGTTCGAATAGAATTTATCACGATGAAACTAGCAAGCACTGTTTGAATTATTAATTAGCGACGCGACGCGTGGGTGAAACTGTGCTTCCTCGTGATGTAATTGTTGCCGGGGCTCCATGGGTCGATTTATCGGACGAATTATCGTTTCGAGGAACAACAACAGACGCTGCTTCCTTCGCTTTATTGGACAAGGTGATTTATGATTTTTTAATGGACGGAGATAACTGGGTAAGAGTAGATAATTGTTTTCGTATACTATTATAACGGATGACGTACATTATGTCAAAAAAGAGCACATACTGGGTGTTCTATGCAAATGGGCCAAATTACTACCTCTTAAAAATTTGGTAAAAAAATCCTCTTTTGGAATTAATACTTCATCGAATATCAGCTAACTCGTGAAATTAATCCCACAAGGAATTCATTAATATGCATTTGAAAATAAATTTTTAACGACGAGATGAAAGCCCTTGTTCCATTTGTTGTACAGAGAGAAACCACGAAGAGACAGAACCGTATCGAAATATTTCTCCCTGGAGCTAACGAGCGCTGGACCGTTCCGCGACCTGGTGGATCGCGTTTTAACGACCAACCCGCTATGAGTAATTGCAATCGAGCCTGAAATAATTAACCTGCCCACTATCCCCTTCCATTGGAACGAGCCGGAGCTCTTTGAAACAGGAACACTCACTTATCTACGAGTCGGATGGACTTCGTAGCTTGAAAACTCGCTGCTATTCAAACGGATTATCATCGGGACAAGCGGAGGTTCCAAGCGCGTAATTAACGAAAGAGGTGCAGAAACGGTGGCTCAGGGTGGCCCGGCTCTTTGCTGGGACACGCTTCGCGCTGGCGAATCTTTGCTGGAATCTTTCGGGGACTATCAAATTAGCAGCAACGTGTTCGGATAAAAACGTGTTGGTAATTATTCGAGATACGGTTGCCTGTAACGAAAGTGATGCTGTTTCTTTTTCTCATCTTCGATACGCAGGGAAGTGTTGTTTTTAATTATCAGTCTGTTGGATTTTGGGGGGCTCTGATGATTATGAAACTAGATAAGGCGAGCCGGAATGGTTCTTCCTTGATAGGTTACAAGTTTGTTGTTTAATGAATTGTCAAATTAATTAATTATTCAAATAACGAATAAAGGAGCAGATCGTTGAAAGAGAAATTTGAAACCTGTTATTACATCAGCGATAAGTGTAAGCTGTGATGAAGTTGTACAAAGAAACGTGGAAAAATCCAAGATAAATGAGCTGGCTGATAATTCAATGATTTGAAGATTACTCAATAGACACTTTAAACCCTCGATATTAATACTCGAGCACTAAAAACATATCGCTTCGATGATATCTCAAAAAAACATGCGATAATGACACGAATATCAGGTAACTTATTCATCCATTACACAAAGAAATCTCTGTTGATGCGATATCAAGATCGAAAGATACACGTTACTCTGTTCGATGTTGATAAATCATTAGAGGCGAGTAGTTGGTTAGATCAACCAACGCCTAAATCATTTATCGAGGATGATGATGATGGCCCGTTTCATATCTCGGTTCATCGTGCCGGAATTACACCGGTAGATAAATGCTTCCATTTTCCACGTAAATTCATCACCGTTCCATAATATAATTGATAGCACCGTGATCGGTGATATCATTAAGATCTCGATCGCCAGATATCGACAGCCTTCCGGCGGTTTTATCGTATCAATATGATGGCGAATTGCGAATAAATTTTCACGAGCAAAGGGATTATTTCGTAATAAAATTAATTACAGAATCTAAATCTCTTATTAAATGACTCAGAGAATTCCTAATACCTAATTACTAGGTCAACAGCTACTTCATGAACGTTCAAGTCTGGTGTCGCGCGACTAACAGGATCTCTTAAAAGTGCTCGAAGCATTCCACGAGATAGTTGATGCGACCGTCTGTCGGTCGAATGAAAAACGGGAATTTTCACGGTGATTGGACGCGGCTTTCGCAAAAACCGGAAGCTCCGCTAACCTTGATTCCATCGTAAAGGATCGCCAGTCGGTTAACTGGGATCGGGTGATCGTGAAGTAAGATCTAATTATAAAATTAAAAAATCAGTAATTTTATTCATTTTCGTCTTGCATTCTCGCATTTGGAACACAGTGGCAATTACTGCCCCGTTTATTTCGTTTCAGCAAATCTCTCTCAGTGAAATATGATTTCACAGCCACTGATTTGACCCCTCTTGACGAGCAGAAGAGACGAAATCGCGTGTCTGCTTCGTGCTCATTACCATCTGGCGCAATTTCGGCGATAATTTATATCCCGACCCGTGGCGAGCGTCCCGCTGCGCCCTTAATTCCAAAATTAATCCTCGACCGTGCGCGGCCCATTAATCCGCAATCGAAAGCGCGCTACCGATTACGCAAAATTTTGTCGCTCGAAAGCTTCGTCGGTGAATTGCAACCCGTAAGAAAGCAAGATGAATGGCGCGACTAAGGAAACACCGCTATGTTTGGTAACCACGGTTGCAACAGTTCCATTATTCATCCTCTTCGTTCGAAGCTGAATGCAAAATTGTTGCAAGAGATTCTGGATCGCTGAGATTGATATTCGAGACGAGAATTGGAAAGTTTGGAAAGTTTTGATAAGTATTTGGGAAAAATATTTTCTATGAGCAATTTTCTATCGGGAGTCACATCGCGTGTCGTGATTCAAGCTCATGAAGAGAAGTTTAAGTCAAATTTGAACGAGAAACGAAAGTCGCGTGTTAAACGTAACACCATGACGGGTCGACATATGGGGGACCCTTAATTTCCAAGCGATTCGTTATGCGTGAGCATGGCCGAGTCGAGATTCGCGGCTGTCTCGTCGCAATCGTCGTCGTCGACGACGACCTGGCACCGCCTGACGCGAGATAAGCCACGGATGCAAATAGAGATTTCCAGCTGCGAAAGATGGATGATGCGGCCGGTGATAAATGGTCGTTGCGATATTCATCCGGTGACGCGGCTCTGGATTTCTTTCGCGCGCCGCGTTTCACGCTCGCCACCTACTAGATTCTACTTTTTTCTCTTGCTACCTTTCTTTTCGTCCAACCAGACGGCTCGAGCCCTTTCCTCGAGAGGAGACTTTGAATCTTCGGTGGCACGCTTTCAGAGAAGATCGTGATAAATTGCTTTAATTTGAAAGTAAGTGAAAAATGAAATTAGAGGCTTGAATTTTTATCACCTCCTTCGACTATTGAATTGTTTTTCAAAATCATCGAGAAAATGAAATTTCTGTCTCTCTTTGTAAAAATTTATTAATTAGCAGTCGAAGGTATTGAAATTGAAATATAAGTGTCCTCGATAGCAAAGCTATCTTGAAAAATATCCCATTGAAAATGAACGATGATCCTTCTATCCTCGACGATTTCTCGTAAAATAAGAAACCTTCGTTCGCACGTAACAGCCCAAATCTGCTAAGATTCATGACGTCCAGAGGTGGTTATTTTTCAAAAGCGATCGCGGATAAAATCAAAGGGAACCGGTCGGACACGAGCGAAAGTTGTCCCTCGCGATCTCTTCATACCGAGCTTGGTTCGGATTAACTCGTAATTGCGCTCATTATCGTAGAATTTGATTCGAGAATGAACAGGACCGTGTACGCTGGGATTCTTGGACGCGTAAACTCGTATTTGTCTCGATTTTACTTACAGATAGAAATAAAGATGACCAGGTGCAACTCGATCGAGAGAAATTCATTTGAATGAATTAATAAGACCGTCGACGGGCAGGTTCTTTAATTTTGCTCTGATCATTCTGGCATTTATGCTCTGTGTTGCAGCATCTTCGATAACGATCAGATATTTGCATATTAATTAGCTTTCCAACAAAATGATTCCGTAGGTACATTGTAAGCCATAATTATTAACTGTATCATCTCCGATTATCGATGATTATAAATTATTTGTTGCATAGAAAATTTGAAAATTAGAATTTTTATAAGGGTGTCCGTTTGTTACTAAAAATTCGAGATTCGAAGGACGATCCAGAAGGTCCTCGAAATCGATTCGTCCGTAACTGTCCTTCCGTTCGAACGACAATAAAAGATAGTCAACTGGAGTGACATGGGCGAGGAACGATAACTCAGAAAGATACGCGGCCACGGGTGACCCCGCCTTAATATTAATGGCTACTCCTCGACCCTGCGAAGATTAATAGAGGCTCGCGAGGGAACGTTCTTCTACGTTCTAGGACGATGCTAGCACGATGCACGGAATGCAAAGTGACCCACGCAACCTTCTGCTTGATCGTTGGTCATTTCAAAATGACCACGAACTCGTTTCGCCTCTCGTACGGCTTCATCGATTAACCCTTTGCGTGTCTACGAGTATCCTTCTATCTTCCTACGCTGTGTATTGTAATCGTGAATTTACTTGTCATTTATAAACGTCTTCATCTGGGTCGATTTTAATTGATGATATTCGTCTGTTGTGAATGTTGTATCTTTCAGTGGGTGTAGACAGCAATATTGTTAGGCACGGTATAAACGTAGAATACTTTTTAGTATATCTTGATTAATGATAGCAAATTCAATTCGAATGAAACAAAATATTTTCAATTTCTCAAAACCATCCAGTATGCCTCCCACCCACACCTACCTGCCGAACCTTTCCAATTTTCCCTGGTCAAGCTCGAATAATTCATTTGCCCAACTCGGAATCCCTCGTTTTACATAGGTAAAAACCAGTTCATCATTTTTCTTCGCAACTCGCGAGATAATCATCTCGGGGAAATTCGTTTTCAGCTTGGAAGGTGGAAAGAGGAACGGCGAGCCACGCGATGGTCAACACCCGCTGCGAGGGTGCGACGAATCCTGAGCGCGTCGTCTCCCGCGGCGTCGGGACGTCCAAGAACAATTTCCTCGTCAGGCGGAAATAGTTCGCTCGCTCGCCAGGAGTTGTCGAAACTTGAGGCACGTGCCTCTATCCGGTTCCCACGTGCCGTCCCCGTCATCCTCGTATTTTCGTGCTACGTTCGCTATGAATAGACCCTAAGCTCGGAACACCGCGTGACTTTGCGCAATTGGCCACGTGTGAGGGCAGACGTCTATTGTCCTTTCACGAGTTTCGCGTGATCCTTTGTCTCGGTAGAAATAAATTTGTAATTCGAGTAAAATGTCTTTCGGAGAAAGTTCGAAGGTTTCTGTTGTCTTTCGAAATTTTTTTTTTTCCTACGTCCTGCAGACTCAATCTTTTCACGATCGAATATCCCCTTAATTATCCCAAGATCGAGCTCCATAATTCGAAAAAAGCGAAATTCCACAAATCCCACAAATCCCTCTGAAACGAGTACCTTACGTACATTCTCGACTCGGCTCATTAAGATCTTCGGCTGAATCAACCGGCATAACACAGCCATTAAAAGGTACGACTGAATCGAGGGATATTTCACGAAACGATCCAGCGGACGAGGATCAAACGGAACGTCATCGCGGCTGAGACACGGCCAGGCAAAAGGACAGTGAAGAAAACGCGGTAGCCAAGAAAAAGTGGTAGTTGCCAAAGACGATCGCCGGTCGATCATTCGTTCCCCCTGAAAAGGTCGAGCTGGACACGCTAACGAATCGAGCCTCGCTTCGAGTGACACTTACGAGCCTGCGAAACGAATTAGCGGTGGCCGCAAAAAAATCACGGCTATTCCTAGTCCTTGAGGTCGGAACTCGTCGGTTGGGTGGCAGGTGCGAGGCTGAAATATTCAAAAAAAAAAAGAAAAAGGAAATTGAGAAAAAGGTTTCAACCGTCCGAAGAGACTAGGAAGACCTTCGAGAGGAGCGAAACGAATGTCTTGCTCGAAGAACTCGTGCTATCTGCAAACACAGCCGAGAATGAGCACGCAACAAGCTTCAAACTAGTTTCACAGATTGTTTAATGGTCCACCTGCCACTGTGATATTATTCTTACCTGCCTAAGGAAGCTCAGAGTTTCTACTAGTTGAGAGATCTCGCGGTGAACGAGGACGATCGTGGAACTGGTAGTTCGATCGAATTGGGTTCCGGGGGAAAGAAAGATGTCGAGGAAGCTGATGGAATGTAAATTTTACGGTGAATCGTGTGTAAGGTTCTTTGGACTTCTTTTATAGCTTGGGGACAAACGATAAAACGAAGGAAATATAGAACGACACTTTTAGTCTTTTTTTTTTTTTTTACTTCCATCTTCTGATGTTATATCTTTTCTAATAAACTGACAGTAGTATAGGATAAAAATTCATTGCTAATTTTTCGAGATAATCAAATTCATGGCCCCTTTTTACCACTCAACCTACATTTCAACCCCAACCCCTAACACCTGACCCTTCTCCCACCGATTCTAACGTTCCAACACCATAGACATCCGAGGCTAGTAATAACGAAAATGGCGAGGATCGATTTCGAATTGTGGTTTCGAACTAGCCGACTCCCCTTGGCTCGGTCTCGCATCACCGAGCAGCCGAATGGAATCCTTTTTCTTCCCTTCGGCGTTTCGCGATATTCCGTTTCACCTGCCGCAAATGGCGAAGGTGGGACGAAGGGGCAGGCAGGGAGGCGTCGAGCGAACATCGAGGGCTTCCTAGGCATCTTACTAGTCCACACTTTTTGCCCGTCTCACAAGCGGCTCGAAAGAAATCAGGATATCTACTAATACGTTTCACGAGCCAGGGATCACCTGCCGGCTCCTTTTGTCCTTGAATAATTGCACCGGCTCGGGATTTCGACCGACAGGTTCGATCTTGTTGCCGATTATCCACTAGATGACTACGATATTGCAAGAATCATAACCTAACCGTTCGACAATCGTGAGAAATTTTTTTTATTGAAAATTTTAAACGACCACCTGAAAAGCTGTGCAAACACGCAAATCATCGTTTCGAATTGAAAAGGTTTCCCGCTGGAACGCGTAATTAAAAGGCCGGTCACGGCACGAAACGCGAAAAGATCTTCGATACCAGGGAATTTTTATCTCGCGAGCCGCAATCCCGAGAGGGACACGAATTTTTCGGATGCCGACGTTACAAAACGCCCGCCTTTTAAAGGAACAAGCCGCTCGACCATGGTAATATTCGAGCGAGGCGAACGTTGCACAATCGAAATTCGTATGGTACGTACACACGGGGTTAGGTAGAATCGTTGGCCGCAGCATGGTTGTTAATAAAACGTATAATTGCCAACGATTATGTAAGTTCAACGGGGTCCCGTCGATCCCTTATTATTCATTTGCCTTTCTTGAATGTCCATCTTGATGGCAGACCGGGCAATCATAATTGCTCCACCGTAAATTCGATTCAAATAAGGAGCGCATTGGGCCGGCTGTATGAAGACCGCACAGAGATTCGGTGCTTAAGATCGTGAGCGATATCGATGAAAAAAAATCGGGCATCACTTTAATTAGTACGATAAGTACCCATGTGAGTACGTTAAAGGTAACAGCGGAAAGTTCGCGTTACACGCTGATGGGAAACTGATGATGCTTTTAAACGATTCTTTCTTTTTTTTTTCCTTCTTTCGTTCGGATTACTGGTTTTGATCTTGCACCGAGATGGTTATTAAAGATGTCATAGATTAACATCTGTGAAAGTGCTTATGGTAGAAATTATATCGTTATTACGGTTCGTTCGATGCTTTATTTTCTGAACGTATTCGCACAAGATTTATGATGCTCGATACCGCGAGAGGTCTATATTTTATTGGAGAAATTACAATTGATAGGCGATTAAAATGTAGATATACTTATAATAGTATTAAAATAGTAATATACTTTATATTACTTATAGATTTCTATGCCATTCAATTCTTACCCTTGGCAATTCTATTAACAAAATGAAAATAAATTCAGATTATTAAGATAATAATCTTCTAGTCTAACACACTGTGTTTTGCTGCTATATATCTCTGGCTCGATTTACCACACACGTTTCACCCCATCCCCTCGCGATTCAACGTTTACACGCGTGCCCCAATTTACTCGGATCCGCCCGAGATTACTTGAAGCTCCATCGAGGAGTTCGCCCCGTCGTTTAAACGACTCCTTTTTACTGTCTCCGAGCGCACCGCTGCATTCACCTGCGGATGACAATCTATTACCAAGAGGCGTTCCCCATGGATTCCTCTTCGACCACCATACGTCTGAGGGCTCTCCACGCGGGAGTTTAACCCCGAGTACGTCTACCAGGGATTCTCAATATTTTTTCATCCAATTTCAACCCCTTGTTTGACGTTCAAGAGATACTTAACCCTGCTCGCCAAAGGGACTGAGCAAACTTTAATTTCGAATTAAATGAAAGAGATCATTTCAAACAGTCTTATTATTAAATTAAAGAGGAAGAGTGTATCTTTTAATATTGTAGATTTTTATTTATTTAAAAGATTAAGATTTTATTTATGTACCAATAAAAGGAACCTTGACAAATTCAACCTTGTCGTTTGAAATAAAATAGCATAACTGTATCTCAAGCATGAAATCATCGTAAAAGGAGATAATGGTATTTTAAAGAGATATTCCTTGTACTGTGCCAATCGAATACGTAAGACGAAAGTGATTGTGCGATTTCATTTGCAATGATTCTTGGTAGGTATTATAAGTACATTTATTGACCTGTCCCCCCATTCAATTTCTGACTTTCAATGGGTTATTAACGAAAGTAGGTTGAACGAGAAACTTCAAAGGATTTCTCGTACCGATCAGATGAGCACATCGGGAGAATCAATTTGAGAATCACGGTCTTCGCATAATTTATTATCTATCGGGAACAAATTCAATAATGATAAAGAAATTCAGGAAATTTTTAAGATTCTATAAACCAAAATATAATTTTTCATTTTTAAATAAGAAATAGGATATTTATCTTTCACTCAGCAAAATATCAAGAAGAACTTACGGCAGATAAACTTCTCGGAAGGAAAGAAAGAAGGGGAGCATCGCCGATTGAATTTCGACAGCGTTCGCGACACCTGCGCGAACGTTACAAGGAAACGAGTAAAAAGTTACAAGCTTTTCAGCCGTGGATGGCCGTTAGGTCCGGGTTAAAATCCTGGAACAAGGGCAGGTACCGTTATTTCGCAGCGTGAGAGGCGCGTGCCCAGCGTCAGCACGCTTTCGGCTGCCACCTTCGATCTCAGCCTACACAGAACTGCAGGTAACGACAATGGAGAAAAATTCTGCTGGTACCCCCCTGTGTGCCCGACCACGATCGAACCGCAGAAGCGTTCAGGATAACGTTTGACCACCTGTCGGGAGAAAGTATCGTGTACGCCTCCGGGACAAAGATTGCAAGATTTTCAAAGATTTAGGAGAACTGAATTTCTCTAAAAATAATTTTCATTTCATTTGAAAAGTGCAAATCTACGAGTGTTCTAAAAGCATCGAACACCGTCTGTCCCTATAAAACTCAAACGGCAATCTCCTCCGGAGCGTGATCATCGTCGTCGAAGTAAAGGTCCATCGAAATTGCTCGACAGAGTCGCGGAGAGATAAAAAGAGAAAGATTCAGTCGCGACTTGATTTCTGACCGGTCGATCCCTTCGAGTGCTCAGCCGGCCAAGTAATGGCCAGGGTAACAACTCGAGTAATCTGCCTACGCAATTTTACTGGATCAGCTCGAGGCGGCTTCGGGGCCGGCCTCCGCTTGTGTCCGTGCACACGTTTCGTTCGCACGAACGCTCGTGGCGGCAATGCGAGTTTGCGCGTGCAAAAGTCAGCGTGAAGTCGTAACGACCGGGTCGCCGGTGGACACGCACGTTCTTGCTCCAGGTTCACCCACACGCGCGTTGCGATACGGGCGAAACCGGCGCTGGCAATTTTCAGGGCAATTTGCCCGAACCAAACGGGGGAGAAAAATCGTGACAGATAGGTCAGCGTGCGAAGCGATCGACTAGAAAGGCTTCTATCCGACTTTTAAAACTTGCTTCGAATTTTCTGATAATTATATCGTTTCTCAAAGCGTGGATAATTAAAATCCTATAATTGGTTCTTCCACTTGAATCAATCAAATTTCAGAGCCTATCGGTTTCCTTGAAACTCGGCCCCTAAACGACACCCGTCACATAAATGAACGCTCATTAAACGATTCAAGTCGTCATTAGCAGCTATAAATCTATATTCGAGGAGCCGCGTGTATCATCATACTTATTTTATGAATTTCAAGCTGTAATTAAAGTTTCTGCTATCGTAGTTGTAAAAGGACACTTTCGAGAATGAAATTGGTCATTGAATAAAAAGAAGTATGCACAATTTAAATCATAATTGATAAATTAATAGAAATTTAAAAAAGTCTTCTTAGAATATTTCAAAATATTAAGATAATCAAACTAAAGAGAGCAAATAATTAACAAATTCATTATAAAAATCCTAAATATTCGCTCGGTATGATGTCTTCACAAGAAGAGAGACATTTTTACCTTGCGAGTTAGCGGTAAACATCGCGTGTGCCGGACGTCAGGTGTAAATTTCAATTTTTATTCGACCATCATCGGAGAGTCTCGCAAATTCTTGAGCGCACCAAAATTGGCCGCCAATTAGACACGTCCAATTACTTGTCGGCACGCGGACCAACTACCGGCCCGAATCCATTTCGCGTCCACCGGAATAAGAAGCACTCGCGGGGACTTCGGTTGTCCTTTTTACGCTCGGCACGATAAATTCGCTGCGACGAGTGGCTGCGAAGCGACGCGGAATCTGTCGCTAACGAACCGGTAAGACAACGAGCCGAACCATAACGTCGCTGCGTAAAGTCGAATGGAAACGAAGGATCGTAAAATTCTCGAGTGACAACGCCGTTAAAGTCAAAGGAGCGAACATTAGCGCAAGGGTAATGATCGTTCGGAGACTGCACGGTAAGCTGCATCGACTTTCCTCCGGATAAACCGTAGTTAACAATCCAACTGTATAATTTTGTTCGCAAGTGCAGCGGGTGCAAAATGCAATTAAATGGAAAATTAATTTTTCGACTCACCGTGAGAAGCACTGGTCTTTGAGGTTCGTCAACTTTCTATAAACAAACAGAAATAACAAAATATTAGATAAAGATATAAATTAACGTTAATTGCTCTTAAACTAAATTATTACTACTAGCTATCTTCGATCACCAGTCAAGATTTCATCCCCCCGATGCAAGGGTGCAAAAGTGAATAGAAAATTCCCTGGAGGGGCGTTCTTTCAGCGATAAACCGCGGCAAATGATTAATCGACTCATTGTGCTCGCGAACAATCGGTAGTCACGATCGTGGCGTGTAAACGTGGCTTCAAGTGCGGGTGGGGATGTCGAAGCGTGGCGGAGCGTGCTGCTCACTCGCCAAGCGGATACTCGACTCGCCCAAGGCGAACGATTACCTTTCCCGGTGGATCAACCAGTTCGAGGTTCGCTCGTACACCATAAACCGTGGAATACCTTTTTTCTTCCCCCGTATTTTCAGCATCGAGACCTAAATTCTCTGTCATTAGCGTGTTTCGCTCGGATATGCTTCCATCGATCTTCTCCCTCATCTTTCGATAAAACCCCATCATTGCTCTCGCGAAACGTGGAAACTCTTCGCGCACGAGATGCGTTTCCGTGAAGTTTCTGTAATTTCGATGGAGAACCGAAAATGAACGCTCGTGTAACCACGAGTTTCAGGGGTAATTCTAAGATTTACCGAGAAATCACGAAGATTCGCTGAATTATCTTTCACTGGTACTAAGTGCAAAGAACCTTTTGCCATAGAGTACTTTGGTTAGATAATCAACGAGGGTTGTTCCGAACACCCCGAAAATTACAGCATACTCAAGTATTATATCAAAAAATCGATTGCAATTTTATTTTATCCTAAGATTCTTGAATCTCGTACAATGTAACAGGATTAAATCATTGCTCGATCAAATCTCCTGGTAGCTTTCATTTCCCCGAAATCCAATTTCTTTCATCCATCGGAGCAATTACCTTGGACCGAGGTCAAATATATAGCAAGTCGGTCTGGCCGATATATAGGAAGGAAGTCCCTACCCAAGGGACCTATTAAAAGAAATAGGCTCTGATTATACTCGAGCGAGTGTAACGCAGGCGCAGGGGTGCAGCTGCAACGGCAAGAGTAAAGTGAGGGCCGCACTCGAGGACAATCCTCTTTCGTGGATGCACTCGCAAAGTATAAGCAGCGCTCATTATATCTGCCCCGGGAATTCGGATTACACGAAGCAAGCACGTGAGAAAGATTACTCTGTAATCTTGTCCGGATATCGACATCGTAATTTCCCGTTGCTACAAATACACCCTGTCCCACTATCCTCCGGCTAAACTTTATTCGTACATTCTCTATAAGGTTGAGCAAATACTTTAACATAAAAATGTAATGTCTGTTCATTTATTTTTACACGATCTAATTTTTTTTTTAAGTATCGAAGGCTAGATGCCCCAGGGAAATGTCCTGGTTTCACAAACTTTGTAGCAAAATCGATCTTCCCCCAGCCCCGAGCTGTCGATACTGACCAACTTGTCGTTAGTTTTGGCAAATTGAGCATCAAGCAGCAAAGTTAAGCCTATCATTAACGTCGCTGGACCTTTCGTGCATAGCGGATATCTTATTACGTTTAAATTATTGACGGAGTCATTTGCAATTCAAAATCACTGGAAAGAACGTGTTATGGTCAAAGCTTCGAGCGGGATTCTTTGGACTTACGAAATTAATAACGATGCGATAAATTTTTGTAAATTATGAGGGAATTCTTCATTTAAATTTCAATTATGTGATAAATTGCACCTCTCTGCAACATTGTAGCAGAGGTTCAATCGATTCAAAATTTAAATAAATTGTGTTACAAAAATTTAGAGGCTAAAATTTGAATGTCCTAATTTTGTAGCTGGAATTTTAAGAATTTAAATTTCTATTTCTGCAAACAATATAGCGTTCGTTTCTGGTCACGGACGGTTTTCGATGATGACGGTATTTTTGCGTGCCCGATACGTTACGGTGCTGTATTATCTTCGCGAAAAAAATTAGTACCTCTGGCGAGGAACACCCTGGCCTCGTGTTCCGGTCAATGGCAGTTTCGTATATTCTCGTTTCGTTGTGTGCATTCGCGGAAGAGCCATCGATTCTTTTCTGGCTTAAAGGGTGAACTACTGCTCGATGTTCAATCTTTCATTTTAAAGAATTTATTTTATTGATGCAAAATTGTACTTAAAAAATATGTTTCTCTTTCGGAACCTGTTCATACAGAGTAGCAATACTTTTGGTTATTTATTACCGTGGAGGTTTTGCGGATGAAAAAGAAAGGGTAGCCGACCCTTTGCCAAAACATCGACGCACCCTGTTGCTAGTAAAACCCGTGTACACTTTAAATGCCCAATTTGGCAGCCATAAAAACAACATTTATTTATGATGGTTCGAGCGTCGAGGAAAAAACCGGTGCACCAGAAAATTATGCTGCTCGAAGAAACAGCGTTACCCAAAAGACCCTTTGATTTTTTCTTTTTCTAAATCTCTTTACAAACCCCTTCTGCATTCAGATGATTTTTCTAATTAAAATTCTGAGAAATACCTTGCATCATCGTTAGATTTGAAATTCTTAACACCTATAGTTTCTCTAAATAAAAAATAAGAACCCATTCTTCAGCACCTTCGTTCCATCACCGCAAACTCCTCCACGGATCTAAACTGGTCCCGTGACGATCGATTCAACACCACCCCCGCATTCCCGCCCATTAACCATTCCCTTCGCAGCGTATCTCTCTGGTATCAAACGCACTGTCTACTGTAACACACCGTCGTATCTCCACGTTTCTCCTCTATTTACGAGCACTTATCGTCGTCGATAACCTTTGCGCCCCGACGCCAAGGGGTTTCTCTCTCTCTTTCTCTCTCTCTCCCTCTCACGAACCACGACCGATTAGATTCCCTCGAACTAAAGGCAACGGTGGTTGCGTGGTCGTAATTATTACCGCAATTAGATGAGCGATAATTAATCGGTCCCTGGGAGTTATGCACACGCGAAATACGCCGGCGGTGGCCACGAAAGGGACGATTCGTGGGAAAGGAGGATTCGTTTCGTTGGATTCCGGGATAATGCGTTGCTGTATAGGAGAACCGAGTGTGTTACAGGACCCCGGGGGAATATCGCGTGACCGCTCGTGGGATGTTTGGAATGTTACTCGAGCACTCGGATAACCAACGGTTATGCCGTGTGCAACCTTCGTTCCATATCGTTAGAGTCTTGTACATCGAAATCGTGGAAGCTGTAACCCCGCGAGCACAAGCCTCTACCCGCCGCGTAATTTGTCGAATTAATTCTGTTTGGCGTCGGGACGCGGACCTCAAAGGAAACGGATTCCACGACACGTGTACCGACGTTTTAGAGGACCTTACTCGTCGCCACGGTACACAACACTTCGCGTGAGAAATCTCGCCGAGAAGATGAAATGATCCCACGATGATTTAAAAATTATACTGGTAAAATATTTAAATAAAAAAAAAAAACAGAGACAAATATAAAATTTAAAATTCTGTAAAAAATATCTCGTGTATATAAGATGGAATTAGCTATTGGAAGAGAAATCCAGGAAGTTGATGGTATCCCAGAATCCTGATAGCTACAACATGTACTTTACCTAAAAATAACTCAGGTTGAATGTACAATTTACACAAGGGAAGCGCTAGTTCCGTGAACATTAATTTTCATGTTCGTCACGTTTTGAATTGCTCCCGTGCATGCGCTTTATCGGTGATCGATACCATCGTAATCGCAATAAAGTCATTATCGTAAACGCGAGCATCGTTTGCAGATCGAGCATAGTGTAGTATGCGGTTATGCATTCAATCGCTCCCGCACGATTCGAATACTCGATAAGAACCAATAACCGGGAGTCTCGGAACTTTGAACTTAGATACGGCACCCATATGGTCTTGGTAAATTTAGAAACGAATTTATTTCCATGTTTCGTTATTTTTATAAAGCGAATGATAGACTCCTATCATTGTGTCACATGGGATATTTCGCAAATTTAATTAAAATCCTATCAAGACTCGAAATATTTCTCTCCTTTTTCATTTTCTACCCTTATAGTCTCTCCCTTGCGAATCTCATCTACCTCGCATCCGGCTTTTGTTTCCCATCTTTCGCTTCTTTGCAACCGTGCCGCGTTCACGGTGGCAAAACAAAACGGTATGCCAGTTAAGTAAAGGCATAATAACCGCAGTGAAACGGTGTGACGGTCGTGGCCCGATGAGGGACCCTTTTAAGACGGTGTCGATTAAATACGACGGTTGTAAATTCAGTCGTGGTGTTTATGCGCGATATTAAAGGTAAAAATTTTAATGCTTCTGCTGTTAGCCGAGGAAAACGAGGATTGCCCCGGGCACAGGTAAATCGTCAGATTAAACTTTTGAATCGCGCGGTACGAATTTTTCTTCCCGTACGCGAATTGCATTAAATTAACCGGCCGGTACATTGAGATTGCCTTTCGAGAAATTTTTTGATCCGGGGAATTAAAAACGTTGAGCGAATGAAATGCGATTCGATTGGGTATTTAATTAGAAGCGGCGAGTTTTGCGTGCGATCAACCTTTTATTTTTAATCGACTGAATACTGTATGGATCGTTAGAATAATTCTGATAATCAAGAGTATTGAAAATTCAACGAAATTTCCATGAAATACAATCTATGTTTAAAATAAATCTTATCCTGTCCCTTCTTAATATTTATAGATGAAATAAACGTTGAACAGGGGAACAAAAGCAATATTTTTCTGGAAGAAAAATCGAAGTGCCTTATGGTCTCTCATAGCACGGTACCGCTGGATCGTAAATCAAAAGCCGCTCGATAATAAAGCTGAGCGCACGGGAATTAAAACAATGTAGGATAATTAACATGCATTACCGATCGCCAAACATGGCAGCAAGGAGTCTCCGGGCTTTGTAAGGTAATACACACATTGCAGCCGACCAGGCGGCAGTAAATCACGTTGCATTACTATCAAGGGGTAACCGCGGGAAAGTTACGGCTACCATGTTTGGTAATGTATTATGCAAATTTTTGGGAACTTTATTAGCAACGTAAATCGTCGGACCGGTACAAATCGTGATCGTAAGGCTGTTTTCAACGATCCGACATTCTGCTTCCAATTATAAAAATTATTTTTCAAGATAAGATATTTACTGCCGACAAATTTAAATGCTTTCTCTTTTTTTTCAATAAAAATTCAAGTGATTGATATTTAATTTCTATTTTATAGAATCTGTGAATCATTCAACCTTGCTTTTATAACTCTGAAACATTTTAACTTCTAACTTCATCTACACTGTTCTATTTTCAAAATGTGACAGTTTGACGAATGTCTTGGCTGCAATTTGTTGAAAAACATTAGAAAGACACGTTACTTGGCCAGCGATTAGCGAACAGATTCAACGAAACTCTTAGCGACGATCGTCGATCCCGGGGGTCTTTGAATATCCTAATTAAACGCGGTCCTAATTAAAATCTGAGACGAACACGGCTCGTGTAACTCTTCGAACAGCGAATTAACGCTCGCGGAATGTAACTGTTATTTTACGGCGAGACAGTAAAAATACATTTCGGCAGATTACGGGAGTGCTGCCCGTTTCAGATATATCTGCTGGTCGCTCTTAAATTATAGATTTAATGGATTTGTCGAATACTTTGCAAACATTCTGCTTAAATGCCCGCGCCAACCTCGAGCCGTTCGCAGCTGCGATCGTAAAATTGGCCCGACATTTTTCAAATGCTTCCTCGGTCATCCGTTAAATCTCTAGCCTGAATAAAAAAGAGGACTCCTGGACTTTTGATAAACTTCGTCGCGTCGGAAACGATAATCAACAGTCAAAAGATCGAGCCAACCATACAGGCAAAGTTAGTCAGAATTATTGAAACGTAAATATAATTCTTGATTGTTTTCTTCTTCAGATAATATTTCTTATTATCGTATAATTTATACGCCAGTTAGTTCCTTATTCATCGGAAAGTTTATTTTTCGCTGGACGGAGACGACGTGTGCCCATTAGCATCCTTTTACGACCCACTTTCAGTCATGAAAACGGTACGTCACCATATGGTCCTCTCATCGAGGAACTACCGTGTTACGTGCACCTGCCGTCTTATCCTCATTTACCTGTGCACGAGCAGCGTTCGTCACTGAGCTGTGCAAAGGTCACGGTACGTAAATCAACGTCGAAAGTCGGTTTCTTTTTTTTTTTAGCGTCGAGTGAAAATTTCACCGGAAAATAATTATCTCTCTGCTAGAAGCACAGACGCGCGAACGACCGTTCAAATTTGATTAATACCTCTTTTACCTATAAATACAAAAAAATTCATTCTCTGCAAAGATTCGATATGACTCGTAGCCGAAAACGGTGCCGAGTGGCAGAAGAGGCATGGGGGTATCAAGGAATTCACGGAGGAAGCCCGGAATTTATCGTCGTCGGAATATTTACAGCCAGGCCCGTATGAATATTCAGCCGGCTTTATTTTACGCGCTCGCCGCTTCCTTATACCCACTCGGACGCCGCTCTTGGGTCAAGGGTTAATGAAACATGGTGAAAAAAATGCAAATAAGTCGAGAGAGCGGCGATCGCGTAGCGTACGTAGCGTACACGCGGCGAAATTCGATAAAAATACCCGGGGAGCGCAAATTGGGGGATCGAACGACTAATATTATCAGCGGATCCGAATGCTGATTGAAATAATTTGCAGAATGCAATTGCACTTTCTTTTTCTTAATAAAACATAACGATTTTCGTTTGTATTAATTAATCGAAAGCTGAAACATTTAAATTATTTTCTTGGTAAACGGTAAGAAAAAGAATCGAAAATTCTTCACGGTCGATTTTAACCCTTCCGGTTTCTAATCAACCTCAATCATACTCCCAAAATAGACCTTTATTCAGCGCGAGGAAATAAAAGAAAATTATATCTCAAGACGAGACTTGAGAGACCAGAGTTTCGTCTCTCCTCGTCGAAGCTGTATTCGGTTCGTGGTGAAATTAAAGGGTCGATCCAACCCTTTCTCGCTGCTCTTGAACACACCCCCGCACGTAGCTCGTTCTCGATACAGGTGCATTGCCGGCTAATGGACGAAACGGGTTCCCGAGATACTGCCGCATCATTATAAAACGTTTATTTCGGCATAAAAGTCAAAGTGCAACGTGTTGGAACGGATGACTCGCGAGTAAAATACTTGTTCTTTGTAGCCGTTTTATCTATCCCTGATCGCTTCTCGTTCGACCTGTGTATTCGAGTCCTCCTTCTTTTCACGAGTTAAATAGAAAAGGACGCGTTATACTGTGTTTCAACCGGACGGACTTTTCATCCTAATAAAACCGAGCGTATCTCGAGGGGTACTCTATTTCGAAAGGGAGGCTTCAGATAACTGGCGGACTAATCTAAAAAGGGGACGGTAATTATTCGAAGCTTAGAGCCGTCGTTCGACGCACACTGGGTTCTGTGACGCTTCCACCGATGCAATTTCGACTTTACTACGGGAGCTGAGTTGCTTTATGGTGGTGTCTGCTTTTAGGAGAGAAACTGATGAAGATGGATGTACCGAAGTAAAGGAACTTCGAATGCGCTGAAGGACTTCCTTAATGGGAAAAGTTTATCAAATATTTTCAACCTTTATTCATCCAAGATAAGTCTATTCTAATCTTAGATTCCCAATTTCAAATTCTCGCCTATTAAACGATCAAAATTCCTTCACAAAACATAAGAAAGAAAAGAGCTTTAACTCGAAAATAAGAGTATCTTCGTATGAATCTTTTTCATCGTTCATCACTTCCCACATGTTAACGCGTACCCTGTATTTAACGTATGTATCCGCGTACGCTTTCATTATGGCCGGAGGGCCAAAAAATCGCGGAAGTTTCTGAACGCATGCCAAGGTAATCGATGCCACCTGTTCATACGCTTCTTCGTTTTGAAGAAAATGGTACCGGTCGAAGGATAGCGGTCAATTCGCGTCCTTTTCGAGCGATCTTATACATATAAAGAGGTGTAATTACCGTCGTTTTTCAAACGATGAAAAAATCGTGTTGCACTGAAAGGAAGCTCGAAGACGCTTTAATAACACGAGTAAAGAAAGCGTACGGGTGATAAGGGCAGGGGGGAAGGATAAAACAGAGGAACGGGTTCCTGGACGCAGGGGGGACCACCTGTAGGCTCAACACCAGCGGGCAAACCGCTAGCAAACCGCAAGACGCGATAATTACGCCGGAGGCCTAAAAGTAAAGGCGCGTTTGCAGCGGCGAACGGGGATGAGCAGGGAAAAAGAGCAGGAAGAAGGTGAAACCGGTGAAGTTAAGATGAGGAAGAACGTGCGTCGAGGAACAACGAAAAAGAAGAAAAAAAGAAACAGGGAAAAAGTAAATCGAAACAAAACGGCAAAACCACATAAAAGATGGAGTAGAGGAAATTTTGCAAAGACGAAATGGGATATGGTGTTTTTAAATAAAAGTCTGACAACAAATTTATTTTTTCTATAAATTAATACGAGTATTTCTAATTAGATAAATCAAAGAATTTCTAATAACATGAATGATGGATTTCATTGGAAATTTAAGTAATAGAGAATGATCAAAATTTTCAGAATTTTCTGCTCAGACTGTTGTTTTAAAACACTAGAAGAGGAAGAAAAGTGGTAAACTAAGGAGACGAAGAGGAAGACGAAGAAACCGAGAGGAAGAGTTGCGGGCACGGGTGCAGCAAGCGTGACAGTGGGTGCACGAGCACCTGCCCATTCTTGGAGAGTGCTGCCGTCCGGTGATTTATGGAAACAAAGGGTGGATGGAACGGGAAACACGTACCGCAGCATCCCCGTGGTCCAGCGTTTCGCTGAAACAGGGATATTGAAGAGCGAAGGAGGTCGTTCGAGGGTTTCGAGAATATTTGGAAGTCGAATACCCTGCTTCAACCGGGACTTCCTTTACGACTTCTGGAAATCGAGTATGTGAATTGTGGAGAGTACTTGTTATAAAGAATTTTATGGGTCGATGGACGAAAGTTAATTAATCATCAAAATCAATTTTCTCAAAAAAAAGACTATTTTTTACACTTCTTGCATCACCAATTATAAAACACCCTATACAAGGTGTCCCAGTATTGATGGTACAATCGTGAAGGGGGTAATTCTAATAATTTTTTTTCATACTTTTTTCAAAAACAAAAATTCAAATGAGAAAATTTTATTCATGTAAAATTTAGAATCATCTCTTCTAAGGTTGTACCATCAATACTTGCGCACGCTATATATTCACCACGTGAAAATAATTTTGTTGCTCGTAAGAGGTACGTAAAAAGTCAGCCTATAAATGCTAGGCGCAACAACCGTCTTCAATGATTTATGCCCGATCCCTCGGTCTGTAAGATATTAAAATATTAATACGCTGCTATTTATAGTCGAGCCGCGAAAGAGTATCCAGGGGCATAGGTCACGAGGGTTCGAATTAGTTAAAATTTATAATCGACGCCGAGTCACGTGCAGGCTACGGAAAATCGTCCAATGAATCTTCCAGCAGGAGCTGATCGATTATCGGTACGAGATCGACCCACTTCCTCTCGATTTCCACTTGATTTACGAAGAATAAATCTCGACGAATGATTGCCTGTTAATTTTGCGCGGATGCATCGATCGCTGCCGATCCAACGCACCTTACTTTCCTTTCGATTTTTTCTCTTTTATTTTCTTTTAATCGACTAACATCAACCCCCGACGTAATAACCGTTAATAAGCGCCTTTGCCGCCGTTAAGTATCGGCGCGTGGGCGATCACGGGGAAACTTGAAACGGCCCACGGCAGGTTGTTGCATCGGTTCGCCTGTTTTTCGGCCAGCTGGACCGTGAACATAGATTTACGGCTTTTCTTCTCCTGCGCTCGAACTGGTAGACACGAAAATGTTGTTTCTCTTTTCTTTTCACGGTGTTTTTGCTTGATTGCGGAAGAAGGATGAAAATGCACGAATAGTCAGCATAACGGTCACAGAAATTAGCGATTGGTAACCCATTGCGATATTAAAACTTGGAATATTTCTTTCTCTTTGATCAAAAAGCAGAATAATCTTATTCAAAGTTGAGGACCTTTAATTTGTATTGTAATAAATTAAATTTGAATACAGAAGGGAGGCGACGTTCGAATTGGTCTGAGATGTGCAAGAAAGAGGGAATATCGAATGAGGATCGTTACATTTCGAAAAGGAGTCCGAGTAATCGGTAAATGGAGATGGCCCCCAAGTTCTGTGGATCGGGCCGCTCTCGCCCACGCGGCCAGACAGAATAAAACTACTCGGGGACGGTCGTAAGTACCGAGGAAGTACTTCGCTCGTGCTGCTCTGGAAGAGAAACGAGCATGGAAGGGAGGAGGATTGCGAAGGAGAGCACGGAGGGAAAAGGGAGCCGTGACGATAGCCCTGGAGCGTCACGACGTCGTCCACGTGCAAACGGGGGATGAAGAGGAGGAATGAAGAAGACGAAGCGAACGCCACGTAACATCGTTTTACGGTCTCCAACGGTCCACTTCGACCGCTAATGTTTTCGAACTTTCCGTGTGGGCGTGCCCCGAAGATCCAAGGACCCCGTGACACGGACATTATTTTACGTGGCGTACGACGATTGCCACGGGGAACAGGATAGATAGCTTCCTCGAGCAGGATGAATCATTGGGAGAAAACGGCTCTCTTCACCGCCACGGGGAATTGGAGCACACGTGGATTTGATCGATCGCGATGATTGTTAATAATAACTCATCGAAATATAAATCATAGGAGAAGGGGTTAATATTTTATAGTTTAACAGATTAATTTTAACATTTGGACAAACCCGGACACTCCGAGAAATCGATTCAGGATCTCACCCCACGAATCTCGAATTTCTGAATTTTATAGCATAGTTTCTTGATTTCAAAGTTATTCAGAATCGAAAAGAATAAAATTTTCCAAAATTTGAAATGATTTGAACAGATTACGAGGCCATCACTACCGAGATGTCTCCCTCGTCTCTGCTCCAACATTTCCTCTTCGTTTTTCATTCTCTCCTCTTCGTACCGCAACCCTTTTTCGTCCTCGTCGTCGATTCGATACCGCAAACTCGCCTGCGGTACGCTCTCGAGTTCTACGTCGAAACGGCGTTCGTGAAATTGAAGGTTTCGCTCGTGGGGGCGACGACGAAAGTCGGACGAGTAAATCCCGTCTTTACTGAAATTGCTCGACAAGAATTTATCCGGTCGCCAGGGCGACGAGCACGCGCCAGCTCTTCGACCAGAGAAAAACACCCCTCACTCGAGCTTCGTGGGATGAGATCCCGAATCGATTTCTCGGAGTATCCGGGTTTGCTTCGCGGAAGGGAATGCATTTCATATCCAAATGTTAAAATTAATCCGTTGAACTATAAAATATTAACCCCTTCTCCTATGATTTTAGGAGCTAACTATTTTAGAATAATTTTATTTTAATTTTTATTCTTATTTTGATTGGATAAATTACAATTAGAATTAAACTCAAAATTCAGTCGTTCTAAAAACACCAAGAAAATTTGGCACATTTGAAGAGTAAATTGCGTAACGTCTGTGACTCGATATTATATAGCAAAAGGTTAACATTTGAAACACTGAAGCTTTTCCACTACATTTAATTGAACCATTGAAACTAAGCCAACATATATTTCTTCTTTACCCCAATTCTCGAGAACACCTCTATTTCGAGGCGTGAAAAGCCTATGAAAATGATGCGAGCCACGTGCTGACTGCAATATGCCATCATATATATTCTGACAAACGCTCTCGGCTCCATATTAACGTTTTATGGTTAACGCAGGCGACGCGTGTCTTATATCATAATAACGCAACGGGACTTAGAAATTATTCCCCTGTGTCAAGGTACCCCTTTAGATACCAAGAATCGGGACTCAGAATTTCTTCCCTCTGTCATTAAAAGTATCCGTGGGAAGAAGTACTTATTTATCTCTCGTACTTCAGCAAAGGTTAAGAAACTTTTTTAAGAGCTCGTTGAACGTCTCTCGAGTCTTAGCCGGCGCGTGATCTTTTTGTCGTTTGGTATCAAGCCAGACAAAGGTAGGCTCGAAACGTACGACAGAGGAGGAAGAGCACTTTAACTCGCGTAGGCCCGGAGGCGAGGCACCAGCTTGGTTTTTGGCCACGCAGAGGTAACCGGAGTGTGCCCCCATGGAGGTTTCAAGGGCCACCTGCCCTACCAGAGACCCCCCTTTTACGTCCACTTTATTAGCTATTATTATACGCGTGCTTTGGCTCCGGTTTCTCTCTTTCTCTCGACGGACCAGAGAACTGGTCCCGCCCGCGCCTGTTTAGAAATATTTCACCGAACGTTCCTCGGCTTAGCCCGTCGTGCAACGAGTTCGTTAATCCTTCCACGTAGCCTAAACAACATGGACCCACGAAACCTCGTGAGAAAACTTTCGTCGGAGATCAACGACTTTCGCAACTTTTGTTGTGCAATATTTCGTTCGGTAAGCGATGTTGAGTCTTCGGGTTTCGTGGTTCGTTGCCGTGAGAATTTTAAGGGTGAACGAGAATCGAAGCTAAATCAAGGGATCAAGATTTTGTAATTCTTATATCAGCAAACAGTTCCTTATAAATTAATAGCCTTTCCAAATTGAATGATTCATTTCAAATTAGCTGATTTTGTTAGCTGAAGCAAAACTTGGACACTCGAAGTGTCATAAATTAAAATCTAGCTCGGTGAAAGTCGATCAACGTGGCTGAAGAATGTTCAAGAAATAATAAACTGGCACAATGTAACCTAGGGTCATTTATCTTTCCCTTCATCCAGTAGCACCGTGTTCATGAGCCAGGCTAATCGATATTCAAGACAATCTTACTAGAAGTTCGTCGAACCGGAGAACACGTTACATTAGAAGCTCGAACAACTTTTCTCAGATCTTCGATAATGAAACTTCACGGGCGATTATGCGGAACGCGATTGCCTGTGACTCTCATCGTACACGTTCTAATATCTTTAGTACAATTATCTAACTGGTGCGCTTTCGAATGGCTCAGGGGTGTAAATTTAGTAAATAGAAAATAGGAAGTGATTCGAGTTAAAATAGAAAATAGAATATTCGTAAAATTATTTCTTGAAACGTTGAATTATTACAATTTCTAATGAAAGGTATGTTTGTCAAATATGACCGTTTTAAGATACACGCGATTGGACGCATCTAAAGGCACCGTTTTATCGAAAGTAGAGGCCATTCTGCTACACTTTCCTTTGCAAACGAAGTAAGACCGCTGGGTAGGTGAAGCAGCAACCTTATCAGAGACTGGTTGCTGCCAATATTGATTATCCGTATACAGGGGCCGAGCTCGAGGACGCAGATAACCGCGACAAATTGCACGCCTTCGCGGTTTCCGATAGTCCATTCGCAGTTTATTACCATTTGGCGCCGCTGCCACTGGTGATGTCATTACACATAATCTATCTTCATTAAAGAAAATTTATTTCGAACCCTTTCGAATTTCCAAAACTACCTTCTCCATCTAATTATTTCCATATTCAAAAGAAAATATAAAAAATTTTCAGAGAAACTATTCCCAAGAATGAACGCTTTAAATACCGACGCAAAAATTTTCGCACGTTGACGGATATTTATAGAAACGAGGGATCTGAAAATATCAAAGTGTTTCTCTCATCTCAGCGCAACAATGCCGCGATAAATTCAAGAACGCTTTAAAAATATCTCTTTGCAGCGTGAATATTTTCACGTAGCCAGCTCGTACGTGGCTCCAATTTCGCGCTCCTAAAAACGTGCTCGAGCGGGCTCGTCCTCGTAAAAAATAGGGGCGATTTATCGCCAAGCGGCCGCCATATCGGTGCACAAAGGAAGAAAAGGGAATCGGCGAAATTTTTGCTCGAGGTATCCCGTGGCTCGCGCATACTTAGCATATCCCACTTTTCAAAGCAAACGCGCCACGACCGACTTTTTTAGCCGCGCATGCGCGAGCTCTCTAGTCGAAAAAGAACAAAATGGAGGGAGAGGGTAACTAAAGATTCCGAACAGGATCTAATGATAAAGATTAAAATATACGATACGGGGAGAAACTGATACGCGATGGAATGTTGATTATTAAATAAATGCACGTGCATCGAAGCCCAAGAGTCTCAGATTCAATAATCATTTCAAGTAATATCTCAAAATCGCTCGCAAATCAAACAAGCATAAAAAGAAATGGACTTACCGTTGTTACTCTGCATATGGCTGCATATTGCGGCATTGATATGGATTACGAAGCAGAAAAAACCGCTTGGTCCAAATATCCGACGCTTCCATGGCACTCAACTTAATCTTGACTGACACTGAATGGACCCAAGACGTCTGTTTCGCCATCGATACCGAATTTCCGAACCGCGACGAGTAATGGTGCACCGGCGTAGAAAGTTAACAGCGTGTGAAAGCGAAAAAGAAGTTTGCACGATAAAAAGAAACACTTGCGAGCACGAAATACGTGGAACACACTTGCATTTGAACGATTAAAATAGATATAGACACGCAGGAGTAATGAGAAACGACACAACCGTAGACACGCGAGGTTAAGTACGTGTTTGATCGAAGGTCGGTACGACACTGAAGTTAGCAAAATTTCCAAAGGTGGTCACGTGACGTCGGAATTTGCGAACTAGGCGCGAGGATAATCGAAGCGCGAGCTATGTTTTGTTTACATGATTCGAATGTCGTACTGGGTACCGAGGAATTCCAACTTATTTCTGTATCGTTCCTGTGTATCGTAACGTACAAGTGGTAAAGCCGGGTAAGCTTGAGTTTTTCTTGCATTTTGTTATTGGTTTTTGCAGCTTATGAATCTTATTCTTAATATCCGTAGTATTCATTATGCTTCGAAACCTCTGTCGTATTCTTATGTACAACAGTACGCAAATAACATTATACGATTTTTTATTAATTATTTCAATAATGTTTGTAACTGTTAATTACTTTGTGTTTTACAATATTTTAAATCTCAAGTGCGTACTGCTGTACCATCGTATAATCGTTAAATATAAACGAAATTGTTCTAAACAAAAATTTATATTATCAATTTAATGGTCACTGAATTTCATAGTGAAACGTATCTTAAAGATGGTTCATTCAGTATTCGAACAGGCGCTTCGACGCCATCGGTGTTGCGAAATTGCGTGTTAATTATCAATTAAGCTAAAAGTGCTTCTCTGTTCTGTGAAGCAATGATTTACATGCGGTTGCTCAACGACAGAACCGAAATTCAACGCGATTTCAGCAACTGGAACGTTTATCGAGACCGTGCACGCGTCACAATGCCGGCGCACGCTCTCGTTTCTGTTCAGTCGTTTTAAAGGAAAGAGGAAACTGCAATCTTGGACCACGACAGGGTGCCGAGATAGAGGCAATCTGCAAACACGAATTGGCCATTTGGCGGGCGTGGCGTTGCGCATGAGCGTCGCATAATTTGCTTTGGATTCGTGACTGCAATTCTTTTTTTCTTTTACCCTGGTCGGCTCGCCTCTTTTCTCTACCATGCAACACGTGCTGTCGTCGTTCTCTTCGCTAACTTACAAACGCGACCATTAACTCAGAAAGAAAAAGAACGACTTAGCAGTCTGTGTCTGCATGGTGTTCTTCGAAAACCGATTTTAAAAGTTTGCCTATGTTTTGCAAAAATCGAAGCTAGCTTATTTCCATAATTTCAGTTTTTAGAAATTAAAAAATCTCAAATCTTATTATTTCAATCGAGTTAAAAATAAACTGCTGTTAATCAAAATTTAATTAATTAATTTTGTGGTTGATAAAGTATCACTTTGATATATAAAAACAGAGCCTTTTACAATCAAAGAGTGAATATTAAAAATTATTTTCAGTGTGATAATTTATTAAAATTACAAGAAAATTAAAGGAATGTGACTCGAATGCGTTCGGTCTAAAATTCTAAGGCTGCACACGCGTCTACCGTGGTTTGCATATAAGGGAAGTCGAAAAGGGGCCGAAGGGCCTCTTAAAACTGCCTTAACTTTTGAGACTGGCAATTATACTGGTATTTACTGCCGCAGCCTCTCCCGAAACGCCATTGTGCTCGCGCCAACATTTGCATCCCTTGTAAGCGCGACTGTCGATTGTTTTAATGGCCGCTCCCGCAGGCCTTAGCCCATAAACTTCATTGTTTAGGCACGCCTTTTAAGGTGCACGCTCGCCATGTTAAAATCACATAACGAGGGAGAATGTATAGACTAAGATGCAAGAATCTTCCTTCGAGATTCTTTCGTTAAACGCGACGTTGAATTTCTATGGAAATTTTAATGATATCGTTGGACGAATGGAACAGTAAATTCTATTTTGTCAGAAATTTGAAGCTGACACTTTTGATTTAAAAAAAAATATTCGTGCCTATGATTCACAAATGTAATTAACGTCGAACCATATGCATCCTCGTGGTTTGAAAATGGAAATTCGGGGGTGTGTCCGTGCTCGAAATAAATTTGAGTGGGTCGCTCGAGGCGCGAGGAGAACTTTCCGACCACCCCGCTGCGAAAACTGCTGCGACTTCGCGTGACGAATTTCCATTCGTTACATCGTGGACATTAATTTCAACTCGACCATGTATCATATTAATCGAGACGCGCGTCAAACATTATTACCAATCAATGAAATAAAGTCGAACGCCGATTCCAATGAATTATTAACAGAAATGAAATTTCTTATAATAATAATTCAAAATTATAAAAATGTCACTGCACATTCTATTGCACACGTATCGTGTTTCGCATATTTCCTCCTAGATTAAAGGGAATAATTAAATGGCAGCCCGTAAGAGCTTGTCTGGTCACGCCAGAGGCTGCTAATTATTCAAGGGTTTTAACCAGGGGCCCGAAGTATAATCAAAGCGATTTGGGAAGGGAGCAACTCGACAGGGTGCCAGGTGCCCCCCGTTGTGGCGGCCCTGGACAACTCTGGTACCCTAAAACCCGTGCTGAGCCACGTCCTTTTGAACGAGCAACCACCACCGACTGCGATTCACCTGCTCTCGGGAACCGGACAGAAGTCCTCGGTTCTTCGTGAAAGAAGCGAGAAAAATGCCGCCGAAACTGACGAATCTAATGAGTACTGTACGTCCTGTCGATTTGATCGATGACCCTACAAGGGAACATCCTTATCTGCCAACGAAGAAGGAGAACCCTTTCTTCTGGGACGGTCGTTAAGCGGTGCTCTGAACCGTGAACGCTGATAGGGTAGCAAGAAATAACGGATGCCTCAAGTTTTTAGGGTGATACAGTTTCCACTGTCTTTGGATGTGGATTAGGGTGACGTACATGCTGCTGGAATGCTTTGGAGATTAGTTTAAAGTGTAGTCGGGGATTTTAGGAGAATTTTAAGAAAATTAGGATGGTCAGAATTCATTTTATAGGCAGAGTTTTAGATAGTAGCATAATTAGGAGGGAAAATTTTTACCATACAAAATGAAAAAAAATTATTATCTCGAAACCACCCTTATCGACACCGAAGCAATTAAACGTCCAACATCTCAAAATAAAGATACCAGAGTACAGTCAATCGTTTCTCAAACAAAGCATCAAATTGATCGAAGGAAAAAAAAAAGGGACAGCCTTCGTCCACCCTTTTGGTTTCGAAATCCATTCTCCAAAGTCCAGTGCCTGATCTGACAAAAAATAAAAGCATATTTCTTCGCGTCGCTCATTAACTTGAAGCAGTCTGATGAGGTGTTCTGTCCGACCAGGGTGATGCATTGTCTCGTGAATTAGTTGGATGCGTGCGTGTTCGCTCACGAAATCCGACGATCACCCCTGCGGATCTCCCTTCTTTCATTTTCTATACAAAGATGACCGCAGTCGATCACTTTAATCGATTTCGCCCGGTCCGCCGCAAGAACCGAACGGATCGTTAGATCGGCTTGATGAATGGCTGAATTATCGACGCCAATGAATATCGTTAATGAGGGTGGCAAGTCCTGGGGGTGGTCGCATAAATTTATCCCCCTTCGCACACTGGTCCGTCAGAGTTCTTCATCGAAATTTAATTATTCGCTGTTCCTTCTTTATTTTCTTCGGACGAGTGATCGATCGTCGGGCCTAACATTTGAAAGCGAGACCTTTATTAATGCTTACGACGTTAAAAGCGATGCTAAGTCGAAATAGTAAATAATAAATTTTCTATTCATCGCGAATTTTTAAAGAATTTTCAGTGTTTTCCGATGGTTGCCCGGCTCAACATTTTCTAATTAAACTTCATTGTTTCAGCAACAGCTCGTAGGACCCGGAACGAACGTGATCGAGCGTGAAACTAAGACAATAGGCAGAAAAAGTATTCCAAGTGTCGGTCTCTTTCGGCGAGAACAGGCTTTTTTCCGGCCAAGCCGATTCGTCGGGGTGGCTGAACAGAAGTTACGAGATTCGGTTAATCGGCGCTGAAATGCTATTTAACGAGGCGATCTGCCTCGAGCCGATCGTGCGTATCTTCGATGGAGAAACAATGGGTACCGTGAAGGCAGAGATAGACCTAAGACAATGCAGCTGCCCGAAAGTAGACGGACCATGATGAATGGATGTCCCGACTACTTTTTCCTTCGAACCATTTTGAAAAATCGGGTAAAGAGGAAGGCGTTGCCTTGCAATTAGAAGAGGGGTGGATCCGACGATGCCTACGTTTCCATTGCACCTGTTGCACCTGACATTCTCCATAACATTGTTGTAAGTACTCCATAAAATGTAAGTAGTTAAATATTAGTGATCGTTAAATTATGTCAACCACATTTACAATCGTGAATAGAATGTTTATATGTAAAAATTATTTCCTCCTGTTTCCAATCTTATAACGACGATAAGAAAACATCATAAAGCAGTCTTCTACTAATGAGAATCCGTTCGAAAGCAACCGTTTGTGAGTTTCACAAAAACCGGGTGCCCCCTTTCATTAAAAGTTGCAAACGATCCCCGGTCTAATGAGATACCGAGACGTTAATGGCTGCTTTAATTGGGTTGTTAATTTTCGAAGATGAATTCATAGGGTAAAAATGCGAAAGGCTAATAGCGCCGAGTAGGAGGAGCCCCGTGGATTAAATGGGCTATTTTCAGACCCTTTTGGTACCCCGGGAACCGGGGGCCACGTTTTTACCCGGGTGTCGAGCGATCGGATCTTCCTGCTGCGATAGGATATCTACATTTCTTCGTTTGTTTATTTATTCGATACAATTGAGTATTTTCATTTTTATTTTTTTTTTTTACTATTGTATAACGACAATAATCAAAAGGGGCGTATTTCACAAATTTTGACCCATCACGATTCTCGCTCACCAAAAAACACCATGATCTATCATGAAAAGAAAGAGGACAAAAGCAAAGCTATCAACAGGTCCTCAATACCGAGACCCTGTATCAAACTATGAAATCACGATTAACTCACGGAGTTTTCCTTGCACCGCCTTGAAAAATTAGGCCACTTTAGTGGGAAACAAAAGAAACTATCGAAAAGATCCAGATGGAACAATGAACCGAGGAATGTGTCGGGTCCGTGGCGAATTATCGAGGATCGTAGAGAAGATCTTGAAACTTTTTTAATGGAATGTCGTTATTTTAACTGACAAATGTACTCGAAATTACAAGCTTCAGCGAGGAGAAATTCAAGGAAGGAGGAACATCGAGGAATCGCGTTAAAAGCGACGATTTGCGGTCGTCGTTCGACGATCTCTCCCTGGAATTCCTCGGCTGCAACAAAGATTGAAAACGGCATTGCTGCCGTGGTCGTTCCACAAAATTTAACGCTAAATATTTCGTAATTAATAACGCTGAGTCGCCGGTGGGAACCGGAGGTTGCGGTTTGGTACTCGCTTGACCCATCGTCCGCGAACACTTCCATTAAGAATTTACCGGAGTCGAGTTCGTTCGATCGTGAAACCGCGAAACGTCCCCTTCTTCTTTCATTTCTTTTCCTTCTTTTTTTTACTTCCCTATTTCATTTTCTTTTTACCCTCAACCACCGTCGAAGAAACTTCATGCTTCCTCGAATGTGAAATCGACAGTTTGAAACGTTTAGGAATTGCTCGATCGTGAACGCGTGAATCGATCGAAGAAACTTGGAATTTGTTTGAAAAAAAGTGTAAATCTCTACCAGTTGCCATTTATTATCGAGTAAAAATCAAACCACGCGCTAGAGTTTCAACGTTTGCATACCTCCGAAAATCTTTTATTTTTACCCGCAAACTATTTTTCTACGTTCATCCTGACGAGCATACCGTCCTCTTTATCCAATCGATCACTTTCAACAAGAGGAATTACGAGTATCTACCATTCCCCATTTCACAGTCCATCGATCAAACGAACATTCCTATCACAATAAACTTTCGAAAACAGCAGTCTCCGATTTCGCAGCCTCTCTGGCAATCATCGAAACGAACGGTACCGTAGGTGTTCATCTGCATAATTTCGAATCAAAGAATTCCCGCATTTATAGCTGCGATTGATCAACGATCACGCGACGGGAATCACAGCCCGGGGCTGTCGAAACGTCGAAAGAACGAACGATAACCACCACCGTGCTTCCTCTTTGCGCTTCGAAAGAAGCAGGCTACCGTGAAGTGTTCCACTTCCTAGCAAACTGTAATTACATCGAAATCGGCAGGGGTTTCGGTGTAATTGGCGGTGTGTACGAAAAATAGAAACGTTTCGTGATTTCACGTTCGATGGTAGTCGACGAAAATTCGTCCTCTCTGATTGTCGAGGGCTGACAGATCGTTATTAAGGGTAATATTGATAGTATTATAATAGCAAGCGAATCGAGGCTTAATAATGATAATTAGAAGACGGTGAAGATTTGTACAAGACATCTCACGGATGACTGATTATTCGGCGAGACTTCTAGCTTGTCGTTTCACGCCTTTCGTGGTGGAAAAAAGGGGAGGCTGAAAACGTGATTCCGTGCTTAAGCCGCTCCTTAATGATCCTCGGTAATTATACGACGGACGACGCCCATGAAGGATACTTTTAATGGGAATTCGTTACACAGTGATGCATGGTGCACCGTGGCGCTGTTATACGAGCTTGATTTATTATTTATCTAAAGTAAATAATTTAAAACATCCAAAATGTTGTAACGATCTTATCGGTAGAAAGGTTCCAACGCTGGAACAAGTGCAAACGGTTGTAAAACGACAAAATTCACGTTCTTCTCGTCCCGAAATTTCTCGTATCCGGTGTTTGACCTTCCACATTATCAGCAGCCCACGTATCGACGTGGGTGTGTCACGAGGAAGCTATTGAAGCTAGATAAAGAACACAGTGATAAGGAAGATTAGTTTGAAGGGAGGTTGCGTAATAGGTTCGTCGTGGCAAAAGACGCTTCAAATTAGTCTTCCAATCAAGCTGCAGGTGAACACGCGTACATAGAATGCAGGTGCATCATGCACGAAACTGCAACGAACAGTTGCATTGCATAACGTTCGCAGCAGTCTCCTCGCGTGTTCGCGACTGATTATTTAACGACTCGACGATTTAACAGCGAACTCGATTCGTTTTCTGCTTAAACGACATGTTGATTCGTTGTTGAATCGCAAAAATTAAACGAGTTAATTCAGCCACCCAGTTACAATGCTAGTTACAAAAACCCAGGCAAATCGCTCGGTATTTCGGCAACGAAGCCACCGGATTTCGTTAGCCGCAGACGAGAATCGACGCACTCGACGCGGCTCGTTACCATTCGGGTTAATTGCCCGACAGCGGTTGGGCCTGAGTGGGTGCAGTCGTAGTTCAACCCACACGGATTCACGTTTGCGTCTGTGCTGCACTCGCGATTCCAACAGGCTGCAATTATTCGCTGCAGTTTCGCGTTCCGCTTAGCGTCACTCCAACGCTCCTGCTTTTGTCCTGCAAATACTCGACGCGCTTACTTGCTCTCCGTCTATCTTTTCGAAACGAACAAAACGAGAGAACAAACCTTAACCATCATTGAAACCGAAGTTTGCGTTATTCGTTTCGGGAGTAAGAAGCGCGAAGCGTTTCACCTCTCAACACCTGAGAGCACCGGTAGCAGCGCGAAAATATCTCCCCCAATCATCTCTGTGCACCGTGGCACCGCGAAAAATCAGCGACGCGATCATGACGTTTACGAGAGGCGGTCGTTCCTCGAAACCGAGCCAGGATAACCCCCCAGCGTTTCCTCCGCGCCGTCACGGTGCAGAGGATCCCGGGGCCGAAAATTTCGACTGGAAAGTGGTCGCTCGAGTGACTCCTTTGTTCGACGATGTTATGCAAAAGAAAAAGGAAACCGAGAAGGCAGTGCTCCCGTAATTTTTCGGAAAGAAGATCGGAAGAACGAGAAGTAGGGTCGGTCAGCTTCGTCACGAAGGATCATGGGTGCGGCGCCATTGCTATCGACGATCAGGCATCGCCTTCCTGTACCCGACGATTCGCTCGGCTAGCTCCTCTAATCGAAAAACGATATGGAAGCAAAAAGAAAAAGGAGACAAGGGAGTGGGAGCGAAGGAAAATCGTTGGGAATCACGAAGTCGAGAGGTCGGAACCGGGTCGACTGCCACGTGCTCGATACGATGTGGAACGGAGCATCGCGATCCGTTATTTTCCGACGGATAGATCATTCCTTTTATCCTTTTTTTCATCGATCGATCGCACAGAATAGACAGCTGTTAGAATCGAAGAGGATTCAACTTGAAACGCGAGGGCATCGGGATATTAACTTCAACAAAGTATTTTCAAAGATTGCGAGAAAAATCCCTGACCCAGGTGAACGTTGAAACCGAGCGAAAATGCAAGCAAAAGTGATCTTCACTTTCAGAAAACACTTTCAACGTTTCGTTCCAACTACTGCGTTCATCCGACGTGCCTAGCTGCTTAAAATTCACGCCTCGAAGTTCATCCTACCGTGGTAGTTTTCCCAGACCTAGCTGCCGTGCCTATTTGCCTCTCTTACCACGGAGCAGCTATATCTTTCGGTCAGTGACGAGGATGGATTGAAGAGAAGCGTGATAGGATTCACGCCACGGTTTTGCGTGCGCAGTGAAAATCTCACACGCTGGGGGAAACACTTTTGCTATCTACATGTGCCTTGCGGAAAGGGAAATTTCTTGTTTGAAAATTAAATAGAAATTAATAAAAATTCTTTACTGGTTTCTGAATTGCAATTAAAAAACTTGAATGCAACACAGAGATTGGTGAAGGTTGATAGGATGGAAGGCTACTTATCAAAGTCACGAATACGTCAAAGTGTTAAGATCTATTCATCTTCGTATGCTCGGGGGACATCGAGAGAACACGTATGTAAGATCTATGCTTCCTAGCCCTATGCACTGATCATGCATGCCTGCGCGTACGAGCACGCGTGCAGCACACAGACAAGTTTGGGGTCGTCACTCACGTATGCAGATACGATAGACACGAGAGATGGTCGCGATGACTACGCCATGGACGGTTCCGGCTAGTGGTGCGCAGTTCCCTTTTGGTGTCCGTATTCACTTCGCTTCTTCTTTTTCTTTCTCTCTCAACCCCTGTTCATTCCTTTCACTCGCTCCGTGATGCGCTCACCCTGTCGCGTTCGTGCACATACGCGGTAACCCATGGGTCCCTCGAGTTTTCAGACCAGATACAACAAGAAAAAAAGAATATTATAAGCGTTAATTATAGCTTATAAAGTCTGGAATGTATCGTATGAAATTCATGTGTCGCAAAGGATGCACCTCGATTTAATAGCACCTTATGAATCCTAATGAATGAGGGATAATTAATTACACCCGATACGCAACTTCTTGCCATTGAAATGATTTTTGCAAAGTGTAGGTTCTTCCAATTGCTCCCACCTTTCTTAAGATGCTTTATGAATATCGAATTGATGAAGGTAATTAATTTCATACGATAAAAGTTTTTCTTATTATCGCAGCTACCGATCGAGCCTTTCGACTATGGTTTACGATTATTGAATTGATGATAGGTTCTTATGTCTATGAAGTGATATCGATAAGACTATGTTTCAACAATGCTTTTCATTTATCGAATTGATGGTGGTAATCAATATTCTCTGGTAGATGATCCTGCGTTGAATTATGCAGCTGATATACGATAGTAATCATCCTGTGCCTAGCTTAGGGTTAATAATCGTGATGTACTGGATTCTCTTCGAGGCTGAAGAAAATTATTGCTATTCAAATGCAAATTCAGAAGAAAGGCCGAATCTCATTAGCTTAGAGAAATTTCAAATTGAAAACCACCCAACTGATCTCCCTTACAAAATTCTAAATTTCTCTACTCGAGTTTCTTACGCAAACTCTTCGGTATCCAAGCGATTGCGAAAAGGTTCTCTTTGTGAAACTTTTGCATTAAAGATGAAAGAGTCACCCTGTACATGACACGGTTGCGTATATACTCGCGTCGAGGTATCTGCAAGTATATCCGTGGCTGCACGTGTGCCGGTATATACACGAGGCTACAAAGCGTGCCACGTTCCGGCGGGTGTGCTTCCTCCGGGTGTCCGCTCCAGTGGGCCAAACGAACCGGCCAGCCCCAACCAGCTCCAACCAGCCGGTCTGACGACCATTGAGATTACACTCTCTCTCTCTCTTTCTCTTTAACCAAGCTCGACCTCGGTTCCTTGTAACTCTCGCTTTTCTTTTTCCCTTAAATGTCACGCCGTCGAGATGGGTCGCTTCGATTGTTGGCCGAGAGGCGATTTATTAATTTTACCTGAGCACCGGACAATGAGAGGGGAACCGATTCGATGATTACGCTGACTGCCGCTCGAGGCCCACCGTCGACTTCTTTTTATTTTTTTATTTTTCTCTTAACAACGCTTCGATCGTCTTGTAGTTCTGTTGGTGGACACGATTGCTTTTGCTGCCATCGTGTTCTGCTCGATTAAGAAACGACCATAAGCGATTATCAAGTAGATGGGACGCGTTGTAGGCTACTTTTTACGGGTGTAACGGATGGCGAAGAATTGCGAGAAATTTTAGTTACCGGTCATTTTGCATCTTAAAAATCCAATTTTTCTTCGCTCTTCGAACAAATAGCTTACCACGAACTCTTCGAACGCTGCTGTCGTATCGGTTAATCATACAGAGATAGAATCGCGTGTCTGTTAATGATGAATCGAATGGCCAGACCGAAGAGTGACGTAAGCGGATTAGCCTGTAATCAGCAGCACTGCCAAAAACTTGTAAGACCGGTATATTTACCTGCGGCTAGATCGATCGAAAGAATACACGAGGGAGATAGCAATGAGACTAAGGAGCGGAGATGAACACGTATCTATGGAATACGTGATTGTCACTGAGCTACGAGTAAACAGCTCCTGTGGTTTATCGAGCGAACCGCTTCCATTATCGTCGCGTTTATCAGAGCCGCGAGACTTTGGGTTATCGTCTGGCTCCTTGTCCCTTTTCCTTCGGTCAATTTCAGGGAAACGCGAAGAGGAGAAAAGCTCAGACATGGATATTTTTCATTTTTCAACTCGGAAGATACGACAATCTTTGGAATAAATGTTGGAATATAACCCTTTCAGTGTTACAGACAAGTTTTGTTCCCCGAAAAAGAGAAAAATCATTTTTTTCTTCTAATCATCTCGCAATCGATGGTTCGCGTTCCGACACATTGACGTGGAATGAAAGCGCCTCGTTCCCATCGCTAGGCGGCAGTGACGGGTCTGGTCGGGTCACGAAGATGACCCGGCGCGGTGACCCCGACGGAAGGATAGCCGCGATGCCCCCTGCGCGCACGCGATAACACGCGCGCCCGTAACGCCGTGTTTTTCGAGCCTGTCTCGCTCTCTCGGAGAAATAAGGAGCCGAGGCGAGGGTCGTAGGTCGAAGATACCGGCGCACGCAAGCCGGCTTTTGTACGCTGCCGAACGGACACGGGCTCGACGGAGAAAAATGAACGAGCCACGCGAGGAAATGGCCGAGGGTCGCGGGTAGAAGCGAGTAAACGTGTCTACCGGATGAGACAAAGAGTGTAAGAAACACTTATAGATAGTGCTTTAGGTAGACGAGGTCTGTTAATGATGAATCGAATGGCCAGACTGAAGATTGAAGCAATTTTAAATTACAAATTTTGTTGAGGTATTTTTGTTGGAATATATGTTGGCTATTAGATTCTAAGAATTTGATGGCATAAAAATGATTGATAATGTACAGAGTCAAAATTTAATCAAAAAGGAAGAGAAGCGGATGATAACCGAGTATCAGAGGAGGACTATAAATAGAGACCGCGAGGAAGGCTGGTGTAAAAGGGAAAATAGAAAAAGACTTAATCGAATGTAAAAGGAACAAAGAGGATAAGGAAAGAGCGGCAATTCTACCGGTGATCGAACGACGAACGAGGAGAATCGACTTTATCGTGAACGATTCTTACGAGCTACTCGCACGCGCCGATAACACTGCGCGGAGGTCGCGGGAAAGAATACCTTTTAGCCTCTTTTATCGGGCTAAAGTTGTGCGTCAATGGCGGCGGTGGCTTCTTCCATGGAGATAATGCCGACTTGGCCGGTTCAAGAAGGCCGGAATAATCGTTTCTCCGAGACACGAGCATGCCCCGGCAGTGTGCTCCGTTTTGCACACGCGATTCCCTACACGTGCTTTATGATCCTCGATGCCAATTTACGCGTGTTCTTACTTTATCTCGGGACGTGCGCAGAAGCAGGCGATCCTTTCTCAAACAAAGAATAATTCGAATACCTTGGTGCTTCGTTCTTTCTTCCATCGTTTAACGGACAATTTTATCGTTTGCGCTAGCGAAAGAAACAATCGGACATCGAAAATTTAATAATTAGATCGATTTAAAATAGACGAATTTAATTTGGACGGACGGATTTATGATATAAAAAAGTGCTTCCATTTGAAGAGGATAAACGTCGAAGCAGCACGTAAACGTAACAGGATAATAAATACTGGAAAAGCGTGTACCTCGTTGAAATTTATCGTCGGTGGGCGTCGCGGGAAAAATAAATTGAAGACGATAAACGTCGGACGTGGCCAGGTGAGGCCGCATTAATAGTTCAGGTACAATATTAATATATACGCTGACTTTACGATTATTTGTATCCGCGCTGAAGTGAAGCCGAGGGTAATTAAGTATTCGTGAAATATGGCATACTAACGAAGCGCTTTCCAGCTCGTTTCAGCAGTTAACGTTCCTCGTGTGGCTTGTTAAATGCGTCGGCCATCAGCGAAACAGCGAGACAAAAGTATCTGATTTAAATGAATCACGAGTTCGATCGGTAATTAGCTGATAATGAATCTTCAAATCAATCAAGAAACGTTTCAGATTGCAACACTGTAATTTTATCAATTTCTCAGCTGTTTAATATTATAATAGCAAAACCACTTCACTTTCTTTTAAATAGAGATATTTCACACCATCCCATCGAACGTGAAATCATTGCAAACTCGATTGCTGATTAAGAGCGTAATATCCGAAAGGAAGAGGAAAAAAACGTAAAAAGACGGCGGAAATTATCGAAATAGGACGCTCTCGAGAGTTAATCTAATCTCAGGAAGGAAAACTCCGGAGCTATATCGAGTCTGATAACCCCTGAGATCGTGAATGCAATCTAAACCTTTCTAAAGAATCTTGACGGTTCATGATCTGGGATTAGTACGAGACGAAAAAAAGGAATGAATCAACGTAATGTTATCGTCAGAGTTAATTAATCGCTTGTAATTTCGAAGAAGAGAAAAAAACAAAAGAGCTGAGTAATTTTGAATCCAATATCACTGCATGATTCCAAATAAAAAAAAAAAATAAAAATAAATTTTACTACATCGTACGAGGGTACAGAGTCTCGTAATTATGGTACGTTCATTGCTTGTTTCTTCAAATTTTTTTAACTCACTGTTTTGCATAAGAGAGTCACATAAACTTTTGATAAACAATTATTGCGCAAAATGATGCTCGTGTTTCGTGATTAATTCGTGTTAGTTCAGTGTTTGTTATTATTCATCAACAATGTGTATAAAAAATTCTTTGATACTTTGACCAAAAGTGCAATGCAAGGGAAATGCAATGCAGAATGCAAGGAAAATGCATTACAGGGAGGTACCAAAGATAAAAATTTTATCATATTTAGGGGACGTAATTAAAAATTCCAATTAACCCCTTTACCATAAGATAGAATTTCCTTAATTACAACCATAGAAAAATTTACAAATATTCCAGCATAATTTATAAAAAATTATAAAAATTATAAACTTTGTATCTAAGACAGACAGAACAGACTCGTCAACGTCAAACGTACGAATCTCGAGGAGTTGAAGATCTTTGGCAATCATTCATTCCAAGTCCAGAACGTGGTATCAGGCAGACATTTGGAATCGACCTCGGGTTCACGAGGCCTTTATTGACGAAGGAACTCGATCGGCGCATCGTATCGGGAACTTACCGATAACGATTCAAGCTCGTGCACTTCTGCACGCAGCACCGAGAGTCGTAGTAGAAAGTTATCGCAGCCCCACACGAAGCTCGCGTTCGCGATTTATCTTCCGGCGACACGTAAACACTTATTAACGGGCGCGCACTCGTTAACTGAGTGAATCGAGTCTGCAGCCGCGTGCAAGGGTTATCACGCGGCAAAAGAAGCGCGGTACAAAGAGGAATTTCTCGCCTCGACAAGCTTTTTCCACGGAATCATGGTCCTGACACTGAATTTATACAGAACAACACTTTTCTCCAAATTATTGGAATTTTAAATTAACATCGAATAAATATTCCTCGTTTCAAGTTTTTATTCGAGGATTATCTCGAAATAAGAAAACCATCAATCAAAATGTATCGCGTCGAAACCGTTCCGCTTATCCGTCCAGCGAATGACGCAAGGAAGATAAACTTTCATTCATCGGTTTGCAATATGATGGGATTTCACTTAACGAACACCTTGCATATAATCATACATCCCTCAGAAAGCTGCAGTTTGTAATTATCAAGTGTTATTATCTTCGCACCTTTACTCTTTCATAATTCATAAATCAAGGAATCGATGGTAATCAATTTATTCACCACCTTGGCTGCTTTACAATTTATTTATTACCTCAGATTTCGATACTCACTGCAAACAATTACTGTGCATACTTTATCTTTGGCAAACCATAATTTCGCAAGTTTTAATTAGTATTTAAATTAATGAACGTATGGTACAGCTGGGCTGTGATGTAATTCGTAGCGTGAAAATAATAACTTCGATTCAATTGAATCAAATAATTATGAAACAAAGAAGCAGCATAACAATCAAAGGGTTGAAGTACCATGACTCAATAACTTAGGCAGCAACCAACACCCCATAAAATTTAAGGTCTTTCGTGCTTTCCTCGCGGGAAAAAAAAGAAGAAAGTCGAACACCGGTACCGAGCAATTACCCGATGATTTATTAACAAGGTGTCGAAACTTGCGTGTCAAGCAAAGGACTAAGCACCCATCGAGTCATTTGTAACCCGATCTTTCGCAACAAACCGAACGAACCAAGGGCTCCTTTAGCGTCCACTTACAGCCGAATAAATCATAATTAAATCCGAATGACCGACAATCGTTTGTATCGCTTTTTGTCCTCTAACAGCAGCTGCGTTTATCGACCAGTTCTCGATGCGCTTTCGATCGTGATCCACCGCAGTAAACCAGTTCCCGCGTGTGCATGTACACCGGTAATGCGATTTCACGAAGCGCTTCTCGGATTCTTACATAATTTATCTTAATCTTTCCGCGCCGATCGATTTGGACGATTCATTATGTCATTTGTCATTGTTCGAAGCGAGCAAGACCGAGACTGGATCCCCGATTTATGCTATCTTTTTGCGAGGTGTCCAGGATGCAGCTGCCGACGAGGCTCGTCTCGTAACGCACGAGTTATCCTTGACATTACGCGCGCGTTACCATGATCCTCTTGCGAAATACTGTCGCGCACAGTTTTTTTAATTTGTTACGCGATTGTAATGCACGGGTTGTTTTGACAGGGATTTTGCAAATATTTATATTAGAAGATGAAAATAATTAAATAAAAATTTGGTCTCTCTCCATGGTCCGTCGTGCGAGGGTTAATTCCGGATTTCTAGAATAAATCTGTCCAATAATTTGCACATTATCGAAATTAGAAATAAATATTGATATTATTGAATCAACCCTTTCGCCATAACGCAGAAAAGATATTCAGAATCGTAACAGTTAATCGAGAATCAGGAACGAAAGGATACATTCGGTGGTGATCCGTTATTACGCTTACGTAACCGCTGGAGGGCTTTCCAGCGGTGGTTTATTAAATGAAACCTGTTGCTGGAAATCGGTGCTCGGTTGCATGTGCAGCTCGAGATTTAATTCGCAGCAGATGCAGCTGTGCGTAATAGCAGGACCTGTTTCCTTCCGCGGAAGTGCGGCCGTAACAGGAAGGGTACATGGAGAAATTTCTCTCTCTCTTCTTTTTTTATGTTTTGCGGTCGGTAATAGCCAAGCATGGAACTCTGGATGGATATTATATGGTTGGTAAATCTGTGTCACTGGAATACTTTGATTTGCTCGAATCGATCAATCATAAATCTTCGATCAAGCACTTGTACGGATACATTGCCAGGAAAATATATTGTAACAATTTTAAAAGGGTTAACTGCCGGTCTGATGCAATTATAAAATCTGATCTGAAAGATTTCATCGCGAAACGGTTAACGTTTGCACCTGTACAACAACGGAACCTGACACGGAAGCGCAGTAAGCATGGCGTAACAGGAAGGGATGTTCCCCGGTTTCTAACCCTCTAAAACTCATCGGGCCGAGGTTTCCTGTCGCAGGAAACGTTAAAAGTTAAAAGGGGGCGGCCCTTCCGAAGCGTGACTGCCATTTGGACAGGCAGCACACGATCACGAAGAGTTAAGTCGTTGTTGGTTTTAGCAGGGTTCAAACATTTTCATGGTTTCACTATCAGGCTAAATAGCCCCAACCTTTTTGCACTTCACGCTCGATTTCCTTTGATATTTACCCTCGTCTAACAAATTGCGAATTGAGGAAGTTGAGCAATTAGGATTCGTCATTATTTGCAATACACTCTTTAGCGTCTTCAGAAATTTAAAAATTTTATAAATGTTTTTCATTTCAATTATCCAATTATACAAAATTTATAAAGGTGGTTAATGATAAGCTTTATTAATGTTCATTGTTTTAATAAATTTTTTGTTAGATGGAAAGATACATTTAAAAATAACGACTTTATTCATTTTTAAAAGGAAGCCACCATTGTTTCCACGTGTAAAACGCCCTTGAAATCCGTTCGTCTGCGTGGCTAATTATCGAATATCCGGTTGGGTCGCGATGCGCGACAAGTGCAGCACGCATCGAATGCAAATCCGAAGGGAAAGTCTGGGCAAAAGCGGAAATAACCGATGGCCAGTCGGGAGGCTCCTACGGCCACCTGTCCTCCGATACAGAAATCAAAAGCGGAAGTCTGCCACGGCCCAGGAAGCATCGAACCGTGTCAGTAGCCTCTTGTCAGCCTCGACGCTTCCTCCTTCGTGGAATCAACCTCGTGATAGTAACCGGCTCGCGAGCTTTCGAAAGTAGAAACTGCGAACGTGTCGAACGAATCCCGGAAGTCGACGCTTATGGAGCGCAAGAAACATTCCATGAAGTGTGAACGAATACCACATTCGTGGTAAATTTATCATCTTAAAATAAATCTGATATTTCAATAATGATCGAAGGAAAAAACAATCATTAAGGATTAATTAATTTTCAGATATTGAATTTTTAATTTGCCGATAATTAAGCCGTGAATTCATACAAAAATGATTCCTTTTCAGTCGAAGGTGACTCAATTATCGAGTTAATAAACCGACCATAAATCAGTCACACTTTTTCCCTGAATGCAAAAAGCGATAATTCAACATCCTCGAGGCAGCTCCTTCCACACGGTTTCTCAATAACGTCGCTAAATACTCGCAGAAGCACGGGCTTGATTTTAATCGACTTCAGTCCTCGCCCGTCAGCTGAAAGCGATGATCGATCGACATAATCGCGAGATCGTGTCGATCGAGCGACGTCACGGGGGAAAATTGCATTTAGTCGGCTGGCGGAGGCGCGTCCCGGGAATATTAATGAGCCCATCGATGGGGACTAATTGTCGGGCGTGTATAAGACCGCTAATGCGCAAATTAAAAGTCGGCTCAACGGGATCGGCACGGACGATTTTCGGGGATGAACGACGATCAAGCGGGATCCCGTTTCGAAAGGGGGATTGAGCAATCAGCCGACCGATTATTTTCTTCGCGCTGCGAATAATTACCGCACTTTGATCCTCGATCCATCGTAAGTCATCGATAACTGGTCCCCGCCAATAAACCTAATGACCGATACAAAATTATCGGAAGATCGTGTGAACGTACCAATCGAACTCGCCCCCTTTCTTGATTAACGATAATGATGATAATTTATTGGAATAACCAGCCTCACCGACAGTGCTTCACGATAGATAATGTGTGTAACTTTGAGTTGATCTCTTCTGTTCTAATCTTAATTGAAAGATAAGAAAAATTCTAGAGAAAACTTTGATTTTCAATTACCTCCGAATAATTTTCAGTAGAGAAGCGAAACGTTTGACTCCAAGTAATCCCGCGGCGAGAGACCGAAGAAACGAGTTTCGCGAAACGCTTTATCCGGTATTTATTATCGTTTCCGAGGAATTACATTCTTTCAGCGGGTCTTAAATAAGCTCCGGTACAGATGATAGTAGCACCTAACAACTTACGACGAAAGACAGCGGACTTTCAGCTGGTTCCCTTAGGAGGGAGCCGCTCATTAATTCGTACCGTTAATGATAATTGTACGGAAATATGAAATACACTAATGTAATATCGTCGCTGCTCGTTACTATACCGGTTTCCTACGGAGTGTACTTACAATAAAACATACCGTACTCGAAGAGATTCAAGTTAATTTTAATATAAATTTTCGTATATTGTTGCCGAAATGAAAAAAAAGCCAGAAGGGTGTATATAAATAAAACGAAACATTCTTTATCCAGTACGAAATCTCCCTTTAACCCAGCAACAATAGATCAATTCCTCTCTTTCTCTCTCTCTCTCTCTCTCTCTCTCTCTCTCTCTCTCCGCTTCGTCACAGTCGTTCGAACGAGAAATTCATTTCTCAGCGCGTGTCCAATAAGAAACCCGTCGAATCATGGCATTTCCAATGGGACCAACAAAAGTTCCACGGCGGGAGCCGCGCGCGGGTAACAGCCACGCGCTTCAAACCACCCCGTGAAAGTCCGTGTGTCGATTCTAAGCCGTGATTCATGGTGATTGCTCGCGGCGCAGAAAGGACGTAGAAGAAGAAGAATAAGAAGAAGACGAAGGGAAAAAAAGGAAAGGTTCGAGACACCACGCGACTGCCTAACCTCGGCTTCCACCTCTCCACGGTCCACCATATAAATATTCCCTCTAACATTCCTCGGAGCGGGGCTTGAAGCGGCCAACAACTACCCCGGGGATTTTAATTACCCTCGAGGTGGTTATCGAACGAAATCATACTTTCAGCCTTATTTATGAACACCCCGAACGACCGCGAGTCAACGTCGAACGATTTATGCCAGTCTACCTAGCCAATTAATATTTGTCGCCATTTATGCTCAACGTGTCAGCTCGTATCGTTCAAAGATCACTTTCCGTTCGTGTCAACCAGTACGGTGACGCGATTGTTCCGCGATGACGCATGAAAGCGAGAGGTAATTAAGTCATTAAAACCGGACGGTACGCTCGTTACCGATACACGCGAACGTATCGTTCGAAACCTTTGCCCGCGTGTAAAAGACGACCTCCATCGAGGTGTTTATTCATGTACGAGTTCGAAAAAGTCAACCGTGGAATCGGGATTTCCTCTATGGCTGCTCGAAATAATTGGCGGATAAGTTGTAAAACCACTTTCCGCTTTAATCCTTTCACTGTGGAATGAGAAGTGCAAGAGGTATACAGTTTGTTTGTATTGTGAATTACTTTCATTCACGATTTATCGCTTCGTCAGATTCGAAGTGTGATAACAACGATCCAGGTTGCAGGATTTTAATTTCTACTCGGACGGGTGTCTTTGAGATTTTAATTACAAATATCGTGTGAAATGATTTCTTGTTTAATCATCTCAGAAGTCGAACACGATTCAATTATTCTAGCAAGATAAGGAAAACGATGATGGAAGTGACCGCAGGCGGAGTTGCTAGCTCGAGGACGGCTTTCCGAACATTAAGAATGGAATTCGCATCGAAAGTACCGTAAATACGGCACGTAGGTACACGTATCCGTTACGACGGAAACGGAGAGGAAGAAAAATATTCGCATACTCGGATCTAGTGTCGCCTCTAATGCGGCCGATTGCTGCTACCGTCAGGATACTCACGTTTCAGAGCGTAGAAACGCGTGGGCCACGACCGGCTGTTCCTGCCGCGTTAACTTTGAATTTTATGGACAGCCACCGTAATCCGTTAGAAAGATTCGATTTCAGCCGCATTTCCGCTCGAACCTTGCGTTAGGAAGATTTGAGATATTAATTAAAATAAGTTAAAAACCAGGTATACGATTATGATTAGAAATAGAATCCTTCAACCATAAAGAAGTGAAATGTGGAAAAAGAATTTTGAATTATTTGAATCACGTATGACCTGTTATTCAGAACGAGTTAAATGAAGAAAAAAGGAAGGATTACCTCGAATTGTACGAAAATGATTAAGTAGAAGACAGTGAAAGAGGCACACCGTGGCACGACCTTACTTACTGCTCGACGTGGCGGCAGCGCACAGCCACGTGATACTTATCGGAATGATTTACATCGCCGTTAAAACCGTTGACACGCCGCGACTTTCCGTCCACGCCGCGGAATTACCGCGCTTATCCGCGCAATTAGATGTTGAGCTTCGTCTGACAACGATCACAGCTCAATCAAGGACGTTCAGAGATTTTTGTCAGCCTGATGAATCGACGAGACACGCGGAAAGGCAAACGCAATGAACATAATCAGCTGTCCACGAAAAGGATTATGGATTTTAAAATTGATTAATTGAATGATTCGATAAGTGATTAATAAAAATTGAATAGTCTCTCGTTAAATATTCAACTGTTAATTTCAGTTTTGAATTTTAAAATAAAATTAATTGCTTTTGATGAATTAACATGAGACGTAAGTACCATTATGTGGTACTCTATTCACAATTACTGGGTAATTCATGCATCATTAATTGAGCAAAAAATGAACCTTTATTTGATGAAAAAAAGATTTACGCAACCGAGCTTCAACTGTTTATCTTCCTTTTTTTGTGGATTAAATGATTGATAATAATGGCGATTAATAACTTAATGACATAAGTATTTTTTACTTTACTGCGTGTAACATAATTATTCTTCGACGTTTCAATAATAGCTGTCTCTTAAAATTTATTAATTCAGTGTTCAAAGTTGAAACTCCATCCGGTGTAACTATTTTCAGAAAGCTTCGAATAATTTAAGCGATCAAATTCAGAAACCTACGATCTAGCCCCAGAAAAAAAAGGAAACGTCTAACCGTCCATCGTGCTCAATCTAGAATGAAAATTAACCAGCAACCGAGTCTATCCCCGGAGCCATCTTTGATGAAACTAAGAGCTTAGCTAGATCCGAAAGTCGTTAACGTTTCCTTTGACCTAGCTCTACTAATTGCGAGTGGCAGCAAAGAGCCTGGGGATGGTCTCACGAAACTGTTGGTAACACTGTCAGAGATCCTAGCCCTAAGGTGCGCTCCTGACGCCCGGGGCGGGCAATTAAACGTGATTATCCTTCATTAAGGACGAATTCGAAGGCCAGGGCACTGGAACCCGGTTGCTTAATTGTGGGAATGATTCGTCGGTGTCTTCTCTGACTCTCGTGTCCCTCTTTATTTCATCTCTACCATCTCGTTTTCCTTCTCTGGTAGCTCGAGATTCTCGCGTGCACCCACGCTGAAAGTCGTTTTCGAAGGCCCTACGGGTAAAACGTTCGTGAACGGGGTTGATTGCTCTTCTGTTGGAAAAATTCAACGTTTCGGAGATCCGAGAACACGAATTTACTTGATAAATGGAATTATTTTATTCCCATGATCAAATTTCAGAAAATTTTCTTTGTGAAAAAGCAACTCAGACAACTTCGAATGCGCCAAAGTGGTAAACCATGAAATGTTCAACCCTCGAAGTCGAGGATCTTCAAGGATCCTCAGAGGAAAGTTCATTTTTCTCCTGCGTCGATCAAATGCTACCAATATTCTTAACCGCCCAGTGCCATGCACTTTTATCTGCCGTTATCCGGTGTATCATTATCGCGACAGGTTGTTTGTCTTGCGAGGCGAAGGGGAAGTGTTCCTACCAAATGTATGCCGCGAGTCAACACTTGGTGCGCGTGGTTGTTTGACTGTTTGACTTTCCCAGAGCAGAGAGGAGCGGTTCTGGACGTGTATATCTACCTGCGCTCAGGTTCTAAGTTTCCTCAAATGTTGTCTCAGCCGGGTTAGATACCGCACGTCGCGCAGTTTCAACCCTAGATAACAGCGTTCTTCTTCGAGATTAAGTTTCTCGTCCATCAAGGTGTTCCAACGCGTTGATGGAGCCATTTAAAAAGAAAAAAAAAATTCCTTCGCGTTCCCAACCCCTGCCTCCTTTTCTGCTCCTCGCTCCTTTATCTGTACCGATGACGTGGAGCACAGGAAACGTGGCATTCGCGTTCTTCCGTACATGAAACTTTCGTTCCAACGATCCCTCGTAAAGTTGAAACAACGATATTTCTGGTCGTTTTATGGTCATCTATGAATCATTCGACGAATATAGATTTCATAGGGAAATTATTGGAATATGTTTGAAATAGACAGAGCTAAATGTTGTCGAAATAATTTTAGTAAATTCACTTGGATGAGCCATTTGCTTGGAGTTTCACGAAAGAGAAAGACAAATACGATCGTCAGTGAATTCACGTATTGAGGAACGCGTATGTTTAATTGCTAACCGAGCGTGACAAATGTACGTACGTGTTTTTGCACGTGTATCACCGTGGACGTACCATTTAATGATGTTTTCATTAAATCATCTCACCTTCGGCCTAATCTCGTGACGATGTTCCACGGGCACGTTTCTCCTTGTTTATCAACGAACACGCGGTTCTTTTGTGAAAAAATTTGCATAATGTTAACGGCCACCTACGTTTTATCAGACACATGCCGGGAAAAATGGAACGCGGAGGAGTGGAAAACATTCAAATGCCTATCAGGCGATGGTATTGTTTACTGAGCGACAGGAAAGTAAAAAGAAACGAGAATGTTTTAAAATGTGATGATGAATATTTGAAACATACGAGTGTCAAAGTTTAATTAAAATTCTAGGAATTCTATGTTAATTATCTTGGGGTGGTTTTGGATAATTTTATTTCTAATGGAGAAGTGTAAAAATATAATGAAGATTTCAACAATAAAATCAAACACAGATACGAAGAACAAGTCAGAACAAACGTGTATACCGGTACGTTTTCACGATCTCGAAACGACGATGGGAAACAAGCTTGCATTTAATAAGGTGCAGCCGTCTGACCCTATTTTAACAGATACGCGGGTATTTGATCAAGTCCACCGGCGACAGCGTATTTGTTTTACGTGCCGTTCGTGTGCCTGTCGTGAGACAACTTAACGAATCGTGGAAAGACCTGACGCTGCCGCTGCACCGCGTGTGCACTTGAACACGTTTCCCGAGAGAGCGTGCTGCGACGACCGGGGACACGGTTCTTCTTTTTTTCTTCCTCTTCTTTCCTTAGCGTTTACTTAGAAGCAGATGCATTAGAAAACTCGTATGACGAGCCTTGACGCGACGCGGCTCGACGAGAGGACGGTACGTTTCTACCAGGAAATAATGGAAAAAAAATACCAGTGACGCTAAGAATGCGAGGATTCTTCCGTTGCACATCGTTTAATTGGCCTTTGTGCAGAAGGAAGTGTTCTTCCAGCTTGATTTAAAAGTCCGAAACAAGAATTTTTCCAATAAATTCCACACGAGCAATAAAAACTGCATCGAAATTGAACCAGATTCAGCGTATTCGTTTCTGAGCGCGTCAGCGACACTTTCCTTTCGTGGCATGAATCGATTTTAAAATTCAGATACCGGAATAAATACATTTCCCTGGTTCCGGCCGTCCGACCGGGAGGGGGACATTTGAATAAATTTCCAATTCGAACGAACTAGCGACAAAAAGCGAGCAGTTCGCTCGTCGAAGGAATGAGCAAAAGGTTCGGCAATCAGCGTGGGCACGAATCAACGTGCAAATCTCCCGAATTTATTTCCCCCCCTCTTGTTACAAAACGTCTATCTAATCTTGCCGAGCCAAATAAAGAGTACAGAAGTGGCCGGTATCGGCGTGGCCGCTTCTTATTCACGTGATGCCCCGTATGCGATCCGTATCGATTTCCGATACGAAGAGGTGCGCCTCGTCGTTCACCTTTCCAGATCGTGCCACAGGGATTCTCGATCCCGTTTGTCCAGCTAACAGATAAGGCGAGACGGGTCCATTTGACCACCCAGCTTTAGAATGGTCACTCTGAAAGTTTCGAGAATACATAACCAACTCGCCGTGCGAGCTGTTACGAGTAAAGCAAAAAATGGTACGAGTAAAGGAAAAATAACACGAAACGTCCCAGTCGTCGTTTCCACGAGTAATTGGGACGCTTTATGACGCCTTGCAATTTAGCCACGGGTTATCCTGGCCGCATAACACTCGACTTTAGATAAACGTCCCCTGCGCCGCCTGTCCCTCGTCCTCGTCGGTGCTCATTTTTGCACACGTCGTCAGACAAGCGCCGCCATTACGCCGTTCGAGATAAGCTAATCGACGCTGTAAAAAGCGCGGTTCACGGATGACACCATCGTTTCGACGACGATATTCACGGTTGTATCGCGGAACCACGATAACGCGATATGACCCGGAAACCTCCGATACACCTGTTAGGAGGCGAAACGTCCATCGTTGGGTTACGACAGCTCGTTGCATTTTAAATTCCTTTAATAATTTTCCTAATTTTCTTCCAGGCTTTTATGAAATGTCAAAAAAACAAGCCAAAGGGTTAAGTTTCTTATTGAGCGTAACAAAATTCGAATATCCTGTCCATCTGCAATGCCCCCCGGCGCCGACGAATTACCCAGAAACGTCCCTTATCTCGTTAAACCGTCGCAGAGACGTGACGTAATTTCGCATGGTACACTCGAACAATTTCTTCATCATGTTCGAAGGACCAGGCTGCGCCCGAACTGACAGGACGAGACTCGTCCAGGGTGGCCCATTATACATCCTCTTCAATGACAGCAGGTTATCCGTTGATCCTCCGGGCGACGCGGTTTTCGTTGGTCGGCATCGTCCCTAATTTCCTTTTAACCGGACCGCTGTTATCAGCCGAACTCACTCTCTACACGGTCATTTGTCCAGGTGGACAGGTGGCGAAATGAAGGACCACACTGGTCGTTCGGTACCCTCGATACGCATGCATCAGGATTTTCGTACGTGCACCCGGATGCACGGATGGATGGGCACCGAGTATTCCATAATTATGACAATTGGTCGACGATTACGTTTTTATTTTGCCCGACTGATGGTTCCTGGACGACGAGTCCATCAGAAGGGGTCCTCTTTTTCTTCGCTAAGCATGAATGAACCAACGGCTTCATTTAATCGAGCTTTTTTATGGACAGGTACATGCGAGGACGGTAAATTGAATTTTCAGATTGAAAGGCTACCGTGCACTTGGATAACACGTTCCGTGACTTGTTGCTCGCAGGGGACACTCGTAATAAACTTGGGGGGAGAAGGTAAAAAGTTCGAAAATGGGTGACATCGTTCAGGTACCTTTGCGAACCACCTATGCGTTTTATGTACAATTATATATTTATGGTTAATTTAATTTGAAAAGGAAGAAAAACGTAAGTTTTATAATCTTCATCCCATGTTAATAGCAGGTTCTTAAAATATTTAATTAAAACATTGATATACTTGGGTAAACCCTCTATAAACTTGTATCCGTTCTGTCGAAGCTTGAAATCTGTGGAATCACGTTTCTACAAATTCGTATAATCCCCGTATAAATTCAACGGGCTCGTCTATGGACCACCGTGGTGGAATCGGTGATTTCGCCGAAATTGCAATCGTTCTCCGGCTTTTTAGGGCGGCGGCTGCGATCCGCGATCGTTAGATGTTTCGGTTTCGAGGAAAAAAAAAATCACATCCGAATAGCCGAGGAAAAAATCAATATTCCGTACGACGAATTGAGATACAAGGTAGTTGACGGCGATTAGAGCCACCGGTGTGGTCCGGATTCGTGAGTGTGGCTAATCTGTAATTGTACAGAAGCTCCGAACAGCGAGACATCATGCGAGATTTCTGCCCTCTAAATCGTGGCCCTGCTACCTGAGACTCCAAAGACTCAATTTTTTTATCTGTTCTTTTTTACACATGCCCATGGTGGATCCTGAATTTTGCCAGAATTCTTTTTTCATTTATTTTAAGCTTTGCTGCCTTAAGTTAAATTTCCATACCACTTGAAACGATGACTCGTATAAATAAAAATACTATCAAATGAATAATATAGTAATAAATCAACTCCCTTTTTGTGTAAAAAGACAATTTTCAGACGTTGAAAGATTTACACAGCGACCTGTTCGGTTTCCCTGTTCGATCTTTCGTCTCTTGTCGAAAAGTCCATAAAGGAAGGATCTGCTCGTGCAGGAAGGAGCTTCATCCTGACAAATGATGCAAGCTGCCGTCGTGCCGGAATAATTATGCGGACTCTGGAAACACGGGAAGCGGATGGTCGAAAGAAAAACAGCGACGATCGTGGTAGCGGGCAAAGCTTGAAAAATTAAAGTCGAGTGTCGCGTCCGAATGGCGTCGAATCGTCGAGCTTAAGGAGATCCCTTGACAAATGAACGACCGCGAAGAATATTACGATGGAAACGAGCCTTTCACGCACCCAGTCAACCCGAGTAAACTTTTGCCAGACGCAAAACGGCACCGCTGTCGGTGAAATTGTGCGTATACACGGTAAATTATGAAGCGAGCAATCAACGCGTTTTTGCAACGCCTCGATGTTACTTCGTCAGCTCTGAACGGAATGGAAACGTGAAAAATGGTCGAGCTGGGAAATCGTTCTGGCCTCGTTGATAGCGGAAATTATGGTCGTTTCGGTGACACAGTATTTTTCCCGCAGTCTTTCCTTTTTTGTCATTGTAATTTTGAAAAAGTTAGAGAGCTGCGATTATTAAGGCTAACAGATTGAACGGAGTTTCAACTTTGTTAATTGAGTTCATTTTTTACCTCGCTTTTACTTCTCGAACGTAGCTTTTACTGCTCGGGGTTCGAAAATATTTTGACATTTACGAATCGAATATTTTAAGACAAATGTTACATGGTTGAAATACGGACAAAATATTTTAGTTACAATTTAGAAAGTTAAACAACTTCGAGTAATAAAGTATTCGTACAATTACATGTAAGTATAATTAAGACACGAGGAGAGAATCATTACTGCAATCATCAATAGAAAAAGAGTTCATAAATCATCCTTAATGAGAGTATTTATGATTAAACTCGATACTTTAAGTTACGAATGGACTTATGGAAGCTGACGTCAATTAAGAATAATTTAATAGCTGAAGTGATCTACATACTCCTTGAAAACGATGTTGTTTAGTTAATTATAACAACGCAAGTTCTACTTGAAACATTTTATGGATAAATTAAGATGAAGAACCCTGTATATCACTAAAAACACATTTGTGGTTCCTCGTTAAGGAAACTGAAGCTTCTTTAACACCGCCTTACGATTTGTAATTTGCCCTCCTGCGCTGTTATTAAAGAGAATGCATAATGCAGCTCGAATCTGGTATCTTCTGATCAGAGATTCGTACAGCAGATAGCTTTCAAAAACCTAACGAAATCCGAGCCCAGCTCAAACGTTCCAGAAACAAGGAGCTTGGAGGGCTAATAAATTTTTAATGAAATTAAGCGATGGATACTTGAAGAAGACTCCTGAAAATCACCTGTTTTTTATTCTACCCTTCCAGTATTTTTAATAGAAATGGGTTAAATAATTCGTAAAGAGGTTTAACAACGAACAGACGAAAGAGTTGTTGCATGCATCGAGTGGAAAGAAGGGTCTGCAAACTATTGTTAATGAGAACGCGTGGCGTAACTCGAACCGGATGAAGCCACGAGGGGTGGCAACCGGTAACTTCGATAATTAATACGAGGCGGCAGACAGTAATCGATTCTTCTCTGTTCGTCTCGTTTTTTTTTTTTTTGTTTTTTTTTCACCGTGTTCTCGTTCTCGATACGGCGATTTCATAGCCAGGAATTACGAGCAATAAAACGCACCTGTTTATTCATGACAGCGCCGATTTATTTGCGATACCAGCCACGGTCCATGATTATTGGGAACGGCCGAAAACTGACCAAATTGCCTGGCCAAACGAGCAACGAATTGCTCGATATTTGATCTGACGTGTTTCCCTCGAGAAATCAGTAACGAAGCTTTTTTTCGTTTGTTAAAATATATAAATTCGATGAGAAAACGATTAAACTTGAAAGTTTTGGGGATTTAGTATCAAAACATAGAAAAGCAATAGAAAATTCAATTGAAAAATTAACGATTCTATTAAACACTCGTCACCTACTGCTATCAGCACTAAAATAATAACAGTATTTCATTAAATAATGTACACGTCCAGTGACGGTAGCTCGTTCAGGAAAAACAACGATGTTAGAGAAATGTTAGTTATTAAGTCTCCGTTGCGTGAGGCGCTAATTTCATTACCACAATCCGACAATTATAAGTATGCTTTCAATGATGAAAAATAACACGCGACTATTTTAAAAAGGCGCGGTTAATTGCTCGTCATCCGGCATATTAACGCGTCCTTTTTCTCCTTCCTGTTGCCTGGGTGGCGTGCTAAATAAAGAGGCTGAAATTAAGGAAGGAGACTAATCGTCTGTTGGTTAACAGTCGGTCCCTACGATTCGTGTTACCGTTTGACTGATGATTCGGAAAAACGACGGAAATCGTTGATGTTAAGTAGGTGGACGCAGTTGGTGGTTAAGGAAATCGTCGTTCTTCAGTGTCTCTTGTAAGAAAAATTGTGCTGAATGGTCCATTTTACTTGGGTCTTCGAGTAAACATGAAATTTCGTATTTTTAGAATTTAAGGTCGTTTGGAGAACCTTGCGGTGAGAAAAATAGTAAGAGATTAACAAAAAATTGCGTTAATTACAAGTCCTTCGATTCTAGCTGTAATTATACCAGTAGCTATTTTTATTCAAGCGATAAACTCAACCTCTGAATAATCCTAGACATTCATAAATTGCTTAATTATTCGCTGGCAGATTATCAACATTGCAAATGCAATATAATACACATGTTACAACACATGTTTTAATTTATCTAGACGTTAATTGTATTCATTCTCTGTAATAGCTTCTGATTTAATCTTGGCCATAAGAAATGTAAGTACAAAATGGCTGGTTACTTATGTATGAACTATATCCCCCAACATGTTAAGTTTTTGAATTAAGTGTATCATATTGTTGTCTATCGAACAATCTAATACCATCCATCATAGAAAGAATCATGAATGTTAAGTATCTTCTGCTTGTTATTTTTCCTGTATATTAATTCAATTTTCTCCCTTCGCAATTGACCCATGAACGATCCCAAAGCATATCAAACCTATTTTAACGTAGCTGCTCAAACGAACCTTTGCGAAATCGCGTCGAAAATCATCCATCGAATATGAAATTCCATGACACGGTGCATAGTTATTGCAGCCAGCTGTTTGAATGTGTTTGCCCTCTTTCTATGGCTGTTTCGCATGGTGGATGCACAGAGACGCGAGGGTGTGCGTGTGCAGCACACTGTGACTTTTTGAATGTGTGAATCGGAGTGTGTCGCGGAGGATGCGCGAGGGGTCTGCCGAGCGAGGTAATGACTGAAGCTTCCTGCTGTTCACAAACTGCACGGGAAGGGAGACGTCCCCTGTGCAGGATATCCGACATTTAATCTGATTTCTGGATTATGCTACCGTGGACAGGGCTGAAAGGAACACTCTAACTCGCCTACCTCCCCTGTCACTCCGGCCATTACCTCCCTACCCTCGTTTTCCTGCTAAAAATAATGCCCCAACGCGTTAACCCTTTCAGACGAGTTAACCGCGCAGTTTAGGGGACACCGGTGGCCAGACCGAGGGTCATTTTGATGGTTCATTATTGGAAGCTGGTCGAATGATAACCCATTCATGTTGGAGTGTGAGAAATGAATGGAAAAAAGGAAGTTGGGTCGATGGTACATTGATGGTCAGAAACTATTTAACCCTTTGGGGAGTATAATTAATTTAAATTAAAGGATATAATAATTCTACACTTAGTGTGTTTTATTTGGATCTCCTCAATCTATCTCCTCAATATTTGGATCTTCGATCTCCTCAAAGAGTTAAATTTAAAGAAGAAAAAATTGCGATATCCATGCTGATAAGAAAATGACACTTTACATAAATGGAAATAAAATTGAACCTTGACAAATTTTCCAAGAAGCATTATCTATGGTTCGAGCTTCGTTCAAGTAAAAGCCAGGCGTTTATCGTCGAAGGTTCCCCGATTACAGGGCCTCGGTTCTTCCGGTTTCACGACAACGTTGCCTCCTCGTTTCGACCGTGGGAGATCGTGCAATCTCCCCGGCGTTTCTTCACGTAGCCGTACCGTGGTTAATTGGTAGCCAGCAGAAGAAACGCGGAGGCAAACGCTTTAATCGCCGTTATATCAGCGCAAAATAACACTATCTCGCGGACGCGCAGAGAAACGGGTAGGTGCATCGACTTTTGTATCGCGTAAGCGCGTATAACGTTGCAGTAAAACGACACGGTGCCCGTTAATTCACGCGACCGAGTGTCCGGGTCACTTTTGTTCCCGAGGCTCGAATCACATTTCCAACCGGGAACGAGATGTGAAAGTTGCGAACGGAGAGCTCTATCAGCATAAAGAAACTTAAACGTAGATCGAAGCACGATATTGAAATATTAATTGTAAATATCTTTAATGACCCCTTTCTTTTTTTTTTTGTTATAAGTCGATCGCCTATTAGCGAAGCGGCACCGTGGCAAAAAGAAGCGATCATAAATTTACTTTTACCACGAGGTACGTTAATTAGAAGAATACCTATTTTGATTTAAGAACATTGTTAACAAAGTTCCAGGAATAAGCACGTTAATAGGGAGACTGTACAAGGAGGCTCACGCCGGATCCTCATGGGAGAAGTCGACGCACGCCAATCCCCACCATAATCCACGTGGCTGTACGCGACGACCCGTGCCTCTTAAGAGGTGTTCACAATTCCAATTTTCAAAATTTATAAAATTTCAATTTATGGAATTCATTTCAATTCAATATCACTTGAATCAAGACTTTTAAGTAGAAAAGGACCAGATTAGTCAGACCATTTGATCAAAACCTTATTTAGAATTTTTAGAATTTTTTCTTTTCTTTCTGTTGCTCGATTCTATTAAATTTCTGATGTTGGTTATCGGTGACCCCCATGGAACGCGATATTTCCAAACAAACAATCGACGGATTAATTTTTCATTTTCACCAAAACCGGTGCAAAGCCCGTTTATCTTTCAGTTTGCTTGGTCGGAGTAGTGTCGAATTTGATTCGCGATGCAGAACGATTTATTCGTTCCGGTCAACGTCCCATGAGCTCGGATTCGCGATGCAAGTATACGCTGGATGCCCGTGACACGTTCACATGACCCTTTTCCGCGGCGTCACAGTTCTCATGAAACAATATACGAGTATGTGAATGGGAGACGTGTCGTTACGATACTTCCGGCGGACAGTCAGCCGTCACGAATAACATTAAAATACATAAATAACGCGAATGGGAAACTTCGATGAATGCATCTGGATAAATTGACAATTTTTCATTTCGTGTGAAACAATATTCGATTTTTTTTTTTTTTATACACGGGATTCTAAATTTCAATCTAAGCTGTTTTCTGAAATTCCTTTCGATTTCTTTGCACGTTGAAGGAGATCGGATATGCGACGCTTCAGGTTTAGGATTACACGTTGCACTGCACTTTTGTGCAACATAAACTGTCAGATGTTGGGACGAAAATAGATATATTTAAAAAAAGCAGCCTACGCACTAAATTGTAATAGGAGTATGATCGATAAAATATTCTATCTTGGTATAGCATAAAGCTGGATTATCGATATAAATTCCAAGAAAAATTTTTAATTATATCAAATCTACTGTTTTCTTCCAAACTTTTTTCTTAAGCATGACATACTTTAGTCGACAGTTATAATCGCGGTAGATTGCATTTATCTCAATTGCAACACTTTTCAAGAAATTCTATTTTTATAGCTCGCTTTACAAAAACAAAAAGAAGCGATATCGAATCGCAAAGTACTCTGACCACTGTCGTTGGTCAAATATGATTAACGATCACGAAGAAGGCTAACCCAGTGAAGGAAATTCAAGTTCCGGAAGTGAGTGCGTGGGAGTTGGCAGCGGCTTAGATCTTTGCGACGGATATTACGCGGTAATAAGAGTAAGAGTCACGCGAGCACCCATGAGAAGGAAAATTTACGAGGTCATTACGCCGCGGCTTACGCGCGACTTTACTTTCGCGTCTCACGCTGGCGTCACCGCGAAACTAAAGTAACGCGTGTCTTCCGCAAAATCGGCCTCGATCAGCGAATTCCGCGAACAATATTGGCAAGCAGGCCGCGAAACAGGAAACCATAACCTAGCACACGAAACTACGTATTCCGCGTGCACGCTCGTAATCGGCCTCGTGACTCCCGCGTCACGGTTCGCGATCGGTTTCCTTACGTCAAGGACGACTTTCGATTCGACCAAGAATGCCGTTCATAAATTGCTTTTACCATTTTTTTAAATAATCTACAAACCATCCCCTCTCTAATTGAAAAAAAAGTAAATGAATCCGTGGAGTAATTCTACCAGAATAATTTTTTCAAAAAATCCCTCTATTCATCCCTTCTTCAATAATAGAAAAGGTAGATCAATTCATGGAGTAATTCTACTTGAATATTTTTTTTTTTTCAAATCCTTCGATTCATAGGATTGAATGAAAGTTGTGTACGTTCTTAAAAATGCAATTATTATAATTTTCCAAAGGAACAACCTACTCGAAGATTACGGTCATAAGCAATGAATCTCCGTGTCTACCATTTAATGATTCTGTTATTCAAGCTTGTTTCGTAACGAGCAATGAAATCATCCACACGTAACAAGAAATTAATGACCACGGTTATTTATTTCGAACAACAATAAAGCTCATCAATATTCTAATCCAGTCACCCTTTATTGCATTTTCCGCGGCAAGAAATTAAGTGCAATTTCCTTTTTCTTATCCTTGACGGACGAACAATGATTCTTCAAACAGCCAGAGCATCGTAATCATCGAACAAAGAGGAACACGACGTCGATCATTCCTCGAACGAGAAAATAACCGTTCGATCACGTCCGACTTCTTTCTCCCTCCATTTTTACCGTCCGAGCAGCCGCAAAGAACTACTTGACCCGTTCCAATCGGTGTCTCGAGATTAATAATTGATAAGGTTTTTCTCGCGCTCGTGGAATCAATGGAAATTTCTGTCTGCTCGCTGCGTTCTTCGCCTCCTATTTTCCCGGCAATTATCGTTTTTATCGATCGTCCGAACGACGATGATAGACGCTCGCGAACCGCCAGGTAACAAGGCGCCTGGCATCGAAGAAGCGTCGGCCGATGATAACGGTGCTCCAGAAACGATAACCAGTTCGAACCGTCTGGTTCGCCGACGAATCGGGATCACTGACATCGCTTATCGTACAACGAATGTCTGCTTTCTTGCCGTAATTTTCGCAAATATTTTGCCCGACACCAGTGCCGGTGATCTGATCTTTTTTCGGAATATGCGTCGAACTGGAGCGCGTCCTTCGCGCGAACGCGGTTCGTGTTTACCGGCAGTAAAGTACGAATATAGATTGATCAAACAACCGGTGATCCGTGTTTTGGAGCGAAACGATAACAGTTTCGGCATTAAATAATTTATTTCCACTTGGGCGTCTCGACGCTAGCCAGACGATCCGCCCCGCTCTGTCCCTGTGCCGCGATTATCACCGTCGTCGTTGCGCAGACGTTCAATAAATCACTGAAAACGTGGATGCAGCTCGATACTCTCGGCTTAATGAAGTTTCCTCATAAACAATCTTAACGAGGCGTTCAAAGTCCGTGGAGGGTGTCACGTGCCGGCTGCCGCACGGATCGTTCGATAAGACGACGCCTTCCGTTCGGCAGCTTCGATCATTTCTTCTCGGTCCGCTATCCAATTAATTGCCGCGATCATCTCCTCCCCCGGGGAGTCTATCGCGAGAGGTCGCCAGGGCCGTGGAACTTGAACGAGCATCACGAGACACTCGACAGATTTCCTTCCATGGAAACGATTTATCAAGAGGCGACGCGACGCTGCGGAGAAATCGCGAGACGACCGTACCGTGCGTCATACGTTTCCGCGAATAGAACGCGACGCCGACGTCGACGCCGACGCCGATCTTCCTCCCTCTGGTCGATCACGTTCGCGGGCACGTGGCCAAGCGTGCCGGGGATTATTTTTGAAAGACGCGCGCGACCATCGAACAGCTGTACATTGTCCCGTATAATGAACAGATGGTGAATGGAAACGATTTCGCATGATTTTCCCTTCCTCGTGTTCCAGTTAACGTTATTTCTCTTATTGGGAATTTCCAACGAACAGCACTCGAAACACCGCGATACGTATTCCGGTCTCGTTAAGGCATTAAATGACAACGAGTTCCGTGGTTTATCGTCCCGGTAATAAAGCCGGCAATCGCGAACACGGCACGCCGATAAGGAAGCTCGTTTTATTTCCCCCTGGCTTTCGATCTTCGTCGTAAACGCGCGTAACACGCGAACCCGTCGAGAAATCGAGATAAGGCATGTAGATATATCGGTAAGCCGACGCGTAACTCGTCAAAGATTGCGTTAATAAGCGACAACTCAGGTGACCGTCTGATACGACGCGTCGCGTCGGTTTCGCGATGAACCGCGTAAAAAACACGATTCAATCTTGGAAAACGATCGTCCGATTGGAATATGACTTGCTATTCCCGAGAGAAGTGATGTAACTTATATGAGGAATCATAAAAATAAGCGAATTGCATATATATTTAAAAAAATTATTTTTCCTAGAAATAGTGTGAAACTTTTCAAAAAATACAATTTAATTTCACGATGGCAAACGCCACGTTTAAATCTCTACAGAAAAATAGATATTACAGATTAAAAAAAGAGAAATGCAAACAGTTTCTCAGAGGAGCGTAACAACGTTCCTAATCGCTTTCGAAAACAGCATGAACGCATTCTAGCCGAGTTCTGAGCACGTGTCCGTGTAAACCGCGTCAAAGTATGAAGGCGACTCGTTTAGCTCCGTTTTCTATCGCCGTAGCCACTAACCGGCGTGCATATTTAGTTTACTCCGTGGACGGGTAATAATGACTCGGGCAAACGGAGGAACGGCGTGCAAGCGCAAAATGCGCGCGTTGAGCAGCGGTACGCGCGTGACCGGACTAAGCAAATTTGCTTTGACCGCTTTCGGCCACGAAGGATTCAACGAGTGTCCAATGTAAATTAAGGAGAGAGAGAGAGAGGTAAACCTCGAGGGAACGCGTTAGCGGCCATCTTGGAAATCCCGAGAAAAATCCCGGCTCGTGCTGGCCCGAAGGCAGACGAGGAAATTAGCGGCTTTTAAAATCAATTAGTGGAAGCCATTTGCGTCGACCGCTGGAAACGGAAGCTCTATGACGGGCTGTCTTTTCGGTCTTACCTAAATATCGTTTTTTCTTTCATTTTGTTGAATTTCAGAGGACCAATTATTACGGAAGGAATCTTCGAAGTCACGCTCGTTCCTTCTGGTCCGTGTTTAACGACAATTTGTCGGCGTTACGCCGGTGGAGAACACAGATGCTAATTGGATAATTATATACAACATCTATTAAGCCGTGCAGGACGCGACGTGTTCACGTATGTAATGTCCCGGCTTCATTTTGCTCAGTCGGATGAAAAAGAAGAAAGGGAAAAACGCTGACGACGAAGCGATCGCTTAATAACGGCGGACATCGCGGCGCAACGTGGCCTGTTATAAAATATAATATTCGCTCGGTATTATTTAGTCAGCCACGCGGACGTTAACTGGATAATTATACGCGGGCCCCGTCGTGCATTAATTTAGATATTATTCAAACGCGGCAGGCCTGTCGTGGCGAGAAACGCAGCTGGAGAAAATTCCACCGCGAGAAGAGAATCGAAAGGGAAAATAAGGGATGGAAGGAGAGAATAATCATTATCCGCTGGGACGTAAGATGTTGAAAATAATTGGACAATTGATTGGTCAAATGATTTTCCTTTCAGGTTAAAATGTCTCGTTTCAGGTATACTTAGCAAATTGTGTTCATAATGGTACCTGACATTCTCTTCACTTTTGCTATTATTTAATATACAAAATTGAATTTAATAAAATATTTTCATGAAATTACTTGAATGGAATACAAGCATGCATGGTTATTAAATAGCCACAACGGAACACCGTGCCTGATCTTCGATGCTCTCTGAAAACAGCAGACCATTTATAACGATCCTCTCTGTTCAGCTTTTACGACATCCAACGTTTAGGCTCGGAGCCGAGCAGAGGCGTGTACACGCAGTAAAGAGTAAAATTTAATTGCCAAATAATAATTAGACGAGGCAAGAGTCGCGGCTCGACGTTATTTACGATATTCTAGCCTGCCTCCTACCGGCGATAATAATTTCCATAAAAATTACGAGCGTCCCTACGAGAACCGCACTTTCTTTCTTGGCTACTTAATTTGCACGCTGCTTTATGGCAAACCCATGGCGATAATTTACCCTACCCTGGAGACACACTAACACCCACGTCCCTCTACACGATTATTTCTTCTGAAATGTTTGTCCATACAAGTACGACGATAAAAAGAAAAATAATTATTCCGTGATAGAAAATTCCAAAGTGAATTTTTCAAATGAAAAGGAAGAAGGAACATTACGTAACGTCGTTGATATAATCTCTTCGTCGAAGCACAACGATTTCCAATAATTTTTCATTTTATCAAATTATCTTAAGTAGATTGCGTCTGGTTGTTTCAAAGGAACACCAGCACCGAGATATGGGATTATATTTCTCTTTGCAGAGGAGGCTGTCCTCGCGTTCCGCGTCTTTCACGAAGCTTTAATGACCACCACGTGGTGCTATCATCAGAGTTAGTAAGTATGTGAGAAACACGGACGAGTATCATCACACGGTGACTCGCTAAAATTATCCGTACTTCTCTTTCGTGGCAACACCGAAGGATGAGAATTAAGCCGGCGCAAAAAACGTCGGAGACCGTGGAGACGAGCAACCAGCGACTCCTCGGTTTCACAAAAGACTCTCCTGGGAAGGTAGTCAAGTGGAACCCTCCCATTTCTTCACGGACAATGTTCCTTTTCAACATTTTTTTCCACTTGAAATTTTTTATTTTTAACCGAGAAGGATGTTTATTTTCCCTCGCTCTTGTCGGTGTCAATTTTAAAAAAGGACCTTTCTACCATTACGTAATAATAAAGTTTAATAAAATCTTCCCTCTATCCTTAAATTTATCAAAGTAATTAAGTAGCAAGAAGTACACAAAAAAAATTGATGATTTCAATCTGTATAAATCAGATTACACGAAGGATGAAAAAGAAACTCGAGTACCAATTTTCAAATGGTAATAATTCACCAGTCACAATATTATTTTTCATACTATGCTTATAAATATTAATATCGTGAAGAGATTCAATAAGAATTCACGCACACGTTCAACCACTTCTTACAATCAATTCCGTGGACGTGAAATTACTAATCAAGAATCTTTAACCGTAAGAACTGGCCAGATTAATTGATCGGTAATTAGCGATCGTTTATTAATTATACAGCGAAAGTTGGAGGACGTTACACGAATATCTCGAAAGTAAATTCATTGAGGAGGAACTCATTAAGATACTCTCACGAGAAAGATGTATTAACCTTTGGCACATATTGAATAAAAAAGAAATTTACATCAATTTTATAGATCAACGAATGACATTTCGAAATTTTACGAACGGTATTTCTTTTCCTGTGTGTTATATAAAAATAAGAAGTTTGTTTACATTTTGTAATTACCGGTTGGATGACACGAGAAACGTTTCTTCGGGCACATCGATGGCAAAATGTGATTAATATCTCATTAACTTGTTCCAATTAAGAATTGGCAGAGTGAAACGTCTGTTGAATGGTAATATTCCACTTTCCTTCGTCCCTGAACCGTGCTCATCAACGTAAAGCTTGATATTTAATTATTCAGCCAGCTATTAATTACCTGGTTAATTCGCTGTCGAGCCGTAACCAGTATTATAATTAATCATTATACTGCACGATGTACTCCGAATGGTAATTGTGTAATCAATTTCTTGGAAAAAAAAAGAAACTCCGTAGTGTACTCGATAATCAATTAGAAAATCAATTCTTTACAGGTTTTTCCATGCAACTATTAATTAAGAACATTTTATATTAGCCAGGACATCTTTATAAATATATTTAACTGCTCGAGTGAAACTTTTTTGTAGAGAATTATAATTTGGAAGTTTAAATGAAAAAATTAATTATTTATATTCTTAATAAGTGGAGTATCAATGGGTCTTATTATACATATCCATTTTCACTGTGGCAATTAACGTGTTAATGATTTTTTTAATCTTGAAAGATGGATGGTCATTAATGAACCCTTAGAACCAACAAAGTTACCGATCAAAGTGAAAACCTTCCATTTCCGAGTGTAACCACAGTCCTACAAGTAAAAGGAAAGAACGAGGAAGAAGTATCCTGAAGAGGAGGCGGAGGAGGTAAAGAAATCACAGATGAAACAGTGTCGACGAGCAGTACCGTCTTTCTGGGCCCGTAATGAGGCCCCTCGCGTACTTGTAAGAATGCTACCAGACGCGTTTCGCGCATCGGCGAACGCGTTAAACACGCCAACTGGCGGTGTCGTTCGTGCCCAGCTTCTTCTTCTTCTTCTTACTTTTATTCTCTTCTCTTTAACTCCTTTCCCGCGTCATTGTTCGTACAGCATAGTATTGTTCCTTGCATGGAAGCTTCTCGTTTCTGCTCGCTCGCCCGTGGCGAATTTTTCAACCGGGCTTCAGAGTATGTGACTTAAAGAGTGCTGCTTTTGCATCGTATTTGCATAAACTGATGCATGACTCCATACTGAATTGCAATCGTCTTCTTTTGCATACGCACGCTGCTCGATACGTGCCCCTTGAATCGCGCCGCTACTTTCCACAATCGCTACCGAGACAACACCTACAACCTTCTTTTAACCATCCACTTATTCATGATTTGCAATTTCACAATTTTTAAAATTTATTTCCTATCATTTATTAATAATTTCATCATTAACCCCTTCACCTATGATTTTTTCAATAGTTGCATCAATCAGAGTTAACTATTAATTGCTTCAATTTTAAAACAAATAAATATCCTTAATTGAGCAAATTGTAATTAGATTAAACTCAAAATTTAACTATACTGAAAGTACCAGGGGTTAATAAACGCCATTCACCAGAGACTCCTAAGTTGAACAAAGACTATTCACCAAAATTTCTCGAAAAACTTCCATTGACACAAAAGTATCGAAACAAAACGAAGCGAAAATTGTTTCACGGGTACCGTGACACATTCCGAGAAGAACTCGCTCGAACCGTGCTACGTGCACGTCACGCACAAAAGGCCACCGAGGGAAATATAAGCGGCACTTTTTATCAGTCCAAGTCAGCTTTGTGCCTCGTATCGTTCTCTGTACACGTTATTGTTTCGCGACAGAGCGCTTTCATACGACACGCGCGTGTACCTGTGCACCGGCCGCGGTGGCAATATGCATATGCGAGTGGAGTATGTTAACGACGTTCGAATAGCCCTGCGGTACTCGCTACCACTACTGATTTGAATAATACCCGGTGAAATTATACGCGAACCATGTTTACCAGCGAACAGTATCCGAGGGGGCTTGTAATCGGACGAATTGTCTCGTAAACCCTTTGACTTCAGATTTCTTATGAATTTACTCGAAGTGGACGAGGACTTAATAACGAGGACTGATTTATGACAATATTTTGACACTTTGAAACTCAGTGTCATCATTATCCATGTATCATTAACCCTTTGACTGTTATGGATGCATATTTTCGTCAGGTTAAAATTGTCCATAGTTTGTTCCTTGTGTATATTACTAATTATACACCATAATGTGATAATTTGATAAAATAATTAAAAAAAAATAAGTTGAGGAATAAAATGAAATAAAAAAGAAAAATGATAAGTGTAGAAATAGAACGTTTAAGCCCGGAGTACTCAGCAGTCAAAGGGTTAATTACTAAAGGGACTAAATAAATTTGTGCTAATTGCAGCTTAATCCGTTCGCTACCAATAAATTCTGATTTCCCGAATGAAATATATATGCAGTAATATTATTTGATAAAAAGAGAAATCGTTTATGATGGTAGAATTTCTAATTGAGTGCTGCTGGCGAACATATTAATACGAAAGTAGAATAAGTGATCATCGATCAGACCATTCCGCCCATCGAATCACGCCGGTTCCCCGATTAAAATTCAAAGTCGCTGCACGCTGATATTCAAAGCGAAACGTCGATAAAGAAAAGTGGTCCTCCAATCAGAGCAACGACATTATATTTAAACACGTGCCTCGTACGAAGCTGGCAATCAACCACTTCTGTTATTAAGTACTCGTTAGCAGGGGCAGCGTGTGCCACGATAAAGAGAAGGAAACGTACTTTCGAAGACATCGATTTCGTCCGTTTGCATGGCCGTCGAACATTATCATCTTCACGATTTTATCCTACGAGACATCGTCGTGTAATTTTCGTCCGGAGATTACATAGGGTGATCGGTACCGATTTCGATCTCACGCCGCGAGACATGCTTTTTAAATTGCCAAATCGTTTTTCTCTCTGGCAATCGTAATTTTCGTTGTTCCGTCGAATGTCCCGCGTTTCCAGAGGATCCGCCGCTATGCTATTATCCGCTTGCCGAGCACCGAGAAAAACAAACGCACGACAAAAACCCATAAAAAAGGAGCACTCTCGTGATGGGGAATCTGCGGAGTACTATGTGTGTAATTGGGATCGATCGACTCGCAGGACTCTTGTCTGATCACCGTAACTACTGTGCAGCGAACGCCGCAGTAGAAATAACCGTGTCTAGTACGACGTGATGCGACAGTGAGCTCTCTTTATGGTCCGCCAATCAGGAACTAATTATAGAAAATTCCTAAGACACTTCTAACGAACTCCACGAACCACTAATTTATAAATTCTCAATTCTCAGAGAAGTCTAACAAACTCACCCCGATTCACCCCCAAATTTCAAACCTACCCTGAAATCGTAACGAAATAATCCTCCAGATGAAAATGGCACTCGCGGCACAGGATGGAACGTACCGATCGGCAAAAACCGTTGGGTCCGAGTTATTTATTGCGAGGTTCGGTGGGTCCGGGGGATGAGAAGAGTACGGTGGACAGGGGCATCGGTGCCCTGGACCAGAGATATCTTATCTGAGGCACACAGTGTGCTCCAAGGTACGCGCCGCGTATACTTACATCCTCGCCGTGGGCCTGATAGCATTCGTTGATAACGGACGCCTAGTATCTGATGTACGGGCAAAAACAAAAGGCACCGTCCATCCCCCTCTGTTAAGCCTCGGTGGACCGTCTCCGGGTAACGAGGATCGATCTCGTTGCACGCTCGATTTATATCGCAGGCGAATGTTTTATGTCGCCTGGGATATTCGAGAAACCCGTGGAACACGTGCACCGACCGCGTCGCGTTATCGGCACGAAAAAGGGAGGAGAAGACAGGGGTCTCTCGCATGCACCGTGCATCAGGACCACCTCGAAGGAATATCGCGATCGATCGCAGGTGCTGTTTGCATCCGGGGTATGAAGTTATAGCAAGCCGGAGGTTATGTAATGCGAGCGTTGTATGCTATTGAAACGAGCGAGGTGCTGAGGATGCGCTCGATTTATTAAAAGAAAAACAACAATCGCGAATAAATCTATGAGATTGCACTGGCAGGCTCAATCCTTTCCCTTGCGATTACCTGGAGTTCAAATTTGACAAATATGGGGTATCTGAAAAAATTGAAAAACAAGATCCTCTTGCTTTTTCAGAAAGTTAAAATTAGGGGTTGAAACGAAGGGCGCGAAAATGACGTTGATCAACTCGGCTCCAAATGACCGGAAAAACTATCGGTAAGGTGCATTTGCCTCGAGGGAAAAAGGGGTGATAAATTAAGTGAGCTTATCGAGGATCACATGCATATAAGCTTTGCCCAGAAGCTCGAAGCGTGCAGATCCGCGTTGCACCGGGTCGAGCACACTTATGGCGCGCGCTGCACTCGGGTTTTGTTTGCTGCATAAAAAGCGGACATATTGGTTTTACGTTCTCTTATTTACGAGACCATAAACTCGTAGGTAGGATTCGCCAAGTGCGTCGCTCTGCAGGCGGACGGCAACGCGCTTTTTTTCCCAGGGTTGTTTATAATGGACGGAACGGAGAATACGAGAGCAGGGGCGTTAATAAATTTCCCGGAAAGCTATTCGTGTGACAATGTCGAACGTGCGGGGAGATTTATGAGAACCTAGTTGTCTGATACAGCATCGATGTATCTGTGAAATCTGATGATTGGTGACGTATTGACATTTATGAAATTTTTCAAAATTCAACGAATGGAGATATCGAAAGATGTTTTAGATAATATTGAAACTTTCATAATGGGAAAGTGTCGTGATTGTTCCTTATGAAAAGGAAATGTTTATCAGTGGATAAGATTAGGAATATTTTTCACTAGGAACCAGTTTGGCGAAAAATTCGCGAAAAAGCAATTCCGATATCTCTGCCCGTGTACCAGGTATTTGCTCTGGGCGAGACTATCAGCGGCGTAAACTTTTTTTCGCGATAATCGACGCCGAGGAGTGTCTCCGTTATCGAACCGTGAACTTATACGACTTTAGATAACAAAAGCTAACTCTCAGGTGACGCCAAATCGCGCGAACACTTTCCGCGAAGGTGATCGAACAATTTACTTCGATCAAGTTGATATCGATCGATGAAGACATGATATGATCCTATCTTTTTCAACAAAATTCTAAACGGACTGATTCATTGCCCAGAGATCCTTGAGTGCATTAGTATGCATGCTCCATCCAAGCAAGTAAGACTTCTTTTGCGTTTCTCGCAAATATTTGAGCTCACCAGTTAAATAAATAAATAAATAAATAAATATTCAACCCAAATTCGAGTTAATACCAAAAAGTACAATAATTTGAAATGAAAGTTGGAAAGATTGCTGATCGATAAATGAAAGTAACAATTGTTCTATTCAATCCGCTTCGACTCGATGACGCTTTGTCCTCGTCAATACATTCCGCTCGGCTCCCTTCGTCTCGTGCGGTGCATTTACACGCGTAACGAGCTTTTTACGCGTAACGACACGCGGCCACGATAACACGGTACACACGCTGCAAACGTAACACGTGTGCCGTGGCGAGTTTATTCGCGATATGCGTCCAGGATCGTTGGAGCCAACGCGGCGGCGCGGCGCGCGATTTACTGCATCGCGTGTTCACCGCGATCCTAACTAGACATGTAACACGCCGCCGCGACGGAAACAAGAAGCGGATTCTCGCGTTTGTTTCGTTAATAAAACATCCTCCTTCTCCGACCGCGGCTATTTCTAGCGTGATCATCATCATCATCATCGTGCCTGATTAGGTTCCCCGAAGTTTTTGGCTCCGTTCTTAGCGTTCCCCTGATGTACAGCTGAAGGATTGCCACGTTTTGTATGAAAGAAAGAAAGGGAAAGGTGATTTATGAGATAGCTTCAACGATGGATAACTTTAGATCATGATAGTATTCATTCATGCATCTCTTGGGCTTCATTTTTTATAGCATCCTTTTATTTAAGGAATCTCCTTATTTTTTGATCGGTGAATTTAAAGTGAACATTAAATTTATGAGAATCTGAATAACGAATGCTTCATAAAAGCGAGTCCATAAAAACGAATTCAATTAACAGAGTCTAACCGAAAGCCAAGAATTACCGATAAATTAATAAGCCCGATACAATTATTATCCGTCGGTCATAAACAAAGCGAAAGCAGTAACAACCGGCCATCACCATCGTCCTCAGGTGATACGAAACTTCCCTCGAAAAATGAATGCTTCCTTCGTGTTCCAAAAAGTAAACCAAGCAAAGAAAAAAACCTCGCAAAAAACGAGTTCCTCGCCAGTACTGAAAATTCTCGGATTCGTTTCGCTAATCGTTTAAGACGTATTTAACTTAATTAACCTTCCGATTAGCATAATGCAACGACAGTGCTGGAGGCTGACCACCGAGCAGGGGAATCAATTTTTATGCTCGCATTTCGGAGCGTTGCTGTTAAAAGAAGCCCGGGCGAACTTTTTTCTCTTTCGTCGGTCCACGTGGGCCAGAAAAGTGCCAGTAAAAGTTTCGGGGCGTGGACAATAATTTACGATGCCGTGCGGTAACTATCGGTAAGTACCGGCGAGAGTAACGCTAATACGTTCGTCCTTACGCGCAAGAGACGAGGAGGAACAAAGGGGTTGAAAAGGACGTCGAAGAGAACGTCCGCCTTTACTACGCATAAATCTGCGGTCTTGCCTGACCTCGACTTGTTTTACTGCCATTCCACGAAAACCCACACCCTGAAACATTCGTTGCAACCGACTGCAACCACTGCAGCAATGTAGGTCTCTGTGTCTTCGGGCTGCAGTTGCAAATGCAGAGACAAAAATAGAAGAAACCTGTTATTTTTTAAAATTATTATTTACAAAAAAAAATAATAGTCTCCATGAATTTTCCTGTAAATTTCCAACTGCGCCCCCTAAGAGAAGCCTGTGTTGCACCCAAGTGTACATAAAGCAGTTTATCGTGTCTTGTTAATTAAATAAAACATCAAAGACAAATCCAGCTTACCGCGGATAAAAACGAATTTCATTAACCATTTCCTGGCTACCCGTTCCGTTCGAGCGTGTTCTTGCACGCAGGCGGGTTATTAAATAGATCCGGATCTTTACACCTGGCTACGAAGCGGTATAAGTAAAATAATAAACGTCATCCAGATATTAAATCACGTCGTTTAAACTGGTTGAATCGGTACAACGATTGAGAGGAGCGGCATGCAGGCTAATTTCTCGATCCGTTCTTTTGTACGCCGCTGTGATCACGGTACGCTTAATCCGAAGAGATTCTGCCTTAATCAATAAGATAAGCCGTAAGGAGGGCAATTAATATAGTAATTAGGACGCGTGGCGTTTACATGCCACACGACTCCACCCATTCCTTTGCCACACGGTTCGTTACGTATTCGAACGATACCCGCGCCTCGTGTACGCACTTATGCAACGTCAACGTCGAAAAAAAAGCAACTGGACGGAGAAAAAAGCAACTGGACGGAAATAAAAGCGCGACGGGGGCTTCCTGGGGGAGTGTCAGATTCTTACTGACTAAAACCTCACAGCGACCGGTACTGACGGTAGAAGAAGGCTCCGGGATCTTACAAGTATTATTCCGGAGCCCTCCACGTCTGGCACACTAGTGCCCATCGTGGAAAAGGTCTAAACTGACAAGGGAAACTACCCAAGTGTTTTTATTTTTAATGATAATTTGTCTCTTTTTGAATAACTATTACATAAAAATTATCATAAAAAAAAAAAAATTTTTTGAGAACCGAGGATTTGAACCGAGGACCTTCAGATTGCGAGTCATGTATCCGCTCCGTGGTTAAATAGATGAGTCGCAATCTGAAGGTCCTCGGTTCAAATCCTCGGTTCCCAAAAATTTTTTTTTTTTTTTTATCATAATTTTTGTGTAATAGTTATTCAAAAAGAGACAAATTATCATTAAAAAATAAAGAAAAATGTTGGGAACCAAGGATTTGAATCGTGGACCTGTGGACGACATCGGGGATCGCACTACATGAATACTTTCAATGCAAGTGCAGTGGATGCATTTTAAGTAGGAGATTGCGTGAATTTAATTTAATAAAATAATTTCTAATACCTTTCTAAACCTTCTACCTCATTATTAGTTAAATGGAACATTCTCTTTCACGGAAAACCATATATTCAGAGCAAATTTTGCACGTATCGATGCATACCGATAACGCGTGCACGGGAAATTGCATTGAAATAAGTGCAATCGGAAGTGAAATGAAATTAATTGCACAACGACAGACAAGGTTCGAACAAGTGGAAAGTAACTGGCAGATATGTAAAGCAGTTGGAATGCGGATCAATATCGATCTGGTGGCAAGCGAATCCAGACACTTGTAATCAGACGCTTCCCATCATCCAACCGGTCGTGAGAAGCTTCCAGTTCCCATACACGACGTGGAAAGTGGAAAATTGTGCAACCTTCGTAGAGCAATCCGAAGGTGCACGAGCAATTTCGTTTTATTGTTCAAGCAGGTGGAAGACTAATGATAAACGCGATTCAATTATTCCTCCTAAAAATTCCCATATCTCCTCCCATCCTTTACAAACACCATCACCGAATGATTCAACGAGGCAAGCATCGCGAGTCGAACAAACGTTACAATTTCGAGAACGCTGTATCCCGCCGTAACACGTATACGATAAGAATCTCTGGAGAGGAGCCACGTTTCGCTGTCTTCCTCGTCGATTAATCGACGAAAGTCGCAGCGAAATCCTTACCAGGTAATACGACAAGCTTCCCGGGGCTCGTAACAAAAGATCGAAGGGCGAGAGGGGTTGCTGCAGGGTGAAGGGAGTCGGCAGGAAGAGTGGCTGCTGGCCACGTGGGATCAGCGGCGATCGTTAAAGAAATATCGACGTCGTATGCGGCTCCTTGCCAACGATCCACGGAATAGTATCTGTAATGCGATCGCTTTGGCACTGTATGGCGATAGCATCATTAACCCTCCGTGAGCCGAACACTGAATAAGATCTTGTTACGCGATATCCAAGCGAGGAGGGCCCGCGGTCGCCCTCGACTCCCTCTCGCTGCACAATACTCGCTAATTAAACGAGCTGGCCTGCCCGCCACCGCAGATACCAGAGCGCGATTGCTTTGTTTTCGTACACGGGACCACGCCACGCTTCCACGGCCAAATTAATTGGAGACGCGATAATAAATAGGGAAGCGCGACGCGACGCTTTTCGCAGACAACCAGATACGACTCGAAACCGCGAGACACGCTAATGCGAATCAGACGACCTGCCGAACGCTGAGATTGTATTCCATTCAAATACAAACGAAATTTACAAGACAATATTCGTCGTGACAAACGTAGGCTCTCGTCCTAAGAAGGTTCGGAAAAATCTCAGTCCGGAAGGAAAAGTGTTGGGTATTTTATAGGACCGGAAAGTAGGACGATGGAAGTTATCGTAGGTCCAGTAGTCGGTAAGGGATGAGGTCATGAGATCGAGGTTTGAAGATGACTAGTTCAGATGAATCAATAGAAATAAAAGGAAGAACTTGGGGTGTTTGGTGTTGAAGGTTGACTCATAACATGATGAGAAAGCCGGACTATCTAAGTATGATAGTGAATAATGTTTTACAAGAAATGTTAGTCATTTTAACTCTTTAATTGCTATAGGGGGTTCTGAAGCACCCCATGACAAATTCTGTTTGAAAATGAATCATCAGAAATGTTGAGATTCGATCAATCAATCGAGACGAGGATCAATTCAGTCCACCAAAACCAACCCAGTTCAGAAACAGCTCGAAAATATACAGTATTATTAAAACACGATCGTCCGACACGTTTCTTATCCACATTCCAACTACGCTGACAACGTCTGTCGATGGTAAAGGTTTGACCATCCCAGTCCTTAAATTTCACGGCGGGCAGGGACGCGCTAATCGCGGCGATCCAAGGGGAAGCATCGTCGGGATGAAAACATTTCCAGCTGTGACTGCCAGTCTGTCCACGAAAGGAGGCCTTAACTGGCGATAAATCGTCGTTCGATCGCGACGGAGGCGAGCTTAATTGGCGATATCGGCTCGACTCGTTCGCTCAAAGAGTCGTGAAAATCCGCTCGCAGCCTGTCGTCGGAACACTCGACACGCGTGTCATTTTTCTTTTTTGTAATACGAAGGAACGAGCTGCCAGGAATCTCGCGAATAGAGCCCGTGGAACGAGCCTATAGCGAGCCGCGTGGATCCTTGAGGACGATCAACGGAACGACTTTTTTCCCCCTTGGTCGTTCCACGAGAAGGGACAAAATTGTCCGTATAAAAAGTGGCGGACGGTAGAGGCGTGTCACGTTTAATCGTCTAATGGATAGCTAGAAATGTATCCTTTCCAGTGAATTTCTTACCTCTCTCAGATCAGAAATGATGTTATTTTAAATAGCGTGTGATTTTGTTTTAAGGATTAGATTGAAAGTCTAAAAGCAAGATATTTTTCCATCTCCAAAATGATTCCATTCTAACTTTAGAACCCGTTCATTCTTGAAATACGAAATCCGGTCACCTTTAAACTTGTCAGATGTACCTTTTGTAAGCAACTCATCGCTCGAAATTAGCGCGATTTCGCTGACCGGTTGGCCATTCGGATAATTAAAAATAGGCGCGGCTGAATTCCTACGCGTCGGCCCAAACCGGTGCGGCTACCACTGAAGTTTCTATGGAACCCACTCACATGAATATTTGAAAACAGGTGTCCGAAATTAGATGTGCGAATCGAAGGTGATGGAGAAAGGTGTGCTGGCACCATTAGATACGCGAATGTTCTCATCGTCCGGTTAATCCGGCGACTGGATGTCTGGATTTTTAAAGGTCGCGTTCGAAGGCCTTCCAAGGCCTTTCAATAACTCATTGGCCCAAAAACATTTCAGCAAAAATAAAAAGATCATACTGGAAGAGACTTAACTAATTGAACTTTCTGTAGAAAAGATTAATTGCCCAATAAACAGACCTAAATGCAATAGAATGCGAAAGTCTATCGGTAATCTGATTCTAATTAACATCAAATGGGCTCATGAACGTAGATCGAGTTCACGATTAAATTAACGTATAAGAAATTTCACGGACAATCTTTCATTATAAAAACAATCATTTGAAATCCCAACGGGATTACAGATCCCAAGGAGAAAAGTGTTTGCTATTCTCTTTTACAATTTGTAATTATAATCTGAAATCTTCCTATTGTACACGTGTGTACCGGGATTCCTTTTAACCTTTGATCACTATTCGAAACACTCGAATCTTTTCCACGAAACTCTCATCTGCATGAATTTCAACCGGTGCACGGTTATCGAATAATTTATTAACGACAGCCAATCTGGCGATGAACACATTAAACACGATTTATCGATTTTATCGATCTCGTTTATTGATCGATGTGCCATTTTTTTTGACTTGATATTTACTAACCAGAAGTGTTTCGTAAAGTGGGGCTGAAAAATATATTTATTTATGGAAATACAGGAATCTGAGGAACAAGAAATTTGTATGCTAAAATACCTGAATCGATTATTGTCACGAGTTTAACATAATTAAACAATCAAGTAAAAATTGACGGTGCCTAAAGTGATAAATTTAAAAATTATTCTGTCGAATAAATTTCCAGCTTGAAACCTTGCAGCAGGAAAAGAAAGAGAAATCTCGGAGATAGTCTCCGCCTGGCTGTTTGGCCGAGGCAAAAAGAACGCGTTAAAAGTGTTGAATAAACCACTTGACAGCCGTTTGATCACCGAGCGAAAATCTGCAGGTTGACTCTGCCTTGCGCCGAGTCGATGAACATGTAAACGCAGCTGCAGGGCTTAAAGGTCCGTTCTCGAACACGGGCAGCAATCATTGACGATGCGATCGCGGGGGACGAAACGATCCGCGAACGAAGCCTTCGATCGTAGCCTGTACTTTGGACGTACGACGAGCAAACGCACCCTCGAGGATTCGCCATTGCGATAGTAATTGCGTGCCTTTACCCTCGATGGGACCAGAAACCGGATCACCCGTTCGATCCAGATCGAAAGATCGTGCTCGCCTAGCAGACTTCGATCGTAACGAAAGGTCACGGTAGAAGAAAGGATGGTTAAAATGTTAATAGAAGAAATTTCTAAGCAATTACGGGAGATTATGAAATCTAAATTGAACAGCTCAACGAGGATAAGGTACAATTACTGATAAAACGAGCAGCACAGGTGATCATTACGTATGTAAAGAAGCAATGTTCTTTGATTTTGATAAAAAGAGGAACCTTTGTACTATCTCGGAAACTATGCGCGAGAAGCATTGAATTTCCATAAAACAGGTTTATTAATGATATGCACTTGAGGAGGGATAACACGCAACATTGCATTAGAAACTGAAGGTGACTACCTACTATTAAACTTGGCAGTTTTCAATATCTTCTATTTCTTAAAATATCATCAAAGTGGTATACAATTTGAACCAACAGGCAAAGATAATTAAGTTTTAATATTAACTTGGACAGTTTCGTTTCTTTTCCTCGATCATAACGGAATAATTAAACGATACATGCCATGCAACAATATGTCCGCCCATAAAAGGTAGGGCTGAAGAAGGACTGACCGTTTTCGGTTATCCCGTTTTCTGAACAGCTCAATTCTCGGCCAATCATTTTTTCCCATGGTCGGCTTTTTTCCTGGCGGGTACCTTTTTCTGCGAGTACGCGAAAAAACAAGATAAATGGCAGCGCGAGCAGAATCGCCAACGGCCCGCAATCAGCCGGTACAATACGCCGGGATACGTCACAGTTAATGGTCCACCTTGAACCCGTTATACCGAGGACTCGTGTTCGTACCACGGAAAAGAGGGAGCCTGTCCTGTCAAGATGCACATCCACGTTTCAGTTTCAAGGGTGCAGTGGATATACGCGGTTGCAGGTTGCTGGCAAAGGTCGTCGGGAGGCTCGGAGGTGAGGAGTTCCCACACTTCCACGCTGCCTCGAGCGATAGAAGCGCACGAGTCAGACGCTTGTGGACGCCTCGAGCCTCGCGATCCGAGTGATTCAAGTAATGTTACACGAGACGAATTCATCGCACTTCGTATTTCAATAAAGTATCGCAATGCAATTTCAATAGCAGTCGCCACAGTGAAAATGGACACGTATGATCAGACATGTTGAAGATGACACATAAAATTTTTAAAAACCTCTCAATCTAATAAAGTTATGTTATTAGAGTGATAATAATGCTATTCAATTATTTTATATTACTTGTCGCGGTTATTTCGGTTAATTTCCCCCTGTGGCTGATCAATTTCGTGCTTATACTACTGAAAATTTGGATAGAAACGCGTTCTAAGATAAATAAAGTTAAAATTTTTCATATTTTTTTTACTGAAACTATAGAGCCTACAGAAGAGAATTTAAGGGAAATAAATGATATCAGTTTGAATTTCAGTTTCAGAATAAAAATAGAAAAATGCGTGTACGAATTTTGAAAGTGTCAGTAGCGGGAAGAAGTATACGCACACGCTTGTTTAGGAACTCGAGTATCGAGTTCGCTCGCGGAACCAACTTTCCGACATAAAAACGTACTTTACGCGTCCGGAAGTCGAGGAGAGGAGAGCTGGTGCCTCGTGTAACAGCGTCTGAAAGTGGCTCGGGGCACGGCGCGTGCAGGACGTGATTGTGTCGCCGTTCTTCTATCTTTCTTCGTCGTTTATCAAGCAGAATTTCTCTGTCCTCCTCTGCCACCACCTCTTACGTTCATCCCCTTCCACGTAGAGCCGTACCTTTTCGCCGTTCGACTGCTTTTTGCTTCTCTTTCGCCACGATGGAGAGGACGGCTCCTACCGCCTCCGCTCCGCTACACAGCCTCGGCTCGTGCTGCTTTTGCTGCTTTTCTTGTACCTAGCAGACTCCCATTGACGTAGGTAGCTGAGATTTCAAGACAGCTACGAATTTCTAAGATTTTCGCACGAAAAACTTACTTTGGATTTTCGAGGCTCAAAATTCCACCCCTTTTTTGAAGAAATTTTTCAGAATATTATTTTTTAAAGGTAGATAGTTTTATAGTTTTCTGGGAACTAGAAATTGAGTTCTTTTCTAAGTTCTTAAATTTCACCACCCTTAACCCTTTACACATGAAACACTTCCAATCCTAAATCAAAACACTTTTAATTTAAATTCTCTTAACACTTTTAAATAAAATTAATTTAAATTAACTAAATCAATTAAATACTTAAAAATCAATGCGAAAGTCATGAATTAACATTCTACAAAATACCACCAAAAAAGAACCACATAACAATATCATTTTCTCCGTCGAGAATTTCGAGTAAGAAATCCTGTCGCCTTTGTTCGAAGAAAAGAATCGGCAAGAAAATGCCACAAGTACCGTTTTCAATCCGAACATCGAAGCCGCAAGAAGAATTCAGCGAGTTACATCCGGCGACGATACGAACGATCACCGGTAGTTGCATTTCACGACCGATTGCCCCGTAATCGTCATCGTGGTCAACGGGGCTTTTCTTATCGAGGGGCGTGAAAGGGTCTTGACAAATCGGCTCGTTTAAGATCGGTACTTACGCCAGTGTTCCTAGGCAAGGCGCGTGGCTGGAATGCGGCGCGGCCGTGCTGCCGCTCGCGACTGAAACGCGGCCTGGCCAATAGGAGACGGAGATTGAGAAGCGAGCAAGGTTTCCAAATGAAGGCTCGCTGGCGTCAAATCTGGCGAAGCCTTTTTTCATCTTCTTGTTACTCGTGTTTTTTGTTTAACGTGTTCATCGAGGAAGACCGGTTGACCCGTAACTTCGGTGATTAGCATACACAGTGCCGATCGAAGTTTTTCGACCACTGTCTCCCAACACCTTGGATTATTATTTTTATTTAATTCAACGTTGATTGCTGATTAGAAATCGCATTGATATTATATTGAAGCCTTGATTGCCAGGGGGTAATTGTGTAATTAGTAAATGTAGATATTATCGATAATTTATGAAAAGCAATAAGTAGGTTCATATTTTATCTTCTCTTGTTTTCCTCAATAGGAAAGTCCTATACTTTCTTTTGTACTTGCTTTTACTTGCTTTAATACTTGCTTTTCATATATCGCCGGTAAGGTAGATAAGTCAAGATATAAGCTGCCTAATTGAAAGCTTAAATTTGCAGCCACCATCCAATTCATCAGGAATATTTATAATCATTCCTGTCATCAATTACCCGAGTTCCTTTCAGCTGTCTAAGCTGTTGGAATGAAATTTAGAGAATAAAGCTGACCGATGCAGAGAGCGTCGTCGCCATAGGCTGTGTCCTTTAATCAAGGATACTATATACCTAGCGGTGCTTAATAAGAGGGACCGACTTAATTACGAGGATACATGGCGAATGGTAGAGGCCAGTCCCTTCGAATCGTGCACCTCGGCTCTCTATATCGAATCTAAAGCCTCGATTTGCATACTCAGCTTCTCTGTCTCTTCCGAATAAACCACGAGAACTACTTCTCTGTCTATCTTTTCCTCTTTCAGAGACACACGCACGCCGGCATCTTCGGCGTGGCAGAAATATTATTTCGAGCCGCAGAAATTCCGGTGCCCGCCGTTCCTTTCCGTTTTAACGACCCGCCTAATGAACGTTAATGTCTAAGGCCACGGTTCCTGTGATTCTGGCGCCATAGCGATATATCACTGTTGCTTCTTGCGCCAGTTTAGGGCAACGCCGACTTTTACGCCCGCGAAAGCGGGGGTGGTTTTAAAAAAATTCTATTTTTGAAAATTAACGCGTTAAACCTCAGAAATTCAATTTAAATTTATGCAAAGAGAATCCGGTACTTCTTGATCGTCCAAATATCGGATCGAATTTATCGATACCAAAAGAAGAAAGAAAAAAAAAATAAAGGGACGGCGAGAAGAATTTCAGCGCGACACCTAGCAGGCGAACGAAATGCAGCAAGGGCATCGATGCACAGCACGGATCATGATTTATGTAGTGGTACCAGGCTATATGGCCTAGAGTATATCATTGTTGCCATCACAATGGCACGAAATGCAATACTCGTACTCTATCGGGTGCGCTTTCGCATAATGTGTCATAAATAGGCGGCACACAGTGCCGCTTGCATACCGTGCTGAAACAATAACCATTGTGGTGGATGGTGGTGGGCACTACCTATGGGGCTCCACCATCGTGCCGGCTATGAGAAGCGCAAGATTTTTATCTGAAAAGGGCCTTGACGTGCAGGTGGTCTTATCAGCTCGTCGAGAAACACCTCTGTTCGGTGACTGTAAGCTTTGTGAGCTTAAGAATTCATTCAATACTTCTATCGATCTCTTTCTATTTCCTTTATAATTAATTATTTGAAATTTGATTTATTATTTCTTTTAATGTATTCTATATTAAGAATACTATTCGATCTCAAGGACTCGATATTCGAACACTTAAGTTCGCTTTGATGTCCGTGTGTACATATTGGATTTGATTCCATCACTAACTGCAGCGAAGGGGAAACGCGGCAGCTTGCATTGCTGCACCTGCATGTTATTGCACGCCGATTAGAAGCACCGATGCAGGCTAACTGCAAGAACGCTGCTGCGTGATGCAAGAAACGTGAAATAATCGCGAGTGCAATCGCGATAGTGCGAGATGCGTGATCGTAAGGAGAATTTGTGTACACACGGCTGCGGATAGTAAGTGGAAATTAGCCGCGAAAAGGTCTTCGGCTTTTTAGACTCGTGCTTTTGCGATAACTTGCCAACCTGTCGGACGATTTTATCTTCTCCGAACTTTTTCCAGATGCGGCAGAGTATTTCGCAAATAAAATGCAAACGATCTTTACTTTTAGAGCAGTCAATCGCACTGACAGCCAATGAATTCACGCGATCGTTATTCAACTAAAAAACCATAGATAGAAAAATAGAAAAATTAATAAGAAATCATGCAGTGAAGGGTTGCAGAAAGAAAAGTGAATTCCAGAAGGATATCGGTATGCGGTGAGACCGGACGAATGTTTGATTGAAAATGAAACGCAGCGGAACTGAAACTTCCATTTAACGGTAAGAGTGCGGTCGATCGCTTAGTTTTACCTGGGGATCAGGCTTTTTGGATGACGATCGTGTTTGCGGTCGGGAACTAGTGGCGCGTGAACTTTCCTGTCCAGCCAACAGACACGATGCGTACAAGCAAGTAGAACAGGAATTCGCTGACGGTGTATCGCAAAACCTCCATTATTTCACGACTTTTTCCACCCCGTCGAGCCGCTTTGAACCGCAACCTTGTACCGAGGTTTTTGCATCGAACCCTTATTGCTTTATCGGTTCAGTAGCGAGCATTCAATTTTCAATTTCATTAGCCCGCAAAATGCCACGGACAAGATCGCGTTACAACCGTCAACATTGTAGCATCATTTCCTATTTCTAATGTTGTCGATCAAGAAAAGAAAATTTAAAAAAAGATCTTATTCAATTTATGTTCTCATGCAAAATTATCTTCTCTTCATCTCTGTCATCGTGAGACTCTATGTGTCATGCTTTAAGATTAATAAAAATGATCATAACAAGAAAGGACAACATCCTACAAAATCCACACACGTCATTAACACATTTTCGTAGAAACATGACGGTTCCGGTTCTCGCGACAACGGAGGTGAATACGTTTCAAGGAGCATCGGGGCGTAGACATTGTGAGGATTCTCTTTCCCTAAGCTCCGTCTACATCCTGAATAATCCTTTTCAACGTTCTCAGCCGGCGGCGGGCCGTAATCCTTGCAACCTCATCCTCGTTTCCAACTTCTACATCCGCGATGTGGGAGTCGACTGGTGGCCGACTGCTGAGCTCTCGTCCGTGGGTGTTGGAATCCTTTCACGGATGTTGAAGATGGTTTACGGTCTTGCAAGGCCCCCGACCTTGTTCATCGCGGCTAAAGGTCGAAACACGAGCGTGGGGAATATTAGATTTTATCGTAGCTCTCGTACGATACGTGTCGTTTTTCTTTCTACTCGAAGAAATCCAGTGAAATCATTGCAAAAATATAGTGGCCAGCTATATGTATCGTTGAATGGTGGATTTTTCTAATCCACGCATCCGGGAAGAGTTAGTAAAGGATTCGTGAATGAGGCATTATACCTGAATGAAATTTGAGCTGAATGGTTATTCTTTGAAAACACTTAACTGTGGATGATTCACAATGGAAATCAATAGCGTTAATGGAAAGGATCGAGATTTTCTTGAAACATCCTTTTGAATGACGCACGAATTTTGTAAGCGGTAATAATAAAAAAATTTGTAGTCCCAAGTATCACGAATTGAAAAATACAAAATTTATAATGTTTTACATTCGTAGAGTTCGAAAACTTTAGCAGAACGGATTTAACAGTGTCTTAGATAATCGCTAATGAGGTTTGCTACTGACCTAAGCTAATGGCCACCAGCGATAGTACCATGGTAATGACCTTCTAACTAATCGCATGATAAGTATACTTCTAGCATGATAACTATAACTTCTGCGAAGAAAATGTAGGATACACTCGTCCATTCACTGAGGAAGCAGTGAAAGTCAAAGGAGAAAACAAATTCGATAATCTTAGTAGCTCCAGAATTTCTTTTCCTGCTTCTATGTGTCGGCTAATTAACGGCACTAGTATGCAACTAGAGGTGTCCATAAACGAGGACATGACTCAAACATAGTGTCACCAACAGACCTGCTGGCGTCATCGTTGCACGGATTGACTCATGTACGTGGGTTAAAGTATGAGAAATGCGTACGACGATCGCGCGAGAAACGACACGCTGTTCCCGCCCTTTGTGGGACACCGATAAATCCGCGTGTGTGTCGATAGAATGTTTGGATCGGTGACAGTGCCGTGAGCAAACGGAGAATAAAGCGCGAAAAGGAACTCTATAGAATGTTGAATCACGATAGGATATCATATTCATATTAGGATAACAAATCTTAATGACCTGACACTTTAGAATTTTTTTTTTTTAAAGGGAAATTTTAAAATTAATTTTGATTAGTATTGAAATTTTGTAGTTTGTAATGTATATAATTGATATTTTAAAAATTTTTATCAATTTTTCTTTGCCAACGTTGAGCGAGAGGGAAACGTCTCGACTGAGAGGCAAGGTGGGTTGCAGAATCTCAGGCGTCGAGAGATCTCTCCTCGAAAAGGCAATTTTTCAACGGTTAAAGTTATGCCGATCTGAAATTGTACGAGATCAATTCACGAGCGTCGAAATATGCAAATGGTCGTATGGAAATCGCTTGATTTTCGATTCGAACGCGAGTGAGTCATAAGAGAAATGGGAATTCAATTTGAAGGCTGCACAGTCTCGCGGGTACTGCGCCAATTTATAACGGCGGCCGTTTTGAAACCGTGGGTGTGAGCAATTCTCCAGTTCATCTAACAATTCCTCAGACTCCCACGCGAATTCTGGACGACGACGACGTGACTCCGGGCGTCGACGTCTGTTCCCTTTGTGTTTGACCAGCGAGCGTAACCGAGAAACGCGCACTGACTTTATCTTCACGCGACACGGCAATTCTCCCCTTGACCCGTGTCGATCAATTAATCTCCCTGTCCAGGCTAATCCGAAAAATGAATCATGACACGCAAATTTATGTTCACCAATTGCACTTTGTCCAGTTCAATAAATTCCATTGAGCAGTTTCAATTTCTTGTTCATATTAGGTTAGCGCAAATGAAACATTATTTTTCCACTGATAATAATAGGATTTAAATGTTATTTGATAGCTTACTGTTGTATCTTGTATCGAAGAGAAAGTGAAAGGGTTCTATTCTTGAAAATGTTGTATTCTTCCTTATGGACATATTTTATACGATGGCACACACCTACAATGTAGCTCCCACATGAGAATCTTAAAGTACCTCTCCTTAGAAGGCAGCAAACGTGTGTAAAATTGTTATATGATTGCAAATCGAGCTAATGCCACTTCTAGAGGTTCGACTTTCCCTCGTGGAAAACTTAACTTTCCCACGGCCGGATACTGGCAACGCTGTTGGTAATTATTTATAGATGCCTTTTATAATACTAATTTTAACTGCGATTATAAATAATGTTCCTAATAATTCACTTTCCTCGGTCATTAGTGCTACTTTCTCTATGTATCCTCTCTACTTGCTCTAAATCCTGTCTGCATTAAACATATTCAGTCTGACAAATTTCCAGTCATTTTTATTTCAACATCTTTGAAATTTATTCGTTTTTATTATCAGTTATTCAATTAAATCTGTGCACCGAATCAAGAGAGATACTTAATTCTTCGAGAAGAGGATTAATGATTGCGACAGGACGTCTGTGACCACATTTCACGCGTGTCTCAATAATTTCGCGGAATCCGGGCCACGGCGATAAATCAGCCCGATGTAGATGAAGTTGGTCCATGGGAAACCTGTTCGAGCCAAGGCAAATGGAGACCATGATTTGTCATAGGTATGCTGACCGGCTTAATTGTACCGCGACCGTACAATTATCCGCTGCTTACGACTAATTTAGTTGATTGAGATCGCATAATCGACGCAATCCGGTGTTGCTTAGAAATCATTCTCGTTTCTTCTTCTTCTTCCTCTCATAGTCATCGTACGTCATCTAGGTGTTTTATAGTTATTCCATTAAAACAGATTTATGTGACGCGAAAGCGTTACACGAAATTTCTACCCCGCCGAACGACTTCCTCCTCGCAAAACCGTGAGAAACGCGTTTCCATGTATTCCGGGAAAGTTGATAAATGTTCCTTCTGGCGCAACTTGTCATGTGCAGCATGTAATCGGTGAAGTTGCGGGTTCGTTGATTCCTTTACTTCATTTTCTTCGCTAAATTTTAATGTTTCTTTAATGCCCGGTTCATTCGTTTCTTGCTTTCTTTCCTTGATAAAAAATGTTGACTGACAAATGACGAAGTGATATCTGAAGCTTGAAAAATTTCTCCTTCCTATTCATTTATATTTCTTCAGGTCTAAGAATAAAAATAAGTAACGAAGAGCTTATGTATTTATCAAGTTTCAACAATCGTCCAGGAGATAACGAACAATGCTACAGATAAATCGCGATCTAACCAAAGGATTAATACTCGAGGCAACCTGTCGGGTCAAGATCGAAAGCATCGATCGTCGACACAGCGCTCGGATGTCCGAAACAATGTAGCCACGATTCGATTACGATTCCACAGTTCATCTCTCATTGCCGCCTACAGGATCCGTGTCGGGAGGAGGGCTGTCTGAAATTGCCAGCTGCGGCTTCAGATTTATAAAGGACCGGTCGTTCGTTCGGTTGCTCCGAGACTCGAGCCTCTGCGATCCGATCTTGTCGATCCTCCGACTCGTTTGCGAGAGTGTGTGTCAATCGAGTAGCTCTCGCTAGCGCTGTGTTACAACCACGAAAAAAGTTGGGTTGGTTCCCATGATGCCAGTGTCGGCATGCTGCGAAAGACTCGACCCTCTCATTCGTATTCCGCGCCATTCACTCCGATGGTGTGTTCTATTTTAGGACCGACTCTATATGATTCGGACAAATTGACCGGCGTTGAGAATTCGGTGTGAAAACGTTTCTCAGAGTTTTTGTGTTGTTCGATGATCGCTGTAGCTGAATTTCAACTATATAACTTTGTGGTTTTATTTTTTAAATAAGATTTTACTGACATTACTTCTCAATTTAATTGTTCAAAAAATGTTATAATTTCATCAAAATTCAAATGCAGAAATAGTGCTCGGAATGATGAATTGTCACAACCTAGTGTCACGACATAGTCGTCGAAAGATAGTGGAAGTTGTTAAGGTAGCTCGTTGAAAGTAATTAGAACTCTTAATTATCAGAGGCGTCGCGTACTCTATCGTGCTCAAGCCGTGTTTCCACGGCATTCTCAGGGATCGTAACGAGGCAGCGACAAAAGAAAGGGCGGTGCAACGGACAAACGAGCCTTCCCCGATAGAACGAAGAGGAAAAATAAAAGAAACGAGCTAACCGATAAGCGAAGGCGCTGCTGCCGATGAAGTGGCTCTGGCCTAATTGGCTTCCGTTGCTTTCTTCATGGGCCGCTACTTTTCCCATAAATTAACTTTGCGCCACGCTTTAATTAAAGCGCCGTAGCTCGCCAACACGAGTGCATTTCAGCGGGAAAATGAGACATCCTACACCCGAATCGCATACCTTTCATTTAAGTACAAATCCTAGGTTGTCTGAGTGAACCTTAATTTTATCATTCGATGGTAGTCACAATCTTAATGACGGGACCCCATAGACACCGGTAGCCTTCGTTTTTTTTTTTCTATTTAAAAACTGAGAGAAGAAACAGTCGATTAAGAGACTTGATAAAATATATTTTTTGCTAACCATTGATTTGTTGAAGAAATAAAATAAAAATCGTAGAAGTAACTGTATCGAATTCTGATATATTAATTATTAACTCATCAACGCAAACAGTCAAGGTAAATCAGTTTCATCAATCAAAGCCGAATATCTAATGAAACCTTTCGACTGGAAACTTTCAGACCTACCTGGTCCGAAGGAAAAAGTTCAAACGTCAGAACGAATTACCATTCGACGTATGATGAATTTATCTTGGTCGTCGGCGTAAATTGAGAGTTTTTTAAGGATGGAAGACGTCGCGGTCCGGTTAGACGAGCGTGTCAGCTGGTGCTCGCGAGGGACACTGCTCTACGGAAGGTCCTACATCACGTGTGTATAGAATTCCTTGTCGTATACTAAATTAACTTGGACGAGCTACTTTCGGTCTGCCCTGTATCGAGTTCCACGCTACCGGTATACACCGGGGTCATTCGATCCCCACGAAGTTTCACCAATCTGGCCACCTGTCATCAGCACACGCCTAATCCGTCGACGCAACATGATAGAAAACGTGCTTGCAAAAAGAGGACCAATAGCGTGCAAAAAACGAGCTGACATTTCCATTCGATATGCTTAGCGAAGTAAATTATAATTATGGCAATGATAATTTGCAATAAATAATAAAATTAATTTACGATTAATATAAAAATTAAATCCTTCCAGTACAGAATTTACCTTTTCCCTGAAATAACCTTTCCCAACTTCCTAGCTCGATACTTCCAAGAGAACTTAAGTCCCTTTATCTCACACCCTCATCCCCTTACCCTTATCGAGCCACCCTGGTTGCTCGCGTTTACAAGTCAGCAGTGGCTGCCTGTTCCTTTCAGGCTCGGCTTTATCCACTGAAAATCAGCCGCACCCGCGCACAGCGTGCATCAACGGCGAGATAAACGCTCGAAAAACGAGCAGGAAGAGGTCGCGCGGGTCTGTGAAGGGTTAAAAGAGGACGTGACGAGGGGATCCGGCCGAAAACGAAGCGGAGATCGGGCAAGATGGTGGAAAAAGTGGGGAAGAAAGGTACCTCGGCTACTACCGCTACCGGCGATAGCATGCCAACATGGAGCCCAATTAAGGGTCCTCCAGGTCCTATCTATTCGAAGAGAAGAGACACCACGAGCACTGCGGAGCAAACTCGGAAATGTCGAGCGAACGCGTCGTTAGATCGTTAAAATACCGCTCGACCGTAGAACTACCGAAAACTGGAGGCATTCTAACGGCTAAGATCTTGTTTTCATGACCGTCGTTCTGCTGGATAGTTCATAGATGTTCAAGATAAGGAAATTAATTTCCCAACACTCCATGATCTCAAAATCTTGTCTTACCGACACGCGATTGCAATGCAACATGGATCATAGTTACCATGAGGGAACTATTAAATACGCCTTTTGGAATTCTTGCAGAATGTTTAAAAGAATCGATCTACGTAAAAAAAAAATCCAAAAATTCGTTTTTAAAAAAGTAACAATTTTTTCTTTTTTCAATATTTTACCCTATTGTGTTATTATCCTGACTTTGAAATGAAATGTATTAACTTTCCTTAGCTAAGGATTAAATGATTTTTAATGTGCCACTTTCTATCTAAATATAGCATAATATCTACGTTTATGCTAAAATGCTATAAACTGTGAATTTGCTTGATTCCAACAGTAATTACAAGAAAATGAACCCTCGAAGACATTATCTCACTGTTCATAAATATAGTACTTCAGCTAAATAATCATTTAAGATGATTTAGATGTGCACCATTTCTCGGTGATGAGTTTCGCAATCAATGGAATCGGCAACTTTATGCAGAATTATCATTTCCTTCGGACAACTTGTCTTTTTTAAATCAATCATATTATTATATTATTATGGAACATTTATAGTCTGTTTTAAAAGAAAAACAAATGATGAATTGAAGTTTTCAAATCATATTCAAATCATAATCTTTCAAAGCACAGCTACCAAAGACAGTTTGTTCCTAGAAGGAAACTCAATTATCCCAAATTGCCGATGGACATTAAATTTTAATATAAAACCCACAAGCATTAACCCTAAAATAATAATATATATTAAACATTCTCATCAAACTCTCAATTCTCACCACGATCATCCCAGCTATCCAAGCGTGGACCAGAAATGATCCTTTCCGAAAGTATTAAAGTTGCTTAAAGTCGGCTCAATGCTTTCATGTATAAAATATATCTCCCTCCCTCCCCCCGGGCCGGGTCGTAGACAGTGTTCCCGAAATCCCAGGATCTTCGAAACCGCGGTTATTTATTATGCAAAGCGTGGCGAAGCCCGGGCCTACGGTCCCGTGCTCTCTCAAATTGAAATTCTGGATAGCCCTTCCGCGGAACCTTTACGGTACGAGGAACTATTAGAGGGTAATGAGTTTCTCCGGAGCTATCCTATCTCTATGCTGCATGGTAGCACGGTAGTGGCTCCTCTTATCTTACCTGGGATCCAGTTCAGCCACTCCTTTCTCTAGTATCCTTCAGGCGTCTTTTGATCCCTGCGAGGACTCCAACCACGTAGGACCGTACACGATTCTGTCCCGACAATTTAAGGCGGCCATTCCGAGCTTGTTGTTCAACCTCTCTAGGATGGAACGGCCAAATATCACGTATTTCGTCTCCGATAAATTCTCCGACCCTCTTTGTCGGCGCTCGAACGCCTTTGGCTTCTGCATTAAGGATGATAATCTACCACCGATGTGTCCCGGTCAATGTTTCGAATAGCTTTTTCGTGTTACTTTCACCATCCGGTCCGGCATTCACTTACTAATTTCTCGACATTCTGATCGTTTAAAGATCTCCGATACTGTTCGTTTCCTCATTTCCCGATTGGTAAGCACAACTCCTTAGGATCTTACGAAACAAAAGAACCGTTGTTCATCAAACCGGACAACAAACCCTGAGTCACCCTTTGAGCCGATGAATCCGTTCGATAACAGCACGTGTCCAAACCAATTGGCAAGTGGCCATTGCTTGCGGATCGGCGTCGATCATGGATCGATCGAGTTAAGTCGTATCCCGAGGTACAGGTGGCTGCGAGAGCGGAGGGCGAGGATCCTTTTCCCCCCGGGGGCAAAAGGATTAATATTTCGGGCACGCTCGCGCAAATACAATGACTCGCGTAAAAAGGCCCAGGTGAGGCAGCGTTCGCAAGGATCGCCGACAACTGTGACTGTGAAAGAGGTGGGCAAAGGGTGGAGAAGAGGGTGCTGGGGATCGTTGAGAACGCGGCGTGCAAGATTGTACCAGTTTTTCGATCGGCTATTGATACCATTCAAGCGGTTCCCCCCCCTGTATATGCATGAGCTTGCGAATTTCTTTCGTGCCCGCACGCCCTTCGTGGCCGTAAAACGAATCGCCGTCTACGTACAGCTTTATGCGCGTTTTTCGACGATTCCACGTCAAGCTGTCCTGCGCAAGATGGCCGTGGAAAGAGAGAAAAAAGGGCACCGAGCGAGAACAGATACCATCTCTCAGCCGGTGCTTGTTGCGCGATGAAATTTAAATGTCTCCGCGAGGACGGCAATATTTGTTCGACTTAAATGTTGCGACTGTTGCCTGTTTTACTGAGCTTTTTGCGCTTTTCTCTTTCGAGACGATACGAGAAGAGGGACGTGATTGAACGCGCCATCGAAGGACCATTTTGATCATCCAGGAGTTATAGCTGTTGGATTATAACTTCTGTCTGAGAGTATTTGAAGAAGTTACATATTCTGTACTTTTTTGATAGGGTTTTTTAGAAATAAATTACGAAGACAGAAAACTAGGTGTGATCAAGTTCACACAGAGTGTCATTAATGTTCCTCAACATTCAGGCAACAGGATGTGTGAATAACAATGGTTCTCCATTTTCTCACATTCGACGATCTTCCACCGTGAGAAATCACACTCCTCTCGACTCGTGTGAAGTAGTTTTACGATCGCTAACCAGCGACACGACATTTTCATTAATGGTAAACGTTAACCAACCCACGCGTAATTAACCCCTTCGTATCTCTCGAAGACTGTAGGTTTATAAATTCGGAATACCCGAAACCAATTATTTATTCCTGGTCACGAATACAAGAGCATGTTTCTCTCGTTCTTCAACGTGTCCTACGCGAGTTCGTGTCTCTGAATCTTTGTCCGGACGGCAAAGAAGTTGAACAACTGCATTCGACACCTTCGCGGCCTCATTAACACCGGCCGTGTTAATTATGTTCTCGAGAAACCGCCTAATTGCCGACGATCTTCGATGGAATGGGACCGTGGGGCGGTTTGGGAGGAGGTTGCACGATCGAACGAGGAAATACCGTTCCGAGTTGTCTCTAAACGAGATCTTGTTACGTGTTTACGTCCTAAGCAGCCTAATAGAAGAGATCCAGAAACTGGTCATCTTGCTGATTTCTAGGAAACGATGACTTCCAGAGAATTTAATTGTATACACTACAACTACCGTCGATTGATGTGCACTTATTTCAAAGTAGAAAACAACGTAGAAAATTAAATAAATGTCAACAAAAATACCTCGATAAAATTTGTAATTTAAAATAAGAAAGTTGAAACCAGTCATTTTGACTGGTTTGGTAGTTCTAGTGTTAATAGGAAGATTCCTGATACAAATTTTTCATTGTCGAAAGGTCTCGATACAAAAAACTCATTTCGACCTTACAATCGATTTCTATCTATGATTTGACGTGGGCCACGTGCATCATATTTCGCGGGCCAACATCGATGAATTAAAGATACAACGCAGGTGTCGATGGAACCTCTCCTCGACCGTTCGATACGTGAATCTTGATTTATTGCTCGCGTCGTGTCTCGTGTACTTTTATTAAAATGCATAAAACGTGAACAAGTTGTTTCGCGTTCTGTTCTCAAATAAAAAACGAATCTGAAAATCATCAAAAATCTCCAGAACTTATGAGAATCCCTGGTTTTGAACGAGGACTATAAACGCTTCAGGCATCGTCAGGTGCGTTAAGAATTAATAGGTTACATCTTTACAAGACCTCCTTCAGATAACTCGAGTATATTTTTATCAGGAATCGAGAACGTAAACGGAATAAGAACAAGTGAATGACGATAAGAAGATGCGGGCTCTTGAGGGACAAAAAAAGAAAGGTGTCTCTCGTATTCTGGGGTGAAAGAGTGCCATTTTTGCGCCGGCTAACTTCGTCCAGTTGAAATAAGAGATACTGGAGCATTTATTAGGTGCGTTTAAACGGAGATACTACCAACGAATCCTGGACGAAATTGGAGGGAATTTGGCGAGAAGTTGGCTCGTTTCGAGCTCTCTTCCAAGCGTAACGACGCACTTCGAATTCATTAGGACGCTCGAAAATGAATTCCTCCCGACTCGAGTCCGCTTCACGCTCGTCTCTCCTGCAATTTCCGCGCCCCAATTAAAGCGAACAGACAGTTTAACCCCTCTTACTTAAATCTGTCAACGATACGAATCGACAACGCGAATACCCGGTGATTCCGTGGACCGTTCTCGATTTTTATTCTTCTCGATTCTCCTATTAACTCTTGGCACCTCGTATCGCATTCGTTATTATACTTTCTTCGAAATTATCGCCCGTGGCCGACAAATTGCCTCATCAAATACAGGGAATTATCGAGTGCTTACTGCGAAAGCTACGAAACGTAATGAATCAAACGACAAGAAAATAGGAGTAAATTATCGAAAAACCGAGATATTTCAAATCGCCTTGCCAATTTCTCACACAAAGGATGCTTCTTCGAACTATGCACCTGCTAACACGCTATTATACCGTTTCTTTTTTCCCCAAAAGAAATGTGTTATAACTAAAGAGGCTGTTTAAAAAGAAGACTTAAACGCGTGGAGAACCGATGACTTGCATAGAGAGACGTACGAGCGTTCCCATTCAAATCACAATTACCTTGACCTGGACACGGAATAAAGTATTGCCGATCTCGAAACACGGTTTTCTAGTCGAAAGGAGTGCAGCTGTTAGGTCGATTTAGAAAATTATCGACGATCCTGAAGCGCCTCTGTGCACGTAACTTGGCGTGACTATCGCACGCGACCACAGCCGCACAATGGCCAACCATAATCGTTTACCTCGAAAAAAGGAAGCCGCTCGTGGCCCGGAGCTCTCTTTATTATAATAGGAGGAACGATCTTGACAGGTTCTGTCCCTCCGACGCGAGCCACACGACTGCGAATCAACTTCGACAAAAGAAATCGTTCGTGTTTCTTGGATTTCCTCACAAAGATATATAGTTTTTTATGGATCCGCTCCTGGATCGGGATTACGCAAACGAAGCGTTATGTAAGAGAGAAAAAGAAGTGGAGATTTAATGGTAATTGGATCATTTACCAGAATTGGAATACAGGATCGAAGAAACGTTTTTACTTTCGAACACTTTGTGCCCCAGTTTCTTGTCCCTCTATTTTGTGAGGAACTTATATTTTTGGCCTTCGGTACCATTAGATGGTACCCTACCAAGAATGCGTCCGGAAGGTCGGCGACGCACGGTACTTAGAATCCTTTCCCTCTGTCTCCAGATTCTAGACTTTGGGACTCAAAATATAAAACTGGTGCAACTTGCAAAAGCACTTGCGAGGAGAAAGGAACTTATGGTGTTTACAGGTTCACTGTCAGCCACGGTTATGGGTGGTAGTTTATACCCGCACTTGCTGGGTCAGATAGCCGTGTTTAAAGGAGCGATGTCTGGGCGTAGTGTTACGAGGATTCGTGGGGCAGAGCGGTTGTTCTTTACACCTCGTTGTTTCTCGCAAATTCTCATGCTCGAGAGTGGTAAATCACCGAGGCAGACAGTCGTCGAGTTGTAAAGCTTGCCAGTTGGCTAACCGGCGTAAGTTCCGAGCCAGAAGCCCCCTCGTACTGATGGAAGGATGCACCATGGTCCGTGTAAAAAGCGTAAGAAAGTATCCGGGAAAAATACTGATACTTGAGAAAGTCTGCAGCCTTACGACTCCCAAGGGTTACCTTGCGTTAATGGGCTCGGTATGAAGCAACCTTCGACGATTTTTTTTTTCTTTCACTGGTATCATTATACCACTTGCTGCATTAATAAGACCGAGAGTGAACATACGCATCACTTATCATATTTCTCTACTTCGAACAAGAAATTTGGATTTTTAATGGAACGAGGCATTTAAAATTAAAACAGCACATTACATAGTGATTTGCATCGGTTTTGTCGCGATACAGTGTTATTAAATGCTAACCTGTTTGCAGCAGGGTGCATAATGACGAACACCTAAGATAATAGAGCAAAGAAAATGAGAGGCGAAAATAATTTCAAGCTTCGAGCCATTTATTACGGGATTCCGACTGTCGGAATCTCTGGTTCGAGTGCAGGTGATGAATACCTCAGAAATGTTTAGTAACGAGGGTATCAAAATTACGCTGGTCCATTCAGTTTCACCTGCCCTCCGGTCCACTTTTCAAGCTTATCATTTGCAGCATTAATATTCACACTTTTTTCGTATGCAACAAAATTTCCTCAAATTTTACTTAACCTACCATTATTCAAAGTGTGGCCAATCTTGTGATTCAATTTTCGTTCGATAAGTATGCGTGAATGAACGGTAATGGGTCTTCATTACCAAACGGATGAATAATTTAGAGTTTCATTACTTAATAAATTATCATTCGAATTTTCTCTTATAAATTTCGAAGAGAAGTGATTAAAAAGAAGACTACGATATTAATACCAAAGTAATTATGAATTGTTATAATCACAATGTCTTCATTAACACAGTTGCTCAAAACACAATCATCCACAAAATTAAAAAATCAAGTCTTTTCAAAGGAACCCTATATTCTTTCCTCCAGCAAGACCCATTAATCCTCGTAACATTCTATAATTAATTCGCCTGTACACGCGACCAACATCAAGAATAACCCACTTCCTTAACGAGAAATTTCTTTTCCTGTCCAACCTGATCTTCCCTTTAATCCCATTTCAAAAGTGCGGATGTTCTGTATAACCTATCTACGATTCTTTCATCGATGATCGTTCGACGATCACAGTGATCGAGAATCATCGACAAATCGCGTAATTGATGCGGTCGGATCCTCGCGTCGATATTAAAATTGATCAATTAACCGTCGTTAGCGAAGGCAGTTGGCTTGAGGCGTTGCACGCGAGCCGCACATTTCATCCAGACCATATAAGTCATCGAATCAATGCTGGTAATAGAGAAGAGATTCGCGGGTAACGCGTTTATTAGTCGGCAATTCCCTCGGGAATGATACAACGAAAGGACGAAGAAATATATTTAGGCGAAATTACTACTGACCAAAGTGATTTTATACGAGAACCTGGTATTATGGAGTAGAATTTGGCTGCGTTATTTCAAATAGAATTGGGTCATCATAAAAGTTCTCGCGGTATATTATTTTTCTTCTCGCTTCACGAAAGGCAAAATTTATTACCTGCAAATAATTCTATTTGAACAGAAAATAAATTTACTTTGTCTCCAGTTGTAATATCATTTCTTTTTCCTCGGTTCAATTTTCAACAAGACCGAACTGACACATGGACAGATGGGGATTGTTGCTAACAAGGGCATCGAAGAAATTGCAGTGGCGTCGATTCGTTGGCTAAGTAGCCGAGCCCAGAGGGCCGATATGCAAACGGGCGTTTCGACGAGACCGAAAATCGCATTCGTACCCTCGTTCGTCGAAAGACAGTGCCTGTTTCTTCCTCCACCTTCTCTACCAATCTCCTTCCCTATTCACTCTCTCGCTGCAATCATCCGGCTGGATTCTGAGAGGAGCTATCATTCGCACATTTGCAAGCCCAACTGGCCGAACGGTGTGAAAATTACAGGCACGAGGACTGCCTCGCTGAACAAGCCTGTCCGCTGGGCACAGCCCTAGAACCGAGATGATTGCGCCGGCTGAAAACTGTTCGAGACACGCGTGCACTCGGAGATGTTATTCCTTTTTTACAACAATAAAAAATTTGAAAATTTGTTTTTCGGAGTTGGTACATTTGAAGAAAACTTCAGTTCTATTTCTTGATAAAAATTATGAAGGTTCCGAAATTTTTATTTGCAAAATAATCAACTTTTGTATCTTCCTCTAGAATCGAAACCCAGCATTATATTTTTTCAATGGCTTTGGAAACAATCTCAGGTATACACCGTATAATCTTTCACCGATAATGGTCTTATTTCTTTGCCAGACGTGCAACCTCAGTTTCTAAGGTACAGTTCTGCACGTGTTAGAACTTCAGCAGATTAGCCACCATTAGCTAGTACCTACATACCACTTAGCCTGATTGTTCCAGACTGACCCACTGTTTAGAAACTCGTATTTGACCGATCCGGTTGCGTGCAACCGCGGGATCTCGCTGGCCGTTTCGTGTTTTACCACCCTTGCGTTTGTTTTATACGCTTTTAATTAGGACGGCGAGCTGAGTTAACATCAGAAATTAAAACGGTGCGTGCGGAGTCCTGCGGGATTAATTTAATGCGCGGACAATTACCGAACGAAACTCGACCCAGGCTCGTGGAAATCAGATTTTCTCGCGTGTTTCGCGAGAAATACAACCGCCCGGGTTCGTTAATCTCGCTGTGTACAATTTTGTCAAAAGCGTCGGTGAAAGGAACGCGTACAAAGTTGACTGTAGTCGTAAAACATCGCGGATGCTGAAACTGGTTCGTGCCGAGTATGCAAATAGTATAATCAGCCTTAGTAATTTATTACGAAAATTATATAAATTACATTAGCGAGCTGCGTCGTAAATTATCGTGCTCTGTAATTTTCGTGGCCGAGCAGGATCGTTCGATCGGTTACGCTAGAAAATATATCAATGTTAAGATTTTCGGCCGAAGCGTCTTGTCACGCTGAAACTTTATTGCAAACGTGACCTTTCCTTTTTATGTGAGCCCCGAAGACGAGCTCCCTTCGTCAATGACTAATGAGACACTTTCGTCCCGAGATAAAATCGTGCAGAGATAAAAAATCAAAGGACGAAACCGTCTCGAAGGAGCCAATGACGAGACGAAGACAATTTGTCAGCGACGAGAACCTTCTTACTTTCTGACAGGATCCTTTTCCCTCCTCGATCCTACGAAAATATACCGAAGAATAATAGATCTCGATCGGTGACTCCTCGCGGACTAATGATCCCATTCATCCTGCAGCAGGACTTTTCCGAGGCGAAAGGAAAACAGCAGGTCCTATTCAGTGAAACCTCTTCAGAGCTTTTCTCTCGCCATTGTCGATTGCCAATTCTGACAGGTAGCATTGTCCTTGGCCACGCTTCGCCCACTTCGTGGCAAGCTTGGTGCGTTTTTCTTTGTACCCGAAACAATGCAGGAAAACGAGGAAGATCCTCTGTGTGATTTGCATGATCTTAAAACGTTGAACACCTTTGGTTTTGGGAATCATTGGGCCGGGTTTGCACCCCGCAGAAATGTGTAGTGACTCCTTCGATACTCCAAGATTCTAAGATTCTAAAATTCTAAGGTTTTTAAATTGAAAAATTCCAATATTCTATAATTCTGAAGAACCTGTTCCACCCCCTAAAAAATCCTAGTCACGCCAATGAGTGGCATCCTTTCCAAAGGATAATGGAACAGGTGCTCGAATGTATAGCTGAACGCGTCATAAATTTCATTCTGAAATTATCTGAAAATTGCAAAGGGAAAGAATCGAAGAAGCAAAATACAGCTCGATGGCCTGAAGCAATTTTCTGACAAACTTATTGTTGAAGCATCTGTTACGTAAAATGAAGCACGAATTTGCCAATGATATATTCGAGTAAAAAAGGGGAGCACGCAACGAGATGTTCGTATGAGGAATCATATAAAAGCGAGCGGGAACGATTTCCTTTTAAACCGATACCAGACCAGTCTGCAGGCACACGTGTATAACGGTGATCCATTTGGTACTCGTTAAGAAGGCGTATTGAAGCCACGGTGAAAGAAAGATTAATCTCGTTGTAATTACTCCCTCTTGGTCAGTTTCTGCTCGCACCTTCATGATTTTTCATTTGTAATCGCCGGTAATATTCCATCTGGATGGACCGTTAGGACCATTCCGGGCGACTTTCTAAACCGGAGGCAATGTGGCCTCCGAAAAAATATGTACTCGTATATATATAAACGTACAATAACACGAACGGGTTTACATTATTGATACGTTGTTGGATCAAGAGTGTCGTTCATTAGCATGCTTCCAGGCGATGAAAGAGAACATGGAATAGAGTTACGAGGAGTATATCCCATTTGTTATACGTTCTTTATGAAGAGGTTGCTGTTTAAGGATGTGCTGAGAAGAGATAAAATTAAAGTGGTACCATGTACCTACTAATTTTTATTCCCATGAAATTTTAAATTCACGGTGATATTTTAAAGATAACATTCAGTCGTTCGTGTAAGAGATTTTTTTAACATCTGAACACCTCCCATCGTACATGCCTACGTTGGTATAAAGTTATTTTTCCCGACGGTTTTTTTTCACACATAGGCATCTTTTAAATTCTCATTCTCAAGATCGATAAGTTATCCCTAATCACCCCAATCGATAGCTCGTCGAATCTTCGACAAGATCTATTAAAATCATAGACAGTCGACGGTGTCCGCAATGAAACGCACGTAGCCGTTGATCACAGGCAACTATCGAGCTGCATCGTCCTCGTAATAAGTCGATAATAACGGTAATGACCGCGATAAGAGGGCCCCTAAACGCCCCTAAACGAGGTCTAATTGCAGATCCAGCCCGGCGTATCGTCGCCGTAGCAAATCGGCCGAAAATTGAAGCGAAAGAGAAAGCGAAGCCTGGAAGATTTCACGGGCCCGGTGTGTCATTAATTTGAACACCTTCCGCTAAATCGCGACGGAGAAACCTAACCGCGACAGCGGAACGAGCCGTGGCTCGATCGGATACCAAAACGAGCCACGGATCCGTTGCTCCTCGACGTGAAGATAATCTGTGTGCCCCTAAGTGGCGGGTATAACCACTTAACGGAGTACAGGTGGCACTCACGCATTAAGGACAAAGTGGGCAAGGGACGTATTTTTAATAAAGATTATCACCGCCTCGAGCTCATCCCTGATACGATGTAAATGCTTTCCGCGACGAGTGGCCTCGATTTGTCTTCCCTGAACATCCGTTTCTGACGGATCACGAAATAGAACATTCATATTCCGGGCAAGATAATTAAGATTTTAAATGAAATTTACTTTCGACCAAGGGTGCATTGAAAATTACAATGTAATTTTCTGTTTTTAAATTTTCTGATATTAAGTTGTAATCGTTTCTGGGTACATCAATTTCCATGCCAATAAGAGTTTGATTGCAACTCAGCCAGATCCATTTACGATAAAATAATCTTAAAGATTATGTACTTCAGTTTCCTGATACGTTACTCGCCCATAATATTATTACGAAGCACGTAAACCTATAACATTTCCCACTTTTTAAAAACTTTCTCGATGCACGAGAGAGACAAGATACAGAAATTAAATAGATTAGTATCGAAATCATTACAAGGTTGAACAACCCTAAAGATTAATAAAATCAAAATTTCAAATTTTATCTTTTCGATGAATAATAATAATTTTCTTGTTCTAACGTAATTAAAACATTGATCGTTACAGGACAGGTAAACTAGTAGAGTTGTTGATTAAATTTATGGAAAGCTGTATCAGAAATGAAATTTGAATATCATTACGTGATTATGTACGAGAAACCTGTCGAATTAAAATAAATCGGTGTAGCGTTAAACAGGAACGATCGAGCCACCGTTTCAGACAAATTGGAACGAAAAGAAAAGTACATATATGGAAGATACACATACGCGAGTGTACAGCTACTTGGAATCGATCTACCTGTTCGCGTATCTTCATTATCAATGATTATCATTCATTATCGCATATTTGCCCTTAAACGGTCCAATCGGCTCTCTTGAAAGGCGTTTCGTGCTGGTTCATGTAAATTCAATGCACCTGTCGATGCTCGGGCGACACAACAGGGGTTCCTTATCAATTTACTCACGCAATTTGCGTTAAACTATTCGATGCAATTGGATAAAAAGAATGTTAAAGTGTTTTAAGGTAATGGAAAATAATAAATTTTCGAAGGATTGAAAATTATATCGTGGGAAATCGAATCGTGAAACGATAGTTTGAAGCAAGCTGGATAAAAATCTTGTAACTTAGCGACGTTGTTGGGCGTGACTCCTGGGGAGAGGCTTTTCTATAGATCTGACCCTGTTCACCTGCCAGCAGCACGACCAGAAGAGACAATGAGACTTTGACGAAATAAAGGCAAGAAGGTGCAGCCTCGTGGATCAAGAACAGTCCGAAAGACCTTTGTTAGTCGAACAATAAGGGTCGGGAAGAAAGTGCAGGGGGTGTGATGCAAGGTGCCACCAGCTGCATTGTTTCATTGCAGGTGGACAATGGTTGCTCGCGTGACACCAAATGCTTCGAGCACCGACGACTTTGGCCTCGAAACCGGAAATCGTAAGTAAGGGTTGACACTCTTACCCTCGTTTAAAGGGAAGAAATCAATGCATTCATATCGTTCGTTCAGAAACAGTCCAAAAAATCCTCCAACAACGTTCTTGTAAGAAGAAGAAAAGAAAAAGAAATATCAAAGACCTTCGGTTCTTCGTTAAATAAAAAAAAAAAAAATACGACGTTAAGGAGCGCTCGTAGTTCGCGCGCCCTTTTAAGGTGCCGATCAATGGCGACCAGAGGGCCCGCTAAATAATAGCCACTGATTAGAAGGCCAGGAGGCGATAATAATTCAGAAGGTGGTAGTTAGGTGGCCCGCTGCTCCCGTTACCTGTTCCTTCTCGCGTTCGGTCATCCTTAGGCCTCGTTAAGGAACACCTTTGCTCTGATCTCGATAGAAATTAATATTTCGGCGAGATGAAACGGCCTTCCTAGGGCGATGTCAAAGGAGCCACGTTAGCCGCCAATGAATACGATCTTTGTAATTAACGCGGGCCCCAACTAATGACCAACCGATCCACCTGTAACGTCGGCTACCACTCGAATCAAAGGCGGATTCGAGGGTATTAAGCCGAATGACTCCGCGCCTAGACACCGACGTGACCCCCTACGGTAGTCCGAACGGTTAATATCTAATTATTTCGAGCATGCTCGCTCCCACGTGAAAGATGATTCCGGAATAATCACCGGGATTCGGGATGATATCACAAAAAATTCAACACCCTGTGGTTATCAAGCGGGGGAAGCTTGTGAAGTATCGTGACTTTCAGAAGGAAGATCCCTTTGTTTCGATGTTTCTGGAGCAAGAATTATGTTCTTCTTTAAGATAAATAAATATAAAATTCTGGGCACCTACGTCTCTGACATCTTCATGAATAACGATCGAATCAAAGGATGAATCAAACTCCAACCCTCATTCTAACAACAAGAATAGGGGATGTATAGTGGAAAGAAGAAAATCCCTGACAAAGGGTCGCGAACGCGAACGAATTCGTCTCATTGTGACGAAGACATCCCCGACGCCCCCTACCTTCCTGCCCGAACGAATTTGCTGCAAGTGCGGTTTATTGTAAACTGTCTAGGTCCACCAGCTGCCCCGTAATCCACCACCCCCTCCAGACCTGGCCCTCTGAGAGCACGTCAGAGGTCTGTTCGCGGTGAAAAGAGGGGTTGTTATCGTGGTCCTATCTGCGATCGGTCGGCACGATATTTCTAACAGGGCCCCTGGGTCCTAGTCCGTGGCCCATAGATCATGGGCAGATAAGGTGGTGCGGTGTTCGCGGGGCCCACCAGGGGGCCACACCGCCTGTCCATTGTGTTCCGTGTCTTCTACGTCCTCCGCAAGGATCGTACAGCCGAGGCCGACACTCGTACCTCTTTCCACCTGGATCACCGCTGATTGCTCGCGTGCAATTACACGTCTCTCCGATCGTACCGTTCACCATTCGTATCGGATTCCATTCCTTTTACTCGATTTCCATCGCTTTCAGATCTCGTTTAGTCGGCTTTAGTCTCGCGTGATTGCTGGTTAATTCGAGAGGAAGCGGGTAGGGGTATCTTTCGACGAGGATGGCTGCTCTCATTCGATTTGGAGAGTAAATATGTTGATGAATTGTAAGATTGTTTGCTTGTTTCTTTTAATTAACTGTAGATCTTTTGATTATTCTCCTCTTAGATCGTACTATACTCTTGATTGATTTATGATTTTGAAATTGGGTGTATGGGTGGTGTGTTTGAAAAAAAATTTAAGAGAATTTTTAATTAATTCAAAAATCTATACCCTATATGCCACTTAGAGTAGATCCCTTTCAAGTCCAGTTTACCATTCCTGGCTCCAGAGTTGCTCGAGATAAAGATAAGGACTGTATGATAGTCGCCGAGCAATGGCTTCGAAAAGATCAACATCAGCAGCATCGATCGAGACGATCGCAGACGGCTTTTGCGGTACTCTCTTGGTGCAAATATAACAGTATCTGGCAGATAACGAAAGGTGTCTAAAGCGTAAGGATCCAAGGATACTTTGGTCCCCTATTTCTCGGTATCTCGGATCGCAATCTCGAGAACGTGGGTGTTTCAATGATGCGACCGGTCACGATGCCGATGATCAGATAGCGTTCATGACACCGCGACAGTTCAACAGCGGCGGCTTATTGACGAAACTCAATCCCTGTTCTTGCACAACTTGTGCCAAAAATTTACATAATACACTTTTTTATTTTTATTCAAATTTACAACGAAAGCTATTGATAATTTTGTGCAAATACAGCTACTGATTATATCTTGAGTAGTCGAAAACAAAAATAGTCAGACTAATTTATTTGATAGAAAAGGAAGAGGAAAAGAATCATCTCACAAAACGTATTAGATTTCGACAGGGACGTAGCGATCGTGGGGCCATTTCTGGAGCTACTCGACTGTGTCCGCCCTTTCACGGATAATTTGATCTCGTTGACGATAAAGACGTACAATGCCCGGCCCATTCGCCCCTCGACGATCAGATATCTCGTTGGATAACGAGCGGATTGTACGAAGACTAATTGGTAAAGTGGCGAGACGATGCCGCGTGTTTCGCATTTTGAACGCGGAAGCGACGAAGAACAGGGAAGTCGTTTCGCCTTGGCTACGTTCTAGAGGTCGACACGATCTTCCGGCTCCTTCGTTTCAAAGGACAGAGATCGGTGAAAGGAAATCGGTGAAACACGACTAAACTATAATTCATCGAGAACTATCATTTACCAAGATAATTAAGCAAACCTGTGAAGAAAGCAAACATTTTCAAATAAAAAAATAGTGCACCCTGATAATTTCCTTCTGAATTTAAAATAGGAAAAATTCATAATTTGTCGAATAAAATTACTCAGCTGCGTTTTCATAACATAGTACACAATTTCATTAATTATTGACCTATAGTATGATTATATAAATGGTAACTTTGCAATCGTGTACACTCACCATTATCATTAACGACCTAAAACCATTAAAACAGTATCGAGGTTCCTAATGACCGCGGTTACTATTAATAAAATAAATACGACATAAAGGAGAACGAGTTGGAGCTCTGGGTTTCTAACTGAAATGGCATCGTTAACTCTCATAGAACGAGTTTCGAGCAAACATTCATCGCGCAGATGGTAACGCCCAAAGGACAAGCGAGCTCGAGGTGCGTCGCTTCCTTGGAAGTGCAATTAAAACTGAAAACGCCACAACGATGGCACGTACGTGTCGTAAAACGAAAAGAGGAGCGACTGGTTTGAAAGCTTAGAAACTCGAACGCGTACGCGGGAATAAAAGCGACGATTTCGAGCAGAGTTTCCCTCGGCCAGGAAATTTAAATCTTCTTCCAGCCAGCCACGTGCCTTTACGGTCGGCTATAAAAATCTTTTCGGACGGATGGAACGAATATGATCTGGTTAACGGGGGTTTACGTAACACCGGTTCTCACGATTCCATTTCCTGTGAAATATCGCGAAACTAGAGAAATTATACCCGCTGCTTCAAAGGAGTGCTTTTACATATTTCTAATAGAATAAAATTTATCTCTTTGAAAATGAAGGAAAATAAAATTTTTAATTTCTACCGCAAGAGAAGGTATCTGGAATTCCAAGAACCCGAAGATGGAGAATGACAAATTTCCGACACGTCGGCTGTCGTTATAGACAGGCGTAGAAAAGTGTCCGGTGTTGTGAGAAAATAGAGGCTAAATATTTTCTCGAGAATAGAATCGACGACAAGCGACACAATAACCAGGACAATGACGAACTTTTAACGCGGTCGTACGACAAGCACGTCGTACAGGCATAATCCACGGGGTTCCCTCTGCTATCTTCGCTCGATCTTGATCCTGCCCTCGGATCTCCAGGCACAAGATCGCTCCAGATAGACCCAACTACTTCACCAGCTGCTCCCTGCTCAAAGTCGACCCCTCTGAGGCCGCATACAAAAGAGAAAATCGCGAACTGCTTGCAGATTTCACGATAAAGCTCAACTTTCAAAGTCGAACTTGTCCGGTTGCCTGCTCTCTTAATCAACGACGATTAGGTGTGATTTATATTTCATCGATTTCTTTCATTTTTTTTTTAATAATTCAGTAACCCAAATCCCATATAATATTAACATTCGAACTACCGACGAAAAAATTGAAAATATTATTTAACATATAAAATAATATAGAAAATTTTAAATAGATAAAGGATAGAATAAGAAAGTTGATGACAGTCATTTTGACTGGTTTGGTAGTTCTAGTGTTAAACAGTGTTCCTGGTAGCAGGAACCCGACCACCGTTCGCGAAGGTCTCGCGATCACCGTCGTCCCTTTGCCCTTCTGCTCTTTTTTATTCTTTCCCTCTAACAAGGGGAACAACCAAGCGGGTCTCTGTTCGCGTGTACGTTGGCCACATTACGCGAGATTTAAGGTCGCCCTTAGCCATCGACAGCGTCCAAGGGGTCCGAACAATGGCTGACCATTTTAAGAGAGAACCTCCTGGAGGAACATTTTATTCCTCCAGGAGCGTAACGAGCGACGCACGTGAACGGGGCACCATCTTGAAATGCTACGAATTCCACGATCGTATTCGTGAGACGAAAATAAAAGGTATCGAACTGTTAGGTTCCGGTTGGAATCTGAATTCGACCCACCGCTGCTTCGTTGCTTCTGAATTATACGGAGACGAGGAGGGAACAAAAGGCTCGATATGCAAACAAACGTTTCAATTATTCAAGTCTGCCGGGCGTCGTTTATTCGATTCCTTAAAATTACCCCGATTACGAAACCGGCAACACAATGTGTCCTCAGTGACCCGGACCGCGATCGATTTTAAAGGGAACACTGCCATTCGTGAGATATTTGCATAATTACGAACGAATACCTCCGATACGACGATGTTTCGGAATATTTTCTTAAATCCATTCAATTCAGAGGATGCTTGAAATGCGTTTAACCCTCGTGCACCTCGATAAAAGTTTCGTAAACGTAGATTCGTTAATTTCACGATCATCAAGATTACACTTTACTATTTTCGCTGACTTGTATAATCCTCCAAGTCTACAAGTCCCTAGTTACCCGCATCCCCAGGCTCTTTATATTCGCAATCGGATAGGGTGAGAGGTTGAACGAGTGGCTAGGATTATCCATAGCAATCAGACTCGGCGATCTATCGCCGAGGAGAGATCGGAAATCAGCCGATGCAAGTGTCGCGAAAAATCTGATAATCTTCGAAGGTATCGGACGAAGATACGTTCCGAGAGATAATCGTTAAAGTCTATCCGCTACCAATTAAGAATCCAGTCAATAAATGAGTCGTATAAATGAAAATCAGTCTCTAATGAGTCAAATCACCCACGTCATCAACTTCTAAGAACAGGTATACTAACCTAGATCTCCTCCGTAGCTATCAAAAAATGATTATGAAAAGTAGTCGAACTAGAATCAAGGGCCTGTAGTCGCCACGCGGCACTAATTCGAAGGAATGATATTAAAAAGAAAAAGAAACGTTGCACCTGTTTGAAAAGCAGGAAATTGATACCCCTTTGTAACCTGGGTTTCAATCAGACGCCATAGCGCTCCGAGGCGTCCGCATCTCGTCAGTCGTTTAGATGTCATTAAGATTTAAAACTCCACGGAATCGCTTTGTTTTCAACAGGTTCGCGAGTTTCTGCCGTTTTGCAGGCCTTGCGGCCTCGTTCCTCGACACCTCCGAAGCGAGAATGTATGACATTAACGATCGGAATTGCGCGAACCGAATAACGGGCTGCGTGGCCGGTCACCTTGATGCTGGTAATTTATGCTAATGGCCGAGCAGAAAATTTCGGGGCCCTTACGAATTTGGCACCGGCTATCCGCTCGATGATGATTGTTAGATCTGGTTTCGAACCATGTTCGATATAATGATGGGACACCTGACTATGGTACAGTGTTGCTTTCAAATATTTTCCTGTATTTATTAATCAGGTGTTTTTGAAAAATTGTTGAATCGAAAGCAAACGTTGTGCAATCCTCCGAAAACAATGCAACAAATCATGATGATTGATTCTGATAGAAAGTAGGGTTTAAAAGGGACAAAATCGAGTTTACCTGCAGCAAGGTATGATAAACGGTTCGAAAGTTACAGGGTCCTCTCTATAAAACGAGCAGGAAGATGGTCAGTCAGTGTATGAAATTCATAATGGACGTCGGCCCTTTTCAAAGCGTGATCTTCCCTCTCTCTTCCCTCTGCCGTCATAGTATTCAAACATCGACTAAAATTGGAATCTATCGCGTAATCGAGCGAGGGACCGGGGTCATTAAGTAAATTCCAAAATTACGCTTGCAAATTTCGAAATGCAAATGTTCCATCCACGGATAGGGGTAGGGGTAAGGGGGTTGGGGGTGGTTTACGAAAGGGACTCGTCTACGCTTTTTGCGACTATAAATTTCCGGTTTAATTGGATCGGATTATTGTAATTCCGTCGGGGCTTATTTATGAGGCCGTTTCAGACTTTAAACATGGAACAACCTCGCTCTTCATTCTACTCGGCTCTCGTCGCTGCCGTCTCAAAACTAAAGGCCGAATCGGTTATTAAATTATGGTTAAAGCTTCGATCTCGTTTTTGTCGGCAGGTGAACACACGGTTCTGCCCTCTTTATGCATACCGAGGACGAGAGCTTTGTTAAAGGCCAATTTATGGAAGAACCGAGGAGCGAGGGGGGATTAAATCGCGTTCTGATGCCGTCGTGAATCAGGATCGCTCGTGTCGATGGATGATTTTCGAGACTTGACGTGTCCATCTTGCCAAGCTACGCTAACTACCATAGCCATCATCGTGAATTTATTATGTACATGGCAGCTTTAAGAGGTGAGACCTAACGACGAGGAAACGCGGTTGACACCTTTCGTAAAACGATACCACCGTTCGAGCAATTTATGGTGGTTGCTTCTTAAATACGATATTTGTAACTCCAGATCGTGCAAGTGTTCAAAATTTATATAGAAAAAATCATTATGGGCTGAAAGATATTTTAATTATTCCCAATCCCATTAAAAAGATATTAAAAGATAATTTTATCTTTAAAATGACAAATATCTTATTAGTTCATGAAATACTTCGAATATTTATAACTACATTAAAAATAAATTTCACCCCAGCCAAAGTTTCGGTACCTATGCAACCGTTTCCACGTTCGTACATTAATGATCGTCAACGGTAAGTTTTACTACTCGGGGTAAAAAGCGAGCGTCTCCTAGTATTCTGCATGACTAAACGTCGGAACAAAATAGTGGCACCCTTTTACAAGCCATCAATCAATAAATAAGAGAAAAGGTTGATCGTCGAACCGGTCGAAGTATCGTGAACTTGGATGGTGTCTTCCCATGCTGACTTGCACTAATAAACCCCATTTATCCGTTAGGGTGAAGCACTCGCAACGAGGAAATTTTTAATGGCACCATTTCGCTCGTTTAAACACAATAAACGTCAACAGATCGGGTTGAGCGTCCTTTTTACCCGATATTTTTCTTTTTTTTTTTTCGCGAGTCATTACGATCCGGTCGCGCGAAGAAGCATCTGGCCGGAGGCGTAGAAATCTTACGGAACCCCCTTTTACAGCGGGCTGATATTCAAATGCGCGAAAATTATAATGGCACCGTGATATTGGAGTTTCGTTGAATCGTTCTAATGACGCTTCCGTGGAAAAGGGGTTGCTTCGATGAAATATTAAAATTCATGAATGCCGCGAACCGAGAGGTGCGCCGAATGAATCGAACCACCGTCTGTTCATGATTTCTAATGGATTCTTTTTGCATCGAACAATATTGCATCTGGATGCGTGTGGAAAGTTATGCAGATGTTCAGATCTGAATCATCGTTGCTACGTCACGAACGATCATGAAATTTATAAATGCTATTTTTTATTATTCCTCGAATAAGGAAGGCAAATTCGATTCGAAGAAAGAACGAAAAGCTGTAGGTATCCCTGCGGAATTATTTTACATGTACATAGTATAATATGAACGTCACGCGTTGAAGGAAAGAAAAACGCTTGGATATTATGCCACGCAACTGGACTCGTGCCAGCTCGGAAATGGAAAGTAGACGGAGAAGCAAAAGGGGAAACGGTTACATAAGAAACACTTCGTTGACTGCATTTTGCTGCGTCTACTGCATAGCAGAGACTATCCTGCTGGTGTTTTACACGGGTCGGTGCATCGATTAACCTGCATTACGAGGGGTACGTCGCTAGTCATGCAGGCTGCATCGGTAAGTCACGAGTACAATAATGTGTATGGTAGAAAAAGGAAATCGTCGAATCTACAGGGTGTGATTTTGATATCTCTCAAATAAAATTCTGTTAATTATCACTTCTCTCTGTCCTTATGCAATCAAGCCATCAAGCCAAAAACTAAATAAAAATCTGAACTATTAAACTTCCGTCGTGCGTCATTTTAAGAAGCAGCAAAAAATTAAAGTGCAAAATCATATAAAACTTTTCCTACTAATTTGTATTGCTATCTCGATTGTATCAGAATTCTATAAAAAACGTTTTAAATATGCAGAAAGAAATACATTTAACAGCTTCCTATGCATCAATGATATTATTTATGCTTCCACGTGCCGTTCGGACAGAAAATCGTCCTCTCACTCTCGAAAATGTCTTATGCTCATTAAAATAGATAGAGAAATAATTGTCCAAGAAGGCAAGCACGTTTCATTGGAAACAGAGAAGCAGAGATTCGATACATGGACAATATTAAAACTTCCCTGCCAGGTTGCTGCTTAGGGTGATCGAAGACACGCGTGTTCACCTGTTATGAGTCAGCTGAACCTGAACACCTTGGACCCGAGTTGAATCACGTTGTACGTAACATTTTCTGTATTGCTTCTATGCAAACGTGATAGGCTAACAACCTCCGTATCGTCGTCTGATCATGACACTACATGTTGATCCACCCATTGATTATTATTAACGCTTATATTCAGACACAATGTACTCGTTGTTTGATTCAAATCATTAATCACTTGATATGGAAACTTAATTAAAAACATTGATTGCACGGTGCTGTAAGACATGACAGTGAGTGGGTATATTAAAAATAATATTCAAATATAATGAAGAAAAATTCAAGAGCCTCTATAGAAAATATTACAGACAACTGGATATATTTTCCCTCCATCGACAGTTTGTTCCTGGTGTTCCGTTGATCGTGATAGCCGGCGTGGTGAAACACCACGAATCCGACAAAGGGCGAACCGAAAAGGTTGAAAGCTTAATTTATATGCGATTTCGCGGTCGTCCGCATTCTCACAAAACCTTCTTCCCCATACAGGGAACTGATTTCGATGCAGCTATTTCGTGGCTGCTCTAGGAGACCCAACCCGACTCTTTTTCTTCTACAGCCGGTTCCAGTACGCCTCCGATGCTAATAGAGGCGGATTTCTGGATTATTTCGCTAGCTTCGGCGAAATCGAAGGGAGCACGATAGAGAGATATGCCTGGAGCCACCCGGGTCGAGGGCGAAATACCAGGAAGGCAGATGTCGGAACTCTATATGTCTCCTAGGAACATATGGAATTTACGTTCACCGGACCTTCCGCTTTGTTCTAAGACCCTACGATCTCTCCTCGTAGTATCTAACTAGCTTTACGGGGATAATACGTTCGCGCAATGGTTCGTCGAGTGACGACGGTATCGTTGCGGAGTGGAATTCGAACGGGTGGGTGTGAACGAGGTGTCGAGGAAGTTTAGCGATCGTTAACACGTTATTTGAAATATCTAATGCTTACATTTATGGTAATCTTCCACGATATTAATTAACAATTATTTCCAATCTCACTTTATCTGACACACATTTTAAAGCCTTTCAGATACATTATTCAACCAGTGGATCGTTTGACTCCAGTCCCCTCTAATCATAAAACTAATTGAACTTCGTTGTCTCGTTCCTGCATGTCACAATTTTATCGATACTCGAACAACAATTTCCCAATGTCTTTCATCTCCGCACGGTTTTCACGAGACGGGGTTAAGTCGGTTAAATGAATCGTTAAATCCTGCTCAATATTGTGACGCATCGTAATACCGTGGATTTACATAAGAGTTCGTTAACTGGGCACAAAAGACGAACCGTCTAATGGACGAATATTATTATTCAAATGGCTGCCGGTCGTCGCGATAACCAGACGATGATGTATCGTGTATTAATGACGGGACCGAATATTATATGCAGATCGGATTATAGATTAGACGGGGCGTTAAATGCCGACCTACCTGATGAAATTAATGAGAAACTCGGTATCTTCAGCCGTCGACTAATCGATCGGTCGTATCAGTCCGTTATGCACGAAAAGCTTCGATCGTAACGTCCTGATAAATCATTCGAATTCACGGAGAATTAGAACGATTCTACGCTCATCTTCTAAGAGGATTTCGTTTAGACGTTAATCCTACCGCGCTTATTGCGATTCGAACGATCTACCACTTTGAATTATCTACCAAGTTATTGTCAGTCTTCCTATTGTACGCTTTGAGGATAATAGAGGACGACTGAGAGTAGGCGAACCTAATGTACTACTATAAGGTTGCAAATTTGCAATATTACAAAATTTATAAAAGAGCCAATTACGAGAATTAAAAAATATATTTTGTTAAAATTATGCAACGAAGGTTACCGTTCCGAAAGTTCTAAATACCCGATCTTTGCGCCCTATAAAATTCATACGTCCGCCATAAATTCGCGTTACAGCGTCGCATATTTACCAGACCAGAACAAAATCCGACCGTATAAATCTCGATGGCGTTTTTCTTTACGGCGCAACCACGGCACACCTAAGCGATCCAGCTTGAAAAACGAAAGGGTGACAGTATAAAAATCCCTCGTGTCACGGCACACGTGTCGCTTCTTTTTTCCGCTCGTCATACGTTTGCCTCACCTGCCCTCTGCCCTTTTGTCGCGCTGCCTAAAACGATCCCCGTTGGTTTCGTTTAATTGAACGAATAACGCGGGCATCGGGGTGGTTACCTAATTTCTTTCTACCCCGTCCCTCGAACGAGCATAAATTAGCGATCGGTTTTATGCATTCTTCGCCCACCGAGATCTTTCCACGCACTTGCGACTGCATTTTTTGCTCTATCGCATCGAACAGTTGTGATCAATCACGCGGCTCGTGTAACCGTTTATTCCGGCATTCATTTGCATCTCGATTCGATTTACAGTTTCTACTTTATTTGCGATCTACCTGGCTCTTCAGGAGATTCTTCAGGGTTCGGCGAAAGGCAACCCGACGTACAGGTATGCCTGCAGTCGGCTCGGATACAGGAGCTCCGAACGGATCTCTTCAATTTTTTTATCGTCGGTAGTTTTTTAATAAAATTTTGTTAAATTTAAACGGTGGCGGAGGTTCACATTGTAATTTCTTCGACGCGTGTCAAATTCGTCCCCTTCTTAAGAAACGGCAGCGACCTAACATGCCCGTCGCAGTTCCGTGAAAAATTAATTGGCAACCATTTTCTGGTCGACCTCCGTAAAGGGATACTTAACGAAATTATCGAGCTGCCCTTATTTCCAGACTTTCGTATTCCACCAGCCAGCTTCAAGATAATTCTAGCCTGTCCGGACAAAATGGTCCGCAAAATGGAGACCCATTAACGACGCTAATGACGCGCCCTATCGTTCACGATTCTTGTAAAATCGCGCAAAAGTTTGTATTATAAATGAACCTTCACGAGAAACTCGGGCTCTCTGATCATCGATGATCCAACCGCCTTCGCGAGCAATCGAATGAATCTTACGACACGATTTTGCTCCAGAAACTACGCTCGTAAATTCCGAGGTTTATTCGGTCCACTGATACAATGCCATTCGGCCGAGTTTTACTGCTACGAGATGCTGAAGAGCAGCGAAACTTTCGAAAAGAAATCGAAATTGAAAATGGATCGCTTTTGTGGGCGTCTTTTATCGAGTGGCAATTTAATTTTTAATAAAGCTAATCATTTTTAAAAATTATTTTTATCTTTCATATTCGAACGATTCAATATTTAAACACTGACTTTACAACGCTACAGTTTGAATCTATTTTAAAATGGGCGTTGATTTACGTGTATCTAATTGTTATATTTCCATCGGAACCATCAATTAACAGGCTATACCTCATTTCGCGTGTTTCTTCTAGTCTATCATTGCCCGTTTTCCAGAGATCGTAGATAAAGTCGGAGGCTACGAGTGTTTTTCTCTGGCGAACGCGATAAAGCCTCTCTACACGGGACAGGACACATCGTGTCTCCTCTAGAAGTCTGTCTAATGGGAGTTGCACAAACTACGTAATTGCTTGGGATTACAGGGCTCGGAGACCTCCTTCGTGGAGCCACGATCTTCCTGTCCGGTAGTTAAGTTGCCTTTTCCTTCGTTGCACCGTAATTACCGCAAGGTGCAAACTCGGAAAATTTTTCTCCTTCCTCCGTCGTTCCGTGTAATGTCAGGGTACATGTGCTGTTTAATGGGACGTTAGCCAGCCGAGGCTGATTTTCTCGGTTGGACGTTTAAATCAAACGCGAGATTGAACGATTAAACGAACGTCACTGCTTGATAAGACATGCAAGCATGGAAAGTTACTTTGTGGTTGAAACATGAAATTTATCATGTTTAAACATTTTTATTTTTTTGTTTTGAACGGCAATTGAAGAGCCGATAATTTAAGCCTAGACGCACCGAGGTTAATAATTTCAAAAAAGGAAAAATCATCCCTCTAAGATGAGCCTAGATCGCAGAATTCGCTAGTGTCAAAAATTTACGTGAAAATTTGTTCGCCATTGATTCGAATCTCCGAAACTATTGATCGGGAAGGAAAGCGGTAACGACAGTCCCTTTACCTGTTTCAATATGTAAGCTGACGCCTGCGTTTCCTCGCGTTTTATGTTATTCAAACGTGTCGACGAGACGTCCTTACGTATCTGCTGATTAGCTTAAAAATGAGACTTTTGGCGCCTCGACGGCTACGTCCCGAACGGACGTTCGTAATCAAGTCTAGACGCACGAAAGCCCGGAGAGGGTGGCAAGGGGTTTGTTTGGGTTCCTTAATGGAATTCCGGTCTCGTACAAGCGCAACGGATCATTCATATTCTCGTTACTTCATGCCTGAACCATTGATGAAAAGGAGACAATGAAAGATTTGTATGGTTCCATTGATTATGAAGGAATTTTAATCAATAGACACATGGTGGATGAAAAAACATCAATATTTTTCAAAAATTAAGTCTACAATTTAAATTAATCATAAATTTCATTCAAAGCTTCTTAAGTCACGATTTCATAATTTCATCAATCTAAAATAATGAAAGCCAACGATGATCGTCAGAATTTCATAAGAGCCTCGCGATTAAAGCAATTTAAAATTAGTCACCGGACACGATTGCTTCTTAAACGTATGTAATTAGGGCTCGATTGGCTGGAAAGAATTTCCGGATGAGGGATACGCGTGGGCACCATAAGGGAAAGAGGTTATCGAGGAAGAATTTCTGAACAGACAGCTGCCACTTACGATGGCGTCACGACTTTAGGAAACGTCCGCGGTGAGCCCTCGGGACCGTTTCTAGGGACTTCTTTTCCCACCCTGTAATTTCCCCGTCCCGTGAAACGGGATATTTTCTAAAATTGCACATTTTCGATCGCCATCCTGCAGGCGTCGCGCCGACGCACCAGATCGCTCTCGATCGCTATGGCTTTTTAAACCGTTAAATTAATGAACACCCCTTAGCTCTGAAGCTCTACTTTCAACGAACAGACCGGAAAAATTCTTCAAGATATCCTATAATTGTCCTAGCTTTTAGAAATGTTTTGAAAATAAGGACTTTCAGCAAGTGTATCACTTTTCGGTATTAAAAATATTTTTCTTCACCAGTTACAGACGAACGAACTGCTATGCCAGGTCGCATTAACGCAACACGTCCGAAACAATTCGACCTGTTCGCAGTCTCCTCTTTCCATTGTTCGATCCTGCGTTCCTGACAGGACTCCCGGAACGTATACATCCAAGAACCACCCGGTAGTGGTGCCTCGTTACAATCCCATTGGAAAATATTGGATTACAAGCTTTGACGTTCACCGACCGATCCTGACTGCTCCAGGACACGAAGGTAATTCTCTAGGTTGAAATATGTTGGAAGAACTCTTAACAATTTATAATAATCCTGTTTGTTCATAAAATTTTTCAAAGTTATTGCACATTTTTAAAACTACTCGGGTAAAATAAGAAGATTAAAGAATGATAGGTATATAGAGGCGAAGGAGAAGATTTATGGTATTAAAGCGAACGATTTACGTCCTCGAACAGGAACACTTTAGCAGCAGGACACTTTCTGGCGCCTGGCCGAGTTCCGGGTCCTCGCGCCCACAATAATTTCGATTGAAGTCACGGGAGTCAGGTTTCCTTTTTCCGTGATTCACGGCCCTGACACGTGACGGGTGCTTCCTGGCGCCCACAAGGTATCCCACGCTTGTTTGTCCTGCCAGGATGTCCAGAAGCCGACAGATATTGCCGCGACGCGTGTCTCGACGATGATCGTTCGAACGATTCGTATTCAACCTGATCCCCCGTCACCGATTCATTAATAAATAGTTTATTGCACGGCCGCTTGTATTCCTGCTTGGGAACATCGATGAGACAAAGATTTGACGCTTCAGGAAGTCGTGTTTTACAGGGATCGTAGCTCAGGCTACCGCTTATACATGGTTGGACTTGAAGATTAGTTTCTGATTTGAATTTTTAACGAAGTTTGGATGAAACTTTATAACGAGTCTATCGAAAGAAATAATTTGAAAGCAATAGTATTATTTGGATTATTTGAAATTATAGGCTGTTTAATTAAAGGTAAATAAAAAAATTTTAATGATCTGAATATCCACCAAACTCAAAACGTCTATGAAGTCCAAACGACAACTTCCTTTTTAACCGATTTTCAGAAGCCAACCCCATACCCGATCGAGAGAAGAACGTTGGCGAAGAGGTCTAGTTATAAATATTCTTTTACAACTTCCTATCGTCTTCCTATAAATCTCGTCGGCAACGGCCTGCTTGAAACCTATCCTACCACCATCTTCGCGTTTCCAACGAGCAGGCCCTATATCGACCAGCCATTTACCCGGTGTAAACGTCTCCGGTGGAAGGGCCGCAGGGTCGAGACGAGGGAATATAAAGGTGCGAGAGGCAGCCAGGTACGTTGGGAAAGGGGGCGTAAAAGGGTGCCGTGGGGCGAAGGGAGCGCCCGCGGGTGCGGGTGTCATTGTTGATATACAACGCGGTAAGTACGCGATAAGTAGACCCCATAAATTCAACCAATCAGACGAGCCGCCTTGCGCCGTACCTTGACCACCCTACTTCCTTTCCCCTCGACCACTTGCCATTGGCACACGTGGCAGCCGCGTTACTTATGTGCAGGCAGCCGTGTACAGGTCGGTCCACATTACGCGCGTGCACCACAACCACGTGCACCATCCGCGCGAAACTCCCACGCGAAACGTGCTCGCTTCGAGGATTATTTATCTCGTTACACATCGATGTTACACCCGACCCTCCATCCAGCTAGTTTCTATGCCGTGAGCCGGTTCGTTCGATCCAGTGGTAGCTGTTCCTGTGTCTCTTTAACCGAGAGCTTGTTTCATCCGTTGTATCTGTGAATGTCTGCTTAACGAGATCACTGGAATTTGAAATTTTTTTCAAGGTACTCTGATATACTTTTTAACACACTTTAAATTCTTCTTTCATTTCACCCACACGTTTGATCGAGCAATTTAAATGGAGCAATCTTATCTAATTACCAAAAAATTCTTTCCTTTCTCTCTCTCACAATCATCAAGCAGGCCCATAAAATAGCTTCTTATCCTTTGATTAAAGCGACGGAGGGCAGAGGTGGTTGGAAAAGATTCGATGCTTCGCTCTTGCAATGACGATAACTCAGCATCGTTAATCCCGTCGGCGTATTAGTTACCCTTAACTCGCGCTCATCCAACGCGGTAATATCTCTTCTCATTAATTGCAATTAAGTAAATCCTCGTGAGTCTGCGGGCCGCGTTGATCCATTATATCGTGTTCATCTTCGCGGTGAATCTTTGCGAACCATTTCGCCGACTCTTCGGCCCTCGAGATGCAATTCGCGCGTGCACCGTATCGAGCCGCGTTAATTACGTGCCAGAGAATGCTCGTCGGAAATTATTTCGGATAAGGTGAATCGAATTCGTGACGGCAGTGTAGCCGGGGCTTTTCTGAACGTTTACTCACACCTGTTGGAACACCGAGCCCTTCGAAGGCTGATAATATTTGTAAATAAGCTCGTTTCGGAGATAGTGAACCGTATTTCATCGTCTGGAATTTGTTTGAACGATGATAAGTAGACCGTACAAATAATATAAAAATTGTTATGCTTATGGAAATTAATTGCTTTGAAATTCTTTTCTTGTTCCTTGAAAAATTTTTTTTTTTCTTCTATTAGCGTACCAAAATCTGATAATTTATGGAGGTGCGATATACTGCGGTTGAGGATTAACAAAATAAAAGACAGCCACGTGTTTCCATTGTACACGCAATTATCTATTAACAGATTTGCATTCCCCGAGTATTTGTACACCGCCAGGTGTGCGAAACCATTCTGTTTTCAAAATTCCAATGCAAGTAGAATTCTATCCGGATTATCCACCGCGATTAGACTAATACCTCTCGCGAGATATCGAACCTGTTAGCTTTCCCAATTTCATAGAAATATTTGTCAGCAAACAGCTAAGAAAGAAAGACCTCCTCAAAATATTCGGCAAAATATTCGTCGCTCGATAAGAAACTCAAATAAATTCGATTATTTCAAAGCTCGTCCGTGCATCGATTTAATACGCTGATTAATCGAGCAAGCTCGGGGCTACGAAAATATTCTTTTTTATTCGACCAGCTAATTGCTCGCATTCAGAGCCACGATTTCCCTTCCGTCTGCATTCTGTTCGGCTGACATTGAAAAAGGGTCCGTTCACAGCCAGTTAAAATGCACTCGATCAACGTGCCCTCCTTCTAACAATAAGTTATATAAGACACTGGCTCCGAGCGATCGGGAAACAAATGAAGAATGAAAAATCGCGAGGAACCTTTCACGTAACGATCCTTTGGAAACGCGGTCGAACGAGAAGGATGTTGATCGAAAAGAAGACTGTGACGTACGAGAGTTCTTTATCTTTGAGGTAGCCCTTTAATGAATTTGTAAATTTATGACGAGGTACTTTCAAATAAATATTAATCCAATTATGTTAACCCTTTCTTAACTATTCCGAAGCATTGGCGTAACTAAAATTGTTTACGGGTTGGACCAGGAGGAAATTTTAAAAATTCTGAAATTTTAACTGTTTAGCGACCGTGAAAAGGAAAAAAGAACAATTCCAAGCCTAATGGGTTAATTCCTCGGACTCTGGTCAGGTAATGGATTACGCGGCGCAGTTATCGGGCTGTCGTTGAGCGTATCGAGTGTCCCGATGGCCTTACCTGTCACCCAGTGCATAGAAGTTGCGTGCAACGCTTGGTAATCTACGGGCCATTAGCCACGATCCTCTATAAGCGGCACACGCGATACACGCTCGGAATATCGAGTGTCTCAGGGCGAAGCGGAACGCAATCGGGACACACGAGACACTTCCTCGTGCGAGCGGCCAGTCGCATCCTTTCATCACCCTTTCCTTTCCTTCGTTTTAACTCGAAAAATCCTCCTTCCCTGCCTGCCAGAAGGAGAGAAGAAGAACGGAACCGACGCGACCCAGGGACGTGCTGCATGTGACAGCTGTGACGGCAGCACGTCACGTGGCGCACGTGCAAGTGCAACGAGGGTTAAAAAGAGAATCTCGACTGAAACGAGAGAACACCGGGGGTTAACTTGAATATTTTCAGCTTGAAAAAGAGGAGAAAATTGACAACCGTTACGTGATCCTTACCATTTCCTTCGAATAAGGGCAAATGGGAAAGTTGAAGGGTTAAATAATTCAACATTTCAAAAGATCGAATAACAGAAATTAATTTAATTGACAAGGGTTAAATATGAGATCTCCTGAAATACTTCAACTCGAAAAATTCAAAATCCAAGAGAATTTAATGTTTTCTACAACTTAGGGTGCCAGCACCCCATGGATTCGAAGGAATTTCTATAATCTTCACCCAAGTCAATGTTTCCCGTCGTTCTCACCCCAGCAGCCTACGTTGCTCCGCCACTTTTTCCCCTCTACCATCCCCACCCCTTCGAAATATATAAATTAACGCACTTATGTAGCACCCTCCAGGCCTTAGGCCGTTACCCTGCTACACCTGCGTTCGGGGCGCTGAGCGCTGACAATTACCTGGCGATCGATGTATGGCCCGGGGGGGTGAAGCACCGAAAACCACCACTAAAACGAGGAACAGCCGAGCTATTGTCGGTAGAACGCGAGAGGGAGGCCACGGCGCCGGTATGTATGGCAAATTGCAGGTAATTGCCGGCCATTTGTTTGCAAGACTGCATAGTCCTCTCGTAAACCTTGCATTCTTTCTTTTTCGTGAAAAGTATCTCAGGTGTCTGGTGGCAATTTTAATAATATCATGATATATCAGCTATCCATCGATTTTTCTTTTGAATACTCTGTGTGGCTTTCGTATGCCCAAATTTTCTATACGAAAATTTCGACCAATTGTTTATGATTAGTCGTTCAAATTCCTTCAACAAGGTACTGGCTCGTTCGAGTCTGCTGGTAATAGGTCGCCTACACTTGTAACTCCTTTTTCTGTAAGCAAATTGCTGACCAGTCTACACCCGGCCGAAAATGGAACAAGAACTTTTGGTTCCATTTTTTTTGTGGCAAAAGGTTCCTCCGGTTGCTGTTAACACTTTACCGAGCAGAAACTTGTTAGCGTTGATTGCCCAGCCTGTCTAAGCTTACGCGAGTTATTATATTTTATTACTGACAATTTTACCTCAATTCAAATTTCAATTAGAAATTAATATTTGAAGTAGAAAAAATAATAATTCATGTTACAATATATGTATAAATCATCTACAAACATCTGGATTACATAACCAAGTTATCGTTCCTTGTTCCCGGACACGTCTTTGCACTTGGTAGAGCGTGAACTTGAGGAATCACTTAAGAGGTCCTTTCCAGGCGTACGCTTTGCATATTACATTGTAATATCTCTTCTCGCGAGGTGTAAGGAGAACGTAAATGGTAAGAAGAAAAAAAAAAAGAGCTCGCGGTGAAGATCGAATTTCTGCCGGGAGATCGTCGTCCAGGCGATATTTTAACCCTTATCCGAAGCAAAGCGACAGGAGCGAATCGACCGTGACTTTATTATCGTCGCGTGGGTGTACCTGGCCATCCTGACAACTATTCGCGTGCACGCGAACAAATGCAGCGTGGGTTACACGACTTCTAGAGCATTCGATTCGAATAAGCTGTAACAACGTCTAAATTGGCTCATTCTCGTATGATAATCAATTTAAGCGCGTTATTTAACCCTTCCATAAAATAGCTGCTTGATCGTCGAACACCTGGCGCTAATCGTAAGCACCTATTCATCTCGTAGAGGAATTATCAAATTACAATATCTTTCCTATTGATTCTATTTCTCTTCCCATGCGAAACTTCCGTAATTTGATTCTGACAAGGAAAAAATAAAACCTCGGACATGCTCAATAAAATAATAACGTTACTACAAGCTGCTTCTTTGTTCAACCATCTCCAGAGGTGTCCACGACGAGTGGCATGACACCATGGGGTGCGTATATCTGCCAGAGCCACCGCAAGGATTACAAGAAAAAGATATAGAAAGAAGTAACCCGAGAAGGGGGATGATGAGGTCTTCTCCAATCCCTTTTGCAGAAACAAAGTACGAAACATATTGTGCGTTTTCCCTTTCGTAAATTCGCGACGAACGAAACGTTTCGTTGGTCCGCATGGCAGCAGGACGATTTACAAAGCTGGACGCGTGTCTTTTCGGCGAGCAACCGGCCGTGGATTTGGTCGCAGCCCATTGGGCAGAGTGGAACGACGGTGCCCACGCAATGGGCATCCATCAACGGGCCAAACGGCAGAGGACTTTGTCGAGTAATGGCGAGTCTACAAAAAGTTTCGAAAAGCGAAGGGAGAAAAGGCGCGGACGAGAAGGGTGCGAGAGAGAGAGGAGGAAAGACGAAAGGGACCTGGGACCATTCTTAAGGGCCTCATAAAACCGGCAAAGTGCCACACCGCCACCCACGTGCCTTCTCGAGAAGCGAGAAAATACGTCCGAGCTACGGTTCAGACCAGGCAGCTGGTGTATCGAGTGTGCCAGTCTATTTGACTTTTTTAATTCCAACGATACGACCATCGACCATGGTGCTGACTCTGTCAGACGCGAAGAAAGATTGCGCGTTTATACGTGCAACGTGTAATGCAAAGGAATGGGCATGAGAAACGATTTTCAATTCGAGAATAGAGGAATGGATGTCGAATTGAAAAATTCATGAATCTAGGATTTGTATTTCAGGTTGACCAGTTATTTTGGTTCGAATACGATGAAGCTAGGGTGGATGATTTGAAATTAAGGGTAAATTTGACGCTCGTTGAAAACAACTTTCAGTCGAGGAACTTATTGTGTTTGTTATCTTCTATTTGAATCACCTGAATGAGCTCTAGCCATACCCTCGAGTAGTTCGCATGAAAGCAGCAGGGCGCGTCAAATCTTCAGAAAATAGTGAATGAATTGCCACTACAAAGTCACTCGAAGGAACCTTCTGAGTTTCAACCACTTCGTTTAAAATGTCCCTTGCAATGGTCCATTGATGACCCAAGATCTTGAATGAATTTTTCTTACAGCTACTTTTTGTTCAGTGGAAAAAGGAAACGGTGAAACGATTATGCACGCTCAGATGCAGAAGAAGCTACTTTAAATAAGTTTGAAAGTTCACGAATGAAAAAATAATTTAAATAAAATATGACCCCATAGTTTACGTTTTTAAAAATATTAATTAAATTTTTAGTTTCATTTTACAAACTGCTCGATTCTCCATGCAAGATTTTCCAAAATTTTCCCAGAAATGCTGGTACCAATTTCAAAGGCCAGTAGCGTTCGGCTAGCCAACAGAATTTTCAAAGGATATCAATGAAAACAGCAATAACCTTCGCCCATTTCTCGAAAAGCCACAGAATGGAGGAGGTCAATTCAAAGGTACTAGGCTCGACAATTACTTAGCTAATAAAAGCACGATGGGTGTCGATTCGCTTCGAATGGTCATACAATGTGACCGTCACGGATAAGAGTTTCGTTTGGTTGCAACAAAGTGGCTAGCTGCAGATGCACCATCTGTCAAAAATGAACTGCAAGCATCAATGAACTTGAATCCCCAAAGCGAGTCTTAACCTGAATGACTTTTCATTCAGTAGCTTTGACTCATTCTAGCCAGAAGGTTCTCAATTTTTACAAAACGAAAAATAAAGATTACTTTCGTGGTGAAAATTTTTTCTCGCGGTATTGAAAAAGAAATTAAAAATTTAGTGCAATTAGAAAAGTATAGCACAAAATATTTTCTACCAAAAATATAGATTGAAATGAAAATTCTTAGAAAAGAGGATGGAGAAAACCACTGGTATCTAAAGGTATAATAGGAATATTGGTAAGCATAATGTCTTTTGTGAAGACGAGCAATTTGAAAGTGCAACAATGAGAGGAACCGGAACGCCTTCTCGACTTCCCTGAAATTCGAGTACACTCAAATCGTCGTTTACTATACATCCTATACAATACGTTTAACTTGAAAGAATAAATTTCTTCTCCACATTTTACTCGGGGCATTTGAAACATTTATTGCACTTTTTTAAACCTTTTCCTGAAGAGAAAATAACGAAAAACCATCGAATCGAGGAAACTATAAAAAGCAGAATCGTACACCCTTCCGCAAAGGGGATTAAAAGCGTTCGCAAGAGAAGAGGACGGTGGCGAAGACAATGGCTCGATTTCTGCGAGCGGTGTTCAGTGAGAAAGGGGTAAAGGAAAAAAAACATTTGTATTCTCTTGTACCGGGTCTCCCCTAGCGAAGATGTTTGGCATATTTGTCACATTCGAGTAATTCCACGGTGGTGTGCACCTGCCGCGGCACGAAAAGCAACAGGACACCAAGAGGATTCATGGTGAACGTAGAGAATAGTAGGTAGCCCCGTCCACGCTTGTTCTTATTTGTTTGTTTCGGCCTCGTATCTTCGGGCCTAATCGCTCGGAACCAAAAACTCGCCGAATCTCGCTGGAATTTTTGGGGCAGAAGTGGTTCCTGATAAAAATCATCCGGTCGTTCGTGTCTCAGACCAGTGGTTTGTCCACGTGGTGAAACTAGAGACGAATGCTTCAAAATATTTGAAGAATACGCAAAATTAATGGTCCGGATACTTGAAAATATTCGAGTACGATTCTTAACGCGGAGATGACAAATAATCTTTTATTCAATTTCTAGCGTTTCCCGACCTCGCTTCTTATCGCAAATCACTCGAAAAAACAAGGAGAAGACACTCGGTGTCTTCCTGCAGGGTGATGCGCCGCTGCCCAGCACGACAGGAATTCGCTGGTCGACCATTTAAGGACGCCGATTAGTACGGTTGTCCTAATAGCTCCTGACGTGCGCAAAAGTAAAATAATTGCCGTCTGACGAATGTGAGGCGACCACGTGGAATCTTCCGACCGCCGATGTCAGCGTCGATTACCGGCAATGTACTCGCGTGTTTTATCGCGACAAATACCCACGGCGAGATTCACCGGTGACGACGGAGACACCCGGTATTATGGGGCCTAAATCCTTGCCAAGAACCGAAGCAAATTATTCGGAATTCCCCGAGAGCTGAGATGCCCGCGAAGATATACGCGTTGGCTCGGCTGGCCGGTGCATTCGGCACACAGCCGATAAATGCATTTGCAGTCGCATTGTGCGATAACATACTATGCATACGTGATGCGGCAGCTTTGGCAAAAAAGAGCTCGTGATTCAACGGCAGAAAGGCCGACGCAGGGGAAGGAGAAAGTCGCGACGACGTTAAAATACACGGTAAATTTTCGGCTTTCGAAAGGGACTGAAATTTTTCTCTCCTCGAGGATACTGTACAGGGTGGACCTTCGAATCTCGATTCTGTAACCCACTGACCCTCTTTCATTTTTATTTCGTAGCTCTTCTCATTTTTATACTATATCTTTTACAAACCCTAATCCAAATTCAAGCCATGACCTGGGACCGTCTAATTAAAAATTTTCCATTTCATCGATACCCTCTTGAAGAGGCGAGAATTTAATCCTTTTTAAATCAAAAACACACCATTCACCTCCCACAGGTTTCTTCCTAAATCAAAACAAGAGAAAGGATCACGAAATGATTCCCAAGGGTCGATCCCTTGGTTTAACCTGGTAGGTCCTTAATGACTTGTACAAATGAAGTTTTGGTAAAAAGGAAAGCGAACAGTTGTGGCGCCCACGGTGAAAACGGCAGCCACTTATCACGAACGTGATGGAGCCTCGAGAAAGAATAGAGGTGGACTGAAATTCAACATCGAGGCTCCATTTCACGGTATAACAACGTGCATCCTACGGAAGGATAAAAGCAACTCCCTCTAACGAGATGGCTTTGTTTATTTTCCCATTTAGACCGCTATTGATACGGGAAAGATTCGACGAGCTCGTGATGAAGACTTTAACAAGACCGAGATCGGTGATCTTTTGAAATGATCCTCGGAAGAGATCGAAATTGTCTTCTGTAAATTATATCAAGTATTTAGTATTGTTACAGGAGAATTCTTTTTCTAAAGGAAAATATATAATTTATTGAAATATTGAAAATTTATAAAAATTATTGCTAACTTTTGAATGAAATTAAACGAGAATTCCACGAATAAGATTTTACGTCGAAAAGCGCAAAAATCAAGACACCGTGACATGTGTCTACAAGATCCAAACATCTTCATAAACTTCAATCTCTTCTTTGCGAGTCGACTGGTTTTACCGAAAAACTCACGGATCCCTCCTGTGCGCGTTAATCCAATACTAGTTTTTACCGGGACCAACTTTCAGCGATCGCTCATTGTAAATCGATAGCTTGCTCACCGATGAATCGCGGTTCGGGGCAAAAACCGTATCTGCCTCCTTTCAACAGGACAAGCAAACCGCCGAAATAAATTTTTCCCAGGCTGCTCTGATATTACGGAATTCAGGAGGACAACATCATTCGTGCAGGTGCTCGATCTTCGAATTGAAACTCGGAACAAATTTCATCTTGTATATGATTAGTGATGGTATCGATTTTTCAGAGTACTCAAGAATTCACCAAAAATACTTGTGTATATTTAACCCTTTGAATAAATATAAAAATTAAAAAATAAATTAAAAAATGAAAAATGATAAGTATTATTGCCTTAATTTTTATTTTGTGCACACATAACGTTTAAGTCTGGAGTATTCAGCAGTCAAAGGGTTAAGAAAATTTCTTTGCCACCGAGTGTTAATTGAGCTAATGATGGTTCAAGATACGTTCAATGCCATCGCTAGAATCTACCCGATTGATAAACGTTCCGGCAAATTAAACGACTTTCATGATCAACGCAACGATTATCTCTAACGATTATAGTCAGACAAAATTCTTCTTACGCGTTCCATGAAAAATTGAAACGATCCGTCCTTCCTTTCTTTCGTTTCCGTTTCTCCTTAAAAACGACAGCCTCCCCTATCTCGCGTGTCAACCTAAACGACGATATAATATAGCTCGAGCTTGAAAGATAGAACGTGCAGGGAGGGTGCTCGATCCAGAACCGCAAGCGAGCAATTCGTATACAAATGCGATACTTAAGTGGCGACACTTCATAACAAGGCGATTCGAAAACTGGTCCGGAAGCGAGCTCCCCTTGCTTCATCTCGCCCCAAGTGGTACACAGACTGACAACCGGAGTTCTTTTTTTTTGTTTTCTTTTCGTGTTACCACCAACAGCAAGTGTAACGGATTCAGAATCGCTCAAAGGGTTGAGCTATTATTGAGCGAATGTACTTTGCTTGTTTCTCTGTCAGCGAGAAGAAAATAAATGATCAACGAGAAGAGAATAATCTATTTTATCAAGGCTAAGGTGAATGAAATTTAACTTTTATAAAATACTATACTTCCTTTGCCCCTTTGGATTTAGAATTAAATAAAAAATGCGTCTCTTTCTGTATAAAGTTCGTATGAAAAGAAAGAGCAAAGGTTAAACGTTAAATTATTCAAATAAAATAACAAAGTATCTCCCCCAAAAAACTCCATTCTTATATTTTACACACTGGTCACAACACGTTTGTGAAGTGAGAATTGTCACGTGTTCCGTGAAAGAAGATTACCCCACTCGAAGAACGAGTTTCGTCCAGGTAATTTCACGTTTGATAAATGATTCGCGTATTCAAATCGTTTCAACCCCAATTGAACCAGCTGGCTGCTATTTACCGCCTCTGTTTTTTACATTTTTTTTTTTTTTTTTTTCAACAAGTGTAACGGACGTGAACACATCGACTATATTTCCTTTCACCAAAAACGTCGTATGCACGAGCTGGTAAAAAATATCGACTTCATTAGAATCTCGTTTTATTTTACTATTTATTTATTTCCAAACTAAAATCGCAAATTACTTTATTCTTGAAAAAACAATATTAACTGCTCCATCTTTTATCTATTTTTCCTTTAAATCGAATATGAAAATGTGTTCGATGTACGATACAAAGGGTTAAACAAATAAACCTATCCGTAATATTAATTGCGATAGCGAAGCTCGTCTCTGTCGGGGACACCTTTTTCCCCCGGCTTTGCAGCGAAACGCTGAAAAATGACGTTGCGGCGTCGGCGTCATTAAGCTTCATTTACAATCCACACCTCATTATAATACAGCCGCAGGAAGGCTGGAGGGGATACCCGTTGGGATTAGTTCGGAAAAAGCAGCTAACGACTGGCGGCGTCGACGACACCGAGAAAAAATTGCTTTGCCAGGCAGCACCGGCTAAAGGAAGCAAGGAGATGCGTGCTGCCGCTCCAACCTGGCCAATCGCTCATGATTTCGTTGGTTTTTGCTCATCAATTCAACCTACACCGTGCCGTTCCTTTTCCAACCCTCTTTTACCATCTCTTCGAACGATAGTCGCTAACAACGCTCGGGAAAAGGATTCGAAACACTCTGCTTTTTGCCAATCATTGCTTCAAGCCTGATCGATACCATAATCGTTCAAATTATAAGAAAATTAAGAATAACACTCCAAGGTTCTAAAATTCTAAAATTCCAACAAAATCTCTAAAAAATCTCTTGAACGTAACAAAACAAAATACTCGAAACTCTTTCAAGGTTCGACAACCCCTTCTTTCGCGATAATGTTTCTGCATTCACGAACACCTGACCGCACGAACCTGCAACTTTTTTACTCGTCAGAATGCAAGGTAATGCAACGAATGCATTACGCAACGAGGAACGGACAACAACCCCTGGTGTTTGACGAGGCTTGAACTGAGGTGGCTGAAACGATTGTCGGACGAGGAGTTTCACGCCCTGGAGGAACCTTCGAGGATATTCATAAGTCCTCAGGACGTGTGTCCTTTCTCACGACACCGCAAGCCAATCACCCTATCCTGATTTCTTATTCAGATACACCGTTGTCCCTTGGTGCACCGGTTATGGCCCCCCGTCGATTCGGATAAACCCGTTTAATTGGGATCATCCTTACGCGTCAAACAGACGATCTTCGGTTGGATTGAAAGACGAGGAAAAGAGATGAAACGTAAGAGAATTGTATAAACGATCGAGCCGATGTATTGCTACACAAATACGTAAGATAGAAACAGATTAATTTTTAAATAAATTCCGAGTTGGGTAATAGATCAAATTGTCGTCCAACAACGATGAAGTAACATTCAAGTTCTCATGCAAGATCGCGTCACGTTATCTATCTTTCCTCCTTTCACGAGGCTGACACGATATTCCTCGCAGGATCGGATCGAAATAAACACATCGAAGCGTACGGATGGCACGTCACGTAGGATCGTATTATTCTTAAACGACGTAGTGAAAGATCAAGCGAAATTGAAGATGTCATTCACGTCTAGACGCTGTCTCGTCAAACTACCCGCGCCGACACTTTATCCAATTGGCAATAATAAGTGTCATTGCCGCTGTCAGCGACGGAAATGCGTATTATCCTACAACAAACCCTTGTATATTTCACGAGCGAAAGAGATCTCACACGGATCGTTGATCGACGTTTCAACTGATTCTTCGACCTTTCAGACGCGAATGTACAAAAATTTCAAGTTTCGCAATCCGTTTCCCAACCATCGAGCGTTCCCATGTTTCCTCTTTTTCTTTTTCCACGAAGATATAATGGAAAAATAACGATCTCTTCCTACGCGTAATTCCCGAGTTAATAAATAGCCTTGGGTAACATGTCGTACGACGATCAAGCGCACGCGAACTGAAATTCACCGTGTAACCCGCGAGTTTCGCGAACGAAACGGAAGAGAAATGAGTAGAGAAAAAGGTACCGGTGATCCTCCGAAAAAAACCGACGATTTTATCGTCGTGTGTTTGGACCGGCACGGTATACGGATCCTGACATTTTTTCAATGATATCTTCTTACGCCTCCCAATTTGTAATGCAAGTCTTAATAAATAAAGTCCTCCGGACACCGTGGTCCTTCGCTTGTAAGCCGAGAAGATACGCGGACTAAGATTAACAGAAGCAGAAAAGGGAAAGAGGAGAGCATCGGTGATGGAAGAGGGACGCGTTGAAAGAGGAGAAGGTACGAGCTGCTCGGAAGCCAAATTGATCAACTGCATAAAATAAAAAATAAAAAAAATTAGTGTTAAAAATATTATTTTTCGTCTACACGAATATCTTCTGCGTGTAAAATTACGAGCGATGTCACAATATAATAAAGTAAATCCATTATAAATAAAAATATAGTTGATCAGTTTGCTTTTCGAGCAGTTCATATCCTGGTTCGAGGCAAGAAGACACGAGACGAAGACGAAGATGGGCAACGAGGAAGAGCAGAGGGCGAAGAGAAGATTCGCGTAATCTACGTTTCCATCTTGTGGCGCGCGCGTGTCCGTCGAGATTCTCATCCTCGCAAAAGCCATGGACGGGGGCCCCATGAGTCGGGGCCACCTGCCGGCTAAGGCCTCCGTCACCCTTCTCCTTCTACTCTTTTTCCATTGGTCTTATACCGCTTACCTCTTCGCTTATGGTGGGGCACACCGGGCCCTCTGGGGAACGGTCTCAACCCCTTTACAGGAGAACGCACCGCTACAGCATTCTCGCGTTATGCTTCTCGACTCCGGTGATCCTCGCGAATGATTACGCGGTCTGAATTTTTGCCTGACCCAACGGGAATCTCCAGGAACGTCCCCGTGCTGGACACCGTTGGGTCCGGGGTTGGGTGCCTTCAGGTGGCAATGAGTGGAATTTGGGTGAGAAAAATGACGATTCGATTGTACGGTTACGATAAGGTTCGGTGGGTCATTTTTTAGGACCATCAGAATTTAATGGTGGTTGCCAAAGAAATTATGCTTTCAATAAAATAAGCCAGAACCTTTTCCCTATAATATCGAGTTACACTCGTGACGCAATTTACAATTCTATTTTCTTTAATTACTTTAAAATTCAAGCAATAAATGATTAACTCTGACTAACGCAACTACCGAAAAAATCATAGCAGAATGGATTAATCACATTATAATCCTAAACGGTCTATCAAACCCTCATCATCGAGTAGAGGAGCAAATGATCATTTCCACGTTGCAGAACTTAGCCCCATACATCTCCTCGAATAAAGCGGTCTACGAGACACGTTCGGTAGCAGGATTTTACAAAATGCCCCCATGGAAGAGCAGCCACGTATCCCGTGCAGATCGTTTGAACGGTAACGATCAATTTACTAATACAGACGCAGAGGAGACAGGCTGATAGGGAACGAGGTGCGCAGACCAGCAATTACAGCCCTCGGTAATACCCTGATAATTTGCGGCAGGAAATTACCGGCGCAGGTGATAATCTCCCACAGCGATAATCCGCGAGAACGTGACACGCGGTTGGGTCTAACATGGCCTCTTGGAAGCTGGACTCTCGCTTTCGAAGGCTCGTTGAAAATAAGAGGGCGACCGAGAGGAAAGGGGGTCAGAAAAGTGTGTTCGTGGCAGGGGAACCCCCGCTAGGGTGACCTCCGGGCACCCAACGCAGTAAATCCCCATGGTGGTTGGAGAAACGCGAGACCCGTAAATTACGTACTTTTCTCATGCAGAAAGGATCGCGTTCAGGTGCAGAGGTCAGCTGAAATAATGACGGCGTGCCGGTGGAGATGATCTATCCCGTAATATCTTATGGCGTAGCTCGCGGTCATCACGTGGCGTTCAACCCCCGCGCGTCTCTCTCGCGAGCTCCTTTAAACGAGCTTCCTGTCTTTTCGTAGGTTCATGCAAACGACCGTCGTTGATTAAACGACGCGAAGGACATCGAGGTGAACGAACCCGATGGGAAAGTTCGCCAGCGGGCAGACGTTTGTCAACGAACGTCCTGCTAGAATTGATTGGACGCGAATGAAGATGCGAGCTCGAGGTAATTTTCTACGCGATGAAGACAGATGCGCCTCGAAAATAGAAATATTAAAGTTGCGTATAATTTTGTACGACGGTTGGAAGTCAAGCACAGCTATCATGAAAAGTGATGACAATATTTGAAATTCTAATAATAAAGGTATTCGATATAATATTAATTTAAACGTAAGACTGAAACTTATGGACGGTTTACCTTTATTCATCAGACGAGCTCGCTGCTTGTCGATGAACGAATAGCCGGTTTTCGTGACTCGAATACGAGCTAGACTATTTCTTCTGCTCGCCAACGAGAGAACCGAAACGGTCGGCACACGTCCCTTAACAAAACGACATTACTTCCCGTCGCGTGGGTTCGTCGGTGCAGTCGCAACGATGCACCGCGAGAACCGAGTGCATTCACACGCGGCTCCCTCTTCGACGCGGCACGAATGAATGAAATCGCGTAAATATTTATAGAACGTCGAGACACGACGAGCCACGGACGGATGCCGTGCGAATTGCTCGTTTTGTCGTGTGTTTACAATTCGATTACAACCGTGTCGAGCGGCGACCAGGCGCCACGAATCTGCGGATAGGTTCTAACAAGGTTTTCATCAAATCGATGCATTTGTTTGATTTTCGCAACACAATCAATGCCGTCCGATTTAGTTTTTGATCTTAAAAATTAATTGAATTTATTCTATTTTAATTAAAGCGTTTAATAAATTACGCTTATCCCATAGGAGAAAACGTTCGAAAATTTTTTCCCCTGAAGGGAAAGGCGTATGATTCGTTAAAACGCGTGACAACCATGCTTTCCACGGCTATGAAACTCGACATTTAATAATAAGGCAAAAGTGAACAGGCAGTTTGAGGCCAGTTTCTTTTGGTATCTCTCTGGTTTCCGAGAGCAGCCTAACAGTCCGTTCGCGTGAACATTTTTTTCTTTCAGCCAAGCCTCGTGCCTCATCTGATGACGTGACATCGTGATTACATGGGAAGAAGGGCACCATAGGTGATCACGAAGCTTATTTCTCATGAAACGTGCACCGGTATACATAGATGCAACCCGAAGGAATTTCGCATGACTAGCGTACGGATTTCATCGATCACTTTGTTATTAAGATGAATTCGCAAAGAATTAATTGTATAGATAATTTTTCAAATAAATATTTCGATATTTCGAAGTTACCCTAATCTAATTCATTCTTCGCCAAGAAAAAATAATTGAAAAAAATTATTTGCACCTTCCTGAAAGGATTCTATGTTCAGACATTTACTCCTTGCTCGTTACAAAAGGGTGCCCGAAGAAGGATGGTAAGGAAATATGTAAATCCTTTTTCAGAAAAAAAAGGAAAACCGTATCCTAATCCTTCCGCCACTGACTGATTGGCGTATGCAAATTTCTTAATGACGGATCAGCCGGAATACTGCTGTGACGTGTGACGTCATGCTGTGCCGAGTAGGTATCAAAATGATTTTGATAAATTCGAACGTTAGATCCCCCTTTTTCGTAGCATCGAGATGGCTGCAGCTCATCTATCAATATTATACGAGCCGTGGGAAGAAGACACGGGATAACTCTTTTATTTGTACCTATAATCAATTCGAATCGGATAGCTAAAGCCTAAGAGACAGTCAATGATACTCCACATTTACTCTCTGAATATTCATTAACTAAATAATGCAACGTGTATAAAAGTAAAAATTGACAAGCTACAATGAAACTTTGAATATCCTTTAGATTATTGATTGATGGTGACTGGGGATGTTTATGCATTTATGACACCTGAAGGTGCATTATAAAATCCTAATGAGACAGGTACACTGATGATCAAAAGTAGAAGCATCTTATTTAAAATTTCAAGATAAAATGAAATTATTGTCCCAGTCAATACCTTCGATTCTTTAATTCTAAAATTCTTATGGTATCAAGGATCCATGACAGATCAAGAACCAGATCTACCGGATTCGCACAAGTGAACAAAGAGAAACGTCGCCACGTGGATCAACGATTCGTCTCCCCGTTTTTATCCCTCTGGAAACAGTATAAACACCGTTCTCGTTTGCATGCAGGGTGAGGGATCGATCGTGAAAGATCGACACGATATTCTACGAACCCTCGTAGGTGACAGTGATTTACATTTGAATGAGTCTGCTTGCTTTGCAACCGATTCGTCGGGGAAAAGCCTCGGAAGCGAAGGGTGAAAACAGAGGGATAGAAAGGGAGAGAGATAAGTTAAGCAAGGATCGTTTCGAGTCATCGCAAACTAATAGACGTCTGATTGCGGTAACCGCGAGTTTTGACTCGTCAGTACAAATATTTATCTTCATCCCTGCGTGCATTCACGCACAGCGTGCAACGCTCTAAGGCGCCGATCGTGCTATCGATGCATATAAATGCATTAATCTTGATCGGTAAACCTTCCAGGTTGTTCCGTTGCCACGCACGTACGTATTCATTCCGCGTACCCGCCGTACGCGGGGGGTTCAGTCAATATTTAAATTATTGATATTGACCCGGGGGGTGATTAATGGATCGAAGACGAAGGAAAATCTCGAGTTTCTATGAATAGAAATTGCAGGAATTTTAAAGAAACGAGAAAAATCATTGTGCACTCGACTGATTCGTCGGAAGTGATCGAAACAAGAAATATTTTTTTTTTTTATCTTATTCTTTAAAAGTGTCCTCGATTTTTCCAACATCCTCCTCGACACAATGAGCATACCTTTCTCCCCAGCGAAGAAACCGATAAAACGCGTCGTGTAATCAAACCGCGCATTTCAGATTACGGTGTCAGCTGCCTCCTCTCAAGCGCGAGGGGGGACGAAATATTTCTATAAAGCCACCCACGCGAATATTTCACTCCGGCAAATATCGCGTGGATCTTAATGCGGTCAGAAACAATCGTCCGATGCGATATACTCGACGCAATATTCCGAGAAAGCGTACGGTGGCGAGGAGGCTTTCGTGATCGTATATCTGCAACTGTTCCAGACGAAGCCTCCTCGGAGAACACGGAACTTTATCGTGGCCATACAGGACCCGCTCTCGCCATGGTATGCTTATAGATGTATAGCGGGCAACTTTTTATTTTCTTCTTCTTTCCTCTCTTATTTTTTTCTTTTCTTTTATTTTTTTATTCGACGAACCAGCACGAGAACGTATTCGAAGCCACGTATGCATATACGAGGCACGTTACACGGTAGCAAGCAAGGGCCATGTCCGGGTCAATGTTGCATACCTGTGGGATGCACACCGATGCACATGTATGCACCGCCGCGTTGCTCTCGCATCTCGCGCTGCCTAGGAGAACAGGATCGCCTGGATGCACGGGAAAATTTACCAGTTTATAGATTGTAACTCTGGCTTATTGTATCCTGGTTATTGCCACGTGGTTCGTGTTCATGGTTCGCTCGATGGTTCCAAGGTTTTATTTCTTTCAGAAACGTGCACACTTCTCATTGGACGGTTATAGTAGGGAAAGAGTTATTCAAATATTAATCCAAACCGGTGTAAATCATCGGGTTCTTTAAAATTTTAAATCATCCGAACAAATACGCCAATCGAGAGGCTCGAAAGCGGAGAAATCGCGTTCCGGAATATCTCGTGTTGCACGCCAGTGCATCGGCGGTCCCTTGGGGATTCAGCGAGATCTTTGAAAATCAACTCTCGAAGGGAAGACACGTCTTCTGAAGTGGATCGAAGGATCGTCGACGGTCGAGCGAAGAAAAAGCGTGCATTGTCGATGCGCTCAGGGGACCGTGGACCCTGTCAGCCATAACAAATTGTGACTTCGGTAGCCGGACGACGGTGTTGTGGCTCCGCCACGGTCACGTGATTAATTGTAACGTCCTGGACGCATGGTCGGTCGATTTTTTCCACGAATTATTTGCATGTCAAGCCGGATTGATGGAAACGTAGGAATGGTAGCGGCCAGGCTCGATGCAACGTGTTGACCACGCGCGTACCAGAATGGCAAGGAACTCTTTCTCTCTCTTGTCCTGCTCGGTTGAATTTAACTTTCAAATGTGCCGCCGATCAAACGCGACACCGAAGCAAGGATTTTTTCGAGAGCGCATAATTTTCGCTTGAAATGCGAATTTCCGTGATGTCGTTGCCCGATATGCGGTGCAGCCTCCGCTTGAGCTCACTCCGGATTCGGAGTCGCGAATTAATGGTCAGGAAGTAGGTTTCCAGTACGAAAAATCTTCAGTTCGCTCGACGAGACACGGATCCGTATGTATTATTGAAAATCATAGGAGATCGATGAATTTATGATAGCAATCCTGCGGTCAGGTTGGTCCACGTGATTTCTTCAAGAGAAGAAAGAAGCGCGCACTCTTCTGTCTTGGCTGCCCTTCGATTTCTTGCGCTATTGGCGCACAACCGAAGATTCGGGGCCCATAAAGAACGGCCGGAAGACAATGCAACGACACAACTCACAAAGAGACAAAGCCCCCAACTGGCGGTCGGCCACGAAGATGATATCACATGCTTTACGATCGTTCCATGGATACTTTATGCCCCTCTCCGCCCCCTCGAACAGTGTGTGCTTCGACGTGTGCGCCGTTTTCTTTCGTTTTCGACTCGCCACTGGCTTGATATAGGAATATGCAGATGTCGCGTGATGAAATATCTTCGCCGTTGGCCCTTCTTCCTACCTTCGTTCGCCCTTACTTCGCCGACTTCTTCTTCGTTTCCCTTCCACCGCGCGGACATAAGGGGCAGTTACGCGCCTCCCTTTTACCTTCCACCGTCCCCACAACATTCCCTAAGATCTTGACGTTTCTATTTATAAGGGACGTTCGGGATTTACGAATATCCTTGCAAGTTACGCAATTATGCGTTTCAACGATGGTTACCTTGTATGAAAATATGGAAGAATGGAATGATGGAGGAGACGTCTGACTGGGATTATTCATATCTGATCGAAAAATATTCGAGATTGAATCGATAAACGACAATCTGTGGTAATAGAAGGATTGGAATGAAGAAGTAGCTTGATTTTGTTCCCCCCTTTACGATGGTTTGTATTTTTGGGAATAAATAGTCTGACCGTCGTTGAAATCATCTGGAATATAGAATTTATGGAAATGTAATTCCATTTAAAAAATGAAGAGAACCACTGGACAGAACTTCCATCCCTTCGTCATTGTCTTCCCCATCAAAACCTTTCGAACAATGACAGTCGCGATGAATTCCATCACGAATCTTATTCCCAAGCACTTCGTGTCTGGATAACTTACAATAGGCAGCAGCAGCAGCAGCAACCTCGAAAGGACGTTCGACATCTCGCCATAGTACTCGCAGGACGTATGACAATCACGTAACTCATTTCCTACACGATAACGTCATCGTGGAATTTCATTATTGAAGAATCGATTGAGGGATCGCGGAGCCGCGAATCTTTCTGTGAGGGACATGAACGGCGACCGTCAAAGAACCGATGTGAATCATCGTACGCGCCACCAAGCGTGTGCAAATTAATACGCACAGTGCTGTTTCAACTACGTCATTCATGATTATTATCGTTTTCCCTTAGTCGTGATGATATTTTCAATGGAAACCAAGTTTTAGCGACTATGGCTCTCATTCTTTCCCTTTTCATTAAAACAAGGGTGTATTTGTTAATTAAAGTCCTTCGATCCTTAATTAAGATCCTTGATCCTCCGATCGAGTCATTTAAAAAATGTCCTCGTCTTTAAAAATAACTCAGTCTAGCAATATCGAGCGGAATGTTTCGTTTAACCCTAATTACCACCTCGACATCTGTTTCCCGCCCTAGGCATGTGTCTCCAGATTTCTCGCCCAAGAGTAGTAAAATGAAAAGCCTACTCTAGTATCACAGAATTTTCCAGCTGATAGTCTGAAAAAATCCAAGGGCTTCTAATTGAGATCTCCTGATCCACTTAATGACATTGCCACGTTACTACTTGCCTCCTTCATCGCCAAAGATAACAAACATTTTCTTTCGATCGAAGTATCATCCACTTGGAAGGATCCATTTAACGAATAATCGAGGCTACGTTTGTTCTTCGAGTGCAAGAAAAAAAAAAAGGTCCTCTCAAAGGTTCAGCAACAATGGATCCTCATCGTTCTCCCTTGTGATTCGATATGCGTTTGATGGACGTGAAGATGGCCAAGCTTTCTTTAACCTCGACCCCTCGCATCAAGAGCTACCTTCTTCTCTTTTTTCACTAACTATCACCGAGATATCACCTGCTGTTTGGAAAGCCGACCTCGAAATATTGACTTCGAGGGGAGGATGATTTAAAAGAAGATACACGTATCATGTTAATCACGCGGTTGTTAAATTGTTAATAATAGGTTCGAATTTTTCTATACGATATTCGTTTAAACTCAGGGCTAAATTGGTCCTCTATCTTCTTCAGAGAATCTGAAGGATGTTGCTGGCAATGATTAGTGCATTAGACCACATACTGCGCTCACCATTTTCTTAGAATTGAATTTTGAATACATTGAATTAGTAAACATAGATTATTCAGGGAACAATATTTCATATTCTCAAAGTGGTACTTTGAAATAATTTAAAATTATTTTGCTGAACAGAAACTCAAGTTCTCTTCTTATTCAAAGAACTTTCACGTAGGGAGAAAAATAAAATACCATCTCGCGTCATTAATTTTCCCGAAGGAAGCTGAACGGTGTTCGATTGAGCCGTACAGCCGTGTCTCGTGGCAGCTTCCGGTTACAGAAACGAATCGAAATACGCTCGTAATTCAAGCGAAGAGCCGGGGCTGTCGCGCGTCGTCCACTCGTGAATTTATTAAACTACTCTTAATGCAGTGTGCCTAGTAACGCGGAATAAACGACCGTGACCAGCTACTCGATACTCGTTCGTACACCCACGCGACTTTTGCCGTTGCTTACTCGAACGTACGCGAAGACGAAGTGAGATATCTAAGATAGCTCTCGAACAAGATCGGTCCGCATCGTTATTCTTTAAACCGTGGAAGGTAGGATGCGACTGCGTCCAGGAAATACAGAAGCTGTCCTGGTTAAGTAGTTCGCCCACACTGGGCTTCGTTTAAATACATCCAGAGGTCCGATCAATTTCTCACAATGTCCCGAAGTCATTTGGACAGAAGAGTTATGAAGTTGATTTTAAGAAACGAAATTGATGGTGCTTGAATTTAATGAAAGAAAGTAACGAAGGAACCTCAGCAAACCATCTAACAATTTACATTCTCCATAAGAAAATGAATTATAAATCAAAAAATTAACAAGATCAAGAGATCCAGATGTGAAAATGAGAAAATAGTAGACGTGCTAGTTTCCTTTCTACCGGACCCGCAGTCTAGTAGCAAGTCCGACGATGGTTACAACATGGAACACCAACAACGGCAACTGGCAGCAACGTGATAACAGAGAACGGGAAGCCGAGCAAAGGCCTGCCAAGGGAGTAGAACGTGTTCGTCAAAGAGTTTCATTCATCCGCGCGGCAAACTTCACTCGCGCGAACACGTGTGCCCGTAGGGCCAGCATTGTAAACGGGGATTTATGCCCTTTCGGCGACACTCGAGCCTCGCTTTTACGCGCTTCATCCTCTTCCTCTGTTTTTCTCGTTAGCTCGTTTGCGACTGCTGCCTTCCGGACCACTTTCAACCTCCTTCCTTCGTTTATTTAACGTTGTCCATTAGGTATCGTTTGTTTGATATTTAGAAAGATACAATTAGATGGCATAAACAGAAAATGGCTGATGAAGTATACTTTGATGGCTTCGTGTTTTGATTTTCTTATTTTATACTTCTTTTTATATGTAAAGAGGGCATACTGATAGGATCATGTTTAAGAGCTTCTGACATCAACCTGAATATCCGATACGGTAGATTCGATGAAATCGTCAGAGAGAATACCTCTGGTAAGAAACAGTAGAAGGGATAAGATCTTGTGTATTTTAATGGACCCCGGGCAGAAGCGTTTTCGCTGATATTCAGTCCTCGATTCGAGTTCTTTTAGGTCGACCATTGGACAAAAGGGACACTTTCGAACCTTTGCTTCGCATATTGACGTGTCCTTATCGATCGACTTCACATTTGGACCTTGCGTCTCGCTTTGAAAACATATTCAAGCATACAAACAGTGACAATGGACTCAGTTTCTTATCGTGCTTTCTATCGCCTCCACAAGAGACTATAATTTATCTCCATCTTCCGAATGGAGTCGCACTACTTGGAAGTCATTAAGAAAATTACATATAATAACAACATAGTTGCGTTTGGTGAGTGACTTTGGGTGAACGAAATCCAAAGTAACTGTTTGTAAATATAATAATGTATAAAATATTTTAATTCTTCACAAAGGACACTAAAGGACACTAAAGAAAAAAGAATCTATAATTGCATAATATCCTAAATAACACAAACGAAACATACTATTTCTCCAATTCTCTCTTCACTAAATTACCTATCTACACTCTACCATCAGCTCCTCGATTCCTGCAAACTGTTTAGCATCTCGAAGAGAAACAGTCTTTCATTAAGCTTCATTACGTTAAACGGTCTCTTTATAGGGGCTCCGTTGCAGCAAGACACCAGAAGAAATTATGCATTCGTATTATGCACCGAAGCATCGGGTCGCCCACGTGTCTCCCCTTATCCCGACCTCTCTCACACGTTCCCGCTTAAATTCCATCCCCTACTAGCTCGCCAAGGTCTGAGAACGTTAATGAGTAAGCGATGCTACTCTCTCAGCATCTTTTATTCATTTCACGAAGAGAAGCGAAAAGCACGGTCGCCGATTTTAAGCTATAAGCCTGCTAGCTCGTAGCTGGCCCTCGATCCTTCCCTATCACGACCTGTACGCGACTGCCCACGTGCGCCGGCCATATTGCATTTCCGGTTCGTGAAATGTTATAAAGTTGGCGGTGCGCTCGCTCCTATACCCGTGGCTATCGCGATTTCCTGTCTGTGATCTGTTGCGGGTAGTCGGCCCGCTCGTTTCCACAAAGCCGTTTCCCCTATCGGTTTCTAGTATCGTCAATTTTTCCGATTCCCCGATTCGAGCTACGATTTAAAGATCCAACCGAAGACGATACGCGATGTCGTTGGAATTTAAATCGCGAGGATCCCTCGAATGCCATGGATATTGGAATATCGGTTAACCCGACTCACTGGGAGATATCAGGATGCGGGTCATGAATTTTTTAATCAAATTTAAAATAAATCATAGAGACGATGAGGATTAACAATTTTGATAAATTTTTATCTTCTTTAAGTTCACGGAAAATCTTTTCGCCAGAAGAAATATATCTGATCTCGACTCGAGAGAGATAGAATTCCTTTCTATGATATCACAAAAACGGGGTACGTGGAGAAGGTGAAAAAAAGTTCCGGTGAATGGCTGCTACGATGATTCCCGCACAAAAGGTTTAACCTCTTCACGAGTGTGTCCGATTTTCGGACGTTTTACGAGAAATCGGTGCACCGTATAGGGGTCGTCGGAGGAAAGGAAAAAAAAAATTGTCCGGTTCAATCGAACGGATGGGATAAGTCCGTGGACAAAAGGCTCATTGTATCCGGAATTTTTATAAGGACTCTCGAGACGCTCCATTGTGCGAAAATTGGGGGTTTACGTTAGACGAGAATCGCGGGGGCGGAAAGGGATAGCGAAACGAGTCCTTCGACCGTAAAAATGTAAAAAAAATTGATCTCGCGTTGACGTTCGATCGCTAACAATGAACTTTATAAAAATTACTCTCAGTAAGTTCCATAAAATCTGTTGTTAAACGAATAGTCAGACCTCAACCCTTTCATGCATTAAAATATAATTAATATTTTTAAATTACAAGTCGTCCAACTAGCTTGATTAGTTTGAAACCAATTACCAGATTTTATAAGAAATTAGATATCTTAAATTCCTAAACCAATTCCTATTCCAAAAGCAGGTAATTAAAACGTCTGAGAAATCCGATCAAAGGCGATCAATATTTAGACCGATCGCGATCAAACAACGGATCAATATTTCCAAATAATCAGAACAAGGAGCTCAACTTCCCAACCCTATTTTCCAGAGAACGAGGGTGAAATCCTTTCGGAACCCTACAATGGCGTCTGTACGTGGACCCCATGTCACTCCGTACACGACAAAGCAGCATTGACGAGATGTATGATATAGAATTTCCAGAAATCTGGATTCCTCGCGAGAAAGGAGGATCCAGATTGGGGTTTCTTAAGGGTTCGCTGCGTTTCTTGGTGAAATAAAGGGGAGGTTAGCTAGACTTCACATCACCTGCGAGGAAAATGTTTTCCGTCTAAAAGAACGACGTTACGTGAACTTTCTCACGAGGAAACACCACCTGCCTTTTCGATCAACCCTTATCGAAAGTATTATGTACGTGTATTGTATAAAGTTAACTGCATTGCTGGTGAAACACTAAACACTTTCTTAAATCAACCCTGAATGTCTACAATTTAATATCACGTGCTTCGAAATTCTATATTATTTCTCAGTCTTGCAAAATTATCATTTATTTCAGAATCACCTTGTACACTTTTCATCGACGGTCATTAAAACGGAGGATAAAAAGTTACGTGAAAACGTTGACGACGTATTCTATGGGAGCGTATAAAGCGGCTCGAGATTCTTCCTTGTTCAGACTTAGGGGTATCGTTTTAAGATGCCGCAATAAAAATTAATCCCTGATCGTTAAGAACCGCTATAACTGTCAAAATATATGACCCCTATATTGGCTGAGTGAAATCCTTCTGCTGTAGGTATGAAACAGCCTTAAACGATGAAACTGATCGAATAATTTCTCATGATTTTTTAAGGGGTTAATCAAGTTTTTATAGAAAATAAATGTAGTGCTTCCGGATGAAATAGATAAGCACTGAGGATGTCTAATTTGATAATAACAAGTTTAATTTGATTACGAAGAGTTTCGATTAGACATAACAATATCCTTCGCTGGCTTCAACAAAACTCTCTCTATTGATCGATAAAATACAGCCACATAATTTATTGATATCTTCCGGTATACGAACCCGAAGCAACCTCTTAAAAGCTTCAAATCGACCACCAACTTTGTAACAATTTTACTACAAAATTGATACCTCGAAAGCCACCGGCAGTTGCAAAAGGTCATCTAAACGAAACCTACACAACCTTGTGATTTACAACCTCGAACGTCCACAAAGAAACTCCCTCCTCGAACTTCCATATACAGGGTGGGTCGTAACTGTTATAAGTATACATAAAACCAAAAAAAGCATGTATCTTTAAGAATTTTCTTAAACTTATGAGCTTCTTGGACAAAAGTTTGCTTATTTTAAAAGCTATATTTTCATAAATTTCTTCTGAAATATTAAAAGAAGAAATTTATTTTTCCATCTGGTATCCCACGACACCCTGTATATTTCCGTCTCGTAAAACCAGCGAGAGCTTAACCCGGCGTGAATCTCGATTCATCTCGCGCGAATTAAATCGATTTAACCCACACGTTGTCCTGGCACCAAGGACAGTCGTTAATGCACGGACCACAAAACCCGCGGGGGTTATAAAGAGCCAGCGAGGGCCTTTAGATTCATCCGATGAAGGCCTCACACGCGCCATAAACTACCCTCCGTGCAACGAATTTGTAACATTTTATTAGCGAGCCTAGCATCAATGTCCGCGAGAGATCTCGCAAAAGCTACTTTGTCGAGGATAGAAGGATTTTAATGGGCAGACTTTGTTCTCATGGGGGCCCTGTTAGGCGGTTATGCCCTGCCGGTTGCATTCATCCGGATGGAGATTTATGCCCGTTGCCCATACGAGAGGTAGGATACTGGAATGGCACTTTTATGATCGGTTCTGTTACAAAGTTGACTCTTTATGTCGGCTGAAGCACCGCGAAACTCGTGGGGAATAAGGGATGAAAGGAGACACCTCTAGTGAAATAAATTTTTGAAAATGCAGACGGTTAAATTATTCTGTACCTGGATAAAAAATTACCTGGATATCTTGTGGATTTATAAGTAAAATTGAAAATAAAGAAATAAGGACAGGAATGAAGTGGAGTACTATAATATCCGAAGAGTAGAATTTAGAATTTAAAGAACGATCCTAAATAAAATGAATAAGAATCCAATACAAAAAGTAATGTTATGCACATGCAAGATATATCAATCTTATTTAAAATTCATGATACAATTACGCATAAAATTGATGACAGACACACTAGGTATTAATGGACTAAAGAATGAAAGTTACAAATACGCGGCACCGTTGGTGAAAGCCTGAAGAAATCGAACTGTAATCAGTTACACGTCATTTTGTCGGGTAATCTCTCTCGATTCCATCGTGCGATGGTCTTTAAAAAGTAACGAGAGGGCGTGGAACGGAATCGCGGTTAATGGTCGATTTACGCGCGATAAAGTCGTACAGCAGAGAGGGCAGCTCGATATATATTAACGCGCGATCCGTTTAGTGGCAATTACAGGCTAATTCGCGCCTTCGTAAATCAGCCGTTGATTCGCGGATCCGTAGCTCCTTTTTTCACCGCATCGTACGTGACCGGTTTTCATGAGATATTGCAAAGATACACCCTTCCTGTTCTCGGCTCTCTTATCTGATTAACGACGCGTTTCCATCTGCGACGATAAGCTAATGATCAACAGGAGGTTGTAAAGAAACTCTGTCATTTCGAATTAACTCATCCCGGAGCAAGGATCATTTGGAAAATTATGTGATTACAGATTGACAGCGATTTTTCTTAAACAAAATACTCTTGATACATTCATTTTCTTATCTCGAAATTCATCCTACCCACGAGAACTAGCCGCCAAACAAAACGCTCTTAGAAAAAGAACCCTTAATTAACCCCCTAGTTGGTTGCGCTTGCAAAAAATCGTTTAACAGGGGGCCTCGGACCGAGGGGTCCGCTCGTTTCGTTGCATCCTTGTTAACGTTTGCCAAAGCAGCGTCTCAATAAGCGGTACGATGCAGCCCGATCGTAAAGTTCGATTGCAGAAAGGAATTCCTTCTGCTGGCCAATAATTTATGATAACCCGTGCACAGAGGAACGAGCTCGTGTCAAGTCGTAACCGGATATCGGCCCGCTGCCATGGCGGTGTAATTATTTCTCAGCGAGAACAAAAGAAGGAACGAGAATAACATACACACACACACACATGGGTTGAGTGGAAAAAGGGTGACGAGAAGAGAGAGGACTCGAGGGCGAGAAAGGTTGGAGTGTTCGCGCGAGATTTCGCGCTTTAACCCATAATTACGCGATGCTGAGAATTCATTAGCGCGTTAACCAGGTGCGAGCACCAGGCGCCTGATAATCGAGAAAGAGCTCGCTCGGCCTCGGGAACAAAATTAATCCCATCAGATTAACCGCGCCATTATAATTACGAGCGAAGCGTTAACGCGACCACCGCTTCCAACGGGTAGATTTACCGACGAACGGGCCACGTCTACGCCTCGAAATTCGCGGTACCAGAACTCTCGCGATACACTCAGATTAATTAGGTTCCTCTTTTATCGAGACCCTCCCACAGGAATCACCTATCGAACGTATATTTCAATCGAACGAGCATTAAAATAATCTCACGCCTGTTTCGCGCGCAACGCGGGCATCGGACCGGGGGATAAAACGTTAATTTATGATCGACGAAAGTTCGATGGAGTTAATAGGATTTGGTTGTCGGCCTCGACCTCTGCTGGAACCTTTGGTGTTCCGGAGTGTCTGATAGCATGGGAAGTCGAGAAATTTTCTGCAGATACGGAGAATTATGGCAAGGAGTTTAAAGTAACGCGGGGGTAGATTGCAGATTGAAATTGCTGAAGAAATTATGAGCGAAGGTTTGAATACCTGAACTGCAAATGAAATTTCAGACTTTCCAAATAATATAATATTTCAATTGCTTTTTCGTTATTCTGTTTGTAGAATAAATCTTACGGGAGATCCTTCGACTAACAAACAGACCCAATTATATCCTTCCCGAAGACAGGGAACAAAAAATCTGAACGTCGTGAATTAAGTATTCCAAAGTCTGATCATCGGCATTAAACGCCTCGGTCGGAGCTCATAAAAATTTTATGTCTGCATCCCGATTCGGCGAATCGATCAGTAATTGTCCAGACACGAAAATCGATCTCCAATAAAAGTTCACGTCGACGTCCATTACGGTCAGTCAAGCTCTCAATTAAAACATTTCATTTTTTGAAATGTCTGACTTTCGTTCAAAAATTCTAAGATAATTTTTACAATGCTAATAATGAAGTAATTTATATAAATCATTCCCAACTCAGAAACTTTCGGGTATCTGCCCCTATATGGGAAACGATTTATAAAGAGAAAGAAGTATACAACATTTTTTAACAGTTTCATTAAAATCGATGATTCGATACACCTCTCCAGGTAGGATGATCAAGAAAATTACTTACGAGTTCGATTAAACAGAACTGATATATCAAGCAACATTCATCTGGCGCGGATCGATGCGTATACCAATAAGAAACTTTATATCGCGATATCCGAACTCGTAAATCCGAATCTCCTTCAAGCTGGTCTCATCCTCCCGATTCCATCCCATCGAGCTTTTCAGCGGTGGAATAAAGAGTTTAGCGATCGATTGGCTTTTTATCGTACGATTGGGACGCGGCTCGGTAGCTTCTCGCACGAGCACGCCGGCCAAACAGCAACCGAGCCCGGCGAAACCAGCGAACGGCTACGATTTATGCCCGCCGACTTATTTGGCAGCATTGTTTACGGGCCAGGAAGCAGTTTGTCCCGGACACTCGGCTCCTTTTTTGCGATATAATTGCAGATTCTGCGCGTCCACGCAGCCAGGGCGGTCCTTTTTTGCGGCGGATCTTTCTGTCCCACCGCGCCGTAAGAAACTCTGATCGGCGCGACCATGCTCTCACCCCCTCCATCCCTCGGTTCGAGCACATCCTCTCCTATCTTCTTGCCGTACTTTATCACGACGCCCTCCTTTTTCTACCAGCCAACGATATCTTCTGCCTTCTTTCTGGCTCTCTCTCTCCTGTTCGCTTTTACGGTAGCCCGAAACCCGACGTGTCCCGATTTTTTTTTTTTAACCCTTCTACCTTTACCTTAACTCTTCCGACCTCCCCCTTTCACTCTGATTCGATCGGTAAACGCACGACGGGACAAAAGCACGGTGAAAGTATACAGGGAGGGCCAGACAACTGTTTCAGGCGATAACTCCGTTATTAACGCATTCACGAGAAAATGGCAAAGGAGGGAGATAAATGGTTCGAATAGGACTAACAAGGAGAATTAACAGGGGAATCGATCTGTGCAAAAGAATAGCGCAGTTAATAGCACTTAATAGCGAAGTTATCACCTGAAACAATTGCATGGCCCACCCTGTATATGTATGTGAAGGAAATCAAAGATCCTTAATAGCCGTCCCGCTAAGGACCCGGTAATAAAGAACTGAAACTGATTGCGGATTTAAAGAGACTCCTCCACTTGTTTCCGCGACACGATTCATTCATTAAGTCATTGGTTCCGTGAATCAAGTTGCGAACATTTTTTGCTCCCGTTCCCGAGGAATCGTTTTCCTGTGGACGATGTACATTCGCCTCCATAAGTTATGGGATATTTAACCCGTACAGAATAAAAATTATATGGTGGACCCCAAGTACCGTGTTAAAATATTTGAAAAATTAACCCTTTAAAATTTTGAACCTATTACTTCGACTATAATTAATATCTCCAATCTCTGCTCTCAAGGAGGATATCACGTTTTATAATTTATTATTCAAACACTCGAGTTTAACAAACTAATGATCATCGGGTTGAAGGAAATATATACCTATTACATTTCATTGCGTTAACGAGGATACCATCGTCAAAAAACATACCGAAATGACATTATCTGATGTACAGTCGTGTCTCGGATGATGACGATCTAACATTAAGCTAATTAAGAAGTATGTTCTGCGAAGATGACATACCTTCCCCGTGCAATAGAAGCAAGATGTATTTGGATGATGAAACCCATCATCTTCTCACCGTTTATATAACCCGATCGACTCAATGATAATTGATATGCATTTAATAACGAGGGATACACGAGGTAATTAAGAACAAGCTGGCGAATTTATCAAGATCCTTCCAGACACGCTATTAATGTCCAGACGTCCTCTGTCAACGTATCACAGACATGCCATCAGTGATTATGGATAAATGAACTGATCCCAGATTAAGTGACGTATAATTTAAATAAATTAAAGCAATGGTTTACAAAATATCTTGTCGAAAAGATTAAGGGATGCTTATTCGACGGAATTAGATAAGTAGATAATTTACGTAAGGTATACATTATACTATAAATATGAATAAATGGTATGAAAATAATGAACAGAAAATTCAACTAGGTAAAAGAAAAAAAAAAAAAGAAACATTTCATGAACGCGAACTGGTTAGCAAGCTGAAGGAGCGTTCTGGTTGTATGGAAACCTCGAGGGAGGACAGATAATCGATGAGGGGAACCAAGTGTCTTGACCATAGCGAGGAATTGACAGACAAGGCGCTATCCTAAAGGGAATTCTCGGCGAGAGATCGTGCTCTCCCGCCTCTGCCAGGAAGCGAAGCAATAAATTCGCGGATACGTCGCCGACAGAAAGATCTGATAGCGGCGAAACTTGCTCGCACAAAACCCTTTTTTTCGCCGTCCACCGAATATGGAAACGCACGACCCCTCGTTAAAACGATTGAAACAACCGTGACCGTGGCGCAAGTGCTTTCTACTTTCTTTTTTTCTATTTCAATAAAGAGATAGAAGTGTAAAGGTAACAGTACTTACCCTTTCGCGTGCAAAGAAGGGGTCCAATGTGAGGCTGTCCTCAGGATCTCCTCAGATTCTCCTCAGGATCTCTCCAGGCTCCTCCTCAATTTTCCCAAAACTGAAACAAACAAAAACAATTTTATTAGAAACTGGATATTAATTAAGTTTCATGGAATTCTTCAATTATTAATTAAGAAAATTGTGATTTGCAGTAGATAACTGAAAAACAAAATGGTGTCAGAGCCTGCCATCTGTTAACGCATAGTGGAAGCTAAATATACTGACAAAAGATGCAACCTATATAACCTACAATACACAGGGTATTTCCGGATTAAACGATCAATTTGCACCAATATGTTCTGCAGACCTATGTTTATATAACATTTTTACTTATTTTTACTCATAGAACATAATAGTGCAGTTTGATCGTTTAATCCGGGGACATCCTGTATAGACCTTTTCTACCTTATCCACAATTGTTATAGAAACTTATGTACACCAAAGACGAAATATAAAAGAGATCTACCATGTTTTTGATCTTAATTCCTACCACCAAAAGCATTATGGTAAAATTTCAATCGTGTTAATTATTCGTTCAAAGTGAGGCCATACGTACTTATATTGCGCATCTCAGCTAACTTCAGTAAACTCGCCCTCACTTAGCACTAACCCATTACTATACACTTTTCACCCCAACGATCATATACACGGTAGACAAAAATATATGAATAAAGGACAAACGCGGAGATATTGATGGGTATACTAAATAAAAGGCCACCGGATACGACGCTTGGTGACGCTACACCTTTGCGCAGACGGCGCGCGCATGAACGAATTATAGATGTCATGCGCAGAACGGAAACTCGTCGTTCAATAGGTATGATCTCTCGTGGAATGAATAATAGCTGGTATAGCAGGATATGATAGAGATTTTTACATTGCATCGTAGATCTACCTTACACCTCGTTTATGATATATCCATATACAATTACTAATGTGATTTTACAGAATCCACGTCCACGAGGTGATCTAACGTAAATATAAAACACTACCACGATGGAAAAATATGTAAAACCGCTAACAGATCACAACGTGGATTCGCAGTTTATGGGCATAGTAGCTGCCGTAATTGCCATTATAGTAACTATAGGTAGGCAAATACATACTTGTAGGTTATAACTTACTTATGCTTGCTGTGCAGCATGTCCAAGTCCAGTGGTTTCATGTATTAAACACTTCATTACACTTCACAGTAATACCTGATGGAGACAAGAAATAATATCTTCTACTTATTTATGATCATATTATTCAAAATAACATCACAGTTCTTTTTTGTACTTACACTTAGCAGAACTAAAAATATGTTTAGCTACTACACATTTGTATATCACACACAGCATGAAAGATATAGACATTGTCTCATTCATACTCCATCTCATATATACTCTCATCATTTGTAAACTCTCACATACATCATGTTTTGTCTTTATTTAAGATTAATGAATGTGATAATATCTGCTACAGTACAAACAGTCCTAAAAAACACAACAGATGTTACCAAAAATGTGATAAACATACTTCTGTGATTATATATGTAATACAAAAATAGATTCATTATTGTATGAAAATTTCTTTAGACTGCAAATTTAATATTCATACATTTAAGTCTGTGGAATCATTTTCTTGGTACTAATGGTTCAGATGTAGGCATTACTATATTGTTTATAATCTGCTATTTTATTTCTTTGTTCAGTTTTGTTTGCCATATGGAGAAGGAGAAGGTCTATAGGAAACAATATACTCTTAACTGGCCTCAGTGATGCTGGTAAAACACTGATATATGCACGTCTGCTGTGTTCCAAATTTATTAAAACACATACATCTGTGAAAGAAAATACAGGAGATATCATAATAAATAATGTAAGTCTCTGTAAATATATTTTTTAACATGATACAAACCATTACATACTTAAACACATTTGTTCATGTATTCAGCATTCCTTGAAAATCGTTGACATACCGGGTCACGAGAGATTGCGCTACAAATATTTCGATCAATTCAAGTTATCTGCAAAGGGACTTGTCTATGTGATTGATTCTGTGACTTTCCAAAAGGATATCCGAGACGTAGCAGAGTAAGTACCCATAAGTAATGCTTCATCACATTCTAAAACAGAAATAACAAGAGCTTTAATCCTTTAGGTTTTTATATAATTTACTATCCGATCCCGGTATACAGAAAAGGTCTGTACTTATTTTGTGCAATAAACAAGATCAGACTATGGCAAAAGGTTCTACTGTTATAAAAGCTTTATTAGAAAAGGAAATAAACTTATTACGTATGTCGAAAACAAGTCAATTGGAAGCTACAGATGCATCATCAACAAATGTCTTTCTTGGGAAACAAGGAAAAGATTTTGAATTTTCCCACTTAGATACAAATATTGAATTTGCGGAATGCAGTGCGTTTAACAAAGATCCGGATACTGCTGCTGATATTGAACAATTAAACAGTTGGTTAAAGAGAATTGTATGAAAATGTATGTTTTATTTTTTCAAATAAATTATTTGTTTGTACTCTTTTAAATTATTTCATTATTATATATAGCTGTATGGAAGTATTATTAATTGCCGATTAATAATACTTTAATTAATCTCTCACGAAAACGCGTGATATATAGCGGGAAATATTACCGTATTGAATAAGAATTACGCAATCGAAAAATAATATCTTAAGATTATTTACACATATCATACCACACGCTATTATAATGTAATGGCGTACCACGTACCTTCTGAAAATTCAATTGTATACTGCATCAATTACGAAGATAATAAACATGTATGAAATAAACATCAAATAACATGAAAATGAAAATAGAACAAAAGATAATTTCTACAGAAATTGGATAAATAAAAGATACAAATAATTAACTTCTACAATAAATAAAAATGTAGAAAGATACATGGTGCGCAAAAATGGTGCGCCATCTTTCGTTAGAAAGCAAGGCAAGTAAGTATATAAGTACAAAGAAAAACGAGGATAACCTCTAATCATACCGAAGGCTATACAAATAATACGAGTAACATAAATTACAGCAATTGTACTATATATAATCTTTTTTATCAATTCATGCTCTGACGAGTTTCCTCGTAGTCATAATCTGTGTCAGTGACGTTTAGCCTTTCATTGAATATCAGCTGTACCACTGTCAAAGGATCGAACAGTATACCGCATAATGTCATCTATAAAACCTACCACTCAGGAGACGAAGTATACTGTTGACATCGGAGGTAAAGTTGTCATTATAAATTTCCTTTTCCTATAATTATTGTCCTTAGAGAAAAAGAATTTTTCTCACAACCATAACGTGACTCTAAAGTGGATGTACACATATCATGTTGTCAATTAAATCAATCGGATTAATACTTTAAATATCGAAAAAGATAACAAACAAAATGATTGTTACGTATAAGCACTTTAACCTGGACTTACTTTTTCTACTTTAAACAGTCACACAAATCAAATTTGAGACCGGAAAACGTGTTTCTGTAGTTACCGTTGACACACCTGTTATCGATCCTAAGGCGTGGTAGTAGGTGTAATATTTTACCGCAAGAATGCGTTACTAATGATTTCGATGATGATAACTATTACCGATAGTGCAGTTAAAAATAATAAATTACTGTTAATTAACAAATTTTTCTTACAGGTATGCGAGTTAAGTACAAAGACAAATGTGAAACCTTTACAGAGGATTGTCTTGTAAGTAAGGAACCTATTGGTCAGTTCAAAGCATGGTTTGACGAGGCTTGTAAGATGCCGCAAATTTTTGAAGCAAACGCTATGTTTCTTGCCACAGCAACCAAGTAATATTAAACAAATGATGTATCTATTTATTATTCAAAAGATATTTAATATAAATCGATCCTATTTACAGAGATGGCATTCCATCGGTTCGAGCGGTATTACTTAAGGGTTACGGTACAGAGGGTTTCAAATTCTACACAAACTATGAGAGCAGAAAGGGTCGCGAACTAGTGAGTTGAATTTATATAAATGAATTTCTCACGGTCATGATAAATAATTAATTAAATTGACTTTCAGGCTGAAAACCCAAACGCCGCTCTGACGTTTTACTGGGAACCTTTGAGACGAGGCGTAAGAACCGATATCGATATATGGTTTTGTAGGGAGAAATTGAATCAATTGATTGAATGTATATATGTATTATTGTGTTAGAAGCCTATATGGTTCAATTTAATCTAATGAAAATTTTGCCTATCTTCTATCGTTTCAAAATTTGGCTCAGCTACATAGGGCACTCTACATTATTAATATTTTCTGTTAGATACGCATAGAAGGCAAAGTGGAAAAAACATCATCTGAAGATTCGGATCACTACTTCCTCAGTCGACCATACTCGAATCAGATTGGATCAATGGCTAGCAAACAAAGTACTGTGATAGCAAGTAGACAAACGCTCATTGTAAAGGAAAGGGAGTTAATAGCCCAGTTTCCGGAAGGACAAGTTAAACGGCCCAACTGGTGGTAATTAATCATCAAAAAATTGCATTAATCTATAGACTCTCTTATACTACAGACAGAGATATTTCAGGGGTGGTTACATCGTTATTCCACATTCGGTGGAATTCTGGCAAGGGCAAAGCGATCGTTTACACGATAGAATTCGTTTTAGACGACCAAAGCCAAAGGAAAAGATTGATAACGTGCTCGTTCATCAAGGAGACGACGGATGGATTTACGAAAGGCTATCCCCATAGATATTAAAAATAAATTAAAATTATTTATTTTGTGCAAATGCAAAATGTATAATGTTACCTTATTAGGTGTTGGGTGAGTCTACAATTGTGGTTTCCTTGCTATCTTCAAGATTTCCCTTTGCAATCCTGAAATGTATGCACAATTGTTGTTCTGAACAATTAGGAAAATATATTTATGCCATAACAAAATGATTAATTACCCTCTTGACTTTTCCATACTATATCAATGTTAAAAACACCATCCTCCTCTACAAGATATTGAAATTGCCTCATTCCTCCTCCAACACCAAAATAATAACTTTTACCGCCGATATACCTAAAAATATTCGTACAAAATTATTTTTAACTTCCTATATAAACCTAATCTGTCCTAACAGTTATACTTGCCCCACGCCATTTTGTTTAAGTCTCTGTTTGAAAACCTCATACAATTTTCTATGATTGTCAGGATTATAAATTGTCTCACTGGTGAAAATCAGATCGTATTTCTCAGACTCTAATTTCGTAAACGATTCCCAATCACCGCTAAAAAACTTACATTTTTTCAATATACTTTCCCGATTTTCAAAATTCAACAAAACGTTTGGAATCGTTACGGTTCTGATCACTTCTACATTCTGTAATAAAATTTATTTATATGTACGATTTTGTAAAAAATTCGTCGTGAATATTAGGACAAACACACGCACGTAATCTTGAAAATGAACGGTGGAATCTTTCAAAAGAGCAATAAGACCAATGATACCGGTACCGCATCCCAAATCCAATACAACCTTATCTTGAAATTCGATGTTATTTTCGAATATATAACGACCCAGATCGTAACTGCATTCCCAAACTTTTAAACCACCTTCATACAAAAATTCGAATGATTTATTGCTATCAATGAAGAATTAATCAAGCAAGATCTTTCCGAAAAAACTACCTTCGTATCGAGCTGGAATAAGATCAGAATGCTGTAACTCTGCATCTATAATATTTCTACAATTTTCCTCGGTCAAATTTTGTAAAGCTTTCTCAGAACGAATTAACCTTAATTTAGAGCCCGGAAATACGAGATTTTCAGTGTAATCGTTTGGATCATAATTGGTTTCGATTTCTGATTTGGATACCTCTATCATCGAGGCAGGTAGCCAATTAATTGACAATTTTTTAGTATCAACATTTTTTTCTGAAATAATTATCCTAATAAAATTCTAATTCCATCTTAATACTAAGAAATAAATTTAAAAACGATTAGTCCGTAGAAACAAGACAATGCAAGGATAACCTTAAAATTAAGTTCATAACGTGGAGCCAGATTAATGAATTAAAGAAGAATGAAAATACCTTCAGTTTCGCTGTCTTTTGAGAAGCCAAACTTGAACATCCTGATTCTAATTATAGTCCGTCCAACGAGACGAGTTAGGATACACTGGTATATTTATATTTGATGCCACAAGAGTCCATAACTAACGACGCGCAGGTTGGATGAGGGTTGGGGGAACGCAGCGAGCTCTCCGCCAATCGCTTTCCACTTCCTCTGGGGGTATCGCCAATCAGAGCGACGATGCGCAGAAAAGAACGAAAACTGGTCTTTTCGCAATTATGGACTCTCGTGACATACAAATTCACGCGCTCGATGCAGTTTTTTAAATGCCACAGTCATAATTTTCGCTGTGAATCGAGCCTGCTTCGAACACATGAATTTATACACATTTACTGTCTCATCTTGTTGGATGGATTCACGTTATGAAAAGTAATAAAAGACAAAATTAATTGGAGACCGAAGAGAACTACCTCACCACAGATAAGTTAGGTATCTACTGAAATCGAAGTTCTGCGATTGCGGCGGCCTCTATCGATGTATCGATTAATCGATAAATGTTTAAAAAAGATGCGCGAAATGTATACTTAGCATTTCACTAACAACATAGTTTATTTCTCCATTTATAATGACTCATTTGTATAGGTAATATAATTTTCAGGTTTTTTAACCATTATTAATGATCATTGAATGATAATAATTCAATGAATCCGGACATCTATCACCTTTCGTTTTCATTAATCTAATCTTTTAGCGTTAATACAAAAAACAACTGAACATACAAGGTTATCTCGATGATAACATCTTGATGACTATCATAACACTATTAGTATTTTCATTTATGGATCACGATCATTCAGTATGCAAAATTATTATTGAATTAAAGTTTATCTGACTTCAAAACCACCAAAACAACATGGGCCATATCATTTTAATGTCTTATCACTGAACTGTGTCCGGTATTTCGCCGTTAAATCCTTATCTCTCAATCATTAAAACAGTTCACTACACATGTTCATTGAATTTTTGATAATAAATTCATTTAGTGCATTCATACACTCCTAGACATAAGCACCACTACATGACTTTATCAAGTCACACGGCAATGACTCAGATAATTGAAAATTCTTTTTAATATTATGAAAAAAGAATCACTTGCTGATGGAATCACTTTTCTCTTAGAAAATCATGTAATACGTCTATTACTGAATGCACATTTCTATCTGATACAACAAGCATACATTTATCAAACGTTGTATCTTATCGTTGCAACGTTTTGCAACACCTCGGTATTGTTTCTAATTTTTATATCCATCACTGATTGCGATTTTACGTTTTTTTTGTTTCACGATATTCGTAGGGTCAGAACAGATTATCGACTGGTAGCTCGCGAATTGACCAGCAGGTTTATTCTTGTTTTCGTAACAGAACGATCTATAGAGCGGGGAGGGTTAAAAGACCCAACGTGAGTTTCCGAGGGACTCCCCGGTCACGTTCAATTTTTCGTTTAAAAGCCGACGTCCTCTCATCGTTCCCATTCAGTTACACTTTCGACTACGTATTACCGTGTTACTATCAATGATGGGTTCGTCTATTTTTCATTTTTTAATCTTGATTCTAACGCTGCAAAATATTGTTTCCGCCTTACAAATCAGTTGGAATAACTTCGAAAACGATACTGGTAAGCAATACATTTTCTTTGACAAACATTTGATGCCCAAAAATTGAAGGAAATGCATCGAATACTGATTGAAGTTGATACTCATTTTTTGTTCCTTTCTTTAGAGATACCAAGGATCGTAAGTAGAGAAGAATGGGGAGCCAGAGCACCGGCATTTCGTGAAGAAATGAAGGTGTCACCAACACCGTACGTGGTGATCCATCACGGGGGCATCCCTTGTTACTGTCACACTCAGAACGAGTGCTCTGAGATCGTGAGGTATTATCAAAATCTTCATATGGATGGTAGAGTTTGGTTCGACATTGGTTACAGCTTCCTTATCGGCGAAGATGGGAATGTTTACGAGGGTCGAGGCTGGAATTCGTCTGGAGCCCATGCACCTGGTTACAACAACCAGAGCATTGGGATATGTATAATCGGTGATTTTAGCGGTGGGTGATCTATTCGTTATCTCAATTTTTCATTCCTCGTGCTATTAATCTATATAGCTATTGATTGCAATTCAAAGAAGTTGGTCGATTTATAGATATGTATATGATTTTATACAGATTCTCTGCCTAACGCAGCTGCTCTAAAAGCTCTGAATGCTCTCATCGAATACGGAGTGACACTTGGTAAAATAAATGAAAATTATCAAGTCATTGGACATCGACAAGTAAGAAATACCGAGTGCCCAGGAGAAGAATTGTATAAGTATGTTCAGACACATCCGCGATGGACATCGACGCCTATACCGAGATTTTCCTACCAGTAACAACAGATACAACAAGTTGAATAAGAACGAAATCATTTGTTAGGACAATTACATGGAATATGTAATCTAGATAGAAATTGTTTTGATATAAAAATATAATGAATAATTCAGTAATTAAAAAATCGCCATAGTATTTGTATGGTCTCCGAAGGAAACTGTACTTAACAGTATTCAAGTGTTGACAGTAATTATATTTTCTGATGCATTCCTTTACGTAGATAATTTTCAATCGTTATTTATAGTATTTCTAGTAAATTAAGATGAATAAAAAGTTCCTAATTTATATAAGTATGAACTGTACGAGAATAAATTAAGAATATGTAACTTTTGTAATATCTGTTTTCCGTCATTCTTTCCTCTATGATAAGAAAGTATAATAAATTCAATTATATTAATCATTTTATCCAAAGCTGGAACATATCCACTCTTCTCGATGGCCAAAGAAAAACAAATAAATGTTCACGGAGTTCCCCAATCAAAGAGTATCGCACGAATCAATTAATCAATCTCTGGGCCATTTACTTTATGCATTTATGATACAAAGAGAGATAAATTTAAATTGAACACAAGTAGTGCGGTAAAACCCCTCTTCCCTGCTTCTGTTGTGATCAAAGATCAAGAAATGGGTTTCGTGCATACTATATATTAATGTTGCTTGAAGTTCCAGTGTCAGTATCAAACGAACAACGAAGATGGAGAAATTGGCAATTACGCTCATTTTATTCGCACTTGGTCAGTTAGTGATCTCCTCTGAACAGGAGACATTCGGTAATAAACCTTCCACGTTTCTTTGCTGTGATTCAACGTTATAAATTGTTTTAAAAAAAAGTGCAAGTGCATTTTTTTATTTTGTCAAATGAATAATTCATACTCGACTGTAGATGTTCAATGTACATTATAATATATATTTTTCTTAATGAATATTTATTGATAGCATATTACGCTTCAATTTGCATGAAATTCTTGGAATGATCAATTCACTGATTAGACTGGCAACTTATTGATCCTTGCAACAATACGATGACACTGTTCACATAATTATTTGCGAGAAATTCTTCCATCGCCTTTAATTACACGCGAGATCCGATCTTTCTAAGGAAATCATTATTTTCTTGCTGACAAGTTCTGCTGCAGGCCATGACGTTTGTCATCAAACACATTTATCAAACGAACAGAAGTATTGCAAAAAATAACTGTTGCTTGTAAAATGACTTGTATGGATGATTGTAAAAGAACTACTTCGATGAACATCTGTTTTAATTAATTCATTAAAATCCATCTCGATTTCACTAATCACTTATATAAGATACTTTAGATGCATAATTACGATACGATGTTATTCTTAAAATGTTTTCGAGCGTTACACGATAATTTCTATAAACACTATAGATAAAGTTTCCTTACGACAGCAATTGATCGTCTCTGAATTCCTTCAGCTCAGCCGAATATAATATCAAGATCAGAATGGGGTGCAAAACCACCGACGGGAAGAGTCGGCAATCTTGGAATCACACCATCATATGTGATCATCCATCATTCAGCGACTGATGGGTGCACGACTCAAGCGATTTGCCAATCCAGAGTACGAAGTTTCCAGGTAAATAACTCATAAAATTTAGCAAACGCAATTGCAAATACCATTTTTTCATTGGAAAAATAAGATTAACCTGGGTAAAATAATTATGTTTAAAATGAATAATAATTTGCTTGAATGAAATTAAAGGTCAAGCAGATAACCATGGAAATTCCAGAAATCTTGTTTTTAATTAACTTAATCGTTTCGTTGCAGAATTATCACATGAACACCAACAAATGGTCTGACATCGGCTATAATTTTGTGGTCGGAGAAGACGGAAACGTGTACGAAGGCAGAGGATGGGGTAAAATTGGTTCACATGCTCCTAACTACAACTCGAAGAGCATAGGAATTTGCATAATCGGCAACTTTGTCAGTAAGTACACAGGCGTTTTCAATAACTAATATGGAATTGATTAAAGAAAATCGTTTAAAATTCACTGATAAAAATATTTGCAGATCGCAATCCAAATTCAGCAGCGATCAATGCGGTACAGAATTTGATATCTTACGGTGTGTCCATGGGAAAAATAACGTCAACCTACACATTACTTGGACATCGTCAAACGAAACAAACCACCTGCCCAGGTGACAGCCTTTACAATCTGATCCAGACCTGGCCTCATTGGTCTTCAAGCCCATGATTATGTTAATAAAACGTGATATTCTATGTTATGTGTTCAATCAACGATTTCTTGGTACTTCTGCAAAATAAAGTTATTCTAATTCCTATTGCAATATTGTGTATTATTTTTCTTCTGAAAATTTTCTGTAATTATTTTACAATCACACATAAAGCGTCACAATGCCGTTCACGGAATTATCATAAGTGTCTTCTTCGGTTCTGACACAAATGTCTACATGGGAGAAGTCTGGTAACTTGGATTTAACATCGTCGTAGTGACTCCTGTCCCTGACCTGAAGAATAGAATGCATTATTTGAAAGATATATTATTAAACGATGTATATGTTGAAAATAATACCTGAAGTGGAATTTGACGTTGAAATTTCGCGTTCAATTCAGGTATGCACACTTTCGTTCCATATGGTATTCCTGAATCCAGGTCCATTGAAACTGTCACAAAGGCGTTTCGTCCATCAAGAAAATCCTGTAATTAAATAATATTGATATTATTAATGGGTTAATAGGAAAATTGAGACTGTAATTTACAATGATTTTAGGAAGCAACCTGCAAAGTCCTCAATTTCTTCATTCTAGCATCCAAGTAATCAGACTCATTGTCACTATTAAAATCAGGGTAATAAGCAGCCATGGTCACATTATGGTAAGCACGACCACTGCAATTAAAGTCTGATCTATTTAGACTTCTTTCTGCAATTAACAAAGTGACATCAAAATCAAGGAAGAATATGGAACGCAACAAAATATTGAATTATAATTACCACTTGCGAATACAACTGATATGATGATTAAAATAAATGAAGTAATTAAAACTTTCTTTTCCATTTTTATTAAAATTTTATACCGCAACCTCGATCACCTAAGGACAACGAAATACTGACTGACTTCGTTCTTGCATTTTGTAAAACATATTAATTGCTGATGTCAGCGTGACACACATTTGGAATTTGTCAGTCTGTCAGCAATAAAAAAGAACAATATTTTAATAACAGTGCTGAAACTTCATTAAACGACGCTGTCACGTTTGATTGGTCGCATTGATTGACAGAATCTTAGTCTTCATTGCAACGCCAAGGCATAAGTGCCATTGTGCTATACTCTTCTTAAATAATAAAAAGCATGCTTGACTAGGACACGTGGAAAAATATGCATCGTCAGTCGAACGAAAGACACCGTGACTTTCGTACGTATTTCATCGTGAAAAACCTTTTAAATCATGGCTACCGATTTTCATGAAATTGAGAAACATTCCAGAGAAATGGTATAATTTGGAAAACGCAGAAATGGTTCGTTCAGTCACACAATTGTTATTTTCAAGTACCAATCAATATGTATTGATATACGAAAAAATACGTGTCATTTATTTTTTATCAATAACACAATACGTAAAAATTGTTTTGATGTAAAAATAAGATCGAAAGTACTGATTGATTTTCTCGATGATTCATTGATCGATTTCGGAAACTCTCGAGAATAAAAAAGTATTTTTGGCAATCGAACGAAATTCTGATTTCACGCATTCGAACACGTGCCTCCACCGGCTATTACAATGTTTAATGATTGTGTATCTGGATCATTAGGGAACACGATACACGCGTGATCGATGTGTCATTGCACCAAGGAATATCGATTCCAACATGCTGGCCAGCAGGTTAAATAAGTAAACGAGGTAAACGACTAGCGAACGAGGGAAATAATCGGGCATGGCATCGTAAGTCGAATATAAAAGTCGATAATAGTTTGTCTGAAAACCTTTCCAGAAATAAAGGAAACGTTGATAATGAACGAGGGTTCATTTGAATTCTTATCAACCCTTCAATTAGACTCAAAAAATTAGAAGGACAGTAATTATATTTTAAAATTCATGGAAAATATTTATTTTCCACTTTACATTATGCAAATATTCAAATTATTCACGGAACTAATTATTTCCAATATACATATAAAAATTACTTTGAATGATTTTGGGAAAGTTTGTCACGGACTGACGACGTTGTTGAACAACTTTCCTCGTTGCTAGTATCGTTTGACAAAAATCATTATCAAGTCACTGTTACGAACACTGTTGTGTAAGCACTTCCGCAATTTCCTGCATTACAATTATCGTCCGATTTACAATTTCTCGTGGAGTGTAAATGGTTCGATTACAGGGGCTTCACCAGAAGCAAGTTGGCCTCGCGCACGTTTCTTACAAGTTTCTTCTTATTAAGTGACGTGGAATCAAGGTTCCGCAATGTGATTCCTCTTGAAGAGGATGACTAATCGCACCTATCTGTTTTTTTTTCTTTTTTTATAATTTTGAATAGGCTTGAATCTCCTTTCAATTTTAAATTAAGTAATCAACATCATAAATTTCTTTCGAATAATTGTGAGATAGCAAACTGCCCAAGAAATAATTAAAAAATATGACCATTACAAATTCACGATCGATGCTATTAGCCTGATGGAACAGGAAGAAGAATGGGCGTGTTCCATGCTCGTTTCCTAGTTCGTTTCCCGCAAGAAACGAATGTCCAGCCTGGATGACCCTAAATCTATGGAAACGAGTTCGCAGGTGGCGTCGCGACGCCTACTATCCGCTTCATTTGCCGCGCGACGCTTCCTCGTATCGCACGTTCCTTTTGGATTTCCTTTTACGGTTTGTGAAAATTTGCACCATGTTGCGAATAATGATCTCAACATGACGTGCTTACTGTGATTCGATATCCGTCAGGTAATTACACGTTTCAAGGACGATTATGGTGAACACGATGGCATCGATAGCACGGTGTTCACACGCTTTATCGATGCTTTTTCCACGGATTTTTGTTTGTTGATCGTAATCACTGTCGTTGTAAAATCTGCACTCTTTGTTTATTCAGTCAATTGCTTTTTCTTTTTAATATATTAGCTGTCACTGTAAAAACGATCATGTATGGCAAACGATAATATGAACTATTAAGGACATTAAAGAATAGTTTTTTCATTTATTGTACTGAATCAATAGTTTCACATTTATTAATATTCAGCTAACACATCCACTTCAGAGTTGTACAATTTCCATAATTAATGCTTTCCTACAACTTTCCTTAACAGATAATGTACTAGTGTTTGTATTTAAAAAAAAAGCAGAGTCACTCAACCATTAGTCACACAGCTATTCATTATTCTGCAATTAGTTTCGATCAATCTTCGCGATAATTGTTCACCATTTACTTTACTGTCACAAGCTTTTATTTGGTAAGAGTGTAAAATTAAAAATAAAAAGTTTCTTCGAACGAAATTACTACGTTGACACGTGTCATGCTTCCAAAGACATTATGGTGAACAGCGTTCTTTAAACAAAATGAAAAATAATATGATAATAGCCCAATTTTTTAACGATTTTAAGTTGTTTACGAACCGATTTTTTTCATGAATAAATAAAGTACCCACAAATCATGTGATTTACCGGTTTGGTTTATTGCAAGAGGAAAAGACATTCTTCGATCATTAACATTTATTTGACCTTTTCAGCGAGGCAGTGATATGACTCAATATTATCTCCTTTCAGAAAATTAATGTTTGACCAGTGTAAATAAATGGAAATCGTAGTTATTTTCATACTCTCTGTATTCTGAATGAAGAATTGTTGGCTGTTTTAATTTTGGAAACTATTTTTATGGGTAAATCGCCCTGTGTCGAGTAATCCTCGTGTCAATACGAACCTAAATCGGGAAACTTAAACACATATGGTTTCGATTCTCTAAGCTTGATGGAGAATCAATAACGAATGTTTGAGGACTCGTGATTCGTGACGTATGTTAAAGAATATTGATAGATCAAACCATATTTTTATGGGAAAAACACAAAGACTTGTCGTTTCATTTCAAGTTTTGATAGTCTTCAGCCAAATTTTCAAATCCTTGGAATACTCTTTAATTGAAAAGTCTTTAAATGAAAAGACCTCGTAATAATCGAAATATTTCACAGATGAACCCAACAACAATAAAGTCCTGGTTGCTACGTGGTGAACTCGAAAAATTGGAACATGTCGTTTTGGAAGGACGTGGAGCTCGTCTGTTAGGTGAACACTCTCCAGATCTCCGAACTCGAGTCTTCCTGAAAGGACTCCCAAATTACTTGGTAAATTATCGTTAGAAAACCCCGGAATATACAAGAGGAAGATAATTCTACAAAATTTCTTTATTTCAGACGAAAATTTCTCAGGTGCACGAAGCAGCTGTACGCGGTTCCTTGGGAGAAACGCAGAGACTGATATTGGAGGAGCCCAAAAAGAAACTGGCCATCGCGAAGGATCCTTCTGGCATCCCTTTGCTTCATAAAGCAGTCTACTACGATCAACTGGACATCGTCGAGTGGCTGGTGCAAAATTATCCCATTACCGTTCAACAGAAGGACAAAGTAATAATCGCAAATCGATCGCATTATCTTCATCGTCGGTACGAAGAATCAATCGCGAGATCATTGAAGCTCAGGTTACCACGTATCGTGACAAGGATGTTTGAGCATGATATTCGGCTCGTGAATAATCGAAAAGTCATTTTTCGTAACTACGATCGCGTGACAGGGCTAATAACGAAGTGTAAACCACCTGTTCTTCCCCTGCAGTCATCCGACTTTGCGTTCTGGTACACGCAGCACGTGAAATACGGCAAACGCCAACTTTTCACCCCCTTTCTCCACCCTCGATCTCAATTCAACCCTAACACATTCTCCGTTCAACTGTCGTCGACTTCGCGTTTACGCCCCTATTCTCTTGGCATGTTCGTTCCTTAATAGTGGCAATATTTCTTGCTCCTCTTTTTCCATTTGAAACTTTTTCAAGAGAAAAATAGTTTGATGAGTCACTGGGGCAGGTAGTTGATCTACTTTCAAACACATTTTTCTTTCTTTTGATTCCATTAGAAGGATATTAAATGCATCAAGATTTTTCTTTAAATAATAATAAATGGTTTATACCGTTTGCATTCAATTTTCAGGAAGGTAGAACAGCATTGCATTACTGTGCTGGTTGCAAGAATCCTGGGGTCATTTGGGATGTTCTGATAGAAAACGACTGCGACTCGAGCATCTGCGATAAGAAGGGCAATCCTGCGTCCTATTATCTGGAACATAGGTCAGAAATTGAATTATCCGAAGTGGAGATCATGTCCCGGAGGAAGGCGAGCACCGTCAGGGAATGTAAGTAATTATAAATTGAATAGTTCCCACAAATTCGCCGCGCACGAGGGTTAAATATAGTTAAAGACAAGGATTAATGTCAACCTTGTAAAATCAATGAATGTAGATTCCTTGACTTATACCCTACAGAATCTTCTTAGTAATGACCCGGAAGAATCGATAGAACTTAAATGCACAAGGCAAGGAAAACTGCTGGGATCGATAGAATGACATGGTCTGCTCGATCGAGGAAGGAATTATTTAAGAATGTTCAAAAACTATAATTCGTGGAACCTCTTATTGACATTTTAACGATGTAAAGAAGTAACCTTCTAATTCTTTCGTTAGTCATTCAGAATATTAAACTGTTTCAAGAAAATCTGAATAATAGTTTAGAAAAGCAAAAGATCAATTTTCACGATAAATCAATTATGACTACAGGGTATCGTGATGTAATCATTACGTTCTGTGCGGTAGAAATAAATTGTAAATTAATTGGTATCATGTAGTGAATAACTGGTACCATGTAATTATGTTACGCAAAATTTATGCAAAATGTCTACCAAGTGCACCAGCATTTCCGCCTCTGTTGATTGATCTATTTACCAAGAAAATAGCTGGTGTAGGTACAGTGTAAACGTGTCAGTGAGCGAGGGGGCCCGTGGACTTGGCTGGCTTTTCAAAAATTTATTAATCCACCGTGGAACACGCAATCCAGGTCGAAACGAAACATTATGGCTGACGTGCACCTTCTTTATAATTTAAATCAAGTAAAACAGGCTCATATGATATACATGTACGCTTAAATTGAAAGTATACGATAATTGAACCATGAGATACGTGGCGCAATTATCAATTTAATTTTTACTAGACACCTCATTTAATTACCTGAACATCGGTGTATTATTACAGTTATGTAAAAATCGATGAATCATTTATTGATTCTTCAATTGCAATATGATTGTTTCTTTCAGGCACGTTGAATTTTTCTTGTAAGATTAATATATTTATTCAGAACAGGAAGGATTAAAAATTGATAGGTTTCTGTCAGAACAACATTGTTACAGACAAAATCGATGCCCGTTGGTCAGAGGATTCCTTCGGGTGTCTAAAATATTAATGATACTGTTCTAACATGCGACGCGGACTTGCAAATCTTATTCCTTCTGAATTTTTCAAAAGCAGGACCATGTCAAACATTATAGAGGACCTTATGTAAAATGATCGCTGTATAAATTATTAAAGCTTGAAATTAATTGAAACTACAGCAAAATTCAAAAAATTATATACATTTCGAACTACTTCAAATTACAATGTATTCCCTAGATTATTTCCTGCATTATGCCTTCCTTTACATTATTCAAAGTTCAATACTCTAATTGAAATGAAAAATGGAGTTTTAATACGAGTTATCCACGCACTTTCTATGATGAAGTTGTTTCATAACGTGTTACAAGAAATGGATAAATGTTATTTGAAGCAACGAAAGAATAGATGGGAAGGTCATTGTTTTAAAATAGAACTGCCTTTGGTGTTTAATTAATTGCTGTTGCAAAGAAAGGAAAGTTATTCCAGGTTCGGACTTCAAACCTTCTACTATAAGAATATGGATCCACAACCGAGACCTTGGGAAATTGCAACAAGTTTTATGGGAAGGTCATGGAAACAGGTTGCGTATGGAGACCAGCAACAATACTCGTGTCAAAAGGTTTCTGGAAGCTGTGCCCTTTATAATGGTTCGTGTAATATTCGAATTTTACTTTTTATCCCAACAAAAGTATTTAATTTATAAATTTTGATTATAGGGTACCGTGAAAGATGTCCACGCAGCTACAGTAAATAATGATTTGGATGAGCTCAGGAATAAAGTTGATTCCTCGTCGCCCATCATTCTGTGCAGCAAAGACAGCAATGGTTTAAATGTCTTACACAAGGTCTGCAACAAATAAAAATATAATTTTGTTGGTTATTATTTAATTCTTCTTTTTTATTAATTAAACAGGCTGCTGGATTGGGACATACAGAAATCGTACGAGAGATTCTTGCGAAATATCCATCGACTGTTGAAGCGCAAGACAATGACGGAAAAACACCGTTGCATTATGCAGCTGCAGCAAAGGATGATGGAGTTTTGTATAATTTATTAGTGGAGCATGGTGCTGATGAAAGTAAATTAGACAATGTAAGTCGGTCATTAAATTATATTATACACGACCTGAAATTGAAAATTACAAATTACAAGTAATGAATATAAGTAATTTGCTGATTCGTCAATTAGAGACACAAAGCAGCAGCCTTCTACAAGAACAGACCATCGGATATAGACCAATCGCTATTGACCGTGATACCGGAAGCGCCTAGAGTCGCCAGCACATCTTATCCTAAGCACTGGGACTGGAGAATCCTCGAAGTCGAAGAATCTCTATCCAGAGGAATGAGGAAAGTTAACAGTGCAGATATTGACAGTGCATTTGGCAGTGCTGAATCGGCTTCAAAAAGCTTCAGCAAATCAATGGAGCAGGTAAAGTGCATATTCACAACATCAAACATTAAATACCAGATTAATAAATAATTTAACGTGACAGATAAAAAACGTGGAAGAAGATTCACAGAAAGAGGAGCAGGAGGAAGCAGAGAAACCAGAGAATACAGAAACCCAAGAAGATACGGAAAACCCAGAGAATGCAGAAAATGCAGAGAATGCTGAGGACTCGAAAGACCCAGAGACCGCAGAGAAAGACGATGAGCAAACTGTGGAAGAAACAAAAGCCGAGGATACAGAAGAAAGATCCTCGGATGACGATGTGGTAACTGGTACAATGGCGCAGGAGACTGAAGAGGAAGAAGCAAATCCAGAGAAAGAGGAAGCGGAAGCAGAGAAATCAGAAGAAGAAAATGAAACTGAGGAGAAGAATGAATCGAAAAGCCCGGATCCCATAAAGGCAGACGAGGTCGTCCAACAGGAGGAGGAAAACAAGGTGGAACAAGAGGAGAGAAACGAGCCGAGCACAGGTGATTCTGGTGTCGATGATCCAGGAAACGACGAAGATCAGGTACAGTCACAGCATAACACTTAGACGAATCCGATTTTCAAGAATCCTCTAATCTAAACGTGATATCTATGAGTGAAAAGTATAAGGGATATTCTAGTGTGACACGAGTATAAGTGATTAAACACTGTTTAGATACTTAGGGTTCAATTGATAGTTCGTGTATAGTTAGTAACAGTGGTTGGAAATAGTCAGGAGATAGTTAGGGTATCGTGTGTACTGAAATTATAAAACGATCGATACAGTGTTATAGAGTATGTTCTTTGTCACGCACAATTATACCAATAAATAAATAACTGAGCAAAGAACTTCTGTCGTGTGAATTCCGAATGCAACAGACCCATGACTCGATGGCAAACATTCAGACGATCGCTATTCTTTTTTCATTTTCTTTGACACGTTAAGATTATTCAATTAAATAATTGGACGATTAATAAAATTAATTCTGTATTCAAATTATTGATCAGCAAATAGTTTGTATATTAATCAAAATACCCTATTAATCTTTTTTTATAATTTTCATAACTTTTTCATAAAAAGTCACAGAATTATTCATGCTTCTTTTTTCACATAAAACTATTCTCAAATTGCTCTCCCATAAAAAATCATTGGACAATCATAGAAAAACTGTTGCAAGGGATAATAACACGTCGAACCATCGGTCACGTCGAATCGTGCCACGCAAAGTCACGCAATGTAAAGTCCATATGAAAACAACGAGCGATCGATTCGCGCGTAGATTGCAAAGTATGATTAATATTTCCTCTATCGATCGGCATCGGTCGTCTGTGCGCATGGTTTTCCACCAAGGCATGATTTAGCAGGTGATCGTTGGTGAACACGAGGAACCACCGGACACAGAAGTGAACGAGGCAAGCATGACGGCAGATCCGGAAATCGAGAAGCTGTTGGAGAACGGAAATATGGAGCAATTGGCGGGATTGGTTCTGAACGGGGATGGGAGAAGATTGGTCGGCCGGCGTTCGGGGAATCCTGAACTTCAGGCATTCATCGATCGTGTTCCTTCTTATATGGTATTACGCGTAACATAAAAAGAAGAATTCATTTTTGCTTACCTCATCTTATCTGCAAATTGCCATCTCGTTTTTTTTGTAGATCCATTAAGTAATTAAGTGAACAAGTTGTTGACTGAGGATTCCGATTAAATCGATTCCGTTTGTGTGATGGTTCTAGAATTGCTGACTCATGCTTCGAGTTGAAAATGTTTGAAGACTTTGAAAATTATTTTCTTTATTATTTATTTCGCGATTAAGATGGTGACGAGAATGACCCTTTTTCTGCAAAAGAAAATTTGAAAATCTTATTTATTGATAATATTATTAATCATTGCCAGGGAAAAATTCACGCTGTTCACATGGCAGCACGAGAAGGAAACCTCAGAGATTTGCAAAGTGCATTAGATCGTCGCAAATTTGCAGTTGCAAGGGATGGTTCCTCGCCGCATGGTGCAACACCCCTTCACGTTGCAGTCGTGTTTGGAAATACCACCATCATCAGGTATTTTAATAAGAATTAAAATAAAAGGAATATTTTTGGTAAAAATATGAATTTATTAATTCAACGTTGATGTTTAACGAGGACTCATTAGAACGTACCTTAGAAATTATGTTGTCAGCTTTCCATCAAGTTCTATCGATTTCCATCGCCTGTTCCGTTAATTATTTCTGTTTTCGTTAGATATCTGGCAGGGAGGTTTCCAGAAACCGCGAATGCAATCGATTTAGATGGTCGAACACCCTTGCATTATGCGGCCACCCTCGCAGACAATGGCCATTACTACAATCTTCTGCTTCATCTGGGTGCCAATCCTTTAGTTCAAGATAACGTAAGTACAATTATTTTAATAAAAAATTCAAAACTTACAATTATTCATTGATGTATGATTTTATCTTCATGCAACTTCGTCACGCAGTTCGGACAAAAGGCAGATTACTACAAACAAAATCAATCAGAATTGTCTCACAAATCGCTCCTCCGCGATTTCGGTGCTAACGAGAACCTCGCCGACGAGATGTTGACCGACAAAGGTATTTCATTCGACGAAACACTCGCAAGCACCATCGATCACGTTACAACAAAATTGTACCATCGTCCAGAGCACCGTTGTTTTCATTTTTCAAACAATTCGATTCAATCTAGACTACATTTCAAATAATACTATCACGTTGCTTTCTCACATGTGTTAATTTTACCATCGTTTAATATCATATTAATCACAGAATCACATAAGTGAAATTACCGATAGGTACTTGTTGAAATATGTTGAGAGACATCTTAGAAACCTAAGACCCTAAAATATTCACATATTTAATTAATTAAATCCCCGTCACAACTAACGATTCTGACAAATTTCCCGTATCCGCGGATCCACGCATTTCCGCACTTCATCTTCTCTCTCTGGACCATCCCCTGTGCTGACAATGGCCGGGTCAAACAGTTCCTGGAGGGGACACGTACTCCGCGCGTCGTGACATAACCGAACCAGAGACGTTAGCCACCTTGGAGAGGTGTTTCCGTCTTCTAGCTGGTACAAGGCACGGTGCGACACCGAAATCGGCTGGGAACTCCGGTACACTGATCGGCCGTTGCCTGAAACGGCCCATATTCGATCGTATCAAGCACCGTGTGACACGCATGGACCACAATCTCTTTGATGTGATCTGGCTCGCTTTAAAGAAATACGGTAACTCGAGTAGCAGCGGCGATACGAGCAGCGCTTACTCGTACGTCGGCAACGTCGAAGAAGACGACTCTCTTTTATTGATCGCACCTGATTACGAAAGTTACATCGTCTTCGCGGAGTTCTTCGATCCTCTGATCAGAGACATTCATTGCGTGACTGCAAGCGGCGACCTGCCCGATCATCCGCCTCCTAGATACTTCCACGACGAGGACGAGGGCGAAGAGAATCCCGACTCGATCGACGAGGTGACCATTTCCACGATCGAAGGCTACGACCTCGATCCCCCGGCTAAGTACGTTCAAGCTGCAGTGATGGAGTGTTGCAGGAACCTCGAGGATTACACGTTCCCTTTGACTCTGACGGTGAATCAATTGGAGGAAGTGGAACGAGTGATCACCAGCGAGCTGATGAGCCAGTATATCTCGGAGATGATGGCCGAAGGGAGCAGCGAAGATGAGCCAGGAACTTATTTCACCCTTAACGAGATCCTGGACCAACCGAGTCCGATCAGAGCCCAATTGGCGGCTTCTGGATTGTTGTTACCGATCGCAGACTCCGACCCCCAGGATGATCGACGTCTTCATGGAAGACACTGGCCATACGGACGAGGTGTTTACGTGTCCTCTGCTGGAGATCTTGCTGCATGGGTGAATGTCCAGGATCACCTGAGGATCGTGTGTCGTACTACCGATAGCAGACCTGGTCTGATCGGTCGCACCTACGTCAGACTGGCAAAAGTGATGGTGATCCTCGATGAAAGATTGAAGTTTAAACGGGACCAGAAGCTGGGCTTCCTTAGCTCGCGACCGTACGCCATCGGCAATACCCTTAGATTCAACGTGATCGTTAGATTTCCAGAACTGTCCAAGAAATTCGATCATCTGAAACATCTGTGCGTGGTACGTGGATTAAGTATTCGTGAAACGGCTAGAAAGGACACGGTGCGGATCGGTAATCAACAGTCGTTGAGCATCAGCGAACTGCAAACCCTTCAAGACTTTTCTAGGGCTGTTCTGAACATCCTAGCCTTGGAGAAGGAACTGTCGATAAATAGTTCCTTGAAAATCGCCAATCTACTGGCGGGAATATTTCGCAAACGTAACAGCGCGAAACGTTTCCAGACTTAACGGACAAGAAAGGAGCGGATGCAACTTTCAAACTTAATTTACGTCAATTTCTATTTCTTTTGATTCTTTTTGTGGACCGATACGCTTACACGTGGAAACTTTCTGTGATAATTCATGAGCCAATGCGTTCGACTGCCAATTTAATCCTCGTAGACTGAAACTGTAGAGGGAAGAATGTTGGAAAGACGTGTGTGAACGTTGTTCTCTGTCCTCGATGATAATTGAACGAAAAATTTAACTACTCGGACGAAGGCTGGATTGATTGACCTTAGGTTAGTAGAAACGAACGTTATTGCTACATGTTGTCGCACGTACGTTCGTCAGTGTATATGTGTATCTAGAATGAAAAACATTCGTTACAGAGATGAAATTTTTCGAGGAGAACTTAAATGAACCTTTTACCAGAGCTTCTTTATGTGTCACGCACGAGTTCGATGTTCACACGAGACCAGAAATGGCGTAGCACGTGTCTTTCCAACTTCCGTTGTATTCGATTCTACAACAAACGGTGTATTTTTATAAATAATCCAACTGTATGTAAAATACTATAAATTGAAAGAAAAAAAAAATATCCTTCATTTTTTCCGACGAGGCTGTTGTGTAAATGTGCTTCTGTATTTGGAATTATACGTTCAACCCTCTTCTGTCTGTAATGTGTACACGTTTTTCAGAGTGAAATTCACTGTGCTTTTCACGATGCGTTTATTCGTTAGAAGAAGAATTAATGTCATTGTTTTTACGAGTCGTTCGATTAATAGAAAATGAAATGAAATTGTTTTTCAGACGACAGTCAACTGGAGATACCAATATTTCAAGAGGAGGAGGGTCGCTACTTGGCATCGTGTAAGTTAAGATCAAAATAATAAAGAGAATGAAATGAAGCAGAATTTTTAATGAATTATCCTCCTAGCTCTTGGTGATCCACTGATCAAAGGTTTGACAGAAGTGGCGAACAATAGACCAAAGGATCCAGTTACTTATCTGGCAACTTATTTGTACAATTTTGCCAATAGAAGCAAGCATAGCGCACAGGAACAGGTAAATTACTTTATACACATTTCTGACGTTACTTCTAATATAAGGAAAAAACTTGAAAATATTATAGGAACCCAATGTATTGATCATTCCCGACGCCGGAGAAGAGAACATAGAAAATATTGAAAATGAAAATGAGGATGCTGGTTATCCACAAAGTCCAGGCTCCGACATACCAGAATCAGCTTTCACCAATACAAACAGAGTAAATATAAATTCTTGATTTATATTTAGTGTATCTGAATTGTTGAAACGATTGTTACTTCCGTTTGTTCAGGACGAACACGGACAAACCGTGGTCCATTTCGCTGCCATACGATCTTATACGAAAGATGGATTACTTCATTTGCTTCAGGAAAGTCAAATAAACGTTGGTTTCAGAGATGAATTGTACAGGACAGCTAGAGACGTCGCTGACTTGGCTAACATCAAAGAAAATGTCGATGAGATTGATCGTTACGTGGCTTACTTAGCGGCTAGGGGTGAGATTTAACATCAATCCCTGAAAATGATCTTAAAATGCTTATGACAAGCTATCAGTAATTTTATAATATCAATATCTGCACAGGTGAAACAGAAAAATTGGTAGAACTACTATTAGAAGGATACGATCACATTTTGGACGTGACAGACGAGGATGTCAACATCGTGGACATAGCTGCAGAAAGAGGACGACAGGCTACAGTACAATTTTTGCAATCCATTCCAAATTACGTGGTAAAATACCAAAGATTATCATCTAACATCCAGAATACACAAATTTATTACTGAAGGTAAGATACTGAGGAAAGACTTTTTACAGACACAACGAGAAGAGGTGCATCACGAGATCAGAATGGGTAACGTACCAAAAGTAAAAGAATTACTGAACAAAAACAACGGAGGAGGAAAATTATTAGCGATGGGGAAGAACTTTCTGAGCAGATGTGCTCTTCATATCGCGGTGCTTCATGAAAATAAAGAACTGGTCGAGTATATTGCGAAAACGTATCCGGAAACTCTGCGGATTGGCGATAATGTGAGAAATAACTAATTATAATTACACACAGACTCTAATTTCATAAGAAAATAAAAGAGAATTGTTTGTCTCAGTTGGAAAGAACTGCTTTACATTACGCAATGGGACTACCCTCGGTCGAAGAGCTTAGCAACATCCTTATCAAAGCTGGAGCGAAACGGATCACTAAAGATTTAGTGAGTTGTGTGTTCATATTAAACAAATATTTAATAATAACCCATGCTGTACGTTTTCAGAAATCGAGACAACCATCGTATTACTTTATGAACAAATCGGATATTGAGAGGCTCCAAGAAGAAGAGGAGACTTTGGTCAAGTAAATCTACTGGACGATGCTAAATATGCAGTCGTTTAGGTACACCTTTGAAAATTTATACGAATGCGATATACATTCAGTAGGAACAAATGAAAACATGTGCCACTTTGTACGTTCTGGTCTGTCAGGATTACCAATCCTTTTTTCAAGGTATGAACGAGTAGAGAGCACTTTCCTACTCTCGTGTAATGAATCGTTGTGTAATATACAGTATCAATAGTACAAATAATAAGAGTATTCAACTTTTCCATACACGTTTCTTTTAATTGCCTTTGCGTAAGTATACTTTCTTCTCTTTTTTATTATCTATTATGATTCTGTTCTTTTTTCTCTACTTTATCTAAATAATGATCGAAGAACGCTATTAGCTTGGAGGATATGTTAATACTAAGATTGTAAAATGTATCAAAGAATATCTGCTATGAAATGAAGGTAATATGATTCTAATTGTACATATCCTGCGTTAAGATAGACCGCGATATGCGGGTATATAATTCAAAGGTTTCTCTCTTCATCCATGACCTTTTTATAATTCTATTTTTCTGTCAAGATTAAGAGAAGTTCTCTCAATTAATCATAATATATAGCGTTTCTCCTGGTGCTAATCTTCGACTGACTTTGTGTTTTCTTGCTGTTCAATCCATCTTCATCAACATCCTCGGTGTCCTCGACAATTCGCTGCCAAGGTGTAGGGTTCACATACGCTGGCTTTGCTTTCTGATGAGCTGGTAAGGATAACATTTATGCATAATTACATTACTCCTAACAGCAATCATCAAAATGTTAAAATAAAATTAAATGAACTAACGTAGAAGTCCTTGGGTAGCTGGTTTAGGTTTGTTCTTCGCCATTTTTCGCCAATTTTCATATGCCTTCGTGCTCTCTTCTAATCTCTTCTGCTTCTCTTCCTCCAGTCGTTTCTGCTTTAGCTCCTCCTTTCTTCGACGTGCTGTATAAACATTGAAGAAATGAAATTTGAAACAAATGGAAAGATATCTCTATTACCTTTCTCTTCTTCCTTCTTTTTACGAGCCCACTGGCTAAGATTCATATTCTTCGCAACAGCAGCTTTATCCTCGATCTCTTTCAACTGTTTCTGCACTTGCAATTCTTTTTCAATCATAGCCTTCTTCCTCTCTTCTTCTCGTTTCTTCCTCTCGGACCATTTTAAAAAATTCTCACGCTCTCTTAATTCTCTTTCCTCCTTCTCGCGTGCCAATCTCTCTGACTCCATTCGCTTCTTCCTCTCAGCCATCTCTTCTTCCTCCTTCTTCCGTCGAATCGTTTCCTGTTTTCTTCGAATCCACTCGCTGTAAGTGATCTTCTTCATGAACTCGCAGTCGTTCGAAGTGTTCTCGGAAATTTTAATACCGGACAACGACGCCGTGGACACTCGTAAGAGTCGATGTCCGTTCAACGTGTATCTGCAGGATACGTCGTAACTTTCATCGCGTTCCCTTTGAAATTAAAAAATAATTTGAATATCATGGTGACACGCCTACCCTGGGCCGGAATGTAGGCTTCCTTTAATTAAAGATAAGTTTTACTTCTCTTAACAGAAGGAAGCCTAAATTACAATGTACCTCTGCACTTCCGTTTGCCTGACAGGACAAAGTTGATCATTATCTGCCGCCATGTCGACGATTTTGCATCGTCTCTCAACACGGCCAGAGGGTCTACAGGAAGTAACGGACTTGGAACGCATCACGTCGGATTTATAGGACGAGAATGTAGTCGGAGAATTCAAGGAATAACAACGATATGTTTCTTGGGCTGAAGCTTGGTCCCCGGCTTGGTCCACGAAGGAGGTGGCCAGGTCATTGTTAACAGACAACGTGGTCATCATATCGGTCATTTGCGTAAAATCACCGTGATTACCGATCCGTCCATCCTCCTTTGATCTGACCTTCACTCTAATCTCAACCTCTTGCTCTTCATCCTCTTCGTTGTCTAGAGTTTCCGCGTATATCGCCGGATTGATGAAACGGACCTCCGGGTTGAATCTAGAGCTCGTAGAAGTCGCATCGTAGCAGATCAGTCCGTTGCTCGTGGAAGGCTCTTTTCGGTAATCATCGGACTGCAAGTGACTTAATGATCTAGAGCCGATCAGTTGCATATCATTCGTACTCATCGCCGAGTGCGTTTCATTAAAATCATCTCCTCGCTTCCATTCGTACCAACTGTCAACGTCGCTGTCTAGCATGATCGAGTAACCCTAATCAGATAATGCGATGAAGATTACAACGGACGAAATGTATGTTAAATTTTGTAAACTTGTCACATATCGCTGATCTGCGATACCGTCTTCCAATTAATTGATACGAGTCCGGACGGAACTCGAGGAATTATGTTCGTCCATGATCAACGCGATGCTGCGCTTTTCGTTTACAAACAACGACGAATCCCTTTGAGTACAGTCGCAATTACAGTACAATATAAAACTTTTCCAAGGCCAATTAACGGAAAAGACGTTCACGGAGTTTCGTGTACGGATTTGGAATTTGATGGAGGTGTCGCATTCAAGCTGATACACCCTCCATTAAGAGGGAGATTCGATCGCGTCTTTAATGACTTTCTGTGGATAATTTCAACAATTGACCAGAAGGAAAAACAGAGCACGCTCGATGCTTTTCGATATTCACGGTCGATTTTTACAATAAAATTGACAACATTGAAAATGTTTATTTTGATAATCATTTAAAAGTAGACAAATTAAATAATAATAAAAAAATAACTTGAATTTCTTACAGATACCACAATGCAGTTTCTTGGTTGAAATCTTTATTTGTTTCTTAACTTATTAATTATACTTATATTAACTTGTGCTTGATCGACGTATCACTTAATTCTTGATTTAAAATAAATCGAGATCTTAGAGAAATTAACGTTCAGTTGATATGCTATTTCTCAAGTTCAACTCGGTCGCATTGTTCTGTCTCGTGATCAGAAGATACTCTTCCGTGATTTCCTCCGGTTGGATTTTATTAAAGTACGTTTCTCGTTCTTGATGAACATAATATGTATCGTCGAAATTGAAATGTAATCCGAGTACGATATTTAGTGCAGAAGCGTCATACGCGTGACAACCGGAATACCGGTACTGTGGTTTCTTGTTAAATCGACAACCTGCTGACTGAGCACCTACAGTAATATTAAAAAATTGCTTATATAATAATTATATTAACACGTTGCATATATCAATAAAATGAATACGTACCAATGGGACAAATACAATCTCTCGTTAGCGCGCATTGTACCCATGGCAACATTATTTTTTCCCTGATTTCTTTAACATTCCTAATTACTAAATGTGATGCTCTTATTAAAGGAAGAAAGAAAAAACTTTCAGCGGAAACGTGAAAATATTCGTACATCTTTGGATGCGTTAAAGAGCTAATTGCATGCCTTGTAGGCCAGGCCAAAATTCCAGATTTTGGTAAAAGGTATTTTGAGATGTCAGATGAATTCAAACGTATATTTGAATCCATATACAATATGTTTCCTAGTGTGTTTAAAGCTGTCTGCAACACACAAAAAGAATATCCAAGTTATATCAATTGTGTTAAAATATTACACATTTCTAATGGTACCTACCTGAATAACTAGAGGTCTATAAACATGCAGTCTATCATCTTCAACATGAGTTGGAAATGGACTTATGTCAAAATGAATCACATTACATTTTGTAGAATTACAAGCTGCTCTAATATTTTGCAAAGAATCATCATTCAATCCAACACTATAAATGATAATACTATTATTTGGCAAAAAATGACTGACATTTCTCACAAAGCCATAAATATTTTGTTCATTTCCAGGCCTTATAAGAGAGACAACAGTCACATTTTGAGATTTATAACTAAAAGGTGTTGTGCTAGTTTGTCCATCCAGCCCAAGCATTGCAAGATACTTAGAGTCTGTTACCAACCTCTTCTCCTCGACATCTTTCAAGTTCTCCTACAAAAACACCCAGAACCAATTATGTCCATGTATATTAAGTATAAAATAAAATGAAATACAGTGTTATAAATACATTTACCTGGAAGTTCCGTAATTGCTTGTGTGTCTCTGTAACCAGAGTTTGAATGGAAGGTCGTTGATTACTGAAAGCAATAAAAGTGATGCTGCTCCCTGCTATGCAGATAAGCAACAATAGCAGACCTTTGGTACGCATCTCTCATCATTTGATCAGATGGTTGTTTAATTTTTAAATGATAATTATGTTGATACGTTACGTTAGAAACATCACACGTAGGTTATACATTATTTGTGACATGACTAATCGTTATAACTCGGATAACATTTTAAGTAGAATGTATATTGCTAATATATAATGTCGAGGAAATACATTGATTATCTGATCAATGATTCAGTTTCATGAGAAATAATGCTTAAAATCTATATAATAATAGATTAGATTAAACTTTTCTTTTTTCTTTGATAACAAAACACTGTCAGAGCTCTAGCAGACGCCGCATTTCTAGAAACTTTTGATCGGTTGGTAGGAATATGATAAAAAATAACTATGGCATCACTGCATTTGCAAGTCCCAAGAAAATTTGAAACTTATATAAATAAAATGATTTCCTGTAAACCTCTCTAATTTTATTTAAATATATCGTTAATGTATTGAATTTGTTTTGTATATGATGCATTTTTTGGAATATAGCGAACAAGATCTTAAGGGCACAGACTCCTTCGAGGCCTCCTCCGAATCGTTGTAAGCGCCATTGGAAAGAATAGGGCAATAGTTTTGTGTAACTTAGGCTTTCTCTAGTTATGGAGAACTGTAGATGAAAATATGTTCATCATTTGCTTTATTTGTCCACATTTTATCTTTAAAGATAGAAGGCTGCAAATTAAGCTTTCCTGGCTCTACTCGTCTCTCCCTGTCTCTCCAAGGCTTTATCTGTCCCTCCTCGTCTTTCCATAAGTTTTCCCAAGATCGGAAGCAAATCGAAAAATCTCTTTGCACCAAAATATACTTTGATACATGATTAAATTGGTCCTTAAACCCATTCATCCTTTTTCGTTTCTATACGATTATCATTTAACAATAAAATATGCAGTTGATACATAGGAGAATGCCAAATGATATTGATCGTATAAGAGAAGCACACGGCTAGTAACATTCCTCTGTATAAAACAAATGCGTGTTACCAAAATTCTGTAGAATAAAGTATATTGAAAATCTTGTTGAGTTTTATGTTAATTTTTATCCCTCTAGTGTAGTGTTAACACTTCCTTTAAAGACTACATAAGAAATAAATAAATTTTATATAATATCAACGCAAAATTTAGTTCATATACAAAAAAAACAAAGTAGGACCTTATGTTTGTAAATTATTACTTTTTAATAATACATCATTGACAGTACATATAGATGATTTATTTGCATAACAATTGTTTTGCATACCTTGAAGGAATATTTTATATTGAGTGAAGATTAATAGTAAGTTACTTGCTTCATTTAATGCATGTAAAATGCTTGGGTAATTTCAATTAACTTACATCATTCATTACAGTTAAGTTTACTATCCAAAGAGTAATGGGTTAAAAATGAAGCTTTACAAGTTAATAGTACATCAAAAGACCTTTAGTGAAGAAGATTTAATAATTAATCCAAAAGATCATCCTGGAATAAAGACTGGAGATGTTGTTGAAATTTATCAGCCAGAAGTTGAATTTAGCCGGCTTCTTCTTCAAGTCACCTCCTTCAAAGAAGATTTACAAGGACGTGAAACAATTAGTGTAGAAAATAATGTAGCAACAATGTTTCAACTGAGAACATTTGGAGATGTTTATATGAATGTTGTAAATCCAGATGATGTAGCCTTGGATTCTGTTGAACTTACCTTCAAAGATCAATATCTAGGCCGTAGTGAAATGTGGAGACTCAAAAACAGCTTGGTACAATATATTTATTTCCACATGTATACTAAACTATTATAATATTATAATTTTATAATTTATTATTTTTTTACCAGGTTAACACTTGTGTATATATGAACAAAAAGATTGAATTTTGTGGAGGCTGCATAAGATGTCAGGTATATGAAATGTGGTCACAGGGTGATAGAGTTGCTTGTGGTGTTATAACCAATGATACTAAGGTTTACATTTAAACATAACATGAAAATACAGATATAGAACATTTTTTTAAAGAACATAACTTTCAGGTTGTATTTCGTTCTTCAACTAGCATGGTCTACCTTTTTATTCAAATGAGTTCTGAAATGTGGGATTTTGACATTCATGGTGATTTATATTTTGAAAAAGCTGTTAATGGATTTTTAGCTGACTTGTTTCAAAAATGGAAAAAGAATGGCAGCAATCATGAAGTAACAATAGTTCTATTCTCAAGGACATTTTATAATGCCATCAATTTGGAAGAATTTCCAAACCATATGCGCGAATGTTTACAACATGATTATAGGGGAAGATTTTATGAAGATTTCTATAGAGTAGTTGTACAAAATGAAAGATTTGAAGATTGGAGTAATGTGTTGGTACAGTTAAGAAAACTATTCACAGACTATCAAAAGATTGTATTAGAATATCATCAAAAACCGGGCGTTACTATACCAAAAGCAGTGAATTCAACAGCTGCACAAGGCAATTTTTTAGAAGTTTTAAACATGTCCTTAAATGGTAATAGTTGTTCACATACACTTAAATACGCGGTAAAATATATCTTTCTTAATAAATGCTTTGTTACAGTGTTTGAGAAACATTATTTAGATCGTAGTTTTGATAGAACTGGTCAATTATCAGTAGTAATTACACCTGGTGTAGGTGTATTTGAAGTTGACAGAGAACTAACAAATGTTACAAAACAAAGAATTATTGATAATGGTGTTGGTAGTGATTTAGTGTGTGTTGGAGAACAGCCATTACATGCAGTTCCTTTATTAAAGGTATTAAACAATAACGTAATAATTTCATATATATATACTTTAATATTTATTACACGATTTCAGTTTCATAATAAGGATACATCCATCAATGCACCTGATGATTATAGTATGCCACATTGGATAAACCTTAGCTTTTATTCAACAAACAAAAAAATTCCTTATTCAACATTTATACCTCGTATAAAACTTCCGCAAAGGGTATCAAAACAACCAGTGGAAAACGGCAAATTACAATGTAAAAATAAACTATTACAAGAAGATCCAAGAGAATGTCTGCACAATACCCTATTTGACTATGATGCATATGATGCACAAGTTTTTCAATTACCTTCAGTTCATACCTCGAGGTAAATTTGTTTTTAAATACAGTAATGCTCAAATGTGTGGTGCAGAGTCATCTCTCTATACTATTACTAAGAACTTAAAACTAAAACTTTGAACTTCGAAATTTTATGTAAGTAGTTTGCAACGGGTTACAACAAGAACCAAAAAGACGAGTGTTGCAAGTATGGAGACACACAATACCGTGCATATGTTAAAACTAAAGAGAAAAATGTCAGATCCTGACATTCATCATCCACCGCCTGAATCACATTCACCTCCAACTACAACAAGGAGTGCGGCAATCTCAATACCTCACAGAACAGATAATATCAGTGAATCTAATGGAGAAATTAATGGCATGTATTTAAAGGATATTTATCAATCACATATGTAATTCGTAGATGATAAATCTGAAGAAATTTTTATTAAGCAGAATCAAGGACGTCGGTGAAAAGTGATTTAACAGATTCTGAAATATCTCCACCATTCAGGCCAGTTGTTGGGAGTGCCGGAAGTCCAACAAATACAATATCACAACCAACAAGTATTAGACCTAGTAGAGCACTTATCAATCCTTTTGATCCGTCTCATGTTACAATTAAACTGACTAGTAACAGACGAAGATGGACACATATTTTCCCTAAAGGTACATATTAAAAAAAATATGTGAGTTGTTATAATTCAATTCAATTAACATTACAGGACCAACAGGTGTGCTTATACAGCAACATCATTATCAGGCTGTACCAACACAAATGTGTGCAGGTTCACAATCCGATGCCACTTCCACTTTAAGCGGATCTCCCTTGGAACATAATGATATCTCTAATTCAAATCACTTTCAAGATCGTTAGTATTTCATATGAAGTATATATGCTATATGGTACCATAGTACAGCCAAAATTATATTTTTCATAGACACAAAAGGTAAACCCCAGAGGTTAAATCTTTCATTATCGAGCGGTGATAAGAGCGGACATCCAATATCTTCTACCGGGAATAAGTCATTGACATTATTATGGGGTGCTACTGGTGAACAAGAATGGACACCAGCACTTACAACAGGTTTGCATACGTTTTGATAAGGACATTAAAGGGAACTACTTAACTACTGGCAAATAATATTTTATAACATATTGAAATAACAGTATTAGTCACATTGTTTTCACAAATGATTACAAAATGAGTTTACAGTTTGAAGAAAATATTTTAATTAAGTAAATAACCATTTTTACGATACCAAAATATTAACTGCATATTATATATAAAACATAATGCTTCTTGGCTGTTCTAAGGAAACAGTAAAAGCATTGATGATATGTAGGTGTAGTATTGTAAATTATTGGATTAATATGAATTCATGTGAAAAAAACTTTCACTCATACCAAGAAGGATTAATGAATTTAATTTTAATATATATATATATTTTTAAAGAATGAAAATAGCTGGTGTACGCTCAAAAGAAAAATACTGTTTTCCATGTAGATTGAATGAAAGTTTGATACACAATCACACAGTCATCATGCATAAGGAATATTTTCATTCTTGGACATACTCATATTTATTTTTGAAATTCATTGATCATTTAAATGAATAATATTATTACATTTATTTCCATGCTATGGTACGTCTTATTGGGATGCAACGCTGGACGCATTGACGCGTGTGTGATGTACAACTATGATGTCACATTAAACAGCAATCATAGGTTAGCGCTATACGTTATTGGGGGTTGATTCGGTTATGGTATACATTTACTTATAAAGCATTAAATTTAGAATAATTTTTGTTCTTCATAGTTCTACCTTTATGATTCTTCAGTGCATGTAAATTCTCTGTTGCAAATTAGTAATTCTAATTTCAATATAATTCCTTCAGACCTATTCAATCTTTTAAATATGTATTCATTAGTATTATACACCTACATAAAGACTTATTATATTCTGTTTTCATCTCTTGTATGGAAAGTTTACATTCTAATGTAATTTATTTTTGTTTCAAATGATTTCATATACACTATAGTTAACTTTTTGTAATTCACAAATTCTTCAAACATTTTCTCATCTGCTTTGTATTCTTTTTCACTTTATCACTTCACTTTAATCGGCGCATTTTCTTGCACTGTTAGCAAGAAATGGTATGTATTAGTATTTGGTAGAATCTGTTACTAATGTATAGCAACATAATACTGTGAGAGCTTGATAATAGTTACTTTTTTTGTAATTCTATCTGACATTGCAACATAATTTATTTTGCACCAACAAATATCTAGATACATACATATTTATTCAACATTACTCTTGTAAGTTATATCGCATGTTTAAATATCTAATCATACTCATTTTGGACTTCATACACTAGAAACACATACCATAACACTTGCTTCTTCAACTGGGGTACATGTACAGACTATGCAATACATATTTTCATTATTGAAATAATTTTATAAAAACTTCTTTCATATAGCATATTTATGTATTTTTGTATTAACTGCTATAAATACTTAGATTTAGTATTTATGTAGTAACAAAATTAATATTATACATTAAATAGATTATTTGTTCTTTACTTTTAGTCATTTTTAATGTATAGAATGCTTTTCACGGATATTTTATATCGTATTTTTTAGGCGTAGATTGGAAGTCGTTGACAATTCCAGCATGTTTGCCCATTACCACAGATTACTTCCCAGATAAAAGAAGTCTGCAGAACGATTATGTTGTATCAGATTATAATCTTCTACCTGATGATGTTAACACAGATTTCGCACAACAACGAGCGATATATAAAAAGCCTTTAACAACTGCGGAAGTGTTTAAAGAGCTTGTGTCGCAACGATTAGCACAGGTATTACATCAGAGGAAAATTAATCATAAAAATGATTGATAATTCTTTCATATAAATAATTGGTATCTTTTTCATTAAGGGTTTTCAATTAATTATCTTGCCGCAAAATAATAAAAATCAAAGCAATACACCAGGTAGTAATGCTATCCCAGCAATAAGTTCTGTTATGCGGGGGCGGCAAATAGAATCAGAACCCAAAGAGGAATATTTGTTAAGCATTGGTAGGATATTTCATAAAATATCTTTGTTTGACAATTGTATAACGGTTACTAGATATCGTCCAAGGTAAATAATTATAATACGTACTATTGCATTATAAGTCAAACAAAAAATATTGGTAATGTGTAATTTTCATAGGCATCCTTATCCTCCATTCAATATTCATTATCTGTACCGATTTCATGCACCCCATCATGACACGTATGAAGTTTCTTGGGTATCTTTTACAACGGAAAAACTTGAAAATTATAATTGGAATTATTTAGATCATTACATTTGCACTAGAGGTCATACTGATTTTTTTTTAGTAGAGGTAAGATTTAAAATGAAGAAATATATATAATGTTTGCGCAATCGTAATTTGTTAGTTACGATGCAATTTTTGTAGGCACTTAAATATTGGAGATTTCGAGTTTTTCTACTACCCTTACATAATTCAGCAACTCGAAAATTTTTAGAGGGATCATCGAGATGTGACATATACACACCTCTCACTACTTCCGAACAAGTTTCCTTTATGGACGGGTTTCTGCGTTTCATCGAATTATGGCCAAATAAAATACGACGTCCGAATCCAAACAAAAATTGGGTAATTTTTTATTTATAACAATTTTACAAATACAATATTAACTGATTTGTCTATTTATCAATGGCTATAAGATAGAGAAGTTTTATCTAGGTTGAAAGATGAGGAAAGATAACTTTCTTTCAAACAGACTCGTGTATATATACGAGGAATTTAATATTATATTTTTTGTTTAACCCAAATTTTAAACCACTTTAGTTTAACAATTTAGTTTGTATTATATTATGCTGTATTATTGCACTGTAGAATTGGATGTCGCATGCCTCCTGATGTACAATGCCTTAAATAATGCAATTTATTTTTATGCTTTCGTTAGTTTTGAAAATTTATTATTATTTCATTTAATATCAGAAATTGTACATTTTTTTAATTTACGTTATGCAACATTTTGTATACAGTGTCACTGCAATATTTAGTGTTGTGTGGTACCTTACAACATAACAATAACACGAGGGCTAGTTTCAATTGAAAAGAGCACGATTTGTCCGTAAGCTTCTTTGATATAATATTTTTTAAATGGCAATATTATGTAAGGACTAATTTTTCTTACAATAACATATTGTATAAAGTCAGTGGATCGCCAATACCGGCAGTACACACACACATATACACACGGTTAAATAAAATATACACGTTTAATTATAGGGAGAAATTAGATTAGTTAGAGGGGTATTTAGCATGATATGTTTCAGAATCCTTCAACTCTAGGTGGTGTTCCTCAGAGAGATTCCGCCTCTCACTTGACCAGACGCAGGCACAGCACGAGCCTGATTTTCCTCACTAACCAGGTATATCCTCGCATCCTGTAGCCTCGATACGCTGATCCAGATGTTAATGAAATCATTATCATGTTTAGCCCTCACTCTTGTCTTCTTTATAATTAGGAACAACTTCGAAGTCTTGATATTTTTCTGCCTTCACGTATATACAGTATTTAATTCGTCACTTTTCAGTAATATGTATTAGACTTTTAATTACGTAGAATGTTCAGACAGCTTGTACAACATATTACACAATGAATGCAGCCATGCTTAACATTTGCCTTGAATGCGCACATGACTTAGCAAGCTTCCATATAATGCTGACCACCGACATTTGATTTATTCCTTATTTCTTTTCATAATGTAATAACGCTCTCTAAATATTATGTTAATAATGATGCCATTACAGTCAAACAAACCAGAGATATACTTCTTCATGATCATCAGCTTATTCGTTACATTTACAGTTACCCATACTCTTCATCATGCTTTTCAGACCAGTCTAGTTGGCAGTTCTCCCTTCAGGGAGAGACTTGGAAGCAATCGCCTACCAGAGAAACCAAGACCAAGGTTTGAACAAGCTTAGATTGATGATTTCAGCATTGTTGCCTTTTGCAAATGTAATGGTATAGCTTGCAGCCTATTCATTTTGTGATGGCAGGTCATTGAAATTTGATATTTGATGGTTTCTTACTTTATTTCTTGCTTTCTGCTATGTGTGTTTTATTATTAATGCATAATTATTTATAACTAAATATACTACAAACATATTCATTCTTCTAACATAGCTTTGCAGAAATTATGACAGTTAATTATTATTTAATATCTATATAATAATGGAATTGAATAAATTAAAATTATACACATAATTTCTGACAAACTGCAAATCTGCATGTTTTATGAGAACACAATACAACAATTACAACTCTTTACACACATGCTTCGTGTAATGTTTATGTTGCATCAAGAAGGGCTTAATTTGAAAATTTCAAATATGTTTGAAATTATTACATGCTTCAACTCTGGTGACGAATATGAAGGTACTTCCTAATGCATCCTATTTCTGGAAAGGGTGTGTTCATAAAGTAAAAGAAAATTGTACACATATTGAGAGTATCTTTGTACATATACAGGCTATTCTATACTTTTCAGCTGCTTTCATTTAGTTTTCATCATTTAGTAAATGTAAAATACAGAGTACTCGTATCATTTTGCTGTATGCTTAAGAAAATGGTGTTGTAGCAAATTGCTAAGTATTTAATTATACATTTGTACGAATGCTCTGTATAATAGAAAATATTGGTAGTGAGTGAGGGAGTGACGGGGTTCTCTGTACAGGAGAGGCATGTAGTGAATACCGCTGCGACTGCCCGCACGTGCCTCGACACTCCTCGCCACGTGCCAAACAGGTTGGTTTTACTCTTTTAAATTTTTTCAATTCAGCAATAAGCTTAAATACTCGTTATCACTGATAAAATATGTATGTACATGTTAGGATTCAAGTGTTGAAGCAATCAGTACTGATCCATAACAGCTTTAAGTTAGAAGGTTTTATGGACAATTTTTTAATTTTCATTATGATGTACATACATATAAATTCAAGATATAACTTTATTGATTGTTTGAAATCAATGCAAACGGTATTGCGCATATGCAAATAAGTTTTGTGGCTTTTCGTATTGCAATCTTAGATATTCCTTAATCTTCTATTCGCTACGTGTTTCTTCGCTATGCATCATTTTAGCAGCTTGAACAAAATATAATCATTTCGTTTCATCCCTGTTTTTGTCAGGTCAGGTTCTAAGGTGATGGATAGAGGTAGAGTCTCACCAGCGAGTGAAGCTGTCCTACCCCTTTCACTCGAGCAACAACAAGATCATTTTGACTCTAATGAAGACAGGTAAATTGAATCTCCAGTTGCATTTAGTTGTTTAAACGAACCCTGGACTAACGTTTAAACTTCATTGGCAGTGCAAATATGGAACTGACAAAATTGAAGAACACCGCGCCAAATACTGAAATTCTAGAGGCAATGAAACATTCGCAAACTGGTGTAGGATTTCTCACACACCACCCATCTCTACCGAGTCAAACATTTGTTAGCGCTGACGCGGTACAATGGTTAAATAATCACATAGAGGGAGGAGTAACGGTAGAAGGTGCTATTAACATCATGAATGTAAGAATAATTTTTCGGTATATTAGAAAATGATTGATCCCACTGTAATAACATACTTTCATTCAGGGCATGATACAAGACAAATTAATATGCCATGCATCCGGTGATTTTTCCAAACCGTTTATTTTAGGATTTTACTTGTATCACATAGTACAAGATAAAGAAAACCAAAGAGGTAAGATGAAATGGTTCCCATTAAGTAACATGTATCAATTTGTAATTCACTTTTGGATCATCTTTAGGAGATTACTTTTCGCCTTTGGGTGATTTGCAAAGTTTCGAAAACGAGTGGGTGGAGGTCGAAATTAAAGCGCCAAAAGGGTGGTGTGAGCCTACTTCCCCAGGAACACTTCCATCAGTAACATCTCCGATGACTATACCTAGCTGCGATACCGTTGACGAATCAAATGTACCATCATTTCTCAAGGATGATTTAGACTTACTAAGTTTCGAGGATGACAGAGATTGGCAAAGTAATTAAATATTTTCTGAAAATTGTTTCTAACTCTATATAAGAATTACTTATTTTTTAGTTCCATCATATAAGCATACTCATTTAGACATTGACATAAATAATAGAAGCGATAGAATTGAATGGGGTCATTTAAGGTATCAGTCTATATACAAAGTGGATCATTCGTATGAACTTGTGGTACAATGGGTAGCATCGTCTGGTAGCATAGTTGCTGATCTCGTAAGTACCATTACTTTCTTAGGGTGTTTCAAGATGATAAATTATTTTTGAAACCTCGGTTTTATTTTGAAAAGATATTTGTGTGGCAACGTAAAGCCCAAATGTGTGGAATTCAAATGGTACCTATCCCTAGTGATCTGTTAGCACTACCGTTCACTTTGAAAAGTGATCCTTTAAGGGGGCCTATTTTTATACCACTAAACACGGAGTGTCTTTTGGAAAACAAACAACATGTCTTTGAAGGTTTAACATTAATCTAACATTAATCAAAGTTTTAATTTTCTAAGACTCTAAGTGTCTGTGATAACTTACAGAATTTCAAGAAGACACGCACGCACAAAGACTTTACCTACTTCAAGAAGCAATTGTACAAAGATTTGGCTTTGTTCCTTGCTTGATAGAAAGTACAGAGAACGACCATCAGTATGTTCATATGACTGGCAATGCATTTATACTGATTCCTTCTACATCAAATACAAAATCACGTCCACGAACTGCTACAAATATTGTAAGACGAAATACAGGACAGAAAGGATATCCGATTCATTCTGAACAGCCTAGTCCCCATGAAGCTTATATTACAAGGCACGTCAGTGGGAAAAATAAAGATGATTACAGTAAGGATAAAAGGGTAAGTATCTGTGATTGATTTCAGAAAGTAGTTGGGTAAATAATTTTTGTTTCGTTTAGATTGGATTTCTTTGGTCATGGAATCATATGGTTAGTCGAAAATGGAAATCGTCATCTACCTTAGCCGGTGACGAATTATTTCAGAAGAAACTCATTCAGGATTTTAGACACTTTTGTTCAAACGGGGATAATAGACTGAGACAGTTTTGGGAATCTTGTTGGGAAATAAAAGAAAAATCCTGCACAAAAACATCATAAGGTATCAGAATAAAAAATATCATAATATATAGCGTATTGTTTTATAAGCTTGTAGTTTAATTACCACAATCACGAAATTTAATTTCGCCATAATTAAAAAATTAGTACCTCGTTTTTTACGGTTAAAGAATCATTTTAAATGTAATATGTACTTGTGATACGATTATTATTATGATAACGAAAGTATGTACAAATTAAAAATATTTTCTAATGCTTGAAAGATATGATGTAAATGGATTTAAAAAGCAATGTTTGTAATATATATTTCGAGTTTACTTAGTTTGCATAAGACGTATATTGTTTTTACGAAACTAGAAATAATAAATTTATAATTTTTGTTACGAATACGTGTATTTATAAATTTACGATAAAAAAGAAGGAATGAAGTTATATTAAAGAAGGTTTGCTGATTAATCTAAAAAAAAATCTTAAACATGTTTCAAACGAAAAATATTGACAAATTTTTGCACACATAAATATGCAATGTCAACTTCTATATTTGATGTCACGAGAGTCCATAACTAACAATAAGACGCTCAGGTTGGAAGATGGTGGGGGAACGCAGCGAGCTCTCCGCCAATCGCTTTTCACTTCCTCTGGAAGTATCGCCAATCAGAGCGACAATGCGCAGAAAAGAACGAAAACTGGTCTTTTCACAGTTATGGACTCTCGTGACATCAGGTATAAATATATAATTATATTTTAATTTCAAAATAGAAAAATATTGAGATTCTATTATCATAATTTGTTTATTATTTAATATATTATTCAGATTTTAATTCTTTTAATTTCTAATATTGTACTTTTAATAACCTAACAGTATCTTATGTTCGACGTTATGCAACAGAATATGGAAACATTATGCTGAGTATTGAAAAGAATGAGTAGAAAATGATTTATATCTTAAAGTAACTGTAACTTAATTACATACCTATCTTCTTTAGAAACCTATTCTAGAAGGAGGTGTAGCAAAATATTTTTTGTTTTTCCTCATGAACGTTCGACTATAACAAACAAAAAATTAAATCGATATATTTAGTGTAATCGATACTTAATATTAAGAATAGTAGTAAAATAGGAACCTAGAAGCAAGTGGAGTGTTAAAGAAGCCACGGGAAGTGCTACGCTTAAGTAAAGATTCCGTGGATGGCGTGTGCCTTAGTTCTCCAGTTCTATGGGTACCGATACCATTTAAGTTTTCGGGGTTAACAAAATTTGCCCAGTAATCCGAAGGAATTTTCAATAAACTTTCCACTATCTGTAAAAAGATAAAAATTTAATACATTAAGAACCATTTGGCAAGAAACAGCCCAAATAAACCCTTTGTATTATAATACTTACAGCAGCTTGGTTCTTTGTCTCGGTAAGCAAAGAAGTGGGCGATGGTTCTTGACAACTATAACCCACCAAAGTAGGACCAAAAACTTTAGCCAAATTACTAATAGGCATTTTACATTCGGGACTACTTGACACTCTTTGTAAATGTAATATTAGAAAAGCAAGTGTATCTCTATTGGGTTGGGGCAATTCTGAAATTGCTTGATACAAAGCAGCATCTGCATCTTGTTTATCCTGAATTGTAGCGGCGCGAACAAAATCAGCCCATAATCCCACGGTAATTAATGGCTCCCGTAATGATCTAAACATAGTAAAAATGTCAAAGGAAATTATCCCTTTTTAATTCCAAAAAAATACCCAGGGACAAACATACCTGAGGAAGTCTTTGAGAGTAGAACATATGGTTGGTATGTCAACATCAGAAAGATTAGGAGCTCCTTTACCTTTAAGAAACTTTTCTTTCAAACATTTCACTTCAGTTGATCCACCATTTACCCTGTATAATCCTTGCTCACTCATTCCTCTCAATTCCACTTCATTGATACAATGAACAACTAATGATGGAACCATTGGCGGGATCATAGGTGTATAATCCGCTATAGTTCCCTAAGAACATGCATTGTGATAAATTAGAAATAAAAATGTTTGAAATATAAAACACTTACTGATGTGCCACGTAATGTCGGTGTATTTCCCGTTGGTATACATGGTAATGGTACTAAGTCTTTACATTCTGTGTGAGCAGTAGCTCTGCAGTCTTTACATTTCAGAGCTACTTTTCCAAAACGAATCCTGAAATATTATATATGCAATTGATATCTAATGTAACTAATTACTCGTGTAAATGTTTATACCTTTTATCGCAGGGTGTACAAATTTCCGGTTTGATCACTGTCTTCGCTATAAAACTATGACCTCGAGCAGATTTCGTGTTCAAAGTATATCCTCCTATGTTTGGACTAGGTTTGAAAATTCCTTCTGAATCTGATCCTGAAGTAAGATTGTCAGCTTTTGGTGCAGAGGGCTGTAATATAATTATTTAAAATAAAGCCTATCAAAGAAATGTGTAGCTAAATATCTTGTATAATATTTACCGCAGTATCGATTTGCATTTCATTTGTATTAACTGGTGCCAATTTCGATTTACTACGATCACCGCTTTTACGTCGTTTACGGGCGCTGTGTAAAGGACCTTGGGGATCTGTATTCTCATCTCTAGGTATAGCCTCAATTACTGAGGATGCAGTGATATTGCCTTCTTTGGGCATTACTACTGTAGTTGTAGCCACTATTCTATCAGAAGAATTTAATTCCGCAATCTTTTGTACTGTACTATGACGTTTTCTTGTGGAATATTCACCACTAGGTCTATGTTCTTTCCATTCACGTTTTTTCTGATGTTGCTGAATAATTACACTAGTATCTAAGTCATCTTCTGACTTTGAAAAGCAACTTAGGTCACTTAAAATAGAGCCAGTGGAGTCCAGCTCCGCTATGGTATTTAATCTGAAATGATTATTAATTGAGATTCTCTTGAATAATTAAAAAACTTCATTTAAGAAAAGAAGCTCACTTGTCATTTTGTAAATCTTTAATGTGCATGTTACTGTGACGACCATTTAATGTAGTGTTATTTAAAAACTGTAACTTTTCTCTTGTTTCATCATTAAAGTTTTTCCCACCATCATTAAATAAAAGATCTCTGGTCATAGCAATTTGTCTTTCCTATAAATACATAGGCATTGAAAATAAAATCTTGTATGTTCTTTAACTAAAAAGCTGTTACATTTACCAATGCATTTCTTTGTTCCTCAACAGTCCTTCTTTTTCTTTTTTCCTCATCTAAAAGTCTTCTGGCATGACTTAGTTTTCTATCCAGGTCTGCTGCTTCTTGATGAGCTTTCTCTAAGGCTGAATGAAGACGCTGACATTCTTGTATAGATGCTAGCCATTTTTGTCTCATTTCTTCCTGGTTTATTGCAAATTGTAAGAATTCTATAAAAAAAAGACATTATACTTTTAGTATATTGCTGAGGCTGGGTATATTGAATAGGGGCAACATTGCAGGAGGTAAATGAGTAAAGTCCAAACCTTCTTCACATGCTCCGTTTACGAGTACGTCCGTACAACGTACCACTTCATCGTGGCTAGCTAATAATGATAACGAAGCACTCATTTTGGGTGTAATACAGAATCTGTTCGAATGAAAGTTTTAATGTTTATGAAGTACTAAAATCACGTAATAGGTTCACCGCGATTTTCTTCGACTTTCCTTGGGTCTTATTTATTCTACTTGTACCGTTGATAATGTTAATTTTCTGAGCCTTTAGTTACAAACTTAACAATACGGCGTGCGTAATACATTTCTATCGCACGCAATATCGCGCCATAAAGCCGTTGACATCGCACGTTGAGCCCTGAACAAACGCTTTCTTTTTGTGATTCAAACTTAACCAATGAAAGGGACGCGTATCAGTGGCTACAAATTTATAGTTAGAGGTGTTGGAAGCAACTAGCGAAAATAAGGTTTTACGTTACGTCGGTAATTCAGAAAGTTTGGCTCCGACGAGAGACTACGTTTTTTTCCTATCTCTCGTTGATGAGACTATGAACGAAATAAATAGGGTACCATGGCAAAAAAATGATTAATTCTCGAGGTATTTTCAATAAATTACTTTATTTAAGGGATAACAGTTTACCGTTGGGTCGTTTGGGCTCGAAAACTGGAAAATGACCAATTATAGAGACAGCATCATGCACATATCCTTAGATGGCGCTATCGGTATCATTTTTGCACTACCCCTTAACTTTTAATTAAAAAACATAATAATGCGGCTTTTTCGTACGTTTTTGGTTTTGTTAATTAATTATTAAATAATAATTCTACCATCATCCCGGTAAAATGGGGGACGGGGGTACGTCGCTATTGATCTTGGGGAAGCCTGTTATGCCCGATGCTATATAAAAATGGCTTACATTTCTTTTTCTTTTTTTTTTAGAAAATGCATTAATTTTTTTACGGAAATATAGAACTGTGTCCATTGACAAATCTTTTTTGAATTTTCGATCACAAATCTTGTTATTAATTTTAAATTCAAAGTACAGACATGATGTTCGGAAAGGGGGATTGAACTGAAACGTTGAATGCGTGCTGATACGATTTCAAATTCCGCAATCGATTCAAAGTCCAACGATGATACCCACCAATATCATTCGAATTCCAACTGTACTTGATGTCTATTATTCCATTACGCCATTATTGAAACAAGTACTGCTTGACTTGTAACCAGATCTGTACACTTCAGTTGCAGAGGTTAACGATACGGATAAATAGTGGCCAATAGAAAATGATTTATTATCGCCACAGTACAGGGCCTTTGAGTTAATTAATTTGCTCGTTAAGGTTGAATAGGGTTGATATCAGATCTTTAAATGCTGCAAAATGAATTCGTTTGCACTTAGCCATTCGGTAAAATGGTAATTGTACAAAATATTGGCTTAATAATCTAACTTTTATATAAAGCGAAATTGAAGCGGCGATGAGGAGGTCGCATTTTATTCTAGGTCAAACTTCTCATATTGAGAAGTAATTACTGTGTTTTGATTTAAGTTCGATTTTCACGTGTATTATGTTTTTAATTTATTAAAGATCAAGCAGTTATTGAATGTTGTATATACTATAAATAAATTAAATAAATAAATAACTTTGTAAAGAATATTTGGCAAATGATATTTAGCAATCGATAGATGTTATCTAGGAAAAAAGTCTTCTGGTTAATTTATCTGAACAACATTCAGGTTTGGCACCAGATTTTTTTGGCATCTTTTCATTGTGCTACAAATCACTGCTCACGACAAACTGCATACAATAAAAGCAGGTTTTTTCTGCTGCATTTTTACTCGTAAACAGTTATATCTTTCAAGTTGCAAAGAGGATAAATTCATCCAAATGTTCCATTTTCTCTGTACATAATAACAACACATGTATGTACATTACTTTCTATAAAAAATTAGTTTTCGTGTAATAAAAAAATAAAAAAAAGCAGAAGTGTATACAATGAAAACAATCACAACCAAGCTTTTGAAAGACAATTGTTTCCAGTTCCAATCAGAAGTAAAAACACCCCAACCCTTTCACTATTATTAAAAACAAATCTACAATAAAAGAATAACATTTTCATTTGAAAGGCAATTATTTTACAATCCTTTAAAAATAAATAAATATTAAGAATCATGAAAGAATAACTGTTACAGATAACAATGGATCGATCAACGTTCTCATCACTTTCTCCACCGAATTCTAAATTTACTCGGCCAGTTCGTGGTCATTCTTTTTAATTACCCTTCAGCGAGTTCACGCTGGTACAGGGATCTAACCGTGTTAACTGAGCGTCGGATGGTTCCTTTGATACACCGGGTATAGGGCATGTTCAGCATGTCGTTGCCTTTAATTCACGTATGGTAGCCGCTTTCTGGACGGTTAAACGGACAGAGAGGCGGGTTTTAATAAATTTTGCACCAGAGTTCACCCTCTACTCTCCATTCCTATTAAGATGTATATATTCTCGCTCGTGTAAAACGTGGTGGCCTTCTGGGTATCGGACAGAGAGTTTGCGGGATGAACTTTTTATTGCGTGAAGGTATTCGTACGATTGCCGGAGCGAATTTCAATATTTCCTGTTCCGTTTAACTTCCGGCAAATTTGTTGAACGGAAATCAATTATTCAGGTAGTTTTTTCAAAAGTTTTTTTAAAACTCTCCTATTATTTTTATTTTTGTATTATTTAATTTAATTAAATTTCTAATGTGAGTCACCAATGTTAATACCTATTTAACTTTATATCTTTGGTTCCTTATCATAACTGTTAATCATTAACATCAGTTATTATCCCTGCTTTCTTGGAAATAATTTTGCTTTTCGTCACGTTATCCCATCGTAATTAAAAGACTTCAGGAACCGGGATCTAATAAATCTTGTGACTCACGTTGTCTTTCCGCCCTGATTCTCACCGGATCACACTTTAATCCCTCTTCGTTCCACGCGTCCCTTCTTCTTTCACCACCCCACCTGACATTTTCTTCTCCCATTCTTATTTTTGTCCTTTGTATTTCTGTCGTTGGCTGATGTTCGTTAGCGAATAACTTCTTTTCAACCGATGTCGAAACTTCTAACGAATGGTTGCGTCATCGTTTACTAAAAGCTCAAGCTGTTGGCTAAAATAATGTTCCATTTTAGGAAATGTATTTTGATTTTTATTAAAACAAAATAATATGTAGTGAAAAATGTAGAAAATAGAAAATAAAAATAAAATTGAGGCTCTCTCTATGGTCCGTCATAGGGTTAATATGAAATAGACTTCACGGAACATGATGAAAAAGCGATTCTATTCAAAGCAATATCATGCACACGCAAACTAGAACCAATTCATTCCGATTGAACGGTTCGGAAATCAAAACTCAATATTTTGTTGCCTTCCCATCTGTCTTTCATCTCCATCTACGTTCAATTTCTTTTTCCTTTTTCGCGTGTCTTCCTTCGGATCTATCTGTACGTTCCCAATCCTCGTGCCCTCTCTCCGCCTGTATAGGTATGTACGCCATGTTCAATTTTATGAGGGGAAACGTATACGGCGAGGCGGCGACGGGCGACGTTTAATAAAGGCGTGGGTGTGTGTGCTAGGGGTGCTAGTTAGCACGGCGCTTGGCGCCGGCGACGACGTCGCCGTCTGGACGCCTATGGCCTCCTCTCAACGTCCTACACTGACGACGACGACGACGACGACGACGACGACGACGACGACGACGACGACGACGACGACTTCGTCTCACTCCCTTCAGGCACGTACCGACACAAAGTGGTCGTTCTTTAAAAATCCAAAGAACGTCCCGGTGGTTTGAAATAATATCAGCGTTCCTTAGCTGGCCTTGAATTTCCTTCAACCACTTAACATTCATGAGTATCATATTAACCCGTAACTGGTATGGTGGAGAGATGCATTTCAGTAATTTTTAATAAAAGTAGTGCAATTGCAAGTAAGAAATTTTTAAATAAAAATAAGGAAAATTGATAAATATTAATTTATTATTACATATGCAAATTCAAGTTTAGGGTTTCAAATAATTTAATTAATTTATACTTTGCTGTATTATTCTTTTTTTTTTGTAAAGATTTTTATATGGTTAATGAGATTTTAATCAGGTACACAGTTGGTCGAATTCGAAGAGGTAAAAATAAAAAGTAAAATCTCGAAACTGTGTGATTTTCTGATGGAACAATTTGAAGTCATTTACTTGTTAATTGCACGCTAGCTGACTTTTGTATTTCACGAATAGCCTGGATGGCGTTGAAAGGAGTCAACGAGAAGCGATTTCATGGAAATCTTGGCTCAGTCTTATGGAACAGAGTGCTTCATACACTCGTTGGGACTTTATTAGTCGCTTGTAATGAGAGTGGGCTGTCGTAGGGTGATTCAGGTTAACATTCGACGAACAAGGAGATTTCTCATCCCCTGTATCTTCTTTCCTATTTTTAGGATATCCATTGGCGTAATTAGGTAGAAACAAGTTTGAGTCTGATCCACCCTCCCCAAAATAGTAATTGGACCCTCTATTAAAAATAATTGGAACAAATAAGAAAATATTCAGTAATTGGTAAAATATTATTTTAACACTGTGCTAGCAAGACAAAGAATAATAATATAAAGTAAAGATTTCAATATTTCAAATATGTATCAAAATAGTAATAAGTATCTAAATCTAAAATATGAAATAATAATTTTATTATTTAAAATTAAAAATAATACTTGAAACATTTTGTGACCCTAGATAAAAATCCTCGTTACGCCAATGATGCCATCTCTCCTCCATTTTTCATTTTCCTCGTCTTTTTTCTCTCATTTTGCTTTTTCGACCTGTTGTATTATTTCGCGTTTCTTCTCTCGTTTCCCACGGATCGGTTCTCCAGTCGAACAGCTCGCGCTTCAGCGTATTTAGCGGGCAGTAAAAGCCTTAATGAAAGGGATCTCGACTTCATGAGGCAGTAAAATCGGTTATATCGAGATACTGAGGGAAACAGAAGGGTAAGAGAGAAATGGAACGGACGCAATTTATCGCGCAATCATATAAACGCTCCCTTGATCGTTTCTTACCGCGATCTTGCGGCCAGGTAAACTTTCGATTAAAATCGTTTAATCGGAAATGAGTTGCGGTTCGTTTATGCCCCTAGAAATAACGGGAAATAATGTTGGACGACCTTTAAACGGAATTCATAGGATTATTAACGAGGAGAGATCATTGAAGAGTATTTGTAAATTTAATCATTCTCTCAGGTACTTATAGGTAACCCTTTCTCCGGATTTCCGACCTCGCTCCTAGGCTTTCTCCTATATCAATTTGAATTAATATTCACTTTGTTATTCGTACTTTCCAGTTATATACAATTTTATAAATTGTACAAATTTCATAGAGAATAAAAAACACACAAAAAAAGATATTCCCTGCTTCCGTTCAGGAAAACGCTTAAACTCGACATTCTATAACCCCAGAGAATAGCGTACTATTCTTGAAATGGATGGCATCGGTCGTCTCAAAACACCACGGCCATATGGCGTCAGAAACAACATTGAACCATCGGGAAGCCCTGCATTTTCTCTTTTTTTCTCTTCTTCCCTGTTCCTTTTGCCTTTTTCCTATCTATGAAGCCCGTTGAACGCATCCAATAAAGGTAAGGTTAACGATGGATCGTTAACTTAATGAACGATGGGAACACACCGTTAAACACGCGCGCCCACACGTGCCGAGAGTAAAAACGTTTGCGAAGAAATTACAGTTGACAGACATTGTCCTCGTCATCTTTGGTTCAGCGATATAATGGTCGATCGAATACGTCCTGATATTGATCATTCAACATGTGTGTACCAATGTGTGAAAAAATATTGTTTGGAATTCTTTCTGACACTTTTTTTAATGGAGTTGGATGACAGGAGAAATGGAGGTGTTAGGTATCCTGGGTGATTTTTATATGATCGATTGAAAAAATTTTATTCTGATGACAGTGATGTAATTAGGAAGGGTTCAAAGTGGGCCTGATACATCCGCATAAAGAATTATTAAAAGTATATATTTATATCATTATTAATCTTTAAATTATATAATAAAATCAAGATTCAAAGTACCTATGAAATAATATATTATTTTCATGAAATGTCTTTAATCATCGAAGAATCGTCCACGAAATCATTGATTGCATTGAGAAACGGAGAAAAGTGTAGGGCTGCAGCGTAATTTGCTGTCAAAGCTAATACACTCTTCTCGTACGGTTAAATGACAGATTTCCAGGACGGTTGAAATAAAAAAGTTTCACGAGAAGTTTCTGTCGCGAAGCATCGTCGGAAGATGAACCACAGTACCATGAGGACACTGATCTTCGTAAGGATAGCGAAGGAAACACGAGGAAAAAGGGGGAAAATTACAGATGAGAGCGTGTACTATCACTCGAGGAGCCTCTTCATTTGTGTCATCTTCTTTTGCCTCTCTTTCGCTGTTTCTCACGTGGGAATAATACACGTTTCTGTCTTCTTTCAGCGTCGTTTAGAAACCCAGCCAAACTTTCTTTCTTCGTGGCTTGCCTTGTTTGATAAAATTGAAATTTATTCTAAACAATTTCATCGTAAAGAAAAAGAATGATTAAAAGGAGACTCGAATTTAAATTCCTTTGATTGTTAATTTTCAACATTCAAATTCCTAGTTTCCATCAATCTTTCCATTTCTCTGTTTTTCCGTTGCTTCGTTTTCCATTGCCCTCCTTTTGGCAGTATAATCCGCAAATTACTAACCTAACCCCCGCGAGCGTCTTAAAGAGCAACCCTTGTTCGTGGTAGATTCAAAGGACGTAATACCCGGGCCAGACTTGGCAAAGATCCGGTAGGGAAAGCCTTGAAAGAAGGATGAAATACTTTTCTCCTTGCTATCTTTTCCTCTTTCATTCCGCGTACGCGTCCCTCTTTTCGATGCCTCGGCAAACATTTATTACATGGAAAAATACGGTATTCTGTTTCGTCCTTCTGGCAGGAAATGGAGTAACTTGGTAATTTATGTCGTATTTACAGAAGTTTGTCAAAAAAAACTTTTAAGTTAACACGGTGATTGCCACAGTAGAAATGGACATATCTAGTCAGACATTCAAAATACTAATTACTAGGTATACAATTAGTTGATTTTCAAATTTAACATTTTAATTTAATATCTTGGTGAGGAGATCAATCTATATTTTTATGTTCCCATTTAAATGGTCCACCCTGTATAGTACGATTAATACCACGGTAAAGAAAAAACAAGCAGTAATATCGAAATAAGTGATTTATGCTGGCGCAGCGAAGGGGTTGAGCTTCGGTACACGGGTATCATCGAAATAACCTAATTTTTCGATTACTTCAGCCGGCGAGGCCACTTCACAGATACTCGAGCCCCTTGGTCTTTCTTCTCGTTAATAAAAAATCGATTGCTTCTTTCACCCTATTCCCTCGTGTCATTCCTGCACACGATGAAGGAAAAAGCCTGTGTATCCCGCAGCTTTTTCCTGTGTTTCGAGATGGCCTCACACCAGGAATTGAGTGCCTCTAAATGCGATCTATTTACAGTAGCAATATCTGAAGAATGTTCTAACACAAAATTACTCGAATCCTGCTGCGACTTAATGCACGAAACAATTTTTATTTCACGATTCTTTTTGCCATGTTGAGATACCTTGATATTAATGACAAAATGTAGTTTTTTGAAAATACAATTACAGTTAAGGATTCTTTTATCTTCTTGTGCCTTGGTAATTGGCGGATGGAACTTTACTTTGGTAGACACAGCGGGGTAAAACATTTTCCATACACGCAATACGAATACCACGTATCCCAACATAAATATCCCCCATTCATAGAGGGTGAAATATCCTTTATCGAGCGTTCACGGGGTCGTAATGGGCGCGTATGAGCGAGGACAAGCCGCGAATAAACCGCAGAAATTTATCGTGGCAAGCAACACGGTGCCTTAATCGTCCGTCGCGCGGTTTGGGATACGAAGAAGTTAATTGACTTAAAGGCCGAATTACTACGGGTTGGTTCGGAGTTAACAGCCGTCAGAGGTTTGCCGGGGAAAATTTATCTCTGGAATACTCACGCACGCGGTGTGCTACAGTGTCCCCGGGAAATATGCTTAACTTCTCCCTCGTTCGTCGAATGCGCCATTAAATTCTGTTGCGAGCAAATGAACGCGAAACGTGTGCCTCCACTGTCATTCATAAACGTCACATGTTTGAGAGCTGGTTTACCTGTTCTGACCCAAACCACACATTGCAGAGAAACTTGTGTCCCTTTGTGTAAGTGGAAATGGCAACATAGATGGTTCAGTGAATTAATAATGACATTCTTTTTAATTAATTATTCGCAGAGGAAAGAGTGGTAACGTTCCCTCCCCATAATTTTCAATTCCTCCCTAAAATTTGATTTATATATAAAATTTCATACTATTCCTTTAACCTCTTTTTTTAGATTGGCGTCTTTGACTTTAGTTGAAACATCGTTGCATCTGTTTTGGGTCACAATTGACCCAGCTACATCGTCTAAGGGTTAAAATAGGCCTCAAGTTATCGCAGAGAATAATCATCTCAAAGAACCGAAGGTAAAACACGTTGAAACACTCTTGCGACACGAGTGAAGTCACGATGACACTTTTAATTCCTACACTCAGCAAATTTTTCTCCCTCCCGTGGAGGGACGGTGAATGTAACCAGTACCGTAGAAACAGCGATCGTAGCCGCGAAATTAAAGTCTCCTTCTGCGAGTTTAATTAGAGCGTGCCGAAATATCGGTGAACGAAAGCCACGGAATGATTGCAATCGATTGAAAAGCGGAACTGTGACGCATGGTGTTCCCAGACAGTTTTTCAAAGCATTTTCTCGCGAAAAATCAACCTCCCAGTGGAAACAGTTTATTCGAACAGGTAGACTTGCTTTTTGATTAGGAATTTTGATTTCGAAATTAAAATTACTAATATCAAGAATTTCTGAGAGTTTATTTGCGTTAATGATCGCTGAGAATGTTTAATCTGACGATTAATTTTTCATTTTGTGGTCATATTTTTCTCTATTTTGGCAATCGTTTGAGTATCTCATTGCGACACGCGGCGTTTCGTCGGCTTATTTCAGGGAATCAATTAAAAGGTCCGCGCCGGCTTACGCGCTGACTCGAACTACTGGCTGCCTCCGCCTGCTGAATATTCAAAGCCGAAGTTCCCGGCTGCGGGTAATTATAACGACATTACCGTTACTTGTCCCTCGGCTGCGATGAGCAACGCAGTTGATATCGGCAAATTAGCGTTGCACGGGCCTGGTTAATAACTTTGGAAATATTACGATGGCCAGCACGGGAATCGTGCACCTTTTGTATAGGTAACTCTCTTAAACGTTCTCAAGAACAATTATTTAAGGACATTTTGAGGAAAAAGTTAAAGCTCAAAAATCCATCCAACTTCCTAATCAGAAACAGATCATTGGACCCAAGAAAAACCATCCGTTTCACGTTTGCTCGTAATCTCTTGTAAACGAACGACCCAAATAACAGGGACGGCGACAAAGAAACTCAGCCACCCTTTCTGCACCGCGGTCACGTACAAACGTAGCCGCAAATTGTTCGAGCAAACAACATTCCCTTCATTCCTGCCCCCGTGTACCTATAGGTATATATGGGGGCAAAAATCAAATTACAATCGAAAGCAGCGGCGCAGTGTCATCTGTTGCTCCCGTGCACCGCCAACAAGTGGTACGAGCCGAAATTTAAGGAGTCGAGAAAACTGTGTTCATTCACCCTCGCGTACTGTCATTATCCTGCAGGTCTGCCTTCCACATACATTTGTACGATGGCTCTCAGGTCTTCCGGCCTTTAATTGTGTTCCGGAAGGAGATCCTCTCGGACTAGATATCCGGTACGATGTAATGATCCGCAAAGAACGAGGGAAAAGGAAGAAGTATCTTACGTTCTATATCCTTGGCACGATCCTGTGTGTTCGTACGGGGTTGGAGTTGCGATCAACTTGATGGAAAATCGAGGGGTTGTTAAGGATAATTCATTTATGGGAGGAATGTTATTTTTCTTAACACTTTTATTCATTGTCGTGAGTAGGATTTCTTGCGGAAATTTGGAAAATTTTGAAAGGTATCGAATACTCGAGAAATTTAATCGATCCATCCAACAATCGTTGCTCGATGCGAATTATCCCACGCAAAATTCAACCGCGTTAATCATAACGTCACAAGCATCCATCCCAACAGACTGACGAAGCACGTCCATGAGCGCTTAATGAATCCCCTTGTGCTCAATGTGTCCGCGACGAAACGCGCGCAAAACGTGTGCGTACACGCGAAGAGAGATGGGACTGTTGGTGGCATCTGTTTGCTACCTCGTATGGGACACTTTATGGTATCACGAAATTGTTGTAATACATTAGATGACCAAAAAGCGGTTATGGAAAGTTAAAATCTAGGTGAGAATCAGCTGGAATTTTAGATAGGATATTTTGAAAAATGGATTACAATTGTCACCAGTATAAATGTATAATCATTTCTAAATTTTTCTGTTAGAGAAGTCTGGTGTCTGTAGGAATTTGATGAAAAATTCAAAAGTGGAGAGCTTAGGGTATGAGGGGTTAGAATCCAGGTCAGAAAATGAATTGAAAATGTGTAGATATTTTATGTACTTTTAGATGGAACATTTTCTGAAAAACAATTTTTAAAATATCCTTCGTTCCATTAATTTCTCAATTTGATAATTATGTTAAATATTTATTTATTTATTTATCATACATAAATGTATAAGAGACGATTCCTTTGATACCTCTATTGATGAATTTGCATACAATAAAATATATTTAATATTTGCATATTTTGAGAACACAATTCTTAAGGAAAATTATCTGTCGTATTGTATCATCTCTGATTGCTGCAATTTGATGCAGCTCCTATTCAAAACTGAAGATACGATCCAATCACATTGGATCATGAACGTCGACGATAATACCAGAAACATTGGAATATGATTGTAAATGGGTGAATTCGGGCTGGTATCGCGTAATAAATACTCGATAAAAATGATTGCGCACGGGCAAGGATTTGTCTAGCACAGCGTTTATTGATCGAGACACAATGACCCATAATAGTGACAAATACTCACAAGACTCTTCCAAGAAACGGGCTCGTGCCCCATTTAAATTTTTATTGCTACATTAACTAGTTATGAGGTGAATTTTAGTCCAGCTATGTACTTGAGAGTGCAGTTAGCTGAATATTTCAATATGCATTACAATATCAATTTCTTTGATTAATTAGGAGTTAAAATATTGATAAGATATAATGTATAATATTGCATTAATATATCAAGACAATCTAACAAGAGATAAACTGAATTCTAAACCCCATAAGCATAAAAGGTTCTCATCACTATTATGTAAAAGATATAACAGTGTGAATGAAAAATCAATTAAAATTTGTAAATCAGGAAAGAGGTATTGAGATGGTATTCAGTGGTTAAACCCAATAGGAGTGAGAAATAATCATAGACGAAGTACTTGAGGAAATATCGGTGAGGGGGTTGCTGAAGATCGGCTGTTCGAAGAATTGGAAGAAAAGGCGAGAATGTCCTAGGAAGGAGATAGGGGATAGGGATGATCAAATGAAAGGAGGGTAGAAAGGAAAGAGAGGGGATGTTTCTGTTAGCGATGGGATTAACCCTTAAATACTATGGAGAGGTCAGATCTGACCCCATTAAAATTAAATCTAATCAGAACTAGGTAATGGTATGTGTTAATTACAGGAATACTTCAACATATATTTAAAAATAAAAATGATAATAAGTAGCCATTAAGTCAATTATGCAAATGCCTCTAATAATTTGATAGGCTGCAATTCAAATACAATGATGTTTTAATTATGGGTTAAAATGATGACAAGCAAAAGTTAAATAAATTTATGTATTTTTATTAAATTTTTCTTTAATGAAACCCAAGAAACTGAAAAATATTTTTCTTGAAATTTGACCCAGCTTGGGGCCATCGCTATCCGGTGTGATAGGAAAGGGCAAAGAATGAAGGAAGGGAAACACGAAGCGCGAGGACGAGGCCGAGAGGTTGGCTGAAGTAGAAATTGCACGCGCAAGCGCCATTTTGCAAACACGGCCAGCCATCTTGCGATGCGTACCACTCGTCGATGGGGGGTAGGGGCAGGGATATAACCGTTCTTGGTATCGAACTGCGCTTCAGTACCTACGGAGACAGAGACAGGGATAGAACGTCCTTCGATACTTCTCCGATCTCTTCGTGTTCCTCATTTCTTCCTCTTCTATTCTTCTATTCATTTCATCGGTCCAATTTCTTTTTTTTTTTTTTTTACGGTCACGCGAGTCGGTGTGCAAAAATAAGTCGCGAGTAAGAAGAATTAGGAGAATTATCTTTTCCTGTCTCTCTAATCCTCTCTGACTCTCTTCTCTTTAATTAAGCGTTAATTGGAAGTTGTCAGTTTGGTCCGTGTGAAATTGAAGGGGTCCACCGTGATCCGGAAGTTTCAAAACCATCCCGTGCTCTCTGATCAAAGTCTTCAGCTTTGAAACTTTCTTTGAACCTTGGAACATCTTCGAAGTGGTGATCTTCAAGTACAGCACGAGAAGTTAGTTCCTTGAAATCCTTTTTTATTTTTTAACAGCCTAATTTTGACAAATTTTTGTGCAATTTCATGGTGCAATTGTGACTGACCGTTACAAAGCGTGCGCTAAAAACTGGGTCATGCGCTTCCCATGAAAAATCGATACGATTCTTGGTCTGACCACTGGTTGACTCGTTCCACTTGAAACTGTCGGCGCCAGTCATTTGTCAGTGGTATACTCAACGAATTCGCTGCCCCGTGATACTGACAGAAATGAAACGTTGCAGAAATCGTCTTTCGCAATAACTTCCACAGTAGTTTTTCAACAAAGTACAACTAAAATTCAACAAAATTCATATTAATTGCATAAGCACTGATATTTCATCATTTTCATATTTTTTTAAAAACTATTATCAATTCTTCATTTGTGATTGAACCCTCAATCAAAGCATACAATTTTTGTAATTTTCAAAATAATACCATTAGTTGATTTAGTGCCATAGACATTGCAATTATGTGCTAAGGAAAATTTGTTGAATGACGAATTTTGAATTATTGATAGGGGTGTTCGAAAATCAGGAATATCATTTCTGGGGTGACAGGATTCAGGTGAGGCGACGTTCTCTACCTGTTGCACCTTGCTTTTATAGGAAATTACCTTACCGACATATTGAACATTGTCGTTTCTGTCTATGGACAGTAACCCAGTGTTGAAACGTGCCATCCTGGGATTACCACATTTATTGGACGCCCTTTTTGCATTTTTGCCCATAGTTATCGTTCACGCCTGCATGATCAAGTTACTAGCTTCGTGCGTGGATATCCCATTTAATAGGATTTATTGCTATTTATTCATATTATTCTTCATTTTAATCAAAGATTGTTGAGAACATTGACAATTTATTATATTTGGATTGGTGTGTGCTTCATAGAGTGAAGTAAATTTGATGAAATATTGATTTTGTATTAAGGTAATAGGCCCAATTACTAGACGTTTTTCTTGCGCCTGATTAGTCAAGAGTGTCTAATTAGTAGCCCTTACCAAACACTACTGGGTCCGTTATTGGGTAGGAAATTGTAATGAAGAAATAGATTTTTATTACAGTCTTCTTCGATTTCCTTTTTCCAATCAATTTCATTTTTATGCTGCCCTGAAAATAACTTTCAGCAGAGGAATCTTTGCGGCATACGTTGAAATTAATAATTTTCTATCTTCTCAGATTCGGTTTTTCCATTAATCTTCTGGAAGTAGGAGTGTCATCACTCCGTTTCACTCGTTTCATCCTGATAAACGCGCGTCGTGTCTAGGAAATTAATTCTGCTTCGTAGAAGGTTACTAAGTGTCTACCTGTTGCACCCTACTATCAGACGAGACGAAGCGGTCTCGATCGTTTTTGGGGAATCGTAGAAGAGAAGGAAAGGCAAACATAGTGATAGAAATAGAAAGAAAGAGTCGGAGAGAAAAGGAGAGACAGTAGGAAGAAGAAAGCACTTGGCGAATGAAAAATTTTACGCGTCTACGCGTTGGAAGAAACCTGCTGGTATGTCGTTGATTTCGCAACTTGTTGCTGGTCACCCGAAGATGTTTCAACTTTCCCATTTCCGGTGTCATCACTTGTGCAGGTATGAGTTTAGTCTTTAAATGAAAAAGATATTTTCATATGCACGGTCAGTGAGGAAAGTTTTCAATAGTTTCTGTTTGAAATATACATGGTTTGTATTTTTTCAAATATTATAATTATCATTATTCTTTTAAATACATATATTAGAGGGTATTGTAGGTGTACTTACTTTAACCATCACTATTGGCATTTCAAATACCTTTTAAATTCTTTTATCTGGATACTTTCTCAATCTATTGAATATTCTCATCAAACATATTTTAATTACAAGCAAAGCCATGGTAAATCCCTTCAGTTCGTTTTACTTCTCATCTTTTATTCGCCTTCCCCTCCTTAAAATTAATTCCTTTTTAATTACAAACACAGTGGCATCTTGTTTGCAGTGGTTCATCGTAAAAGTCGTTTCAATCTCATCGAACCTACTTCTTCCATCGAAGCTCATCTCGTTTGCCAAGAATATTTTGTTCCCTTTTTCTGCTTCCTACAATTCTCGAGATCCTTCACGGATTATCGGTTCCCTTAGCCGATCACTGAGAAAGAAACTTTTGTATGCAACGAGACTACAATTTTAGAAAGAATTCTAAGAAGATTTGTATGAAAATCCAAGTGATTTTCTTTGCAATGTTTATTTATGTTGCATATTAATTTTTAGGAAAATTATACTAATTAAATGATCTCCACTTGCAGCAAGACAAGTTTCAATTTTTGTATTATATTTAATATTATAATAGCTGACAATGAGTTTAATAATTATTAAACATTTTTTAATGGTTTAATGTTTTCTGATTGTTTATATTATTCGTAACTACCTTTTTTCCCGCGTAAAAGGTACAGCCCCACTATTGGTTAGTTTATCTACCTGCTATCAGCCAATCAGTGCCTCTGAAATTCTGCTGTCCAATCACCGGTCCGCGTATCCCTTGACGGAGCACGGAAGTAGCTTCATTAGCGGCGTCCTTTCGAAGTGTGTGGTTGAAGTAGATTTTTATTACATAAATGTGAATAAATAATCAAGAAAATAATTGAAATACATAGTGATAACGAGCTCCGCATCATGGTATCAAAAGTGGTAAGTTGATTATCGACCGATGAATTGATCTTTCGAGAAACTACATTATCAGCAAAAGAGTACCTACGCGGCTAGTTGTGGGGTTATGTTTCGTGAAGCGTCAGTTCGCTATGATTGTTCTGTTGTATTTTAATATATGAATTAGACAGCGTGAAAAGTTATTTAATACGAATCACTTTCTGTATCGCCCATATTCTCAACAATTGGTCCAGTAGGTTTGTTCGTTTACTCCATACAAGTAGGATGTGTCAAAATGACAGCGAAAAAAAGAAAGGAAAAATTCGAAATATCCGTCTCGTTGAGTTATGCGCGGACAGCGCAGAAACTCACCTGTTGCGCGTTAATTCGACGTCGACGTCGACGTCGGAGGGTGAAAAAAAAAAGGAGATCACGCCGCTTCTTTCGTGCAACATTTAAACAATTCTCTTCGACGTGCCATACACGACCTGTTGCGTCGTTAATTTAATGAAAAATTCAGCGGAGTACCAGGCAGTCGCGTCGCCCTGGTATTTCATGACAGACACGCGGAGGACGTGTTCAGGAATGTCTCTCAGGCGGACATTGTTCTCGTCGACGAGAGCCTCTGAGGCATGTTGAAAGACGGACTTATTTCGCGAAATGAAGTTTAGAAGTAGGAAATGGTCGGTGTAGGAGTCTTTTGTTCGTCTAGTGGATTTAATTTAGTTATCATGGATAAAAGAATACAGAATATCTTCTTAAATTTAAAAAAAAATTCAAATTATAATAAAACCTTTCTAACAAAATTATATACATATGATTGCAGATGGCAATTTGACTTCATGAAGCTTTAACATCATTAACATCAAGCAGCATAATTCTGGGACAATGGTCTGCATGGATATTTTGTGAGTGAAAGTTCAATCCATAATTAATTATCATAAGTACGTAATACATAATGTAAGCAAAATTAATTAAAACTATATTTCTAATGTTTAATATAAAAAAATAATTTTTTAACTTTTCTATATTTTAAACTCAAATAAAAACAAAATTTTTTCTTGGAAACAAACAATTTATTTTTTATGTAATACATCAAGAGTGTAAAAATTTCAATTTAATCCTTATTTATGTTCAATTTTTATTAATATAATAGCTATGCATACATCATGTATTACCTCTCGTAGATGCATTTAATACTTTGCAAACAACGATTTATCTTTTATCTAAACAGGAAACTTTATATCCTGAAATATAATGACACATTTTATAGCATCGGTATCAGAAACAGTTTATCGATAAATTCCTTTCGGTATAACGTTCCAACGTAAAATACTCAATAATAAATTTTATAAATTTCTATCATAGTTTAGTATTATTCTTCAGAAAGTTTAAATTTATAGACTTTTTTTATCGTTTCCATAAAATCAGGAATTAGCTTTTATCATTAAATATTTAAAAAATATCAGCTTAATGTAATGTAATTCGAATTTTAAAGTCTAATCGTAAGTAGAGATTCTGAAATGTCGAAATTTCTAAGAGATCTGGCCCATCTCAGAAAAAGATCAATAGCAACAGGAGATCAATAGAGTAGATTTCGTTTCATTCGAATCAGTCAAAATCAAACGATATCAATCGTCAATAAAAGAATGCTCAATATCAACGCTTCCAAAAACTTATAAATCAAACATGATATCTTAAAATCAATTTTTGTCGAATATTTCGCCATTCGTTTCGAGCGATCAAATTTTTCCTTTGCATCTCTATCTTTCTCTCATGGAAGAGAGAACAAAACTGTATCAACCCTGTTAGGAAAGGTTCGAACCAATTTGAAGCCGGGTCGTTTTTATCACGGGGACAAGTCGGTAGGCAGTGCAACCAACCACCCTAGGAATTTAATTTAACGAGCAATTTTTCCATCGACCTCAGCATCGAGCAGAATAAAGTTTCGGGAAGAAAAGGCTTGTCAGATGCATCCCTGTTGCTATTGATCCTAGTAGCAAATTTCAAGGATGCGAGGAGGGTGAGAAAATCTTAAAATAATGAATTATTTTGGCCAGTATCTTTATTTTATTAGATCTTAATACTGAACAATTTTTGCTTTAGTAAAGTAAATTATTTAATCATACATATCCAGTGTGATTATTTTCTGTTTTGCTCGATTCTGTATATCATCGTCGAGTAAATTAGAAACTCCGATGTATCCAGAAATGCTTTTCTATCGGATATTGGAAGTGAAGGGACGATAAAGCAGTATTTACGATGTTCACGATACTCATCTTCATTTTGACTACATCGTATACTAGAAAACGATTAAGGATGCGCGTTAGGTGGTCCCTTAACGGTGGCTATCGTGAAATTCATTAGGCGATTGTCTAATTAAGTTAATCGACTCGAGCTCGTCTTGGCATCGTAAAAGTTTGTGCGCGCCTCGACGCCGCCGGTCGTCGCGTTTTCAGCGTCAAAATTGTTACTTTACCTCGGGCTAATAGCGATAGAACTTAAGTCCGAGATTATTTGAGGAAGAGTAAAAAGGGACTAGAGTGTTGTAGGTGTATATCATTTAATCTTCGAACGACGGACCATGGACCGTGGTAACTATCATTATTTTTATTTATATTCAACACTATACTATCGACAAATACACAAATGTTCGATCCAACCATTCCGTCATCAATTACGCCAAATGATCCGTTTCGAATGCGGCCATAAATCCGCATGCTATTAGGTAGCCACGGAATTCGAATTTAAATGGTCGTTCCCAATTATATGTTGCGTTTATTCGGATACTTTTAATTAGAAATGGCGGAAAATCGAAAATCAATCGATGCTTCGAGCAAACATTGCACTGTGTTAAATAGGAGGTATATTTGTTTCTTGCTTGAAGCCTGATTGAAGTCGCTTCGACAATAACTTACTTAAATCTACGAATGGTATCTTTTAATTCTTCGAATAGAGTTAGAGCTTAATTTCACCGTCAAAGCATTTACGTAACTTTTTTTCTTATTTTTCCTTCGTTGTTCTATCGTTTCGTTCGAAGCTGGCAATCGGCTTACACGAAGCGTGCAGATGCGCGATATTTTGTTGCGAGAATAATCCTGGAACGTCAGTTTCCATTTGCACGCGTGGAATTAACACTAGAAAAACGCATCGATAGACGAGCGGATCAGCTCGTGCTTCTGATAAATTTGTCGCGGTTCTTTAGCCACGATTCTTTTCGCGACAAATAGTGAAATGCGAGCGTACGCGGATAAAAGGCTTTCAGTCGAGGCTTCTTTTTCATCGCGCTCAGATTTTCGTAAGTGACGAAGCATCGAACGAGGAGAAATATTTTTCGTCGAGAAAAGCCAAACCTTGTTTATCTCGTTACCATACTCGTAAGAAATTTTAGGCATAGACTTCGTAAGAGAAAAAAATGTAAATAATAGAATATTCTGTGATACCCAAGTGTGTTATAAATGTCTGTAGAAACCGTCTCGGTAAACCTTGCTATACCTCAACATATTATTATTTGTCGAGGACCTTCCTTCGGGGCTTTGTATACAAGAAGACTCTTACCAAAACAAATCGAGCCGCTATAGTTCAGTGTCTCTGTGACTCGCGTCGCGAATACATCTTGTGCGAATAAACGTGTTGTGATTTTGGTTTATCAGTGCTCACCGTAGCTACGTAACAAGCGAATTGCTGTTAAATGGTGAGTGTAACATTTCTTTTAACATTTACAATCTACCATGCAGCTATTTAAATTAATATAAAGAGGTTTAGATTACTGATATTATATATTAAGTTGTAATTTCTTCCTAAATATAACGAAGAATATAAAATTATAAATACCACAGCGTTAATGAAAATTCAGTACTTTATTGCAAATTGATTCTGTTAATTTATCATCGCGACCTGTTAAAGCAACAATAATGGTATTAGTTGATGTATTATTTCCTAGTATCTAATAGATAAAGCTGCTCAAATGTCAATTTTCATTAGAATGGGTTAGAATTAGCCTTATTTCACGGAACTACGTATCCAACAATTTCTATTCGCCTGTGGCTACGCTTGTGCTTTTTCACGTGGGAATACCTAGGGTTTATTTATATGTTTCGAATGGAAATTGCTGTACATAATAGCTAGCCATAGATTATATCGAGTGTAACGGATGTCGTTCGATAAATCATTATTGCGAGGGCCAATTATGATAATTACAACGGTGGAACGTCGATAACGTTATTTCGATGACCAGTCATGTATTAATGTCCGTGAACGTTGCCTCGTTCGTGTTAATTTCTACCAAATTATTTGCATCAATTGTTGCAACCGATATTCTCGTTTTTAAAACAAAGATTCTAGAATTCCCGTTAACAATTTGAGCCACAATAGTATTTGTTTAATAACAGATATTTATTATTAGTAGAAAATAAAGTTTGATTATTGTGAGGTTTATTAATAGAAAATTGGAAGACTAATTAAATTATGATAAATTTTAATGACCTAATGTTGCATTAATGGTAGAAAGTTTTAGCAATTGTTACTTCCAATTTTTGTATGACCGAACAGATGTGCTTTAAGCGTCGAGAATAAAATAAAAACCGTGTCAAACCTATACAGAAACAGTAAGAAAAATTCCAATTCGGCTTTAATCATGCTGAAAATAAAGGAAAAGAGAAAGCAGCGACCGACCTGAATACATGAACGATTCAGTGAAACATTCAACCGGGGTAAACAGTGAAATATAACGTCAGATAAGCGCGCAAAATAATGTCACGCTGATGCGACATCAAGCTCTGGTTCAGGGGATGAGGTAGATTGTAAGAGGGAGAAACTTTCTCGATGTTGCGCACACCTGGCAGCAAATATGCGGGTGAGCTAAAAAAAAAAAAAAAAAATATGAAAGAATACAAAAACAAAATATGACGATGATAGCGGTAGCGAGACACAAAAGGCAGAATAGACGGTGAAAAGTTTTTCTCGGGCGATAGGAAAGGAACGTTGGTATGTTGGTGGTAGAAAAGCGCAGGAATTCAGGTCAATGGAAAGCAGTAAAGGGGAAAGTGGGACGTGTTTGCTCCCCTTTGAAGTTTCTGCGAGTTTTCTGATCTTCCCTATTTTTCCCCTTCTGTCCACTTTCTTTAATATAATTGACTAGGAAAGGATGCATGGTTCGAAAATTCTTCACATCTACCTTCCTTCCAATCAATATCGTACTTATTATTTATCTCAAGTGAATTGAAAAATTCTCAGTCGAGTATAAATCCGGTTCGTTCCGCTTGCCAAGAACCTCTCCAATTTGTCCGGCATTAAAATCGAGAAATTTGCATTATAACGAAAACTGATCCATGAAAAGTTCGCCGTTCCATCGAAGGCTTATCAATGGTAGACCAGGTTCGCGGGAATAATCGAAAGCAACACGAGCCAGAGGGTTTCGATCGTAGTTGAATGCGAATCGGTCTTCATTCGATTCCTCGGTCCACCGATCGTTATTCCTGAAAAGCCTCAAGCGTAGGTGGTGGAGGAGGAGGATTTTCGAAAAGCAAAAGTGAATCGCGGTTCACCGATTCCGCACAATTCTAATCGACGTGTAGCATCGATAAATTCGTCCGCGTCACCGACTCTTCGTGGTCGAGCAACGATAAACCCCCTCTGGTCCGGTGAAAACCCCATTGAAAATGGCTCTGCAGAGAATCGTCGCGCGCGCGTTCGCGTTATTATCGGAGTTATGCGATGGATACACGCTCGCTGACGATTTTCATTTCCTCCTTTTTATTGGCCCGTTAAAAGTTACGTTTTGTGCCGGCATTTACGCCTGATTACGGTTCGACTCCATCTACCGAAACTCTACCCGTAACAACCGCCACCTCCCAACCCCTCGGTATTGCTCGATTTCAAATCCGATCGAATGGATGTCATTTAGACGGTTTATGCGGGAGGCGTGAATGATTCCTTTAGTGGGTTATGAGGGAAGCAGATTTTCGTATTGTTTGTTGTTTTATACGATAAAAGATTTTTAAATATTTTATGTATGAAAACTTGAAGTATATTGCAAATATCATAGGGGTGTAAATTCAAATTATTGAACATCGAAATCGATGAACGATCGGGTGTTCTACTATTTGACAGAAGGGCGCCGATCGATCTTTCGGCGTCGTCGCTTTGCAAGAGAAGAACATCCATAAACGGGGAGAATTGGAAAATAGCGATGAATGTCGAATAGAATGCTTCCAGCTTCAAATATTCAGGTTCGGTTATGATTTACAGTTGTTTGCCTGTTGATTTTTATTTTTCTTCTTCTTTCTTTCCGCCAAACATTTTCTCTGCATTGATATTAAAAACAGACGAGCGTAAGATTGCTACTGGATACCAGTGGTGAGTTGGAAATATTTGAAACTGGTTATTTCTTTTTACATATTTAAGAAAATAATATTCTTATGAATTCTTATTAGAATTGAATGCATTAGTACAGCTTACCCAACTTAAATATACTTTTTTTTATCGCCACTGTCCTTTTCTATTTACTCATGCAAAATGGAAGGGGTGAGTCCGTTGCCGGACTTGTATCCCAAGGATGAAGAAACTTTATCGGGTCATGAAGTGTGACTGGTAAATGAAACGAATAGGAAAGACGACGGTTTGGCTCGCAGATAGCTGGCAGCCAGCAAATACACGAGATAAGAAAAAAAGTTGGAAGTGAAATATAAGTTTGACGGAGAGAGATAGGGTGAAAGGAGGCGGCTGGTATTACCAGGAATTCTAGAACATGGCCAGAGAGAAGTTCGAGGGAGGAAAACACGGGGCCATGCAGACGGATAGTACATTTTTTATTCGGGGCTCAAGCTGCGCCGAGAAGAACTGATGGACCGTGGATTCGAACGATAGTTGATTGTAGCCTGAGAATCAGGATGAGAATAAATCGTGGATTCGAAGGAGATTCTTTCTCCCACTGTGGCTACATAGATGTTTTTTCTTTTTTATGTAATTCAGCTAAGAATTCGGTTCGCAATGCATTTTCTTTTTGTGATCGTATGACCAGAGGGGGAGTAGGATGAATTATATGGAAACAAAACCAGATCGGAAATAAAAATTTTCATATTAATTACATTCGTGAAACAGATTGTTTTAATGAAAATTAATTTTCCATTTGACAAACACGAAATTCCAGTTCGTAAAGCTAGAGAGTAATTATCCGACAGATCATTAAATGTACAAACTTTTAATTACGAGGACTAGGTACTTTGGAAATCAAATTGAGCGCCCTACAAACGTTTTTAAACATAATTATGACTCCGTGAATTAATTGGACTAATTATCCTACAATCCTCTTTATTACAAGCTTTTAGCAACTAAAATAAAATCAGTTTTGAGATTCTCGTAAACTGATTTTAATATTATTTTTTTTTAAAATTAAACTGAATCTTTTGCCCAAATAAAATCCTAATCGAACGACGATCGTTCAAATACAAAGCCTTCCAGAAGGAACAATTAAAAAACCGCAGAATTGCCTTTGAAAATCGCTCGCCACTTACATCTCCGTCAAAAGGCATTCTCCGAACGCACTCAGGCAGGCATTGAAGTGGCAACCTCGAAGACGGAGCACGCATCGAGCAAACAGTACTTCCCCTAAAAAAAAAAAGCAAGCAAGCACCGTAAACAAACGATTGAAAAGAATAAAAATGTCCCCTTTCTCATCGATGTTTAAAAGAACCCTTTTTCGAACACGTTCATTGTTCCACCCCCTTATTGAACGTCGAACCAGGAGACCGGATTTCGTCGCACACTTCAGACGGGTTTTGAACGCGTGAAACTGCTAAAAAAGCGGCCAGCAATTAGCTTCGACGTTGGCGGAGATTAAACGGAGGAATTTCACGGTGACGCGCCCTGTGAAGAGAAAAAGGGTGCCAGAAGGGTTGGACGCAACTCTGTCAGACGAGTGAAGTTCTGGACCGCACTGGCACAGACACGAGACCACTCGAGAGGCACGAGTGCGGCACGATGTCTCAAATTAAAGAGAAAATCCCATCCAGGTAGCTTCCTCGAGACGCTCCTCCGCGTCGCGACGCCGCCAAAGGTCACAGTCGCCTCGGGAGCACGTTGGCCGTGATTCAGACGAGGATCAATGGATGAGCAGACTTCGAGTCTGCCAACTTGCACCGTGAGGGTGATTGTTACACTATGGGGGTTGAAACGAGGGCTTGGAATCGTTGCAAGCTTTGTTTTTCTCCGGTGACACACCCCGGGCGGTGTTTCTGAGGGTTGCGAGGAATTTGGGATAAGGGAAGGTTCCGGGGGTTATTGAGGTGTTTCTTTGTCATCAGATTTTTTTAGTTACAATTATAATATAGGGTATTATGAGATATTATAAATATTCAAGTTAAAGACATTTATAATTTCATTATAGAAAATATTAGAATATTAGAAATGTGAAATTCATTTCACTTAATGCTTTAGTACGAAAACTGTTAATATCTCTTAACACAAAAAGGGTGTTTCGTTTTGAAGAGGTCAAATAAAATCCAATTTAATCACGTGTGAATAGAAGAACCTAAGACCGATCCGTTAACACCAGTAAAGAAAAGCTGTGTTCGTACGATTTCTTTTTTTTCCACTTGTACGAAGAAAAGTTTCGTGGCAAGCGAGATTTGAGGGGAAAACAGGCTTGCACAAGTATCCAAGGCTGATTACTCGCAACATCGTAGACGAGACTACTTCAAAGAGCAGCTGAAGCTGCGTCCCGAATTAAAGAGGAACGAGCTTGGCCACGGGGACACCACAAGCCGCTACAGAACCTCGTTCAACCACGTTTCCCGCCTTCAAATCTAAGTTACAGACTTCGGCCTGGATAGAAGTTTTAAGCGGCCTGCGCCACGTTTCAGCCCTCAGCTACAAAGAGTATTAGAACGGACGGCTGAGAATTATAGTTGTCGAAACCGCAGTGAGAGCCTCTTTTGTTAAGGTCCAAGGTACTTTCAAATATGAGTGGTTGAGTAAGGAAATAGAAAAGTACAGCTTTCAGCTATTGAATTAAGGTGATATTTAAAAATGTTGCGGTTTTAATTAAGATTTTTTCTAGGGTGGGTTAGGTTTTTTTACGTGTTTAATTTTGCAAGATTTTAAGTATCAGGTATTATTAGGAAATTGGATATTTGAAAATTTTAGAATTTGAGAATATAACAATTTGGGTATTCAAAAATTCTACAACTCTTCTAATGCAATTACAAATATGTATTTATTATATTTATTTGAAATATAACAGAATATTGTAAGCAGTGAAATAATATTGCTCACACAAGTATAGTCGTTGAAACTGTTGGACTGGCAGCCGCTTGTCTGACGCAACCATAGTTTTCTCTACTTGTACATATAATTCTCAAGTTGTTCACGAAATTCCCTCTCCTCGATACGAACGGTGGTTCGTGCTAAATTGGAATATTTTTCCCAAAGTCAGGCTGAATCAGCCCTGCTGGCATTTCCATTCAAATTCTTCGTCGCATTTCGAAGTGGCCGCATTAGCGGAGTCGTGAACGGGTTAATTCGTCGCGGGAACTTGGCGAATGAAATGTAAATTTCGCCTGGGAAGAAAAAAAGGAGACTCTCACAAAGAGTTGTCTTAATTATTTATTTATACGATCGAGGAAATGGGGACGCGAGGAAATGTTCCATTAAGGGTAGACACGCCTAGAAGTCGACGTTATTCGACAGGACCGAGCGATCTCTTCGAGTAAGGCTTGAACTCAATTCACTCGGAATTCAAATTACGCTCTGCACCCTTCCAGTCTGGCTTCCTTCTCTTCCGTCACGTTCTTCTTCCTTCCCTTTATTTTCCTCGGCTTTCGTTCCTCTCTGTGCGTCTACGTTGGAATGCGTCTTCTTGGAAAAAAGGTGAACAGATGGTTGTTCAAGGAGTGGTTTTGATCCAGAAATTAAAAAAAAAAAAAAAATATACACAATTAAATACACCTAAAATTTATCGGAGCAAGAATGTTCGTTTGAGTATCTTTTTAATTCACCGCTCAAAGAAACAATATAATTTTTGTTTCAATAGGGGGTTTTAAATCGTTGCGCAGCGAAGCATGAAGGTTCGATTGGACGTGATCCTGCGCGAACCTTGGTCGTTTGTATTTTTCGTACAAACACCAGTCACGATTTCGTGTTCATCCTTCCAATAACTTCAGCCGTTGCTCTTTTCAATGAAGGTTGCTGTATAGCACGTAGCCAGTCAAGCGAAAGCTATTGGGCCAAGCGGTGAAGTTGAAGGAATCAATGTCTGTTTGGACAATGGTAAATGCACATTCTTTCCAAGCTGCGGGAACAATAGATATCTTTGGGATATGCAGATACATACCTTTGGAACACCTTTCTCTGACGGTTATTGTTCAAACGTTCATTGTTTTTATAAAAAGTATGATTGAGACTTCAATACCCAAAGTTAATTGGGTTATAAATTTTTAGTTCAATTTGTAAAATGTTAACAAACCATTGCGAGAATTATTAAAATTCTGCAATCAAAGTTCTTGGAATTTCCTTATCGAAACTGCACGAGGCATTTATTATGGTCGTGATAAAGTTTTAATAGACAAGGATAATTTATGGCATATCGGATGGCGAAAGAAGATCGGAAAGGGAGCTTGTTCATCGAGAAATTCGGGCGTCGATAATTCACAAGCGTAGTTCGTTTACGAGAAGTCGACCATTAACCGCGAGAGTGCTTTTAATGTAAAGTGGGTAAAGTCGTAAAGCTCAAGGGTCTCCCCATACGTAGATCCTAGCCCTGTACTTCTTTTACGATCCTCTGACCACCATGGACCGACCCTGTCTAGAACGAGTGTACTAGAAAATCGCCTCTAACCACTTTAATGTATGTTTTCGCGAACCTTTGCTCCTTTTCGCGCCCTTTTACCATGTTTCTTTCACTGTTCCATCGTTTAACTTAGAAACGGTAGACTGAGATTTATTTCAATTGAGAGACTTCCTTCTTTTTCAAATTTAATTTTTGAGTAGAGGGAAGTTATGCTTTCAAAATGATATATGTTATTTAAAATTACATGAAATCTCAGTCTAATAAACCTTGAAAATATCAATTAAGTGGTATCATTATGCAAGTTATAATATGTTGCTTTTTGCGAGACCACAAGTTGGTGTAATCATTAACAGGGATGAAGAGAAATACTGTAACTAAGCAAGGGTAAGGTAAACTGAATGCACGATCCCGAAATTCCTTGCTGATTATAACTCTTCCCTGTCGGCGTCTTGGTTTCCGGCTTCTCTCAATTTCCCTCGGATTGAACTACTTATCGACGCTTCCCTGCTAACTATATTGCCACCGAAATTTCGTAGAAATTCAGTCATTCTATCATAAATTGAACCGTCCTTTAACTAAATATGTAGGTTCAAATCATTCATTTAGAATCCTGAATAAACCTATCGTGTTCGTTACTATACTAACATAGCTTTTTCACTGATAAAATTATTTCATTTCATTATCGTTCGAAATTGTTTTATCGTTCTTCTTATTTCTCTTACAATTAGTTCGTCGAATTTCGAGTACATATTCTGTTGCAATTACTGGAATAATCCAGACACGAAGGAACGCACTGGTTAATCAATAAATTCTTCACTGATATCAGTGCTATTCTATAGCGAATTATCAGGGTATACGTAGATCTCGAAAAGAATATTATGCGATCGTCTACCAGAACGCAGGGTTTCGAACATATTCAAATGAAGTGCACGGAGTATTCAAATTAATTCTCTTGCATGATATTCGTCTTCGATATCTTCGTGTAACAGGTTCTCGATTATTCAGAACGTTCATTCTTTTCTTTGATCGTTATCTATTCATGAGGCAATTTGTAGAGAAATTAATACTGTTAATTATTATGTTCTGATAAATTCGAGGAGTACATAAATTTTTATTTAATGAAAAGATATGAAGTTAGGGTGAAGTTTTATAACAATTTTATTTTTGGCAATTGGTTCTGAAACAGGTATTTGATATTTTTGGCCGCCATTCAAAATTTGCGAAAAAATCAAGTGTATGAAATGTTTACAAGACGGTATTGGATGTGTGTTTACGTGGACTTGGAGCAAATATTGAAGGTAGTTTGCAAGTTATATAAATTCTGCGAGGAGCCCGCGATATTCTAAATATTTATCGAAACTGTTCGATCGTAGAAAACAAGTTCAGTATATTCTGTAAAACGTTGAATATTATTCCAGCTTTCAAGCTTTAATGTAATTAATTCCATTCAAGTTAATTTTCTTTAGAATCTTCAGTGTTTAATATCTTAAATCCTCTTCAAACTTTTTAATATTATTTTTAAGAATCCTTTTAAAACTTCAGTAATTATCTCTGATTTATAGTGATATAATTATGATACGAGTTCAAATCATTGAAGATTCTATTTAAAAAAAAATATTAAACAAAACTGACAGTCTAATAGCTTATCAAATATTTTCTAATTATCATTAGAAGAATAATTTAATTACTCTTCAAGCAAAAGAGTATATAGTTTCAGAACATCATCATCTGAATATTTAAGTTTGAAATCGCTTTATGGTTTCGTTCAGTGGAAAACAAGGAAGTTACTTAAAGTGTTAGTTCACAGTGATTTACCTTGTAGGACAGAACTTACACTTCGTACGAACGCTGATACAATGCTTGCCAGCCTTTGTACTTAATGTGTACACACGTATACATACATAGGTGTAGTTGCACATAACGCAACTACGTACCTGTATATAGACGCATGAATATGCAACGGCGAAATGCGTGTAATGTTCAGCCATCGTACATAATATACGTGTTATAGTTGACGTGCATATAGACCTTACGACAGTCACAATACAGACACACAAACCTCTCTGCAAAGCTTTCAGAAGTTTCCAGCAACGTCGATCTCGTGTGTACGACCGAAATTATGGACAAAAACCATTATTTTATCGTCCATAAACTTCTGTAATAAGCTTTGTCAAGGAACTATAAACTTTCAGTAAACATTTCCAGACATAGGATATGATAGATAAAATTTTTGAAAGAGACAGTTTGTGGCTTAAAAATTTGTACTGAAGGAAGATTTTTTTTTACGGTTTATGTAAAAATAATTGCAATTTTTAATTTATGTTTCAGATGGACCAGAATGGTGGAGTTTGGTGATAGGGTGAGTTCAATTGACTATGACATTTGTAAAATATTTCATTAGCAAATTAGCCATTTTATTGTACTATATTGCTACTACTTCCTACTATGCTCTTTTGAACTGAATTTTCACAAAGAAAGATACTTATATATCCATCTTTAAACATTCCCTACCTTCATACGATACTGCGTTGTTCTCACATACAAGGGATGGTAGTTGTTTGGGCGCGTATATTGCAGCGTAGCCCAGAATAGACCCTTTACCAATTGGTTTGCATGCAAATGCACAGGATCGTAAGACGATAGAGCGATAATTAGTCGTTTGAATGTACGCAAACGTGATCTGTGACTGTAACAGGTGATTCGCAATTGCTGTAGTTGTAAATTTGGTATTGAAACTGTCTTTTGAAAATTATTAATCCATATAATGATAATAATTCATATTTTAAAATTCTCAAATTTTATTAATAATTAATGAAACCAATCAATACCAAATTACTAAATAAAATATTATAAATTACAGTGGTTTAAATAACAATAGGTAGCTTCTGAAATACATTCTATATTATAAAATATAAAATACGATATATTTTCGATTTTGCATATATCTATTTTATCAAATGCATAATAATTTTCAAAAGAATTTCTGATGCTCGTTACTCAAGTGCAAATGAATTATTTGAAATATTCTTGAACTAGTGTTATATCGTACAAAATTAATAACTTCATGATTCATGGGAACGATCAGAATGGCTCGAGCAGTTTGTCAAATTTACTTAACGACAAGTGCAGTGCATTTATTTGCATGTCAGTGATGCATATTGATACATTGCAAGTTAAGGATCGATCAGTCCATATGCAGGTGCATACAGCTGCATAACAGCCAAGAGATAATTAATGGTCCCGATGTATGTGTGTATATTTGCACGTGCATGTGCCACGTGATCAAGAATTTCGTTTACTTTGAAGCTGTTAAAGTCGTTACAATGAATTATTACGTTGTTATGATATGTTTCCTGCGTTTAGTAATTGCGTTGCGTTATTAAGGTTTCCATTTTTATAATAATATAATTAACACTTGCATGCCATAAAGTTCACTGGTGAATAACACCCATTGATGTAATTAACATTCCTTCTTGGAGTAGATGAGGACAATAGGGTTATAGAATAATAGAAAATTAGAATTTCAGAATTCTTGAAATTTAGAATGTTTTGGAATTTTCGAATTACCATAAATATAGCAAAAATTATTGGCTTCTGCTTCCTTCAGTTCAAAATTATTATTCGTTGAATTTTAATGCAAATAATTTTGTAAGCTAAAAATATAAATGTTCAGTATTTTATGAGAAATCCAAGAATTATTTTGTACAACGATTTCAATGCCCAGATGGTGCTTACAGGCTTGGAAATTTTTGATTTCATACAGTCACGCGTGATTTCACGTGTTCATCATCAAATATAGATTTTAGATATGGGATGGGTGCACGTATTTGCATGCATCAAAGTGGAATAATCTATGTAGGTGCATCACGGACTAAGGACCAACTATGTAGGTACAGGTGCACGGGAGTGTAATGCGATCAGGCATAATTAATCGTACGTACAAATCTGCGTGTGCATGCACGTCAATGATGTCGTTGAAATTTGGATATTAATTAAATCATGTAACTGATCCATGAATTATGTGAACTATATCGCATGACTTAAAAATTTCCCTCTATTCATTCAACAATTAGATTAGGCACTTGGAATCAAAAGGTCACAAGTTCCATTTTTTGACATTTTTCAATTAAAAACAAAAATTTACATTCCCAGTGCGTCTGATGTAAGTTAATTCTTTTGAGACACCTTGTACATTTATAGTAGGTTGTCACAAGGTTATTAATCGTCCAGGTTCATATGTATATGTATCGGGACGCACGTGCGTGTAACACGTGATGCCGTTACGCAGAATAATTGTTGTCATCCCCGTCGTCGCGTGACACGTTATTTTCCTCTGGACTCGTTCATAATTAACAATGGATTTGCGTTGGTTCGATAATAATCCCAAAGCTGGCTTCCACCCCGTGACGAGGTCGACGTGAAACGTGAGCTCGCTACGACTGGAAAACAATGTCAAATCTAGTTTGTATGCAAATGAATAATACCGGAAAGAATAGATGAATGTTCGTTAACTTCCTTTTTTATTAAGAAAATTATTAATCGCCTTCTAGATTCTTTTTGATTGAAAAATTAATAGAAATGAAAATTTTATGCAGGGTAACAGCTGTTAGGGTTATTGGCCCTTTAAAGTTAAAAATCTATATTTTGAAACAAGTAACATGGATCATTTCAATTGATTGAATAAAATTTCTGTTAAAAGTACATTTCTTTTTGTCACATATCGTGGCAAAAACATATTAATAACGTTGTTATTAATTGCGATGCAATTATTATGGCGATAGCGGTTCAGTCTGGCTACCATGTCGTAATTTTCGACAAAATTAGAGTAAATTGTTTAAATGAGGAGAGCGGTGGGTTGCGCTTTTATTCGCGTAATGTAATGAAATCCTTCGCGGTCTACTGATATAAAGTCTACCTCGTAATTTCACGAAAAACAGAATATTTTCATGCCTCACGGACTTAGGGGCGTGCGTTTTCATCAAAGGGGTATAAATTTTACGGAATTTTCGCGGATTATGCGCACCCGTTCATTGCGTTTCTATTAATCTTTTGAATAATAGCCGTACAACATCATGGAAATATTAATTTATGAAAATTCTTCCTTTTTTTTTTATTTATATTTATCTGATCGCTAATCGTAATATATATCATTGAAAAGATGCAAAGATTGTTGGTTTAATTTTATGAATTATTACATGGGATGGTGTTTAATGCCAATATTTATTTATTACATGTCTCGGTAATGGAGGAAAATAAATATTTATTTAGGAAATTAATAGTTTGACAATAATATTTATAGGTTGAGCTAATCCACGTACGATTAGAATTTACATTTTTTTACTGCTCATTTTTTGTTAAACATTCTCTTGTTAATGAAAGCATTAATCAAACTCATTTGGTGCCAAGAATTACGTTTGGAAATAAGATCAGAGTGAAACAGATAAACGCAACATAAATTCCGTTTAAAAAGGAGGACAGCGTTCGCGAAAGGGGTGCCTTCGAATAAAATTCACATCGTAATTTCGCGAAAGCGGGACGATGCTTTCATAAAGCACGAACGGGGAAGCTAGAGTTCCCCTTTCCTCTTGTTCTTCCGTTTTTACTTTCTTTTTTTTTTCGAGCGGAAATATAAATTTCGCGTAATTTCCGCGGATTAGTGCCGCGTATCCGGTGCAAACTCGCATCTAGTATAAGTTACGAGGAACGTGCCTCGCTCTACCGGGCAATTAACATGATGTATCGCGTAAATGTAATAACTGGCACGCAGCAGCCGTCCGTTTTAAGTGTTACGTTCGGGTACCGGTAGAAATACGGGTCGAAATATCGAGACACCTGAAAATTTTCTCACTTCATTGTTTTTTCTCAATCTCTGTTTGTTTGGATGCAAGGGGTACTTTAGTTGATTTGTTAATTTAAAAGTTGGAAAATTTGGAAGTTTATTTCTAAATAGAGAAATTTAATAATCTAATAAAAAATCTAATGGAAAAATTACGTTCAAGCTACACTTTTCCTAACATTTTTAAAGTAAAACAAGAAAAGAAAAAACATTCTTCAAAAATCAGGGAAACTTCGAGTACCGCAACAGGCGAAATTGAAGGGGTTGGTCTGCGAAGTGTGGGTGTAAGTGCGGGGTGAAGTAGAAGGGAAAAGGGTGGTAGGGGTCAGAACAAACTTTGCTGAAAAATGCTAGAGATTGTTCTGGTGTCCAAGCCGCAAACATTCCGCTTCCTTCTTTCTTTTTCCGCTACGCGGGTGCATCAACGTTCCCCGTGGCGTCGATGTACCGTGAAAAATTCCGGCTCCTTCGAGAAAAGTAGCCGGTTCTGGAGAATTTTGCAAGCGGTCGCATTGCCGAAGATTTTCTTCCGAAGTTATAGCGAGTGGGGGTTAGGTAGAAAGGGTTGGATGTGAAATACCGCGAGCCAAGGGGTGTTAAGCCAAACGCGTCGAACAATTTTCCGCTGAAACAGTAGTTCGAGCCTGCTGAGCGATGTAGTTTCGTTCGCGATTTATTTCCGGTACGGTGTTTCGCGACACCACGCTCCCTGTGTGTCGGTGAATAATTACCCGGACTGTTTTAGCGGACGCGCGTTCTTTTTTACCCTTATTGAATGCTTGGTTGGAGCGAATGGTGCTGTTCTGGAGGAAATCAAGTTTGATGTAGAAAGAGTGTGGTACTGTGGAACGATGATGAATTAAAAAATTCTAAATTGCCTCTAATAATTAATTATTATTCTGAAATCAACTCTCTCCTTTCTCTGGAAAAAAATACAAAAGAAATACAATCATTGACAAGTACCTAGTGAATATTCTGGTGACTGGACGAGGTTATCCCGACGAATTGGGAATAAAAATTCAAAGATGGCCGGAACACGTATCCAGGATAAATCCAGCATTCATACTCGCGGCGATATCAACGTAGAACGCGTTGAGAATTTCGTTATAGCAATCCAACGCGTTGCTCCTGGAAGGATGAAAACTGTGCAGGAGAGAAAGAATCCGACTGGCTGGTAGATTTATTTTCTTTTTTATTTCTCCTCGAGACGTGCATTTCCGACGTGGAGGGAGAAAGAGGAGAAAGCAAGATTAATGAATATTCAGGAGCAGAGAAGTGCAGTCAGCCTGCAGGCTGGGTTCGACGAAAAAAATAGAACGTTCAGAGACCCAGAGGAAAAGTGAGAAAGAATCCTGGCAAGAAGGAAAGGAAGAGAAACGCGTGTCCTGAGAGGCGCCAGCGAAAATATTCTGACGTTAATGCAATTAATTTACCGGGAACTTTACGTTTTAATATTCATCCCCTGACACAACCTCTCGCCAATGTTAGACCGTGCACTTTTCCAGCTGAGTTTCTTTCATTCGTTTCCACCTCTGGAGTTGTTGATTCCTTGTTCTTTCGTCTCGATTCATTTTTCGGGGTAAGGTAGTGATGGGAAAATTGGGTCATTTAATATTTCAAAGTAGCAAGTAATGAGAAAAAATTAAAAATTTAGAAACATTAGAAAATTGAAAAAATTTAGATAATAGAATCTTTCAGAAAATCTAATTTATCCAAAGTTAATTAGTTCTTTGATTTACAAAAGGAAATAAGTTTCTTTAAGCTCCATGCCAAATTGAAACCAAGAATTTAATTAATCTTGTGAAATTTCATTAAGACAAATTGTTCTAAATTATCCGAATTTTAGCGCAAGTAGGTCTGGTTGCTACGAGTAAAATAGATTAATTAATTAAATCGTTCAAGAAACTTGGTCCTGTGAAATTGATTCCTTGGTTTCCAAAAGACCACGTGTTCCTTTCACGGTCCATATTTGTTTAATTAATCGGCTAATGATGGTAAGGGGTGTGCTGTATTGGACGTTGCAGATAGATTACTCAGAAGCCCGTGTAGAGTTGCTAATTAAACTCTGTACGAACTGGTTGGAACTTTGACTTCATCCGAGTACTGGTTTTAACGACAAGCTTTACCACGTTGAATTTCTCCTGAAGAATCTATTTGCCACCTTATTCCCTTTTCGGTTTCCCTTTCGGTTTTCCTTTGGTATCCTTTCTTAAATAGAAATTCTGCATGCGTGTAGTAATTCAAGATACAACACTTCACAATACATTAAATCGTGACTTAATACTTAAAAATTTCCATCGTCACTTTTTGAAACAAAAGCACCTCAAAGAAATCCACAAGAAATCAAACGAACCGAATTCTTACCACCAACCTAACACCTCACGGTTCTACCATCCAGGAGAATTTAAAACTAAAAACCTTCAGAACGATGGATTCACTCAGCAGAGAGTGAAACCTTCTCTCCTTTGCGAGCCAGCAATTTTTACCCCGCCGTGAACTTTTCTCCCTGGCTAATTCCATTTTCTTCTCTCTTTCGCATGTTGTATCTTTAAAAGCACTTGCCACGGAGGGCAAGTAGAGGAAAAAAGTAGGGAAACCAAGAAAAAGAAAGCGAAACGAACGTGAAAGGAAAAATGTAATCTAATATTTGTATTAGAAAGTTGAAGGAAAATTATTTTTATAATTCAATTGCATGAAATAATTTATTATCTAGTATATTATACATCAATTTTGTTATAATACTTAAAAAAAAAATAAGAAAGGCACATTTTATTTTAAAGCTGAATATGATTTTATACATAACAGAAGATTCCTCATGGAATAATAATTTTAAATTGATGGTAAGGTTTTCAAAATCAATTTTTGGACAGCTTTCTGATGCAAATATTCTACTGCACGCTCTCTATGCCTTTCGAACGACTATATGCATGTCCCCGTAATAATATAGATGACTTCGATGCGATTAGGAAGGCAAGCTCGGCGAAGATGGCCCTTCAGAGGTGCTTACTACGCGTTCTCCGTCTCTGTTCCGCTCTCTCAGGTCTGCCTAGCGGTAAGCGTCCTTTTATCCATCCCTTTTACCCTTCGTTCAGGGTGCACCCATGTCGTACAGTAGCCTAAAGGACTCCAAGTGAGTGTCTGATGCTTAGCACAGATCTCGTGCATACATTTTTAATTCATTTTACGTAGTCTCACATCTTTGAACCAATTGATTCGCAAGAAGACTCATGATGTTAATTAAGAAATGTATTATTTGATTATATGCTGGTAAAGAAAATAGGATTTTCAAATTGAAAATGACATCATTCTTGAAAAATCAATTTTATCCTTAACGAGGATGGTTTCTTGATTAAAATCTTAGAACTTTTTAATTAAAAAATTTTGGAGGTTTAGAATCTTAGAATGGTGAGGGGACCAGTCTACATTTTCAGAAGAAGAAAAATGAACCCTTCACAAAAGTTCAAAGATCTCTGCATCAATTTTCCAAACCACCCTCCAGCCCATCAAAATTCTCCGCGAATTTCTACAAGCCTATTTCCATATTAACCGTGGCGTACCACTTCCAAGAAGGATACAAATTTCCGTGGCTGATATGCTAATCGAATGCCAGGGAAAGAAAAAAAAAAATCCTCCCCTTCGTGGACGTCTTTTCCCGTCCAGAACGCCTTCCACTCGACAACCAGGATGAACAAGGGTGTTTCCCTTAAATACACCGTGACGGGGAGGGGTTAAAAGCGTTTGGCAAGTCGAACAATTCTGAAACCTCGTATCCCGTTTCTTCCGGTTCTCCATCCCTAGTACAGCTGACATTCGCCACCACCCCTTCTGGTATTACGTTGTAATATAGCCTGGTTCACCCTCGAAGACGCAGCAGGACGTAATAGCGTTCCTCGACTATTACTCGTACCCCCTGCCACCGACTAGGATTCTCTTTTTCGTCATTCTTCCCGTGGCTTTTCTTCTGTCTATTCTTCAAGGTTGTTCTTTGATAGCCTTCTTCCTGAAAAGTCAAAAGGTTTTGACGAAAGGACGTGCTTCGTGGTTAAGATCTTTCCAGGGTGATCTACACTTGTGATCAAATGAGACTTCGATAGAGAAAATGGTGATAGAGGAAATAAGAATTCCCAAAATTTTAATTTCAACGATATTAATGTTGAAGGTAATTTAGGAAAGGGTTGTAAAGTATACATTATTCTAAGAACCTTGTGCTTCAAGTTTGACTTCCCTTCGAAAGACCTTTGTACGAGAACGGTGTTAAATTAGTAAGTTTTAATAAAGCCCAGTACCGACTATGTAATAATTACTTAACTACTCGTTAAGTAATGAACTTCTTCAAAGAGGCAAGTTCAAACAAGAAAGCGACACGATTATGAGCATTACATAATTTTGTGATAATCTCTGTTTGCAGCTGTACGATAAACACTTCAGAGTATTAAAATTGTCTTCCCCGTTCTCTAAAGGGAAGTCAAGTTTCCCTCTGAGTAATGCCACCCCTGTTTTAGGGGTGCATCAGTTTTGAAACTTCAATTATTCTGTAGGGAATTTCCTTCGCTTGAATTGTTATAACTTCATGTTAACAATGAAGCAAATGAGTAAACTTTAATTTATGATGAATTAGTAGTTTATTTATAGATCGTTCAATACAACAGCATTTTATATCATCATTTAAATTAAAATAACAATCATAAAATTAATTGTTCTTTAATCACAAAGCACAAACTTAGAGAGACTCTAACAATTATCATCGTCTGCTTTCCTTTCCAACAAACAGACTCTGCACAAACATAAACGAGAAACGTTTCGTCTCGGTGTACATACTGTTGAACGTAAAATTTCTTTAATCTGACGAAGTAACGCGACGAGGATGCTTCGTAGAAACAGGATTCTTCGTTTCGCTAAGTTGGTAACAATTAGTAGTTAGTGACCCCAGAGCACAGTCGTGCTCTGGCAGGAACGATTATTACAGGTCTGGAAATGGTACTAACGATGCGTACGTTAACTTTACATTTATCGTTATGGTGCCCCGTCAAGTTGTTTGTTCTTTGTTTCTGTGCCTTCATGGCTACTCCTTTCCATGTTGGTTTTCGGCTTTCTTCCTGTTTCTACGTTTGTGATTTCTCTTAAATTAAAATTGGAGCTCTGCTCATGGTCCACCATCTGAGAGTTAATGTATTATAGTATTTAGGAACAGTGAGTCATTATTGCATTTATTATATTATTTTTGCACAAAATTTAAACAAAAAATAGGAACATATGGTTTTAAAGAGATGAAAAGCTAGGTAGTAATATTTCCAGGAATATCAATATCATATTATAAAATTGTTAATGAAATCTTTGTGAAATGAAAATCAAATAATGAATATTTCAATATCCATTATTGAAAATATAACACAAAAGATCTGTTCAGATTAAATTTGATATCAAAAGTGAATATTTTCTTTATAGTTTGTCCAGGAATATTATTAAATAATAATATCTGTGCAATTCTTAATTTTCTCTGGCACGATTTATGTGAAAAATTATTTTTAATTGATAGTATTCTATTTATAAAATAATTAAAGTTCAAAATAAATTTTGGATGAAATTTTTACTACCTGGCTTACTGACGGTTAATTCAACAAACGAAATCGTCAAATTGACACAGCATTTCTTCAGCACGATTTCGTTACCGTAGACAGGATTTCCTGTTCCTTTCATCTGGATCCTCCTAAATCAATTTTCAACGCTTTTGTTTCTGCTCGGATAGAGCTTAAAGTCGTCAAGCACGATAAACCAGTGGAATGTCGAAGGAGGGATGAAAGAAGTCGAAGAATGTGTCAGTTTTTTTGTGGTTTTATCAGACGGCTGGCCGGAGGTGGCAATTTGTTGAAGCCAGCGTTGTCGAAGACCGGAAGTAGGTCCCTGACTCTTTGTCCGGCACCAATGGCTGCCAGCTCGAGCCACCTGTAATGATGGTGAACAGGGTTGAAAAATGAATTGCTTCCTCTTCAAGTTTTATTACATTTTATAACATTTTAGATCCATTTCGTTAAAATAAACATTTTAGCAAAAAAAAAAATAGTTGATGCTTTTTCATAATAACTTTTTAATTAAAAATGAAATTTTTTTTCTTCATAATTGTGAGAAAATTTGAAGAGTATATTCCCTATGAAAATTGTCGAACATTTGGTACGTTTCACATTAGCAGAAATTCAATCGCGCCTCATTAATTTATGGGAGGCAAACGTGCCGGAAAATATGAAATCACGTGGACAACCGTAGGGGGGTTAAACTCTGTTGGTCCCCATGGAATATCGTTCGTATTATATCCACGTGAAGCCAAGCTCCGTCATGAAAGCTGAATTTCTACGAGACCATTCGAACGAGCTTGTCCATTTTCAGTGACGGTATACGGCCATGCTTTGTTGCTTTTCACAGAACAACCGCAAATTCGATGCCGCGGTATTTTCGACGTTTCCAATTTGCGCTTTAGAATTTAATGGCTAAAGCGCGCCTTTATGATTCATAAACGCGAAGCATTCCGCCAGGCGATACGTTTGTTATTTTCTGTCGGTGCTAATAAGCTTCCAGTCGACCGACAAACAGTACCATTCACGAATAACAAACAGACTAAATTGAAAACAAGATAGTATCGTTGAGAATTTTGGGATAGAATTGATTGTTTGAAAATCTAGAAAATATCAATTAGGTTAATAATTGATTGAAAATTTTGTGAATCATATTAATACAAGAAGAAAATTAAAAAAAGATTTGATTTATTTTTATTAATTCAATTTAAAACTGAATTGTTGAAATGATAAATTAACACTATTTTTATCAATAAAATTAAACTGGATACTAAATGCAGAGGGTATCATCAAGGGGAAACATAATGTTGTATATAATATACATTGCGCATAAATAAACAAGGATCAAATGGGAATTAATTTCGAGGTTCGTACATTATCCAAGTATGTTAATTCATGAAGGTACAATGAAATAATTAACCTTAATTGGGGATATAACATTAGAGGCAAAATAATTTAGGAATCGTATTTACTTATGAAAAGTAATGAATTTGTTAAAATAATAATTATAATGTATACAAAAAAAAATATGTAATTTAAAATTAATACTTGACGCGTTCTAAAGCCACTAAAAAAAGCAGCAAAGGAAACAAATTAAGCAAAAGCGAGTAGAGGGGATGGAATCGTTTCAAGCACCCCTGATAAATTGAAATTGATTTTGGTCGATGGGTCAGGAGGAGAGAGAACGTTTTGCAAGCATATGTGAACACACATTCATTTCCCACCTGTTGTTTTTGTATTTGCCGAGGGGTTGAGCAGCCGGATAGGGCGTTTCGGTGGGGAAATATGTGGCCCCATAAAAATCCAAGCCACGGCTGAGCAGCATCGTGGTCTCCTCCACGCTGGCCAACGTAACCCTTATAACGGGTGGACCCGTGTAAATGGTAGCCGGTTCGTGTTGGTTGTGAGCGTCGCTTTTCAGCTTGTCGTTGATCGCTTTCACTAATTCACAAAGCAGACAGCAACGGGTCAACGGGTGCAGTTAGGGAAATGAGAGGGTAAAAGAGGGGTGAATTAATTCGATCGGGGGTCGGTTGAGGCATCCGTTACCGGAATTAATGGAACTAATTGCGAGACACTCCTATGTATCCCCTTGCATTGACCATCTATTTATTTTATCGGATTTCAAATATTTTTATATATTTTTTTTAACGGTGATCATTTCCGTGATTGCTAGCAAAGAGAGAAGTTTGGCAATTTTAGCAATCCCATTGTTGATTCAGGGGTGAATGTTTTTAATTCGTAAAAACAAGTTTGTTATCAATTTTTTGTTTTATAGAATAAATATTGGGAACGATAACTGTTCCATTTTGTAAATTGAGTTTTGAAAGTGGTAAAATTGTTTTCAAAACTTTATAAATAAAATAGTTTCACGCATATTAACACTTTGTTGCAAATTTGCTATATAAGAAGTATTAAGTATTAAAATAAAAAAGAATTAATAATTTGGCTTGCCTCAAATTAAAATTTGGTAAAAAATGTATTGTAATGATATTTAAGTACTTACAAATAGTGCCAGTGTTAAGAGGCATGCGTGTTACTTCCACTATAGACCGGTACTTGTAGAGAGCGTGCCTAATATCCTCTTCGGGTAATTCTTCGGGTACGTCCAAAACGTAGACAGTGAATGTCTTTGCGGGTCTACATGGTATGGCGACCTGCGTTCATGAATACGAAAGGTCGTATTTAGAGGCGTTTGAAGAGAGAGAAAGGTCCTTTGTGTACCGAAAGATAAGTACCTTCTTGTAGAAACGTGCCCCGGTGACTTTGTGGAAGCCCTTTTTGTAGACCGCCTGAAAATCGTCGATGTTGCTGAACTTGAAGAGTATACCCGTGGCCGTTTTCGTCAGAGAGAATGTGCCACTATAATTCAAAGGGAAAATTATGCTTTATCTTTTTTTTTGCATTCTTTTATTACATTCGCTATATTACCAAAAAAAATATACATTTGTGTTTTCCAAGGTTTATGTTCAAATTAGATACAGCTATAATTATTTTATTTTTATTCCTTTTTATCCTGCCACATGCTTAAAAACTAAAATGCAATCTCAAGAAGAAGCTGAAATAATTTATCTCTCTTTGAAACGCCGCGGCGCCTCCTTAAAACCACGGCACAATGATTAATGATGTTAATCAAACATTTGTTTCAATATTGTCCTTTGGGGGAGCGACTAATTTGTTTCAATTATTGTTCGTATTGTGATATACCGTTACAGGGGAATGGTTTGCGAGTTTTGAACTAAAAGCAATAACCGAGTATTGAAGTTCTTGTCTCTCCCGCACCGTACGCTTGTTAGTTGTTTAATAGTTACACCGTTCTGTTAGTATATAATTAACATTTCGTGCTGGGTAGAATTTCAAAATGAAATTTTACCTCTTTATCGCTCAGAGTTTAGTTCAATAATTTTCATGAGAAATTTCGATTGTATTTAAAACTCTTTTTGAGCATTTTTAATCTTAGAAATATAAATTAGTAGTAACATTAGGACCGTGTTTATCACTAGATAAAATAGAGCCCATATAGAGGTGAGATGTTTGTCATTAATTCCACTGATTAAAACGTCTCAGAATCCTTACCGAAAGTTCATCTTCTCGCAAATGGTCGCCGCTTTCTCGATACTGAGCTCATGGCTCGGCGTTAACAAAAAGGCACCTTTGGTCAGGAAATCAGTCTCGCTGATCTCGGAATCGGTGTCCTGATCCTGCCAATCGCCAGAGCAACGGCGAACATCTTGGTTCAGCCGCAACAACGAGCTGTTTTTCGACGTCGACATGTCGTTTTCACACGTACCACTGTCGTCCTGTCCTCTTTGAGACATCTTTTATAGGCCTTCGAAGTGGGATAGGCTCCTCGAAAGATCGGACACGCGCTATCGAGACACTGGCGGACAGTTACGCACCGATACGTCCCTTTTATATTCGCTTAGCTGATCTATGATCGTTAATGATCGAGAACTCTACCCACGTTCTTTTCACAGTCGCCATTTGAAGCGACTCAAGCTTAATGCAGACTGATGATCATCTTTTTTGTTCGATAGTTCAATTTGGCTTCTGTTTTTTTTAATGGGCTTGTTAAGTGATTTGATTAGGACAGTTGTAATTTTAGATGAAATTAGATTAAATCGATCTTTGAGGAAGAGTCCAGTTAAATTTGTATCGCCAGTCAGTGGCGGCTCACTTCCCCTCCTACCAGTTAATGTATTAACGAAGTAAAATAGTTAAGTTAAATATAAAACTATCTAACATTTATTATTATTTAACAAAATTTCTACCAACCATTTAATTTAAGGTGGGAGGGTATATGACAGATCATTTACCACCTACCATGGAATATATACATCATGTGAGTTTAAATCAACTTATGCATGCATCGTTAACTCGATGACGGTGCATTAATTTCATCTAGATTTTCAGGAGTATATTAATAAGTTTCTGATGCATGAAAAATGTGTTCATAAATGTTCCTGTCAACTTTGCATTAGTATTTATTGCATCCATAAATTTGAGAAATTTGAGAAATTAATATTTTTATCAACTAAGGGACTCTCAAAATAACCCCGGATCCTAGAAATCTTAATTCCGTTCTGATAAATCTTATCTTACTACTTACGAGTTAACACCACCCCTTCAAGTAAATTGTATTCCCAAGTCAGAAAAGAAAAAGAAAGAATCAGAGAGACAGGAGAAAGCATCGTTCCCCAGTGCTGAATGCGACCCGTTTCACGAACGATTAAATATTTGCCAGCACGAAAGCTTCGATACTCGTTGCCTTTTCGCCGAACTTCTCGAGTTTAAACAAATTTTCAACTGCATCTCGAGTTGAAGACCGGCGAAATTTCATTCAAGATTCTCGTAGCTACGTTAACGCTAGCTGGCGAAAGCTTCAATTAACGCGACTTCATCGAACTCTACGCGAGGAGGGTAGACAACGGTTGGCAAGTTGGTACACAAAGACGCAAACAAGCGTGTACACAGTTCTCGTCGACGAGAAAGAGAGAGTTTCGGTACGCGTGAAATGGGCATTCAGAGAGGGGCTCGATTTGAATTGAAATCAAGAACGCTTCGCTTTCTGCCAGGACGTTCGCGTAGGCCGCGACAAAGCGTCGTCGAAGTGCATCGATTTGCACTAATTATCGAAACGGTAATTGCTGTGAACGAGAACTACTGCTGATAGAGATCGAACCGATGAATCGCTAATCGAGCGTTAATGAAATGGAATAAACGCGCATAGATCCGGCCGTTAGGCTGCATTATAATGCAACACCCTCGTCACCTTCGTTGAGGAATTCTGAACGGGGTGAAAAGATTTTAAGAGAAAGGAGGTAATTAGCCGAGTCGAAGGCAATTTGTGACTTTGTTTATTTGATTCGTTTCTCATATTAATATTGTCAAAATTATCATAATTTTCTCTAGGAAAGCTCTGTACAATTGTCAATGAAACTCTTCATTAACCGTTTCGCAAGACTAAAATTACAATCATATTTCTGTTTGCAAATTAACGAGTGATTATGGGAACCATCCACCCAAAATCGCGCGCAAAATCGGTAAATCAAAAAGTAGAAAATCCATTTGCCAGAAAAATATTCACTCGTTCCTCTTCGCTATTCTGGCGAAACGATTCTGTAGTTGGTATACCAAGCCCGTTATGGATTTCGAATGGCATTCTGGCTGTTTTCGTTGTTTCAAATAACAGAGTATACGTTCGGATCGCGAGAGACGCAGTCATTAAATTGGAACGCGTTCGCATAATACGGTAGCAATTTAGTTTCCCAGGAAAGTTTATTGCGCGTCTTGCGTCGTGCACCGCGAAACGTAGCAGTAACAGATGGCCGTTGCGGAGATATAGAGTGTTACCGTAAATCATTATTAGCCTGGATGCAACGGGAATATTTCTGAAAGTTAACTCCATGAATTAACAGCGAGTGTCTATTATTTTCACAATATTTCGTTTTATGACGTCAAATATATAACTGGAAAATTTTTTAATTAGGTAAATAAAAAGATTATTATTACGTAGCAATAAGGGTAGTAGATATGATAGTAAAAGTTGGCACAGTACACAGGAATACTCTTCTCCATATTTCTATAACCAATCAATTTCTCTACAATTGAATTAGAAAAGAGGGATGTTCCCACCCCTCAGGCTATCGTGTTGTCATCTACCAATAAGCGTTGGCTATGTTTTTTCTTCTAAGCATAATGTGCATCTGCTGTCCAATCGTTATGCGTCGTAACCGATTTGCTAATCTCGAATCAATTATTATCGATTCGGTCGGTCGCAAATTCCCAATCAACACTGGCAAAGGGCGCGTCGGATTACCGGGGCAAACGGCCGTAATGCGGTCACCATAATCCAACTAAAAACGGATATGTATCGGCATCAGGTGGGAATAGCTACGAACCTGGCTACCATTGCTTGCTCATTGAACAACGATCGTTTGCAAGACAGTATTGCAAATGTAACGTTGACTATTACCGTAGAAACGATCATTGGCACGATATGTTGCATTGGAAATTATTGTAAATATCATTATGTTTTTTAAAGCATTATAAAAATTAAAGACGATAGTCTTATTAAACATAAATCAGAATTACGGAGGATGAAATTATCCTCTTCTCTGTTTGGTTCAATGATAGTTTAATTTTCAAGTAATTTTACGACCCATCTCAATGATGCTTTAGAACGCAATTATAGTGTCTTTTTTTTTTTTTTACGTAGCAGAGAATCGAGCCATGACGGGTGGCAATAATTCACGAGAAATCGATGAAGACTCTGTCGATGTTTCTTCCTCGATAATACCTCGTTATATTATCGATAGCATATCCAAGTATAGTCGACAGCGTAGGTGGCTAATCAACAATTTACTTTTTACAATAATGACCCGGGTACGGGCGTGGGCACTTAATTGAATGATTGGTACCGACGATACATATCGTCGATAAATTGGCGTAAACGGAAAGAACATAATCGGAAGATCGCATCATTCTTATTGGTTTTGACTGAAATTTATTGTTTCTAACAGAGGGGAGTTTTGTGTTTGATAGGGTGAACAATACATAGGATATTAGAATTTCAAAAATTATCATTAATATTTCTAATATTTTATATATTGTCATGCTTTTTCTAATTGCTACAGTTTTCATACTAAAAGTTTAAAATTCAGATTTATTACATATCAATCATGGTGTTTAATATAAGGTATCTGTAAAGTGAAGGAACTTTGAAATATTTGAATTTAATAAGGGAAGAAAATGTGCTTCGACATTCTCGTTTGCCTCGAGCTATCAACACGATTAGCTTAACACCATCGACGACATGATAAGTTGAGGCACAGGAAATTAGAAGATAACTTACTAAAACTGCTTTCCGATCGATTCTTGTCAGCCTAAGGCTATTTTGTGACGAAGCCGTTTCGTTCGAGAAAGGGCCACCCATTACGCGTCATTTCGCTTCAAATAGCTTTCAGAAACTTGGGTCGCAAAATGCTTCTGCAACTCTCAGATTGTTAAACATACTTTCCATTACATTCAACAATACATTGTAACAAAGAAATGGTACTGGAATAATTTTTTTTTTATAGAATTTAAGTAATATTTTATTTCATACACCCCCTATTTCTCAACTTCCACCCCCAAATTTCTATTCTCTCTCATTCTATTTCCCCCACCGTACACTTTAAATTCCTCTTTTCCACGTAATAGTTAAATCCTCGTTACGCTCACGGTCATTCCAGTCGCAACTCCTTCAACCCTTAAATCCCTCTCTTCCAGACACTCGACCCGGACGAGTAAACTTTCGGAAAAGGCAGCCTAACAGGCTCACCCAATTAAATTGTCGCGAAAAATCGTAGTTAGGAGTCGGGCTGCTCGTTTTGCATTCCCCTTGAAAGCCACCCTCTGCTGGACGTATCCATCCGCAAGGAAAAAATCATCCGTGCCCGTCGTCCCTCTGTAACGAAATTTAGGCGAGAATTTTTTGGAAAACTGCCTTGTACAGACTATTTTAGCCAGCTGCGTTTCTGTTCGATGTTGTACCGCGTCTATTGATCGAAGCTCAGAGAAGCATAGAGTTACAGGCCACTGGCGTCGGCTCTCTCACCCCCCGTTCCACCCCTCTACTCTTCCATCATTCTCTCTCTTCAACTTCGTATTCTCTTCGTCTTCGCTGTAACCCTCTTTCTCAGCCTACTGTTTCCAGCCGCGTTACAACGCGCCCTCTCGCTCCTCCCGACAGAGAGGCACGCTATCCGAATTCCATTTCCGTCCAATTACAATTCATCCCCGTTTCAAAGCGGCAGTCACGCGGCGTTCATCCCTGCCCCCCCATCCTCGAAAGCAATAATTTCTTTTCTTCGACCACCCGTACCCTCGCGATCCTCATCATCGACTTTCACCATTTTTTCGATGACGAATGTTCTACCCCTAACTGTTGGAAGGAACGTTTATCAGAACCTTTAATGGGAACGAATCGATTCGAAGAGCTGAAGCTAATCGAAGGATCCTTGTCATTGTTTGTTGCGATCCGCAACTAGTCATTTTCTGTTTGAGATATTAACGAATAATTTATGTAGTATTTTCCTACATACTTTGAGCTTTATTTTAATATATCGTACGTGTTTTTATGTCATCAAATCATTCCAAAATTCTATAAACATTGGAAGTATTTAAAACTCTAAAATGAATTTTCAACACGTTCCGAACGCCATTTAACAAGGAAATTAATGTCCTCCATGAAAACGACGTTTTCCTTATCCACGGTTCTTTCGTTTCCTGGCTCGAACTAGCTTCCAGCAAACGCCCTCTTTTCTCCGATAAATAAATGCAAGAACGGGAAAAAGTACGATCGCAACGGGACTCACGTCGATTCGAGAGCCGAGCGGAATTCGATTGGCAGGAGTCCCGCGTGCCCATATGGAATTACTACGGGGACACGACGAAATTCGAGCTGTCCAACCGCTTTGTCCGGAGAAGAAGACAAAGTGCTGCAAAATCCTGAATCTGCTTATTTAGCGATTTCAGCAGATTGTTTTAAAAAAATATGCATGGAAAATGCACTTATAAAAACTGATTAGAATAAGAACCTTGTTAATTGAATGAAAAGGTCATTTTTATTAAATAAAGAAGAGAAGTTTACATAATAATTTTAATTATAATTTTATCTATTTTTGAAAGAATTTAGTTGATAAAATATTCAGATAGGAAATGTAAAAGTAGGAAAACATGCAAATAGGAAATTAACCAATGTCCACCGCTTATATGGAACAATTAGGGCTCTAAAAGAGCAGCTAATTATCAAAATTGCATCGTGGCATTCTACCACTTCTATCTCATGAAAGTTTTCGTGAAAACAACACAACCAACACCCAGATTCAATTATGAGTTTCATTCAAATATAATGAGAGCAAATATCACGTGGAAAGTAACGCAAATTTAAACTAAACACAGCGAAACACGGTACCATTAGAGAATTACAGAATTAATATAATAGGTAGTTAAATATGCTGAAACTGTACATAAAACTGTACAATTTCCCTTACGAATCAGTTTCAGACAAAATTACTGTATCCTCAGGTATTTAAAATACAATGTAAAAATATTATAGAATCTCTCTGGAGAAATTATTAACGGGCAGTTATACTAAAATAATGGAGAGCTTAAAAATTCTCTTCAAACCTTTCAGATAATTCTAGCTTTTATGAAATTATATTGGTCGTTAATAAAAGTTACTGGGGCCACTGTTGGCAATTATTTTAAAATTTAAATTACAATATTAATACAATGGATAATGAGATATTGTATAATATCACATTAATTTTTATTCACATAATAATTCAATGTAACTGAATAATTTACAAAAAAGAAGATTAAAAATTTAAATTTACAAAAATTACAATTTACACTGATGATCTTTCATCAGAATTTTCATAAATATTTTGAAAGTTAAAAAACTAAATTCAGAGAAGATGGAGGAGTAATAGACACTACGATGTCATGTCAATTTGAAACGCTTATTCTCATAACTTGGCTCCCCTAAGAGACGGGTAGGTCGGGGTTACCCTCAATAAGACTGAAAATGGGGGTGGTCTGGGATAAGGTCTGCGGGCTATGTTAACCGTTACCAAAATCATGCCACAGGAAAAGACGATGTCTCGGAATGAGAGAGATTGAATCGGCTGAGAACGGAATCTGAGAAAAGTGAAAGGAAATCGTACAAAGAAGAGACGAGGGAAAGAAGATGGATGAGGACGAGTGGAATGGAAACGAGAAGTTCGAGAAGCTGAGGGAATATGAAAGGCTACAAAGAATGAATGAGATGCGACGATGAAATGTTGAAGAAAATATTGAATGGGGGGGGAAGAAGTGATATAGGAAGTAGTTGGAAGAATGTCAGTTAAATTGCATTATCCAAGTACAAGACTATTCTCCTTCGAAAAGTTCAATTTTTTTGTTTCACCCAGCCAATATAAATTTTTGAAATGACCTAACATATCAAGGAAAAATCTGAAAGAACACAAATTTCCATAACACAAGAAGATAAATCAACTCGTAAACCCGAAACTGATGCGGCAAAAATGGAATATGGCACATAGCCAGTGAGAAAGAAAAATGTAGCAAACCAACAATCTCAAAGAACACGAATTTCAATGACAGAAAAGAACAAATCACCGATAGCCAGAATATTGAATGTGGCAAGAGAGGGCGTGATACGAATTCAGATAAGAAAAATACAAAAAAAAATAAAACACAAGGATACAAAAAGGAAGCGAAGGAAGTGAGGATTTTAATAGAAGGAAGATGTCTGGAGGTGATGATTGCAGCGGGGAGTATAATTCAAGATGGAGAAGGACGTTGGGTGGCCGAGGATTAATTTAAATATTGACATGACCCTGCAGCCGGCCACGCTCGACGAAGCGTCGCTAAACGCTCGTTCAATTTACGCGTCGCGTCGCCCTTCGTCTCAAGGCATCGCGCATAAATCTGCGCCGTAAAACGTCTTCTAACCACCCCATCGCCTCACGACTCGCGTTATGCTTCGACGGACCATCGAAGGTTACGTAAGTTTCCATGACATTTTTCTGCATTCCAGCAGCCTTCTGGTCTGCGTTTTGAATTTAACTGAATATTAAACACATTTAGAAAAAGACCGAAATTTAAGAAACCGAGGAAGTTAGGGATATTCGAGTTTTCAAAAGTCATGGGTAGGGAAGTTCAGGTCGGATCGGAAAAAGATTAATTTCCTATACTCCCACACACCCGGACAATGAATTTTCTTATTACCGATCGACGTTATGCATTTTAAAAGTGCAATGAAATCGGTGCACGTGATCGGCCAGTAAAAGTAACTGGTTCGATCGGAGCCAGTACGGGGGAGAGATCGTATTAAAATAGCCGGTGATTAACGACATCGTTGGTGGAGGGCAAGAAAGTGAAAAGGAATGAGAGGAAGAAGAATGGAACACGATGGTGGAAGAACGTTTTGCAACGGAGAAATGGAGGGAAGATAGAATGCGAAATCGATTACGCCCGTTGAAATAAGAATCTTCGTGAAATGGAAAATCTAGGTGCACGCTATTCGATGATTAATTCGCGAAATCGTTGCTGAAAATTGTGTACGTGATGCGTTTGGTAATTGCGAATTTCCGCGGAAGGAAATAATAATTAATAGAGGATGGATTTTTTTTGCATCTTTCACGCAAAATTCGCCGGAGGCCAGTGTAGGATTAGAAGTAGGACAAAAACAAAAAGAAAAGGCGATCAAATATTAAATTGGCAATGTCTGCTTGTTCTCCCCTTGCGACGACACAGTTGCTTGCCGAGGGGTTGGCCATAACCCTCGGACATAACCAAGGAAATCACTTGGAAAATCCTCGATGAATTCACAATGAACTGGTGGTTGGTACAACACGTTCATGCGTCACGACGCCCTCGAGAATTTCTCTTTTTCTACGTGTCCACCCGACAATCTGACTATCCTTTTCATTCTCTTCTCTGCACTCTAATTTTTCTAATGCAGACCCTCTTTCGCCCGAACCACTGCCCCTATGCTTTCTTCATCCTCTTACAAGGTCAATTTTCTCCTGGAATTTCTATGTAAAGTTTCATTATATACTTCCCCTTTTTTTTTTTAATTAAAAGTTGTAATGTAGGAATGTAATTTCAGACAGAATTTTCAATTTTGAACGTGTAAAAGAAGCAGTATTGAATTTGAATTTCGTAAAGAATAATTTCGAATGAAAGTTGAAGTTCATAGATTATTTATGTTTATAGTGTGTAATAGTTTCTGGAGTGCCATTAAAGTTTCCACAGGGAAATTATCCATTTGTCTGTTCTTCACGCAGCACGCTAGGAAATATTGAATAATAAAACGATATTTTAATGCACATCGTTCTCCAATAGTTCTGAAAGCTTCGGCAACATTGGTATTGCAATATCGAAATTGCAGCTATTTCTCTGATCGAAATTCATTCTCTTTTTCCATGGCTTGACAATGCGCAAAAATTCACGGTTCAACAATTATAAAAATAAATACGCTTTTGATTTATTATTCTAACTAATAGAATAATTGAATACAAAAACGATTATATTTTTTGCACAATTTTAGATGACTATATCTTTTATTTATTAAACTCAAAATAAATCCAAATAAAACAGATGAACCCTTTTGTTCCTTGTAACATCGATAAAATCCGGGAATGGTTTCCCAGGGACCATTTCAGGAACGATGCTGAATCTTAAGCGTATATCGTAATATTCCAGGGTTACATTCAAAACATTCCCTGTTCGCCAGATATGCTCGTGTTTCGGTCTGACAGTAAAATTTTGAATTGCCGTGCACCAGATTAGCCTCGGTTTGTTGTACGATTATGATTAGTCGGATTCATAGATTCTCCAATGGTGGAAGGTACAACAGTCGACGGCAATCTGTATGGTAATACGGCTACCGGTTTTGGGCGGGTTCCGCGACACTATTCCGTGTACCTATGCTACTCCAATCAGAGCCTTCCCATAATCCATGGCTCTTTGGTACCTTCGACCAGAGAAAAGCTAATTCGAAGATTATAGTGATATTTCTTCTTGAGAGACTTCATGGTGGTCTTTCTTTGCCAGTGAAATTAATGTACTATGAAATTTAACCCTTTCGTTATGGTTGTTTCTGTTAGAAAATTTAAATATATTTTTGCTAACATTATTAATCACTTAAAATAAAAAATTTACTAATCAAATTATTACAAATTAAAAATTTTTCAATTTTGTTAATTATCAAGTTTCAGAAACATAATTTTCCTGGGATATTTTTTCAAATACTGCATAATATCAACACATTCGATTAACATTCCTGGCAACAGATAATTTTCCTTTTAAATACAACCGCTCGTCCGGAATCGCATATTCAGGAAGCGATTAAAAAATGCTTAATTATTTGCAAAGTGTTTTCTGCAAAACGATAACAACTGTTTCTCATAATGCAGTCGAAATAGCCGGTCACTGTTCCGTTGCGTTTTAATTAACGTTGATTCAGATACGCGACCAAATTAATTATTTACACGCACTCATTCGAGTAATTATTTAATATGAGAACACCATGCCGCAACGTGATTGTTTCAATATTCGATGTCACGCGTACGGAATACGATCCTTACCAATCGACCAATTTTACCAGCTTATTAGCCTAGTATAATTTTCATTTTCGCATTTGTTCTTACTCCATGAGAGGATCGATAATTTCAGTATAATTATTTAACTATTGGTTTTGCAGTTATTTATCATTATTAATTATTTTGAATTCTAATTAGAAATTTGAAATAATGGATACTTTGTGAGAATAATAAAGAATATACTGAGTATGTTAGAAATTGCACTATTTAATGAAATTTCTAACAATTTTCACCTGGAAGTCTGGATAAAATTGCAAATCCAGATTTAAACAGAAGAAGCAACAAAGAAAAAAAAAATAGAATTACTCGAAATCCTGGAGCCCAGAAACAGGGAAACCAGCCCGGCAGTGGGCCAATTAAAAGGAAAGCAAGTAGAACGCGCCTGGAATGCTGCAACCGTGCTGTCTGTTTTCGAATTCCGCGATCGTAGGCAAAGGAAAGCCCCGGAAGACTCTAACGAAAGGATATCGTGGCCAGGCTCCCCAGTGTCGGGCGTTTAAATTCCTAGGTCGAAAAGACGTCTTTTTTACCTGGTCGAAGGAAAAAGAAGGAACCATTAGCCCGCGCAATTATCCTTGGATGGACGAAGCTAGAGTTACGCTGGCTAATAGCGCCGCTTCCTGCCACTCCGTCCAGGGACACGATTAAGAGAAAGGAAAAGAAAAAGGGGAGAGAGTTTGACGAGACGGGAACGAGGAGAAGAAGAGAGGATCTTAACGTGACAGAGAACGGGAAAGGGGTTAAATGAACGAAAGGGACGAGGAGGGGAGAAATTTGACGTGACAGGAGGAAAGAGAAAGCTTGATAAGAAGTAAAGAAAATGAAGAAGTTAGGAAATTTGTTGGGTCAAAATTTGATAAGATAAAGTGGTGAATGTAAGGGAAGATTATAAGGTGAAGTAAACAATTTAATTTTCCGAGGAAATAGGGGATACGTGGGGTAAAGTAAAATTGAAAAAATACATTGAGATGGTGTAAGAGAATATAAAATTAAATGGAAGAAATATAACTAATCAGACTGAAAGAATTTGAAACACAAATAAAGTAATACGAAGAAGTAAAAAATAAGAATATTTTCATGGAATGAAAGAAAAGAAGAAATACACTGTCACAATAGAAAGAAGAAATTGAACAGAAAAAAAGGTGCCTGTTCTTTATGTGACAGTGAAAAAGAAACGAAACAGAGTAAGACAGAAGGAATGAAAATTTATAGGAAGAAGAAAAAGAAGGAAAGTAATTCGACCCGACAGGAAAAATCAAATATCGAGTCTGGTATTATCGATACGGACGCTGCCACGATTTTCTCTTCGACAAAAATCCTGAAATTCAAATGGTATTTAAATAAAAGGAACGCTTTGATGGAACACTGATCTATCTCGTATGAAGATATTTAATGGCTGATGGAAAGCATATTCCGGAATCGAATAGAAAATTCACCATTGACGTTTGCATGAATACCAATGGTGTTATTAAAATTCCAGTATCAATTTCGAAACGTTATTTCCCTTCTGTTTTTCGAAATTGATCTTCAGACATTCAGAGTTATGATAAGATTAGGGTAGCACGTTTTAGTGATCCTTTTTACAAGATTAATTCATTTTGATATACCAGTCGAGAGATTAAATATTACATACCTGGTGGGATCCAAGGAATCGCTTGAGTAACCGAGCGTAATTTATTCCGAATCCTATTTCCGGCTATTTCGAAACGAACGGCGAGATAACTTGTTTCTCTGCTCCACTGGTTCTTTGTCCGCGTTATTCTTCGAGGTTAACCATCGTAACGAAAGAGTGGTTACTTCGTGATACAAAGGTTGATTGTAAGAAAGAATTATTGTTCTTAGAGACGTTTGAAAATTGGTTTTTCATACTCATTTCGACCAGAAATTTTTATTTTACCAGAATTAAAAAATATTTTTTCTATATGGAAAATCGTAAATTCGTTCCAACGGTGGATCCCATGGTCGGTCATGTCATCGATGGTGCGTGTCACGAATAACAACTACACAGGACCGCGACCATATCCTTCGCGGCAATGTACCGTGTAACGAGCGTGCTCGCCCACAGTATTGTCCACGATCAAGGGGCAAACTTGCTCCAAGTGGACCCTCGACATTGGCTACCGGAAATGTATCGTTGACTCGCCGCCTTCCGCTGGTCACGAGCCGTCGCACATTCCTTCTGCTCTTCCTTCCTTCCACCTGGCTCGTTGAGCTACCTGTTAGGAACGAGTGTAATTTTTGGTGATTTTTTGGAAATTAATATTGATGATATATGAGGGTCATTTTGAGAATAATGTATGTGCCCAGCAGCAGTGTCATTTTCCTTAAAGAATCCTCCATTCTCGATATTGTACAATCCTCTTTACCTTCAGGAAGTCTCCATTCTCAGCACTGTACGTCATTATTTACTCTATATCTATATTTCTACCAAATTTTCTTCATATCACACAATAACGCTTGATACACGCTAATTACATTGCTCTCCGAATAATAACATTACAAATGCGGATGTAACAATACGCAATTATTCTAATCTGAGCGTATTATGAAGGACAGATTTCCATCGTATTCCAAGCCAGTTAGTCCGCTATTGTTCGCGATATGAACAAAATAATACATCATAAATAACAACGACTTTACGAATCTTCCCACGTAGTGGTACACGAATGAATCAATATTTTATTAATCATGCTTTGTAATGAGCGTAAAACAAGCTTTTCAATGTGGATAGTAAAAAATTGAACGTTTCATAAATTACGTGAGGATTATCGAGAAACAATTAGTGCATAAATAAATTATAGAGGGTAAATCGATTATGTACGTGCATCGCGAGACGCGTTAATGAATGTTTAACAATTTAAGTTAACGTGAATGAATAAATATTTGAGTACTCATGGCGACCATGTTTCGATGAATATTGCTCGAATTTGTAGAATATAGTATGCATAGAAATGCAATTGTTAATTTTGAATATTAATTAGGTGTACAAATCAATTCTATACCTTTTTTTTAAATTAAAGTTTCTAAAAAGTAATGGTAATTTACAAAAAAAAATTACAGAGAGTATGTTATTGTTATCATAAATATCTGCTTCAGAGTACCAGTAGCTACCACATTTAATAAAATATATTATTCATACCAAATTACAAAAAAGTGGTTCATACCTGTTTGCATAAATATTTGCCACAATTAACGCAGACTGCTTTAATTGCATACTAGCTCCTGTTATATGTACCCAAAATTCCTGGCAATTTTTTCATTGTCTGTTAATTATGAAAGCGTGTAACAGCGTGTTTTTGTAGGAGAAATTTATTGGTTGTAGACAGGTATCCCCGTGAAAATAGTGACATCAGAAAAATTTCAGTCCAGCTGCTAATGAAGATCTCCCAGGAAATATTTGCATCGATGACCCACTGAGCAAATGAACAACAGAAAAAAACCAACCAATCACCCGTATTTAATATTTAATATTTATTAACCAAGAAACCTAATTTAGGGAAAAAGTCTGGGCACTTGTTTAAAATGCATAGATTATTTTCATATTCATTGAACGTAAGTGATGCAAATTATTGCATACTAAAATCAGGTAGTTTGGTTATAGTATAAAGGTGAATATCATTAATAATTTATGGATGTAAATAAGGGTGGTAAATAGTTAATGTGAAGTAATTATTAAAGTGAAATATACAAAAGCACAAGAGCCTGAAGAAATGTAATTACAAATATTTGATGACTTATTTTGCAGTGTTTAATTTCCAGGTTTTTTTAGAATTTCTTGTCTGCCGTATAAAGTTTTGAAAATTATTTTTAAAAATCCTGAGAATTTAAGAAACTTTTCAATTTCCATCTTCTTAGCTAAAATACCCGGTACATTATTCCTTGCGACAGGGTTATAAGATCGAGCCCTTCACGAGGCACCGTTTTAATATATCGACTCAATATCTTTACGTAATTATCGATCGTTCAATTATGCTTGTATTAGATTGCGCAACGTTAGACCGTCGATTAGAAGTTTCATTTGACCCATACAGCCCTCACGTGGCCGCTTATCGATTTTCATTTTTCCGCTGGCACACGGGGGCCACTCCTTCTCTTGGCTCTGTTGCCTCGATTAGCATTATTGTCACGGGCTTTAAGGCTATTCGAACCCATTGACAGATAAAACAATTAAACGGCGTATCAGCCTAATTACCCCGGCTCGGTGTGCACATGGTAAACACGTGATCCACGTGACTCGATCTACCTATGGTCTGGCGAATAAAGGATGCACATGTTGCCCCCTCCTGCTGTGTTAATGTTGGTAAACGTGTATGCTGGTAACGAGCTACGTAAATTGCGGTAAATTATTTTTGAAATACGAATCAATTGGTTGCAGAGAATACTGATGATGAGTACTTAAATCGTTGGCATTATAAGGGTAAAGGGGTAAGATTTTATAGTAGAAGTTTAGAATTTTGAAATTTTCGAACTCTGGAATTGTAGGATTTTAAAATTTCAAAATTTATGTGTCCTAAAAATGATCCCTAAAGAACACACCCAAAACCATATCTGAAAGGAGTGGCCAGAACTAGTACCTCCAAACGATTCCCATAAAGCATCGCTCCCGTAGCCGGGAACCATTCAATTACCCTTAAAAACCAACGATAGACCATTAACTTGGCTCGGTTGAGAAATGACTCGGTAAGTCATCGTTCGATTCGATCGATGCGCGAGTCCTTGTCGACGGGAAGAAGCACGTCAAAGGGGAATCGTGTATGTATACTAATGGAGAACCAAGCCCACGATCATGGATGGGTGCGGCATTCTACTTGGGTTAATGCGTGGGTGTGCCGCGCGTAACAGTGCCTTAAGTAATTGTTTATTGCCGTGTCGAACCCCCGGACCAGGCTTCGTTTCCTCGAAACGCCAGGACCCTCCCAGCTGGTTTTATCGCGTCGCTGTTCGTCCATTGGGATATGCGTGTTGACCACCTGGAAGTGTTGCGATAACGCTGATATTTAAGTTTATGTTGGATGAAGGTTTTTTGGAGAATTATGTTTTTTGGGGTTCTTTGAAAATCCTTGGGAATTCTTGAAATTTTAATTTTTAGAATCGAGTAATAGAGAGTATAGTGGTGTTTAAGCAATTCGAGGAGAGACATTACGAAGCAACGATACGAAACTAGCTGGCATTCGTGCAAGTCTATCTGGACACACCGGAACGATCAATCATAGTTTTAGAAGAGAATTCTCTGGAAAACTGGCGTAGAGTTGCTGACGTCCTAGGACGATGCACATAAAAGTAATTCCTGTGAGCCACACTACTACAAAGAGCGAAGTTCTGGCGAACAATAGCTGGCCAGAACGACGGCCATTTTATCGATCTTACAATTAGAAACTGTTTCAGCCTCTTTCGGGTCATATTGAACCGCTGATTAGGGCAAAGTGAGGTGAAGTTAGGTATCCCAGTCTGGGAAAATACAGTGATTTATATTGTCAAAATTAAAATACAGTTTAAATGGAAAAAGAAATTTAAATAATCCAGAAACTAGAGTAAATAGATCAGCAAGTAGTACTAGTCAATGATTATTCAAACAAGTTTCTATAATATATCCTGATTCTATTATAGAACATGACAAACATTTTTCATTGAGTAATTTGTAATTAGTAAGTGAAATTATACATTTTTGAGTTAATATATAATTAATTTGTTATTAATTAAGTTAGATTGGGGAATTTGCACTGATTTTCATATAGGGATGTAAAAAGAGAAATGAAACGTGTATTAATTTTATTAATCTTAGATGTCCAAGTTAATTCTGTGCATTAAATTAACGTCTTATTCAAACAATAAAACTTTCATGTTTAATTAATGTTGCATGCTATTAAAACTTGAATAGCAAATTACTTGAAGTCAGTTAATTACTTAATGTTGAACCGTAACAGTTAAAATCACGTCCAAGGCAAGTTTAAGGTGTGGTAGCCATCAGAGTTTCCGCGACTTTAATGACTGCAGTTAGGGTCACACCAAGGCAATTTACCATGAATGCAAACACATATACGTGACCCATAGTCATTCCTTCTAATGTAACTAACTCCCATCGCGAGAGTGGCTAAAGGGTTTGGTCTGTTTGGACCCTTCTGTCGCTAGCTTCGAGAATGAATTGAACTGTAACGGGAGCCTTAATGTCCTATCATTCATAATCGTTTCCGTTAATGATGCTTCTGATGAAACATTTCCCTTCAGGTAGTAATTACTGAATCACATTTCTGAATTATTGTACAAAATGAACTATGCATAATATCTATTATATATTCTAACATCATTCGATGATATAAAAGTATTTCAAAAATGCACTTACGGTATATCAATTTAAAGCTTAAAGTTCACTGAAAATTTCTATATAATTATTTCATCAATATTCCTAATACAAAATGGCTGATTCTCCGTTGAAACAAACAATGAACCTACCAACATTATCCATTAGAGAATATTAAATTTTGAGTCAATATCGCATGAGTGCTACTTTGCGGTGCTCTAATATCATCAAAATGTGTGTCAGAGCTTTTAACTGTTGAACCTAATACAATCATCAGATGCATCATTGAAATGATCCTCAAATTCTTCATGGTAAAGTTGGGATCCGCGTGTCGCTGAAACAGCATTTCTCGAAGACATTCCGTGATTCTGTGAAATGTGAGATGTTCGAGGCAGGGACTTTTTAAATTTTCGTTCTTCCGGTAACAGGGAATTTTCTACGTGCCAGGAAGCACTCTCTGTTGCGCAGGAATTAAGATTTATGTCAGATCCTGGTTGGTTCCGCGCGACCGCAGTCTGTCGCGACAAAAATTCGCGATGTTAGATACGATTTCTGAGAATACACGCTGTTGCAAAATCGTGATCATAGAGTTACATTTGAATTCCTTGAATCCCGAATGCATCATAGAGTAAGAAATTCTGATTGCTTAAAACAATAAAAAGATAGACAATATTTAACGATTTTCCTGGAATCGACCAGTCATTTGTTCAAAGGACGAGTGAGCAGACTGTCATTAATTCTCTTGATTGGTGGGTCGTGCCGAAAATCGACGGCTAGGCTAACAAATAGCCTAATTATTCGAGTGAATTTAATTAACTCCGTTCAGCGAGGCGCACGGTCGCAACGTTCAAACTTATGATTCCGATTCACGCAACTTGGCATGTTTCGATCTCTCTCTCGTTTTATCTATCGGCTCGATTCCGACTATCGGGTCGAGCCCAATTTCCCTCTAATGAAAATTGACTTTTCGGCAATTCGACGGCCAGTTCGAGTGGCGAGTTCCAGTTTTGACGCTTTCCATCGTCCACTCTTTTTCACCAATTTTTTTCCACGCTTGTCAAATTTTAGCTTCGCTCGAAAATTCCGGGAAAACCTGCACGCCAAAGAATTTCTTTCGGTGTCAGGATTTATCAGCGTTTTAATCCTTCTTTTTTTTCCGAACAATGGAATTGTATTTGTAAAATGTTATTCTATTTTTTGTTACAGATTTATTGTTTGAAAATGGGTTCTATAAAGGGCGTTCTACTATGGTGAGTGATAATTTTAGCAGTTACTGTATTTTAGTAAAATTTATTACTTTTAAAATATCTATACAGAAATTACAGAGTAACATTAATGTTTTAATTAATATCCAATTTAAATTTTAAATATATCATATATCTGTCAATTACAAAATTATTCAGAATTAAATTAAATAACTTTTTTATAATTCAACAGTATTTTAAATATATTGCTTCAGGGAAATATATTCATAGGTACAATTCAAGAGTATGTTTTAACTAGGAGAAAAAAAAGATAGATATTCATGTATTTAAAAGTTTAAAGGATGTTTAAATGAACCGTCACGGAATAAATGTAGCAAATTTCAAGCTCAGCAGAAACACAATTCCCTCGTTAAAATTAACAGAAGAATAAAAACGCTTGCCTTCTCAGCTATTTTTTTCGCGTGTTAATATTCGCTCGTTCCTTAACATTTAAATGCATACTGCAGCTGGAGGCTATGCGTGCTTGAATTGCTCCTTTAATTCCTAACAATCTCAACCTTCTGCTCGAATATCTGCAGCAAATAAACATCAACTTAACTAACTCCTTTGCTTGCTTCATTAAAACACCAAAAGTGTTTTCCGTGCAAAGGGAAGTATTTAAAATTTAAAATTAAATCAAAATTAAGAACATTTTTTTTAATTAAAATTCAGAAAAAATATTTTTAATATTATAGGTTGTTCTATATCAGGTACTATTTTGGAAAAAGAATTATTTGCAAATCCAGTTAATGGTAATTTTTATTTAAAGATAAAATTTAATTGCATTAGCATCTTTTTAATTGACATTATGCAGCATGTAACATAATTCGATTCAGGTGGCTACGTTGTTTCAATTTGCACTGAAACTAAGGGAACGCCGCTTGAAAGCACATAATTGACTTTGAAATTATGTTTGACCTACTATTCTCCATACGATCCCCCTCGAACGCCATATGTTCAATTTCCTTCGCATAACGTACATTCCATAATACACCCACCATTGAATACAAAATTTTCTTTCAATTTCTCATTATTATGAAAATCTCCGTATCAAATAATATTGTTAACAATTATATTGCAAATTTCTCATAAAATTATCTCTCAATCTCCACTATTCACAAATCACCTCTCAAGAGGAAAAAAAAATTGAGAACCACTGTCATTGTACCATTGATAAGGCACAAATGACCCACGTTTCCGGTCCTAATTTAAAAAGATAGATGCAGGTCAAGTAACAGACGGTTCCCCTGGCCGAATAACTTTATTCGACGGGGTTGACGGTCGTGTTCACGCTCGATCAGCCCGTAAGGACAGCTGGCTGGTATTTTGTCGAGACCAGGCGGATATGTTCGTTGGCCACCATTAACAACGAAAGCTAGAGATGTTGTTGTGTGTTAAAGTTAGCAAGGTGTAAGCCAGGGCCGTACCATCTGCTCGTGCACGTGGCCGTGGCACGTGCTGCCAGCTGATAATAGCGCTTTCGAACCCACTCGTTCTACGTGCCCGACATTTCAAACGGCACCCACGGTTACGGTTTGCCCGATAACGACATTTTCGATCCCTACTCCTACGCTCGATTATCAAATATCACGAACGAATTGATTTCCCGATGATTTTTAGTGGAACGTTGGAAAACTTTGAAAATATCATTGGTGGATAGGTGTAGAAATGAAAGGGTATTTTAATAGTTTAACAAAAATTTAATACATCTTTAATATTTAATGCAATTATAAAGCAAATGTAACAATTTTTCATTTGTCAAATTTTTCCACATTCTACCAAATAGTCAACATTTCTTTCGTTGTGAAATCACAGCAGAATATATTAATAGTCCCGAGATACCATTCGGCATGGGAATAGTGAAGGAAATCAAAATAAAGGAATAGCGTTGCAGCTCTTGATGGTCCCTGGAGAAGGCACGACGGACGATGAATGTCACGCAAATCGTCCGTAGGAAACGGCAGAAACGGCGCCAGCCCCGTAAAATGAAATTCATCGCTTAACCCCGCAAGGTTCTCTTCACCCCCTACCTCCGTTGAGAGGGTGGCTTGGTGGAAGGTATGCTAAGGTTACTTTGCGAGTTCTCCGTTTCATTCTCTGGCTTAGCATACGTGCGAGGTTGCAGTGCAGTTACGTTGAGTTACGGGGGGCATAATCCACCTTACCCTGGCATTTCCATGCATCTGTCTAGGTTTCTCCTTCGATTCATCTCTGCCCATCCCTTAACATAACGGGTCGTCGTAAAACGTATCGCCATTTCACTGAACGCTGAGTTTATTCGTGTTTTTACATGTAATTTTCTCAAACGTGGATTCTGTTGGTAGCGAAGGTTACTATAGGAGTGAGGGTGGTAAAGAGTGGTTGAAAAAAGTTATGTTTCATTATTTCTACTTTTTATTATTTTCAGTTTAAGACTGTTGTTTGTGAATTTCATTTTATGTCTTTTATAAAATCATTACACAGATTTTTGAGATTGATTTTTCTTTTTTTAATTAAGCTTCTTTTTTTCGGAATGTCTTGTAACCAAGCAATTATTGCATTTGTCGATGCGTGGCAGGGGTAGTAGAAAATTTATCCCGGACAACAGCTGTCGGGTCACCTGTTCAAACAGCCGTGTTTCGCGTCGCTATAAAATTGCCTCGTGTCGAGGAGAGCCAGGTGAGACCGGTTTACGCTTCTTGTTTCCCGACATTGTGGCTTCCAGTACCGTTTGATAATATCAAAACTTCTGATACAGATGAAATGATCATTTTTACGCAGTTCTTCCAACGCAAATGTCAATATTTCAATAAACCCCATGACGCAATTCTTGATAGACGTTCGTCGAAACGACGGTAAACACGAACACGGTTATGATTCATGATGGTTGGGGATAAAGAGTGTCCCTGGTTTTGGGATGATCGATTGCCGATGGAAATTATAGGACACTTGGAGATTTACGAATTGGAAAGTTGTTGAATTATGTGGGTGGGCTGAATGGAATAAAACTAGGGTTGTACATTTACTTAATGATACAATCATTTATAATATGAAAAAAAGAAACTTAAAATTTAATAAAGATATAGTTCGGTAGGAGCATGGAAATTTATTACATAGAAGTTTTAAAAATTCTTCAGCTTTATTCAAGAATAATTTTATAGAATACTGTCTACTCCATACGTAAAAAATATTTTTAAAAAAATTAATAAAAATTTTACATTCATTTTGTCACGAAGACGTGAAAATAAAAAAAGTTCGTCCAGTCGGTGTCTGAAAGTGTCTTTCAAACCCGTCGGTGCCTTTCCACGTGATAAAAGGCGGACACGAAAGTGATAAGAGACCATAAAATCCGAGATTAAGAGCCCTCCTCAACACGTGTAAAATATTTTACTTTAGAATACGTGTAAAAAACGTGATTCACGATGTCCGGTTTAAGAAATTATTAATCGCGAGACACGATGAAATTATGGAAGAAATATGCGTCTAATATCGCGGACAATGGCTAGATGAAATTACAAACGATGGAATTAAACGCGTGCTCCCAGTGTCTGTTCGATGATAAAGTTTGCAAATGTACGTGGAACTTCGCAACCCAATTTCAAAATTGTGTCATGCAATATCAGAACATGCGAAACTTTTCAACGCTTGATAGAATTGCAAGAAAGTTTGAACTATAAGAAATAAAATAAAATCATTTAAAAAATATAAGAAGGTTCAAGGGATAAATTTAATTATTAGAATGAATTTCAAATTCACGTATAACAAAAATAATGCAGACAAATTCGCAACGAACTTGCTAAACCTCTTTCAGTTAATTCAACTCCGTCCTTAAACACTTTCTGACTTTCGGTCCACGTTCTCGGCTAGGGTCAATTCAGTTACGGTTTAATTTCGAACTCTCAACTGGATTTGTAGCCAATCGGATTATTCTTCTGCCAGCTAAAAATTCAACGCTCTCGTAGGAATGCAATTCGAGATAGAACGAAATCCAAGGAGCTAAGAAGAAATGGAAAAATACAAAAAAAAGTAGTTCGCACGATTCCATACTAGCGTCTCAATTTTCGGAATGGGGTTGGGTTGTTGCTCGAGCCTGCGAATCGAACTACAAGCGACGGAGAAATCCAGATAAAATAAAAATCCGCAGGTACAGCGATTGCATGAATTCCATCTCGATGCAAATTCCGATGCAAATATAATTGCCATTTTTCCTGCGATTTCTTTTCCAAACTACTGTACAGAAATTGAACACAATTTTTTTTCAAATCTGTGACTTTAAGCATAAGACTGTTAATTATTATTTTCGCAATCCATGTAACAAAATAACCTAGTACCAATTCCTTCCACCATAATTCATTTCGACCTCAATATATCAAGAATGAATCAGGGAAACGGAAGTGGTCTATATATCCGTAATTTAATTCTACCACAATCGTTTCTCAAAAACAGGAAACTAGGACAAACCGTTTAGCCAACAGTCACCGGTATTTCGAGGGGGGTGGGAAGGGGGAGGGGGACGAAGCAATTCTAATTCGACGTGGCGTCGGTAACGTGGATAAAGTCGAGGATGGTGGTGAGAATAGTTGTGCGGTGGGGGTGCGGTATGGCGACGATAGTGGTTGCCATAATTTAGCCAGCGAGTTTAATAAGGCATGCCGTAGCTCAAGCCTGCCGGGCGCAAAGTGTCAATATGTCTGAGCCGCTGAGTGATATACTTCCGGCGTTCTTCGTAAAATTGAAGAGTCTACCAGGGGGTGAACCATGCCTCTATCCGGTCCATTCGATCCTCCCTCTTTTCATCTTGACACCAAACCCTGCCAGCCTATCGCCGATCAAAGTCACGGGGCTCCATTTTTTTTTCCTCTCTTTTCCTTACCTCGATGAGATCGGGTTAACGACGTCCAAGATGCTTTCAAGGAAGCGGAAGTTTCCAGGAACCCCGGGTGGTTTTAGATCGTCGAGCTCGTTCGAAGGAGTGATTCTGGAGATATTAAGGAACTTGCTCTGTTATCAGGGGACAAAAAAAAGGTGAAAAAATATCTTTCCTGAAAAATCGGTGTTTTTAAGGAATCTTTAATATTTCTGGAGATATACACTTGGAAGGAAAAATGGAGGGAAAATATTTCAAATAGTATTTAAAATATTAAATTTTTTCAAAGGATCGTCTTATTTAGGCTAAATAGTAGAAGATAATGTGCATAGATTGAAAATGAAAGGGAAAGTTTGAATTTCCGGGTAAACTAATGGAAAAGATAGCCTGTATAGATATAAATTTCGAATAATCACACGGCCTTCGTGCTCGTATTTCTGGCATGTTTCCGAAAACAATGATCCCCGCAGCTGGCTGATGCGTGCGTATACCGTGTGTTCCGAGAACAAAGACTATCCTGTCAGTAGTCAGCTTCAATTTCGAACGTATTACGTCCACGAACTTGGAAGTAGAAGGACGGAATGTAAGCTGCCTGCTAGAGTATAAAGGATATAGCTCGAACTATGTACAAAGGGAATATAGTCAACAATTTCTATGAAACATCAATAATCTGCTTCTTGAAGTGAATAGCATCGTATAGATAATTCCATTGGACTTTCAAGTTCAATACTGGCTTCATAATAATATTAATAATTATTTATTTATATTGAATTCATATTAAACACTTGACACTGTCAGTAAAAGTAAGGAAGTTGTGACCCACTTCAGAGAAACATCCGATTTAAACCAATGGATATGAGAATCGTTTGAATAATGTTGAAACGGGAACTATCCTTTCAAGATACAAAACACAAATTCAAAAGAAGATGCAAAGTCGTGAAATATTAAAGGAGGTTAAGCTGCCTAAAACTGAATAAAAATTTTCTCGTTTCGGATAAAGGTTGATCCACAGTAAGCGGTACCGTTGGTATCTCGGTAAGTCGCGATTCTAATGAAATTCACAATGGTCCGTGCAATTTTTCCGCTATTCATCGTACACTTTGACGCAACGTAAGAGGATAAGACCCAGAAAACGTTCTCTAGAAACACGGGAACAATGGAGCATCGTTTGTCTGATGAAAATTACAGAGCGATGCGTCCCGAAAGAAATTACATCTCGTCGCTGGAGAAACACGAGCCGAGGCAGAGCTTTTTCATAAATGAACAGCTGCATCGGCTCGGTTAAATTCGACGCTTTGAAGAGAAAGTAGGATAAAATTAAAGAAAAAAGAAGTTATAAAAAATGGTATACTTTCACCAAGACATATCACTTATAATTTATTTATTTCTCAATTTGCGAATGACTTTAGAAAATTAAAGATCAATCTTGCAATATGATTAATTAATCAAGTCAAAGAAAGAAAAAACACCGAAGACACTTTTTCTTTAATTTCTCTTTCTCCCTCGCCCCCATCACCCCATTGCCATTATTCAAACGAAAACGAAAGTAACTCTCCAGTAGTCTTTGGCGCTAAAATCAAGAGAAATCCTCTTCTCAAAACTAAACGAGAAGCAGTACGTTAAACAGGCCATTTTCCCCATTTAATTTGACCCTCGTGAATCCGTCGGTCGTCGCGCGCGTTCAACACGCCAGACCCGGAAAAGTTTCGTGAGCGCATTAATATTAACCGCGGCAGAACGGTGCTTAATAGCCGCCGTCATTAACGGCCGATTCGTAATTGTCGTTCGACCGAGTTTCCGGCGTTCACGCTTATTTATAATACCCGCAGCAGAATCGACAAGGCCCGATGAATTTCAAGCGGCTAGGAAGCCCTCGTTAGCGAACCGTTTCACTTCTTCCATGCACAACCTGCGGGCACAAAACGACGCGACGCCTCGCGACGCCTCCCTCTACCCTGTTATTTTAGGACGCCCGCTGGAAACCTTAAACGCGCCGTTCAGATTATCTAATCGAAATTTATGCGGCTTCCGGCACGCACATCCAACCGACTCGTTCAGCTGTGCCGGTGATAACAGTGATCGGAGAAGCTATCTCTTAGCTGATGATCGTTTATAGCCTTTTTTTACGTTAATCCTCGGACGGCGGACCATGGAGAGAGCCCTAATTTTAATTTAATTTTGTATTTCACAAATACAATTTTGGTCCGACGTCCGAGGGTTAATAATTACAGATAATTCATATTTTGATTTTATTTTGACAGCAATATTCTACCTGATTCTATTTTGTTGATTTATAAAAAAATACTTTTTAAAAGTGTGAAGTTTAATTATAGTTCAGGGTCGCTTCTGCATTTCTTCGGATAAACGATATCGTTGTGAAAAGCCTCGCTTTTACATTGACGTTCTCCTTCTGTTTGCTCACTCCACGACACTAATGGACGTGGAATGTTACGCTGTTTGTGGTATCGTTTGATATATCGGCTTACTGACGATGGTCGTCGCTTCGTTTCAACATTTTGGACGAGTCTCGTGACGGACGTTTGCCGTAGTATTCGGTGATCGATAATCATAATGCCGCGGAAAGGTGCGGTGATGCGGGAATTTCGGTGAGAAAAGATAATGAGGTGTCAGCTGATAGAATTTTGAAGTCTGGTGATTATAATAATACGGTGTTTTTAACCTTTTCAAAAGTGAAGCTTCCAAACAGAACATAATTTAAATTATACAAGATGATTCAAAAATGATGTTTGTTATATAAATTATAATTATAATTCGTGATGATAAACTAATTATGATAAGAATTTTTAGTTGCAAATAATCGAAATTACAATAACATATAGTGTGTCGTGCCAAGCATAGATATTTCTACTGTGGCAGTCAATGTGTTATACATTGATCACTACAGTGGAAATGGACATGTATAGTCAGACACGTTACAACGACAGTGATTAACACGGTCACGTGGATCTTACCGATGACTGATGTGTCAGGTATAATGTAATGGAAATTAAACTATAATTACTAATAACATAGAGTAAAAAATTGAAAACTTAAGTAGTAAAAATAATTTTACCATTTCTCTCAAATATTTTCTCAAATATTAATTAGAACAATTCGGCTAATTATTACTTGAATTTCTAACAAAATAACCAACTATATTTCTCAATAAATATCCTGAACAGTCAAATATTGATCGAAATATTGATCTGAATGTAAACGATAGACAATTTTTTCCGCCATCAGTTTTCGTTTGTACAAGGTAAGGTTGGCCGAGTACTGACAAAAAGGTGCCAGAAGCAAATGTAAGCGTAAGCGGGTGCGGCTGAGAAGCGATAGACTGTTCAGACGAGAGGAGAAGACACGCGGAATGAAAAAGAGAAAAAAAAGAATTCAGAGAAGGGAAATAGGGAGCTAATCGATACGACCTGTTCGTGGACGGGCCAGGGCGAACGAACTTGCTCGACCCTGCAAAATATTATTAGTCGCCCCAATGAATCCGATCAGTTTCCGACATTGCGTAAGCCGTCATCGACAGACGGACTGTACGAAGGGTAGACCGAGGAACTGATAGATGAATAGATAAGGGAGATACCCATGTCTGTGTGCATTAATATTCACAAATCGATGAAGACCATGGAGGAGTGCCTTGGATACGTGTTTCCACATTTTGCTTTCTCTGACACGTGTTTATGAGATGCTATTACCAATAATGACAAAGAAAGGCCAGTATCGAATCAGTCCCAGCCCTATTTTCCAGAGTGCCCTGTCCTAAATTCATTTATATCACAAAACTTCAAAATTTATAATTTACTATAATTTTATTTAGGAAAGTGTACATTTATTTTCTTCAAAAATATATATACTTTTCACTAAATTTTGATAAAAATATGTTGGAGATAATATCGTCCGTCACAGGTGACGTAAAGCAAAATTCTTCAAGATTAAAAAATGAAAAAGATGCTTTAAACAAGAGAAGCATAGGGTGAAGGAAAATATCTTAGAGAGGCTAGAATATTTAATAAGAAGCAAGAACCACGAAGATTCTTGGCTAGAACGCGAAAGAGTCTGATGTCTCGTTCCAGGATACTCCATGGTTTCCTAGCTGTGTTCCACGTTTAATACGATCCTACAGGAAAGTCCCCGAGAGACTTTCATTAGGGGAATTTACAGGAGGCTGCAAAAGCTGCTACTCGCCTCTCTTATTCCCCGGTTCTCTTAAATCACTCCCCGTAAATGTTGTGGAATTTATTACACGCTTCGCACCGGTGTGCTACTTTGAAATACGTTTTCTTCTATCAAAGAGTTCGTTAGAAATTGTTCAAAATTTTTGACCTATTTATTTATTTAAAATTCATACAATATTTGGACTTTTTAATTAATAAATAAATAGGGTTGCAGGATACAAGGTGTTAATTTCTGTCTACTAAAGTATTGAACTTCTTCAAGAATGACATATTGTCATTGACCGTCGAGAAAGCTTTCGTACGTGTAGATCAGCCATTTGTCACGGGAAACGTGCAATAAATCTTCCGCAAAATCGCGAGCAAAAAGGGAAGGCAAGCTTTATAGAATCTCGAAGAATAAAACGCGGAAATAGAGCGCGCGATCTCAGACATTTCCAACGAGCCAGCCTTTCTTCCTTCCTGTTCATTCGTGGCTCGATATAAACGAACAATCGACCAGGTCCAATGGAACAGCTCTTCTATCTACGATTCTATCGAGTTCGACAATTTAGTTGCCGATCGTTGGCCCGATTTTCAGTAACCTCACGTTCCTGAAATTTCCTCGACAACCGTTCGACAATGCTCATCTTCGCGATACCTACGTGCGTTGAGATAAAGATTCACCATTTTTTATTAAATAGCTATGTTAGATATTGTACGATACAATTTAATCCTTTAATCGGAGCTCTTTCCACGGTAAAATAAAAATTACTTTTTCCATTAATTTCAAATTTTTAACAGAAAGGATAATTTATTTTGCTATAAAAATAAATTATATTTTTATTTTTAATATTCTCATAAATAATTGTATAGTATCGAAATTGTACCACGATATAAATCAATAGGTATCTTCAGAATAAATTCGTGTTTCAGCTTACAACGTTCAGAACAAGTAGGAATATGAAGCCAGCAGGGGGATGCAGAATATTGAAAATCGATTAGGATATCTACCCTTTCCGAACAAATATTTTGCAACACTCCATCTTCCCTCCCTTCGATTCTCATTCTTCTTTGTCAGTTTCGTTGACTCGTGTACCTCTTTTTTCCCCTTTCCTCTGTTTCACTCGACTTTTCCACGAGGAAAATTCTCAGGAACAAAATGGAAAACGCGGTGAACGTGATGTCAGAACGAGCAAAAACTTCAACGAAACGTTTTTCTAAAGAGTTTCGTGAATATTTCAGTGTAATCCTCCTCTGTTTTTCCTTATTTGTTTTTATTAAAACCGGACGAATTTTCTGGTTAAGATTCTTTGACATTAAAAATTAAAATAGGAATTTAAGGTTTTCAAATTTTTTTTTTAATAGCTGCTGTTATTATCAAAATATAGTGAAAAATATATATTCTTAACTTAATGAATTTTCCAAAGAAATACGATTAATATTTTTTAATAATCTTCAGAAAGGAAAAACTTACTCAATTTGATGAGTATATTTCTTTTTTTAGAGACAGTATAGGTATCGTGATATTCTTCACACAACTTGAACCGCGTTTGTCCCCGTTATAAACCTGTCATCGGGACTAATATTACGTCGATAAAATTTCACGCCGTGTGACACACGACTAGATTGGTAATCATTTTCTCCGGAACTTTCAACCCTGAGTATGAGTATCCTCGAAAAGCCGGTTGGCCCTGACACGGCGTGAGAGGAAATGGGGTCGTATCACACGAATGTGCGAAAATAAAAGTATTAAAAAGGGAATAAAGGGAAGGGTAAAATTCCACTGTGTGCGTTCTCCATTTATTTCAATAGGAATATACTTTGAATTCATTTTATTTTTACATAAATACAATGCAATTAAAAATATTTCCAACATTATTAACATAAATATCTTTATTCTATTCGTCGTTAACAGAAATTCTCTGCTCCCAAAATCTCTCCCCCTCTTCTTCGCCACCCTTATCCTAAAAACCTTCTCTAACCTTCTCGTTAAAACCAATTTCTGAATCCCAGGGTGAAAAGCGATCGATCGTCAATGGACAATTTACAGTGTTCGTATTCCTCCCTAGGGAATTCTCAAGTAAAATTCGCCCTGGTGTCTCGTCCTGTCTCTTCCGCCAGTTATATACAGCTTTAGACCAGCCGCCTCTACGACGGATTTTCTCGTAAAAACCACCCTTAAAGGTGGTGCTGGCATTAACGAAATGTCGTCGAGAATGGGGAGCAAGGGCGCAATGTCCTCGCTTGGTTTAATGTCAATCCTCAAATGTCACGTAACCATCCACGTTGGTGTCCTTATCGTTTTGACTCTCGTGAGACTACTGGCAATAACGTTTCAACACGACACAATGTGTCTTCCCAACCACCGTAACCTCGCCCACCCTGCAACGCGTTCATTTTCTTTCAGTGGCTCGTTATTCCAGTGAGTGGCCCGTTCTCACTAATTGGATATGTATCGTCATTGTTGTCTTTGTCGCGACGTTCTTCAAACTGTGCACAGGTGAGGGGCTGGGCAAAAATGTGGTCATTAATGGATGGTTAATTGATAGAATGGTTTTGATTAAGTTTAAGGGAATGAACCATGTTTGGGGTTTATTGATAGGCCTTGGTTTGGCACATCCTAGATTTTAGGTTTTAGACTTTACCTAAAACCTAGGTCCTCCCATACCTTTTTTCTATCCAGAAAAGCACATGTTTACGAGTAGTTATAACAGTGCCGTGTCACCCAGTCCCAGTGCCACTCCCTTCACACCGCAATAGGATTAACGCGATGCATCGTGGCCATCTACTTAGCGCACACTCGAAATGATTTAGTGCACGCACAGCCTAAAGATACGATTATACGTCGTGGCAGACGGTCGCGCACGTATTCAAATTCAAGTAACCGTCTATCGGTATCTACGGGACAGCTGGAGGGCTGGAAACGTGGTTAGCCGCAGACTCGATATGCACTTCCAGCGATTCTCATCGGCGGTTGCGTAATCCTCTTTGAGCTTTGAGACGAGCTCTTTGATTAGTAGAACGTCGATCGCCATTCAATGAAGAACGTTTCGGCAATCTTTGCGACAACCTGTGACACATTTCGAGCTGTCTTCTATGAAAGTTGAACGAAGATTCGTGACGCGTTCTCCGAGTGATTAATGGCGGGAAGGATGTTGCCTGATGGATGGAATTTTCCGTCGCAATGGGGACGAGTTTCTTGTCGCAGTTGTGTTGTGACGATGATGGCGTTGGAATTTGATGGTTAGATAATCTCCTGCACGAGATGATACTTCTGATAGTTTATCGTTCCTAATGAGAGTGAGATGTTGACGTTTGGGTTTATTAATCCTTTTTTGTTGCTGTGTAACAATCTCACGATTGATCGTTTGATACTTACACGTGTGGAGTATTTTTGAAAATTTTCTCTAAAGATGAAGATAAAGACAATAATTTAAAGCAATCTTCAAGAATAAATAAATCTACTTTTTAGTCAATTTATGTGTGTACAATGCCGAGTCCTTGAGGAAGAATCTAAATATTTGCTTTATAAGCTCTTCTATGCTACAGGAGTGTGAAAATAAAACGTCCAAGAATAATAATCCAAGAGAATGAATTTATTATTAAAATGTGTGTCTTGGTTTACATAAATGCTTGTTTTCACTTCAGCTGGCTAAAGATAAGTTAAGCCAAAATTACACAATTTTATTCCAAAATTGAAAAATGGCTCTAACAAATTATAAAAGTTATGCAGTATTGATTTAAAAAATTAAAAAAAAAATAATTGTCATTCTTAGAAATTATCGTTCTTTGGATGAATCAACGTGAAACAACACAATGATAAAATAAAAGATTGGAATGTTGTATCTGATCTCAATTTAGTGTGAAATTCTGGATGAAGTAGAGGAGGTTGAATGTCGAAGCGTGTAAAGTTGCCAGGTCTGGTCGAATTTACCAAAGGGAAAACGTCGGAGGAAGGCCGGCAAGCAAAACAGCGCGGTATATAGCTGAAACGGATTTAGCCAGTGTGGCTTATGGTTCGAGGGAAGCCTAAATTTGGCACCGATTGACGCACGGACGAATTTTATCGCTCGAACTCGCACGGACCCGATCGATTTTCACGTCGAACACCTGCTTCGAGTATTGGCCTCACGCGAATGTAACTCCTGCCAAACATGAAATTTGCACTGCATTGAATTTATGGCACGCCGTGATATTATTCACGCCTGCTGCGAGCGAAAAATCTGTAACCAGATGTAAAGTTTCGATATGGTTGCAGAATGTGGAATTATAATTGAACGATATTTATTATTGCTTTCCAAATAAAAGATAAAATGGAAGGACAATTGGATGCAGAAAATGACATTATAATTGGATATTGTTTACTGTTGATTTTTAAGTGAAAAGGAATTATTTCATTGTGAAAATAGAAAATGAAATTAAAGAAAAATTTACTGAAATAACACTGAAATAATACACTCAATTTATTCTACAATCACATCAACATAAGAACACAAAACACGTAGTTTGCATCATTTATCCAAAGTAAAAGAAAGAAGGTGAACTCTGTACGTAAAAGTACAATTCACCGTGAAAACGTCTTCAACGAACATTTCGCTGACGTCGTACAATCGAACGATCTTTTTAGTCGAACTTTTCGTCTCTCGCCTGGAGGGACGTCTTTATTTCCTCGGATACTGTCGATAATTTTACGGTCCTCCGACTCTGGCTGACATATCGGGAGTTAAGGGTTGGGCGAAAAGGGAGGGGTAGATATAACCGGAAGTATCGGCTCGCAATCTCAATACGTTCGAACGCTTCAAAGCCGTATAAATTGCAAACGACGCGACAGTAAAACGTAAGTGGCTGCTCGTACTCGATCGTACGAGCTTCTCGAACGATTAATTTAATTCGAACCCTATGGTATTCAAATATACCGGCCATATTGAAAGTGGATATCGAAGGATCCATGCAAAATATGCGAAACATTCGAAACGATAATGAATTTTGAAAATAAAACAAATTATTTTTCGTTTATCTGGTGAAATAATTTCTGGAATCAGAAAATGTAAAATTCATTGAAAAACAAAATTGTTGATTCTATGAAAGATATTTGTTTTATTTCTTGGAAACCGGAATATTTCATATTTTATTCTTAGCAAAATTCTTCTCTTTAGAAACATCTCTCCTCCTACACAAGTCAGCTAATCACGATCCTTTATACCACGAAACCATGATCCCTATTTTGGCCACTCTGGACCCCTTCCACTCGTTCAAACAATCGATGCTCCAGCATCCAAACGGTTTATAGTGTTTTCATGGCTTCTGGCGTGATTTCTTGAGCATCCGGCCATCTGAACACTCATCACAGTTGGCTATTTAATGGCTGCAAGTTTAAAGCTAGCGATGAGTATTCGGTAACATCTCTTGCAAAAGACAATAATAGAAATTTGCCTTTTAAACAATGAAATATATTTATTAAATATTTATTAAAAGGCTACATTAAAATTATGGCTGTCTTCACGGTCCACCATCCAGGTGTTAAATAGTGATTCGAAGTGGTTTAATTAATTTGACCTTATGGATGCATAGTATCAATTCAATGGCAATGAACACCCTGTATATTAAACCATCGCTAGTAGCGGCATAGAATTTCCACGAACGTGGCGAGCTGTCGCTGGAAATTCTCCATCGTTCCAGAGACTGGACGAGCTGAGCTGTTGATACGATGTCCCAGCGATGTCCATGCGAACGTCACCTACGTCTTATGTAAATGCCCGTATAATATCTGTACGGCTATATTCATGCAGACGGATGCATACACGCGAACTTCCCGATGCAACCAACGGGCTCTGCTGCTGAATATTCAGGCGAGCGTGCAAGCGTACAGCGGACGTTTCAAAATAGATATATATTTCTACGGATCGAAACTTAATGTCTCTTTAACGGACCTCGAAACAGCATGTGTGTTTTCTGTACTGGAAGAAATGGTGCAACATTCGTCCCCTCTCGAAACGTAACTCAAAAATAGTTATTCTATCTATTAGGATGTATTTCCTGTCGGTTAGATTAAATTTGGGAAAGCCTCCATGCCTGGTACTGTACAATATGTTATATACAGAGTTAGATTCAAATTTATTAAAATGTTTTAAACCTTAATTTTCAAATGAATCAAAAGCTCCTAAAACTAAAATTAATTTAAATAAATTCTATCAATATTTCTTAGTATCCTGAATAATGCTTTTGATTCTTATCGAATCAATCTCCTTGACTTTTAGTATTGCTCTTATCAATCCACAATGTACACAGATAAGGGAAGGGATAGGTTATTGCAACAGCTGCAACATCGTGTACCATTTATTCTTACTCCCTTGGTCTTTTCATCTTCCTTTTTACCACCAATGAATTATCTATCCTCATGTTTCTTTCACCTTTAATATCTCTTCGTTTCGCTTCCGGCCACATCCCGTTAAAAAAGCAGTATCGTATTAAAGCGATTGCACTCTCGAAAGACTATGAATCGTTAATCCTCGAAATTGAGTTTTCCATGGAACAGCAGTGAGTAACTTTTCACACAGCTTTTTCTATCTTTAATCAGAAACAGTGCGTTCTTCTCTCTACTTGATTTACCGTTTAAATTTTACATTAACTCATTCTAAGTTTTAATTGTTCAACGTTTTCTTTATAATTACACATTGTAATTAATTAAAATTCTCCTTGTATTATTTTCTTCATTTCATGTCTGAAAAATTACATTTTATTTTATTTTAAAACAAAATATCAAATATTCATTAGATTTATTTTAATAAGTTTATAAAAGTTTCAAAAATAACTAAACTTTTATAATTCCATAAAAATTTGGACCCTTCAGTCAGCCACTTCAAGATCAGAATGCAAATGCTTTTGTGAAATAATTTTATCATTTTATCAAAGCACTGTGTCAGGCAACAACAGTGGCGCGATTCATTTTCCTCGTCAGTTTACGGGCACGCTAATGAAAAAAATATAATTAGCAAGAGCGTCTCGACGACTGGTGCGGCCGTCTTAATTCGCCAGGATGTAAAGCGAGCAGGCATAATCAGCTTTTGCTGCCCTTTCACGGCAAAGTTTGCTTATGTTAGCCCGTTCGTTCGGTCCCCGGAATAACTTCGATAAACATTTCACACCCTCCCTCTTCCTCCCACCCCTTCGCTTTCTCCCTTTTAAACTGGACGGCATGAGCTGTACACGTGGACTACAGACAGCCATTCGTTGTAGCGACTGTTTCTGAACTCAGAATTTTAAGGGACAACCTTTTTCTATTTTTAAAATTTTAACCAAGTAGCTATTACTTTCAATGTTCTTTTAATTGTAGAAATCTAAAATTTATCGTTTTCCCTCTTTTACATATAATAATTAGTGTTATAGAAAATTAATTTTCCATATCTTCCATGGTTTATTTATATTTTATATAAAAAGTTGAGTTATTGATCAGAGAAATAGGAAAAAGTTATTGCTTCGTAACTTGGAAAATATCTTCTCATTAATTTGATGAAAACAGGTCATTGAATTTGATCCAGAATCACCGTGTTAAAAGCCAAAAGAAAAAGATGGCTAACGATGTTTAAATGACTTACCCCTGGAAAACAGGGGATTTCGAACAATCGCATTATTCATCTTACAGGACATTTAACCGTGGTCTGGAAACTTTCGAGTTCGCGGGGATAGGAAGAAAAAGCTTGTTGAACCTGGCCACGAAAGTTTTTCCGACGACAGATTTCTCTTTTTTCCCGGCTGTTATTGATGTTGTACATTGTAGCTGACCATAGCGTGGAACGAGGATACATATTTAATATTTTTCCACAAAACTAGCAGGGAATTTTCGTTTTTGCTGAGCTTGAGGAAAGTAGATTGAAAGATTTGAAATATGAAAAATGGTTGCATTTAGAAATTTGTACATCTTCGCACCATTCAATATTTTTCTCCCCAATTTCCTTTCCATCTGTACCAAAACGGAAGTTACAGTCAGATATGTTCTTCGCTAGATAAATAATTAAAATCTCAGCTTTTACGAACGAACGAACTCTCTGCTACACCGTCAGACAAGATGGGAGCAAGTTTCAAGCATCCTCAACAAACTTCTACCGAATTTGTGCATCGCAACCTTCTTGTTTGTCTTAGCATCGTTACACGCGATAATTGGTCGGGTTTCTCTCAAGAAAATCTTCGTGTTCTAATTCCTCGAGGAAGACACGGTTCAAGCCACAGCAGCGACTTAAATATTTGAATCAGTCCGGGATAGTAACCGATTAAAATTTCCAATATACACTTTACGTGTGAAAGGTACACGATTCCCGATTCAGAGTAAATATCATGCGTTCCCACAGTATGATACTAATTCTACTTGAAGGGGTGCACCAACAAACGTTGCATTTATGGAATATTTGGTGGAATATTTTTTATGAGGTCTTGGGATTTATTTTTAATGAAAATCGAAGTGAAAAATTTGATTTATTGATGAATGCTATTAGTATGAAATACAAGGGTTTTTCAATTTTCTTAGAAAAATAATTTAAAAATCAAAATTTGATAGTAATTTAATAATAGGAGAAGGAATCCAAAATGTAGTTAGGTACACGGTTCTTGTATGGTTAGCTACATCCCTGGATATTCGTGTATATCAAGCAATGATTAAACGAGCGGTGATATCATTCGCATGATCCACCGACAGGGGGAATTCCTCTCTTTTCCACGACGCAGAAATAAATTCCCATTGGTCAATCGGATGACTTGTCGCTCGTATCTCTATTAGGAAAACATGTGTTCATCTGTAATCAGGATCTAAAAAGGATGTCGGAAGAATATAAAAATGTTCAGACGATTCAATTAAAATATCACGTGTACAAATTAATTCAGTAGCAAATCCCAGAGAAGCCAATATCAATTGTACTTTAAGCTCTGAAGACTTCAACATCAGTAATATTCAAAGCGAAAGAATTCCAACGGCAGTTACATCTGAAATTCCATTTATCCGAACACCAACAGCATTCCAAATCCTATAGCCGATTGTATTCCAACCACTCCGAAGATTCTAACACACAGCTACTCGCCGAATTACTGGCGAACGTTCCAAAGGCACAAAGAATCGAACGTCGCTGGCGGCATAAATTATAACGCGTTCGAACAACAACAGGCTCGTGCGAGTTCTAAGCTCACGTTTCGTCTCTCTGTACGTACCAGCTCTATTTCTATCGCGCGATTTCGTAATCGCCGTTGTTCACGGAATGCATAATAAATCGTGGCACGACCGCGTCGCAAGGAATGCCCATCGTGCCCCTGGGACGCGATGCTGATTGTTCCAGTTGACATTTCCGCAGCGAATTGCGAAACTCGGGAACACGTTATGCTACCTTTTCCGACCACCGTTTCAACGGAGAAAAATCTTTGGATATCTCGTGATTTATGGAAAGTTACAAATGTCAGGATTTCAAAGAAAATTGATAAAAAATGGAGACATTTATATGGTTTTCGTGGAAAATTGGAAAATTGAAAGTTGGAGAGGTACGGTTCTACTAAGGGTTAGAGGAATTTCATCGAAAGCTAAACATGCATGCCGCTGACCTTTGACACGTTAACTCGATCTATCAGGGCGCCTGGATGATGTACTCTGATATACGGATTGAAACGATTATGCGGCTAATTTGGTATTCGACTCGTCGGCTATCCGTTTATTAAATCGAAGCCAGCATTGCTGGGATTTCGAGTTGACTAGCTTTCCGTCAAACGCTGTCAACTGTTAACAGGATGATGGACATTCCATGGAATAATATTGATCCTTTTCAAATGTGGTTACATTAACCTTAATAAATAGCAATGATTAATGCTATAAATAGCACCGTTTCATCAATCACAAATTACCCAAAACGTAATAACGATTCGGTGATAAATAAATAAAAAATTTCGAATTATATTTATTCTAATTTTTACAAAATTTCTTATTTTCATCTATCACTGTTCACCTATTTATTTATTTCATTTTCGTATAATAGTATAATACTTTCAACGTTTGATACATGAATTTACGGTAAAGGGTAGAATTTAATATTTCTAAGTGGCTCGCGTGGAAAAAGCATTTCCTTCCCAACGCAACCAACAAAAAACTATTCCGGATTGTTTCGGACCCTGACGAGAGTGCACGCGACCCAGCTACCACTTCCGCCTCGAATCGTCCCATTTAAATGCATTGTTCTCTTCCATTTGAGACGCGTTGCTCGATGCGACGCTTTAGAAGATCAAAGATATCCGGGAAAACAAGAAACGAGGAAACGAAAGTGCCGCTCCGGGCATCTGTCTGGTAATCATATCAACCATCGGAATTTCTGGACGACAAAATGCATAGGGATTTTCTAGTTCTCGGACTTTTCACGTAGAAACAGAACGAGATGCGTCTAGAACTAGTTTTCTTTTATCTTCAGTCTGCTTTTTTTCTTGGAATGAAACTTGAATAAATTTATTTTTAAATTTTTACAGAATGAGAAAACGTTTCTTTATTTTTGGTAAAATAATTTTGACAATTGAAGAGCAGAAATTTAATTTAAAAACTTAATCCTTTGAATGTTTATGGTGTTTATAAAAATTTACAGAAATTGTTAAAAATTCAAAGAATTAATTCTGTAGAATTTCATTTACATCTACTATTGTTCCTCTCATAGACAGTAAAACAGATGAAACAAACTATAGCTAGTTGAATGCGCAACTTTGGCGTAGGAACACGGAAGTACGTAGACAGGAAGTAGTCGGAAGCAGTCCCCGGTGGCTCTTCCGTAGATCAGAAGCCGGGTCCGCGGAGGAAAACGAGCGTGTCGGGCCCGAGAGCTTTTCTCTCCCATGGCGATCCTAAAACCAAAGCGCCATTCTATCTCCGCTGCTCTTTTCAAGCCTTCTTCTTCTCTTTCTGTTCTCCACTGTTTATGGATCACAGACGACACTTGGACTCGGTCGAGTTCTTTCTTCGAAACCCATGGAATCGTAACGAGCAGGCAGCTCCGGTGTTGCGCCACCATTACTTAAAACTAAAATTAGTTCCTCGAGTGCACCCTCGTGGCTTGGATGCCGAAGGAACATACTGCTGGAAATTGTTGGAGAATATTGGAAAATACGAAGTTGGAATTTCGATAGAATTACCGAGAGAGGATATTGTTTATGAATTTTGAGAGGTCTTGAGAGGCTTTTGGGGGATGAAAGTACATTGTTGATTATAAATTTGAGGATATTGTTTCCTGACATTTCAATATTTTTTCTAATATTTAAATTATTTTCTGTTTCAGGACTGTGTAACAACCCACCGCAAGTTTATGGTGAATATTTTTCTACATATGGTGAGTGATACTTATTGTGACACATTTATCGATGGGTGCTCTTTTCTCAACCTTTTCAACTCCTTTTTACAAGCGGTTATAACAGAATACAATATTTTTACGGAAAATATCCCAATATTTATTTTAATATTTTTTTTATTTTATTAAAAATAAAAATTGCTAGAGAATTGTTCCTGTTTAATCGGCCGCAAGCTTTCCATACCGGTGTTCTTCCGTTTTAACGATGAGAAAACGTAAGAGAGAAAATAACACGTGCCGTTGTACAAGGGGTTGGTCAAGGAGCGCCAAAGGGCACTTTCGGACTCAAAAGGGTCTACCGCGAATAAACGCTTTCCCACTCGGCACGTTTACGACGTTCGATAAAAAGAGCGAATGCGAACGGTCGATCTGATATTCCTTGAATATCCTTCGAACGACATCGCGATCTTTCTTGGATTGATGCAATTATGACTTGCTGTTCTTCTTCGTATTTCTGCACGTTTCTATGTTTAAATTGATAACACTTCTAACACCTCTGCTCACTTGCAGAAGGTTTTTACTTTAGATAAGTGGTTATGGTTTTAGAGAAATGGTCTTCAAGTTTTAAGTTTTATACTTGAGGTGGTGGGTTTTCAGTTTCAATTTTTTGAGAGTAGCTCCTCTTAGACTTTTTTTAATTATAAAAATTATGAAGTAAATATCAATTAAATATGACATCTTATACGAATCACCAAATATTAATTACTTATTACAAAAAATTTATGATTCCACTTATTAATAAAAATGATGAGATATTGATAGGAATTTCCTTAAACACCAAAAAACTTAATAATCATATTGTTTATCAAAATTTAATTATCGAAATACCGGGAAGGAATCGAGAAATATTTTTTACCAATAAACCATCGGTTGTCTGTTCTCTGTTTCACGTTCACCATCTTACATTCAATCGATGTTTCATCTGAATTCCATTCCCTCTTCGCTCCTCCTGTAACTGAAGATCACTGCCGTCTGACAGAAGCGTGCCGTGACGTGAAAATGCAAATCTCGTCCATGCGGCTCGTTGAATTATTATTTTAAGTCCCGTAACGGCCATTCGCTACGAGAAAATCTCATGAAAATTAATTTATTTTAATGCACTCGGTCCAGAACAGGGCTGCAGTCTGCTAGGAAACGGGCAGACGAAAGTAACTAGAGTGGAGGAGAACGGAGAGGGAATTCGAGAGAAAGATGCAGACGTGAAATTAACGTTTGACTCGTGCTTCTTTCAACACCCTTACCCGTATCCAACAGGAATTTCGTATCCCGAATTCACAGCCGGTTGGATCGGGATGAAGGGGATATTCTGATCGCGATCCTAGGGATCTGATATATTACCCTTTTCCTTCTGGTATTTGAAATTATAGTGTTTTTTTTTAACTCTGCATTGATATTAGTAGGGGATTACAAAAATTATTAGAAGAGTATGTTTAATTAGCCCAAATGTAGAGTGGCCCTTTCACTATTTTAAAATTCCAAAATTCCAAAATTTTGTAGAATGGTAGAAGTTGAGCCCACCCTGGTCCCTACTTAGAAACAAAATCACTTGTACATTTCTTATACTCAAAGAGAAGAAAATACGTGTCTAACAGAGGATTTGTTCCCATGCAGGGGTGTCAGGATAATTCCACCCTCTATCCTTCGCAACCTCTGTTAAGCAATCCCTAAAGCGTCTTCCAGGTGACGAGCTAGAAATCTATACTAGAAGGGAGGAGGCACACGTGCACACACGCGAAACTTTGGTGATCTCGCGGCTCGTATGGAGAACTTTACGGGACGATAATGGACAGATTTATGAGACGGCTTATCGATCCCCAAGTAAATCCAATTTTCGAGGTCGACGCTCGCCCGCGACCACCCAGGGACACAGGATTTCCCTTGCGAGGTATCGTAAGATTCCGAAAGGAAATCGTCGCGAGGTATCTATTCGCATTTTGCACAGTTGCAAATTGAAATTCCCTGCAACACTGATCGAGGTGAAACTTAAAATTACAGGACGTTCATTCTAATTTCTCGTACTGTAGTATTTTCTCAATCACAATACAGGTTAAAAATTTATTGAGAAAAATGAAGGGAGGTAAAAAAGTTCAGCCTAGCGAAAGGTGAAGAACAATAGTGACAAGACAGCCACGGTGGATCTTCATTTCCGCGAACTCAGCCGTTGGTTTTCGGACTTCTTGAGGTTTTTCGTGGTTTAAGGACAGCATTGAGTCAAGAACGTCTCCTTGCTTGCCTCTCAAATCCCATCACAAAGAACACTTCTTTCTCTTTTTCTCTACCATTCGCCGTACTCTCTTTTCGAGTCTGACGCTTGTTCTCTTTTTATTTCTTTTTCACTCTGTTACACTCTCTCGGACCACTCCGTTTCCTTTTCTTTTTATCTCCTACCTGTTCTCGTTCGCACCCTCTTTCTTACTTTCTTCTGCACCCTTCCAGCTTGCATCCCTCTTCGTTCACCCTACGTTTCTTTCTTCCTATCGTTTCTTAGGCACGTCCTCGTCGTCGACTATCTTTCCTCTCTCTTTATCTTCAACCGTTCCATCCGGTCGACACGGTGAAAAAGATAGCCTCCCTTAAGTCGCGAGGGTTCACATCTGACGGTCGATGAATAAGGGAGTCGCTATTTAAATTGTAATTTCGACCGTGTTAAAGATACCGGGGGATTTCACCAGGAATTTTTACGATCTCCTGACGATTTAATAAAAAAAAGAAGGAACCAGTTCGCCAGGAGACAAAGGACAGTGGTAAGGAATGGTCAATGGTGGATGTTGGAGGAAAAGAAAAATTACCTCTCAGTATTAATCTGTATTAATCCTACTATAATTTATTTCCTTTTCATGGGAATGGGAAATTTTTTTTTGATTGTACTATTGTGCAATAATTGTGCAGTGACAAATTTATCTCTATTGGTGGATTTGCAAAAATTTGAATATAATTTCATGCCATAAAATTAATGAGAAATGGCATTTGCATTAATGGCTAATTAGAAATATTTGCAAGCCAAATTTTGTAAAATTTCAATAATTTGAATAATATCCAGAATAAAATTGCCTCTTTGCAAAGAATATTTTATATTTTATATTTATTTCTATGAATTTCTTCAAAATCATTTTGATCAGTGTACTTTGTACATTTCACACATTTTTCACATTGTCTGTTCAAACGAATAGTTTACTGCACATTTTTCGCATGAACGCAAACAGAGACGATAGATTATTGCAATTTCCGTCTGAAATCGAGAAGATACTGGGTTCCGAGTATCTTGAATTTCAGAGAAAACCTGTACACCGGAAATGCATCATTGCTTCTCTTGAATTCTTCTTTCACGAAGAATAACTCTTTGTATCTATGTTACTTTCTTCCTTTCCAGATTCTTATTAATCCAGTCGTTCTTTTTCTCTCTTCAAGCCTGTGAGAATAGATTCACGAAAGAAAATAATAATTTTCTGGCGTTGTTGAATGTATTCAATCAGTTCCCTTTTTTTCCCAAAGATCACCTTTATTACATTTTATTGCAGAAAACGATGCTTTCTGTAAAAGCGCATGCTTTGCAATACAGAACAATATTCCGCTGTGAATAACGTAAATAGTATCGCAGAGATGCAAATACTTCGCTTTTAACGAAACGTACAAAGGTTGATTGTCGCGAAACGTTGGAAAAATTGTTGCAAAATTACCAGCATGCTCGTTTGGGTTTAATTGCAGTTGAGAAATTCCACAATTTTATGCAGCATTTCTAGATGCAAACCAGGTTGCTTATTGTTTTTCACTGATAATTATAAAACATACAAATATTACAATTATTCAGTTTCTAATACCTTCTTATGTTTATTAATTATCGAAATTACATACCATCATGAAAGAATAAAATATTTGGTGAAAATTTAATTTTTAACTTCTTCAATACTACAATCGCAGTTTAACAGGTTTGTCAGAAGTGTCGCCTTAGTTATGCAATGTTTGAACTATTCATTAATCACTGGGAAAAACTGTAACCTAGTTTTACCCGATTTTTCATATGCACATTCTTATGAATTGTCACAGAGTAAATATGTTCATTAGTGAAATAACATGAAATAGCAGTGAAATAAATTGATTTGCTTGCTTCGATTTCTAAATTCATTTTTGTGTTAATGTATGTATTCATTTTTGAACCATTGTAATGGGATGTGTTATCATAACAAATTGAATGGAATCCGAGTAAGCAGACGGTAAAATCGTTTCCGATAGCCTTCGATTGGTATAGCCGGTGCTCGATGAATAAGGGAGACGTAATTTACATTGTAAATGGCCACGATATCCGCGTGAAAACAAACCTTCAATTAGGCTCGGTTACGAAGGTACACGCGAAACAGGTAAGCGGTACTCCCGCTACTTCCTAATAACTTTGCAAGCAATTATGCGGATGGTTCTCTGCTTTCGTTCCGCAAGCAGAGCAATTATTAATTTAATCCTTTGACGGAAAATTCGATTTGTTCGACAGCCAAAGGCGCACGATGCTTTCGAAAGTAGTACCCAATGAAATGAAAGTCCTTTTGAGTAGGTACAGAAAATAATTTGCGGTTTATATTTGATGCGAAATTTCAATTTTTCGTCGTTACTTAAATGTTTAATTTTTTAGAGAAAGACGCAAGAACATTCCCTTTGACTTTTCTATATTTTATGAAAATTGTATCAAGAAAAAAAATATTGGAGTTTTGAAAATGTAGAAAATCTATTACTGATAAATTGATAAGTAAAAAATAATTCCCTTTTATGAGGGTTCTTAAATAATGTTAGAAAATGAATTAATGTTCTTAGTACAAAAATGACCTTTTTCCATTTAATTAATGAAAACTCTTGGTCAATGATTTTTTTACACGCAATTTATAAGGAACTTGATATTGGACACGCGATTTAATAAGAGTAGCCTGTGTAGAAAGAAATAAATCTGTTGGTGACAGAAAGAAGAGCCCTTCGAAACGTGACATTAATGACTCAGCTGTGCCTTCCACAGCTTAATCACTCAAGGGGTTAATAAAGGTCCGATAAAATATTTCTGAAACATCAATTTCGAAAGAAGTTTCGGCTCGTACTACCAGGCACACGAAATCGACACGAGATCTATCGTGGTGCGTGACCATTATTGTCACACACGTGTTCGTCGATCGAAAATAAAAGGGATTGCTTCCTGTCAGAACTTCGACCAACATTGTGTCACCCCCTTTGTATTATACGTAATGAAATATTCCTATTATTATTATAGAACTGTATCTTAACCAAATAGGTATGTGTCATGATAATGATCAAACTTATATTTAGAATCGATTTTTAAATTGAAAATAAATTGAAAAAATGAATGAAAGATAAAATGAGTAAACATATAAAATTATTTTTTATTTTGAAATTATTTTGTAATTTAAAATTGGAAATCTGAAATTCATTATTTGACAGGTTGAGTTATTTTAGTATTAAAAAATAAATTTCAAAGATAACAATATAAATATAAATCAAACATTTTATTTCAATTTCATTTTTTTCTCAAATCTCAAAATTCAACATAAAATTCTAAAAGGTCTACATTTTGATCTGAAAATGTAAAATTGAACTAGGAAGAAAGGCAAATATACTAGAATTTTAAAACTGTGCTAGAAATTATAAAAAGATACGTATCTTTGAAATTTTCAAAGAAACTTTTCTGAGAGAAAGAAAATAGCTAGAACACTTGGATAATGTCCCTTGTGAGTTTTCTACGAGGGGGATCGATAAGACTGAATCCGATCGAGCGTAGTTGAATAAAGTGGTTTACAAAGAAACCGCAAGAAACGAGGAAAGTCGAGTTAATTATCCGATACTTACGAACTCTCGATGACTCGAAGCACGCTCTGTCGTGAATCGCTTTTGCAAATGTTCGAACCGAGCTATTAAAACCCCGACGAAACGTAATTACTTAGTTGCAATAATTTTCTATATTCTTTTCTTGTTCGATAAAGAGATCCATTGGAATTGCTTTGCAACAAATACAATATCGATATTTGTAACTTTGCCTTGTGAAATTGATTTCTGAATATATAATAGGTCAACAACACAATTACAATTACAATTTGTAGTACTGAATATTTTGTTCGATTCTATTCTTTTTTTTTTTCTTTTTAATATATCTCCAATTTGTTACTGTTCTAGAGATTTGAAAATTTTCATGAAAATCAACAGAGGACTGTTCAATAACTTTCCTTGTCAGTTGTTCGACATAACGCACCCTGTCCTATGGATTTCTGACGTGAAACATAATGCAGAATGCGTTCCATTCAAACGTGTAGAACTTTGTATGCGTGCCTGTACGTCAATGTGTAGCGAGCTGTCGTGCTTGGTGAAATGTAGTCTTAATGGTGTTACCATTCAGCATACCAGATTATGATTTACCTTATTGTCCATAAATCTACATAAATATATCATAATTTCTATGATATATTTTTCATTTACAAAATTTAATACATTTATTACAAAGGTCTTATAAATTGTTCCATTTGTAAAATCTTTTACAAAAAAGCGGTGCAATTTTTTTAACAAAGCTCTGCACCGAATCATATTATATGCTGAAAGCATATAATTTTAAGCTAATGCAAAAGTTCTGTCATCTTTTTGAGGCTGAAAGGCTGCTATATTCGTACGAGTAAAGGTGCAATATCGCGCTGAAATTGCATTAATAGCAGAGAACATACCTCGACCTACTATTGTATTTTCAACTAACTAATATTGAACATTTGTTGCTCATATTCCATAACATTATTTTCTCTAAAATTCCAAACCATTCAGTAAATTTCTATTTATTATTAATTTTATGTTAGGTTCCTATAACAGTAATATAAAAAGGTTTCTTTAATTTTAAATTAATAACGACTATTACATTTCAAAAAATTCTTTGAAATAAATTTTTGTAACAGTGATATCAACCATTCTGCAATTTCTTTTCAATTCATCCGCAGATCTCTCAGATTGATTCAAAAAGGTAGATAGAACTGCTTTCACGTCTTTTCTCACAATAGACGCTTACACGGTTGATTTGTAAGAAGCGTTCGCGAAAAGGCTGTAAAATCAGCGCTGTGAAACCCCATAAAACGGTTCCCGGCTCACTTTTTCCCAGTGCCGCTTTTATCAGCCGTCGAACGGTAGCCGGTCGGAAGATAACGGCATCCAATTCGTCGTCGTTGCACGTAAATATATGCATGTACGTGGCATGTATGCACATGCATACCGGAAGAACATGCAAGACCCGTGCAACGATCGATCGATAAAGTTATATAATGAGTGTCCGCGTGCGCTGACTACCTCACGGGGGACCACTATCAAAATCTAGGTTATTCGTGACCCCCAACCCCTCTTTACACGCATATCAACCCCTATATTCGTCACATTCCATGGGTTATCTTTTCCTTCCTTTTTTGTTCTTCTTTTGTCATATTTCTTCGTGAGTTTCATCCCTTTTTTTTTATTTTTTTCATTTTCTTTTTATTATAGTAGAGGTTTTAGAAGGAATTAGCGTTAGTTATATCAAAAAGATTTATTCCAATTCACGCAAACGAGAAAACCCAGAAAGGGAAACGGTGAATCGTACTAGCACTGTTTCCAATTTGACCGGAAGTTTATGATTCTGGGAAACGATATTAGGATTCAGTTACCAACTCTGTGAAACTGAGGGGGGTTGCAATGCATACTTGTATTGCTTACCCCGAATGTTATGCGGCTACGTGGAAATCTGGGTTATCGAGTTCTATAGTTGGTGAATATCCTAAAGGCAGTCGTGCTCCGTGTCAGCAAATTTTGATAGTTTCTCTTGCATCTTTGCTTGCGTCGAAAGGTCAAAAGTGTCTCAGTGTTCCGAACAATAGAAATGAACAATGGTACTCGAACGATGTACGAGTTACTTATTCTAAGTACATTAATAAAGGTAAACTGGGAAGCTGATTTATTTGGAGAAATAATATGAAACATTTTAAACAAATAAAATTATAAAAATAATTTTCAATTTATTCACTTGTTCCACTTCACTTTCGAGCAACAATTCCCAATAAAATAGAAACCATCTGAGGAAAAACAGCCCCGGAGAAAATCGAGATCGTTTAAATCCTTGGCCCTGATTGGCGGTGGTGTAGCTTGGCCAATTAAATATTATTATCATAATCGAGTCTCCGAGGATGATGCATCTGGAGGATCTAGTTTCTACTTCCATCCAGAAAACGGCCAGCTCGATTAACGCTCCAGGGGACAAAGTTTGAAAATCCAACACGGGCACGATAACTTTTCTCTCTGGGAAACTTTCTTTCGTCGAGCAGAGCTCGAGCATTGGGAATGAACGAAAGGAAGAAAGAAAATAGAAAGGGAGGGAAAAAAACTAAAGGGGGAGAGTAGTATACGCACGGGACTGAAATGAGTCACATTTCAGTCGAGAACAATTGATAGTTTTAGCGAGTACACGCGATGCGTGATATTCGAAGTGTGTCATTACCGGCTATGAATAATGTAACGCGTTTCAAAATCGCCGCCGTTTCCGAGCCGCGCGGATATTGTGCATTATGCTCGCTGAACTGGATGCTTTAATGATGATCGTAATGAGAGGCAACGTTACGAGGGCTCGCGATTTATGGATAATGTCTTGTTAACGTGATTTTATTTCACTCCTTTTTATGGGAATTTATTCTGAGGTTGTTGAATAACAATTGGTTTGAGCCCTATGAAATTAATTTGAAATATCGATGTTGAAATTTTACACAGTATTACATTAAACAACTAGAAAGGTAACCAACATCATGTTTCTTAAACAAATCGCTCAATTTTTCAAAGAGTAAATCATCAAGTTTTTCCAATCTCAGAAAACCAAAACGAATATATCATCCGTGGTCCAATAAACCAAAATTACAGTTCTCTACTGAATACACTAAAGAAAAGCTGTCAATAAAAGAAACGCAGGAAATTCCTTGAAAAATCCACATCGAACGAGGTCATCCTTTTAAATCCACCCAGATCTGGCAGCACCGAAGAAAATAATAAAAATTTCACGAAAATCCAGCCAATCGAAGTGGGTTAAGGTCAACGCCGTCCTCCCCTAACGATCAGAACACCCGTTAGAGTATCGGGAAGAAAAATGACATAAGACATCCCCCTTCCGACTCGGGCGCCATATGACCGTCTCTGTCGCAAGCTCCCCCCTCCGTTCATCCCCACTCCTTTCTCTTTCTCCCCCACTACCAATTGCTTCCCCTACCACTGTACCTTCTATAGCCGTCCACCCACCTACACCCTCGCAGTCGGCGATCGCGAACGCCGTAGCATACCTGTACCGCGATTACCAGCACATCTAACCGGTGACCAATACTAATTGCGACAGAGAGCGGAATGGCTCGTTGTAAGAAAGGAACAGGCCAGCAGGAATAAGGAGAGCAAAAGAAAGGAGCGTTGTAAGGAGATGTACCAGGTATATAAAGAAAGACCTAACGATGGATGAAAAAGGAGATCGACGAGGATAGTGGCTAGTTACACGAGGAGTAGGACACGAGCAAGAGAGCGTAGCGTGGCACGACACGGCGGCATATCCATAGACATATACACTGTGTCTATGGGCATATCGACGAGAACCGAGCCCGGCCGAGCACGACCGAACAGGGCCGACTTGGACCCTGCGCGCTCAACCCAAACCCGAGGAAGCATAGTTGCATTTAAACTGCCATCCCACCGAGGTCTCTCTTCCGTGCTATCCGGAGTAGTCTGCTGGCTGGGTCAGCAGCACTCGACGAGTACGTGTCGTCCGCGTACCTACGTTTCGTACACCCGCACAAGTGTCACACGAGTATCGCGCAACCCTCGACGTGCCTCGGCTACGTTTCTTTGTCCGTGTTCCGACGAAACGTGTACTCGAGGAGGGTTGATACACACGAGGACAGGGATTTTTTTCTACCAGGACGAAACGAAGGATAGGATGGTTGCCGGGTATCGGGATCGGTTCGAACTTTGTGCAGACGTGTTATTTGATTGATCCTATGGTGTTCGGGTACGGGTTGCTCCAGTTGGATGGACTGACCCCGGAACTGTCAGTCGCGCTGCCAATCAGCTGCTTCGGACCATTCGTGTGGAAGTGTGCATTTTCCTCGACGTTTCTGTTGGAAATCATTTTTTAATCGTTCGACGATCATTTCGAAAGGTTGGTTCATAGACTGTGTTTCCGGTCTCCTTTGTCCCCTGGACTGGGTAACTTGTTGACTGGACACGTTGAAATTTCAAAGCCGTTTCCATGAAAAAAGAAACACACACACACATACAACGGCCAATCTTCTCGTCCTCCCACCGTGAATCCTTGATAGCTTTTCGCACAGCTATCCCGAGCGAGTAACTTGTTGACTTTTCTCCCGGGGGCAAGTGGCGACGATTCCAGCCATTATGTAAATCGAATTTAAATTTCTACCGTATTTCTGCCCTGCGTGCGTACACTTTTTATGGTAAATTATTGAAATATCGAGACATAGGTGGATATAGGTATATGGATCAATAGAATGAGTCGTTTCTCGATCAAGCCTGATGTAATATTTCTTAATGCAACGTCGTCATTGCAGTTATTGATCTTATCGAAATCGTTTCTTTACGCTGTTACGTGTCGAAGGAGTTCATTACTCCAGTTAAATTACCTTCGTTATGGGGAATTTCTAAAAATTCTGTCCTCCATTTGGTTCGAGGCTTTTCTTAATAGGGATCCATTGCAAGCATAGATCCCGAGAATTCGCTCTTACATTGCATTTTTCTCCCCGCTCTATCGATTGGTCCACGAATGGCATCGAAACGTTGTTGCTACGTGCTTCACAATGGGGCCAGCTTTTAAAGCCGATATTGCGAAACGAAGTGTTCACCATAAGTGAGAAAAATGATAAAAAGTCGAGGACATCACAGCAATATTAAATATTAATTTTCTAATTATGAAATTTTGCTAATTGTAAGTTAATGGCATATTCAAATTAATAGATATTTCAGTTTGTCTAAACAATTTATTGAAAATCATTGTTTAATTTAAGAACAAATTAGTCGAGGATGTTGGAAAAGTGTTATGGTGGTCTTAAATCTGACAAATTAACGCAACAGCCGGTTCATCGATATTCGGACCAGTCGGAGGGTGGCAGCGACGCGTTCAATATTTAACTTCTCGTTCCAGTTGTACCAGTTTGAGGGTCATTCCAGGGCCCATCCTTTCCCTTCCGCTCGAAGCGTCGCTCAAACGCGAATTATCGGCTTGCCACGAAACTTCTACCCCTCTTTCGCACCTCTGAATATCCGTTTTCAAGCCTTTCGACCCATTTTTCTCATCCCCCTAACCCTCCAGCCTACAAAATTCACGAATATTAACGAGATATGTGTGATTAAAGGCGGTAAACTATAAATAGACAACTCGAGTTGCTTTAAAAGTTTGTGTCAAAGATGATTGATTCATTCGAAGGTTATTTATTTTTATAAATTATATTTATAACCAAATCGAAGAGTAACAAGGTATCATTTGCAGGAGTGATAGATAATTTTTCTAAGTATATGAAAATGATGTATACCATAACATAAATTACCAAGAGAAATTTGTCCGATAGCAAGGGGACAAATTGCAATCCCAATTCGCAGCTTCTGTAATTACCGGCTGATACCTGGTTCCGTGTCTCCGGCTCGTTGGCCGCGATCAAAAGCTAATTTCTTACTCGGCGTAATAACACGCTCCCAACGCTTGTGTACACACATAGCCGGCCACTTTTCTGCAACTATTACCGCAATTAGCCCGCCTCGACCTGCCCGATAGCTTCAACTGTTGCACGCGAGAGAATTCGCGACGAGTCGACGCGATTCGTTACGCGTACCTGTCGATTAATTAACCGTTCAACCGCGAGTCACTCTTGCTCTATTTCTATTCAAACTTTCCATTAACTTGATTACTACTTTATCGATTAGGGGTCTTTAAATTGGTATTTCTTGAGTTGCGGAGGAAAAATTCATTCAATGTGATCTTAGACACAAACCTTCCCATTAATTCTTCGAAATTTTTCAATTAAAAATCGCTTCCCGATACCTGGCACAACCTGAGAATTACACTTCGTCGAACGTATGAGGAAATGAACAGAAGGATTCGGGGGTGCGGATTCCTCGCGAGTGAACGAGGAAAATTGAAGGGAATCGTTTTAGAAGAACTAACTATGGAGAACGTCGTTTTTGTAGTTCAACGAAATTGGTGAGTAATAAAGAAATTATTTCTCTTGAAATTTAACCCTTGAACAGCGGAATTTGAGTCCGAAATAAAGTAGAATCAAATACTACTATTTTATTTATATTAGGACAGTTAAGATTAATAATAAAAATTTTGAGGATAGAATTTTGGTAATTGTCTTTTTTCATTTAGTGACTCACCACATCAGAAGTATTTCTTTTATGGTTACATGGTTGAAAATTTGCTCTTTTTAATTCGCATTTCATTCTGCCCACACATGTTCAATGGAATTGACGTCAGTACTTCCAGTGCTTAATATAGGTGTTATCAGTAAATGTGGTTACATAATAGCTAATCTACAAGTATTTTTGCATTTACGATTGGAAACAAACAAAGCATGTGCATACAATTAACAGTAATATAACAATAACAATCATAATATGCTTTAATTATAAATGAAATCATTATTGTTCAGTTACTGACAATAAACTAGAATTAATCAAACTTCCTTTTAAAATACGTATCAATTATTATTCACCAGCTATACATTATTTTATTTTTGAGTAATTGAATGCTAATAAGATATCTGGGTGATAAAATTGAGAAATTTGTTAAAAGTGTAGTCGATATTTATGCATTGAAATTAACCCTTTAGGTACACTGATAATCAAATCAAACTTCTGTTTTTTTTTTTGCTTTTTAATTAATTTTAAGCATCGTCAAAATTAAGATTTCATTGCCTATGGTTTTCCCTTGGAAAACCTGATTTGATCGCGAGTGTACAAATATCAGCTCAGGGATCTAGAAGCGTGTCCGTGCGGTACATTATCTCATGAGCGTGACAGAATTGGGCGTTCTAAACAATCACCAAAGGCGGCGAACGCGATTCCCTTAATCTTGGCTCCGGTAGCAGAAAACGCGAACAGTTACGACGAAATTACATCGCATTTACGAAGAACATCGAGCGCGTTCCGCGCGACACTTTAACGCTTGAAATTATTTTCAACGAGCCCGGCTGGCAATCTGCTGCGTACGCGTAACCAGCTAAGAAGAACTTTACCACCCTCCTTGTCCTGCTCAGTTATAACCACCTCGTTCTAAGTCTTCAAAACGAAAAGCACCAGGACCGTGATAGCAAGGAAATTGAATCGACGCTGGGCACACTGGTAAATAGATTTCATCTTTCTCCGTCCCGTGTTACCGCCTCATTTACCTTTTATCCGCTCTCTTTCTCGTGTCGATGGCGATTCGAAGAGGACGGTAAAGACCGTGGCCGGAGAACAAGAGCAAAGGGAATGAGACGAAGGCGAATCCAATTTGTTCGGATTGCTAAATGTCTCGACGGTTGCACGCGATGCAAACACCGGGGTCAGCATAATCTCGGGAAAGTAGCTGGGATTAGAATTCGAAAGGCTCGATTATCAGATATCCTCTTCCTTTCTTGTTGGTAGCTTGATTTTTATTCAGCGTTGATTTCGGTGAAATTATCGGCTCAAATCAATAAATGGTTAGAGTGGAGTGTTGTATGACGAAGGTTGCATTTTTCGGGACCCAATTTAGAGCAAGGTATCAGGTGAGGGTGTATGTAAACCTAAAAATATTGGTGGGTTTTGAGAATCTTTTTTTTTTTAATTGAAAAATCGAATTAGGTATATTTATAAAATTTATTACCTAATTCGAAGTGTATGAAATCTAACTTGAAGTACTTTCTTCTTGAAAGAAAATTACTTTAAACTAATTTTCAAACTATGTACTTAAAAGAAATCACTCTTAAACAGTCTTCCTTAATATCGACTCTTAAAACTTAAAATTCAGTTCCCTAGAATCATTAACATTTTTGTCGTTAGGTACTTCAGTTTAATGATATCCGGAGTGTAAGAATACCGCAATTCAAATTGCTCTTAATTATTATAATTATATAGGTCAGTGGAGTAGTTATCGAAGTACAGATTCACCTTCCGGAAAATGAGTTTTCCTTCGCTTGAAATTAAATGAATGAAGTTTCAGCCTACTCGATAAAGAAAATCTAAGAATCTTTCCAAAAACTTTAAGAATGTTTATACATCTCATAATTAGTAATTTCAAAGAAATACATATTCAGGATTTAATATTATGCACTTTAACCCCGTGACACTAATGGTAACATTCCATGGCGAGCACAAATGCCTGCGCAGCCACGGTCCGTCTAAAAGAAAAGGGGATCGTGCAAAAGCTGGTATTTGAGCTCGTCATTTTTCCGGCCAACGCTGCCGATTCGTCTTGAAAGATTAAAGAAACCCAAGAAAAAGAAAGGAACACGGTTGAAGGCGTCGATGAGGCTCGAAAGGTGAGCTGAATGAAGGCACAAACGATCGGTGCAGCTTCATTGTGTAACGGAGACCGACAAAAGATCCTTGGGATCGCGAAAAAGACGGCTAGCATCTAAATTGAATCTCCTTCCTCTTGAACAAGAACCATTTTTCTCCCGCTCTAATTCATTTATTTTTATTATGGCCAACCGATACCTGCTGAAGGGAAACAAAGTAAGATAACTGCATCTAATATGAAACACCTGATTTTAAAAATAGACACGCTTCTTTTTTTTTTTTTAAATGAAAAATATTAGGATACTGAGAACAGTATTTTTAAAAGGGGTAATTGTAGGAAGGACGAAAAGGGTGTGGAAGGATAGGGACGCGAAGGAACTTGGTAACGCCGGAGAAGATTGGCAATTTTCGCAAAATTAAGCGAATTGAATCGAATTATGTCGAGCCGGTGACGTCAGCCTTGTAACTCGCTGAATTGGCGAGAAATGTGACTCTCTCGTGTCGCTTACACATCGATGGCTTTACTGGTAGCTCCTCGCAAGAAGAACACTTGCCGATGGATCTTGTATCAGAGGTGCCTTCTCAATGATTCATTTTTCATGGATATTCTGCGCCTCTGATAATTCAAGTAAATTTCGTTTCCACGGAATTCGTTCGATTTCAATTTTCACCCAGTTTGTTACCTCTCTACGCTTGGAAATCGTTTCACGTTTTTACTGACGACCTTTTCATTCGGTTTGTTAGACTCCCTTTGGAATACTGTTGATTGTGTCGATTGAATTTATTGGCTTCGATGGCTAACAACGAATTGGATGCTGGCAAGGTTATTGAGGTAACCAGGGTACTAGGTTTTGGGATAATTTGGAAAAATAATGCTTTTCTTATTAATTGAAATCGACCTTCAATCGTTGAACAGCGGAATACATATTGGAATATTACACAATGCGAAGTGTATTAAGTTTTTTTTTTTTTTTAAGAATATTCCTATTTTTAATGATGGATCTTATGAAGAAATTTCATAAAAAACTTTCTTTTATCTATGCAAGAACCTCTTTCATCATGATTTAGTTCTCGAATACCAATTCAGCGAGTTTCGAGGTAATTTATGAAGTCAAAGTTGAAGAGGCGAAGTTGGTGAAGTTGGAACGTATGGAAAATCGATCGCTGGAAATAAAGCCAGTCGATTTAGTTTGATAGCTAATTGTCGGAGCTTGTCAGAACGATTTAAATTAGACCACATGACATGAATGTGACAGAATTATCGTAATGTAACTTTCAACACAATTATTGAACCATCAGCTGTTAATTAAGCTTGGAAATTAGTATCCACTCTATATAGATCTGAGCATCAAATATACAATATGTAAAAACATCGGTATTATAACAAATTGTCAGATAATTATTTTTTTTCTAATATTATTTTATCCATTAAAGTTAACGAAAAAAATTAAAAAAGTTAGAAAAATTAAAATTTAATTAAAGAAATTGAAATTCTGGCCATCTTCATGGTCCCATACGGTGTCCTATAAGATTTTCCCACAGAAATCAATAACTCGATCAGACGAGTTGAATACAGTGCTGAAAATAAATTCATCAAACGATGGCTGGGAATACGAGCAAAAAGGAGGACGCTTCTGTTTCATCGGCACAATGGAATTCGACGCGAACTCGTTCGTTCGTTGATCGAGAAAAGGTCAGAACGAGCTGTCTGGGGGAAGGCGTTAATTGACTTTAAACCACGATGGTTTACAGTGTCTAGGGCAGGCGAGAGGGGTGGAAGAGGGCGCCAGGAAGAACAGAGGGCGGTAGTGGAGGAGGGGTGCGAAGTCAATTAGCATAGGCACGAAGTTTGCGGCTCCCAACGCGAAGCTGCCAGGTGACGGGGGTGGCTCGAGGAAGTGCGAGGGTGCTTCTGGAACAGAGGGTGGATGGGAAAGGGGGTGAATCTATCGGAGAAGAGAATGTTACAGCCTGCGGCATTTCGCGCCAACGTCGATGACTTTAACGCAGTCATCTACCAGAATTTAAACCCAGATTTATCATACTAAGTTATTCCATAATTTTTGTTTTAAAAAATGTTACGTTTTAATTATTTATTTTTGGTCAGATGTTGACTGTTAATTAGAAAGACAATAATTAGTGGAAAATTGTTAAAGTTCTTAAAACATGAAACAGCCATTTTACGAAGGTTTACGTCCGTTTCCGGTCTCGTGTAAACACATTTCTGCACTTACAGCATAAAGATGGCGTTTACACGAGATGCAGTTTCACCGGAAACTAGACGAGGATGAAACCTCAACTCGCGAACCACCGCCATGTGTTGTGTTTCAACACGTTCTTGCGTAAATACTTCCGCTGAAACTAAACATCTGCGCGTTAATACGTTGGGTAAATTTAACGAAACCTCGACCTGTTAAAGATTACATAAAATATGGATACAAAAACCTTTGAACTGTTTTATCTAATAAGCGTGTATTAACGCACTGCTAATTGCAAATAACAATTTTAAACAAGCATCATTCAAACTAATCATCTTTTACCATATTTATGATAATTCTTCTCAATTGTCTGTGATAAAATTCAAATAGTTAAAAAGTTAAAAGATTGCAAATTTAATTTCTGACCTAATTTAAATTCAATTGTTAACCGATATAGCAAACATACTATGGAAATTTTCATATGACAATTAAAAGTAAAGGTCAAGAATCGGTAAAACAAATGAATCCTACCTTTGATGCACAATTCCATAAAGAAAATAGAATACCATCACGACTCTGTAATAAAAAGAAAGTCCCACCATAGAGCGTCCCCCATCAGCATCAATCGTTTCAATCCACAAGCTAAGCATCTTAAACGTGCAAAGAAACAGGGTCGTGAAAAGACCAAGAGGAAAGGTTGAAAGAGAAGAAACATCGGTCGATTTCGAAGCGTTTGATGCGCGCGAGAAATGGCCGACATCACGGTGTCTGGGTCCCTGGCACGAGGAGAGAGCGTTAAAGCCGTGCAGGAAGCGGCCAGACAGAGTCAGAGGTCGCGGCTGGGATGGCGAGGAGGAGAAAAGAAGAAGAGTGGTACCGACTGTGTGGGTGGCTAGAGGGGTTCGGTGGAAGGTGGAGGAGAAGCACGATGAAGGTTTTACGGCCGTGGTTATGCCCGCCGGTTTGCGCAATTTCGGTGTATCTGAATTGGCGGAGAAGTCGTATCTAAACGAGGCCGGATGAATCTGCAACGCTCCCACTCGGATTCTCTCCAGGGGGCATGTCCCATAAAAACGTTGTAACGTCGGTTTCAAGCGTAAGGTAGCACGGCAAGGACGAGCGTCGGGATAAAAGGGGACTGGGTTAAAGGATATTGTACGATTGTGTTCGCGCAATGCTTTGTTCACCACTGAGACAAGAAGATCTGCACGAGCATAATAAAATATGTTTTTGCCAGTTTTATGATGTACTGTGGTCTGGGATGTACTATAGGCTTGAATCAGTGGTGTGACTAAGTATGGGGCAGGGGACCTGGTACCCTTATAATGTGGACTGGACCCCTCATTATTGAGGGATTCTAAGACTAAAATTTTTTAATTTCCAAATTCTAAAATCTTAATATCCTTAATATCTACATACCTATACCGGTTTTATATTTAATGGTCGTTAATAGCAAAATATTTTTGCAACAATTTTGAATACAACATGAAACGTAAGAAAGTTTAAAAGGTTGTAGAACGTACAGGCTCGGTTAAAAGTTCCATGTGAAGAATAGAAAGTTTTCGGAAACTTAGAGTTGGGACAGGAAAATCGAATTGCTTCGAAGTAAAATGTATCTTCGACGGGAGCTTCTTATTTTTCGTTACAGGAAGAAATAGGACGAAGTTTGAAAGCTAGATAGAATTGAAGAATTTGTAAAGCGAAGTGAACACCTACATAAAAGAGCAATTTTCAAAGATGTATGCTTGGTGAACATTTTTTAAGTGAAATGAAAACGGAACAAAAGTAGAATATAATTAATATCTATTTTTAAAATTTATAGAAATAATTGTCCAACACTTTGGCACCAATTTAACACAATTTCTCAACCTGTTAAACCATTTTTAATCAAGCAAACCGACTGCAAACTCATCGAACTCAAAGTAAGTTTAAAGTTGAACCACGAATATTGACGTAGAAATTAATTAAGAAGGCTGGTTGGTCAATATCCGAACGGATCCGTCGATATTTAAACTTTCGGAGTTTCGATGTTTAAAGTTGGAAAGAACGCTTTCAGCCTTTCCTGGAGGACGATTATTCCTGCCAGAATTAGCCAGCTCGAAAATGTGTTAACGGCGATAGTTTCAACGACCGTTCGCATGATCATTCCTTTACAGCGAAACTTCTCTACTTTCGTCGGGATTACGACGTGAACGAGGATCTCGCGAGATCTTTCGAGTAAAAATGTGCGGAAGAAGAGGGGTCAAGTGCCATTAAGTTCTTGCAAGCTCGGCAGGAATTTCATTTCTTGGCAAGAAAACATTTATTGGCAATAAAGTGAAACGGAACAATGCTTTTATTGACTGTCCCCAGTCGCAGGCGCATTTAAAAAAGACTTCGTTTAAATTGTGACTAGTTGTCCCATTACATTTTCGAACAATTTTCTTCTTTTATTTTGTTTGAATAGACAGAGCAAAATTTATATCATATTTCCACAAAAATATCTAAATATCTAACAATATCTAAGTTATTGCTGAAAAGGAAACCATAAAAATTCGAATGTTTCGAATGAAAAATGGGAACAGACGCGATTAAAGCTAGATAACAATCAAACTTTATCGCCGAAGAGGGTTGATCACGAGAAAGCACAGTCGAAACGATGAAAGCCATTCTGCAGACAGGATTAAAGCCTTGGTGAATGAGACTTCCCCTTTTATTATCTTCTTCAAGAATCGTAGCCCTTCTGTTCTCTGATGCTAGGTGTCGAGACACACTTGACACACCGAATCGAACGGGATTTCCGGAAATTCGAAGCGTAAAAATCGCCAGACAGTTCGCTGCTCTTTCCTACAGCGTGTGGCGTTTGTCTTCGGTGTCAGAAATTTCCAAGACGACGCAAGACATTTATGAAGTTTCCGTGCAATCTCAAAGTTTGATAAGTTTGCACATACGCGACACGCGGACAAACTTCCACGATCGCTCGATGAAACGATTCGCAAAGTTGGTGGTTGTCTTGCTTTAAATTTTTTGTATACAGTTCCTGAGAAATTCTATTAAGCAGCTTAAAGGATGTTTTGCCACATATTGATTATTAATGTTGTTAGACATGCTTAAAATAATTAATAAATTATTAATAGATATAATTATCATACCATAGCTTCAATAGTTAAATTTAAAAAAAAAAAAAAAAAAAATTAGGGAAGCGGGATTTGAACTCGCACACTTTTGGTTTAACAGTCATATGTCTATGGAGCTCTATTCTAAATCCAAGGTTCGCGAGTTCAAATCCTGCTCCCTGTAATTTTTTTTTTTTTTAATTATTGAAGTTATGCTATAGTAACTGACTTTAATTATTAATATCTCGTAAATAATTAATGTTTCCTGTGATGACCTTAAAAGTCACGATTTACTGCTGCATGAAATTGTATCTAGAGGTTTCTATTTGCAATAAGAAAAAAAGAAACAATGAGTAAGGGACCAAATGACTATAGAATCTCCCCCCAGAGACCTAAACTGACCTGGTGGAGACTCGTTACGCGTGATTTCGATCCGAGTCGTATCTCCGCCCTCGCGAGTCATAGTCTTCAGGGTCGGTAATTGCTGTTCCGTGACCAACACGATGGAAGAGCTGCGCGACAAAGGGGGTGGGAAGAAACAAGGCTGCGGGCAATTTGAATCGTCCGCCTTGTTAGGAGGGATAGAGAGAAAGAGGAATGGTTAGGCTGTTCTTGGGATTCGAGTTTACCACGGTGAAAGTAAAGTCTACCCGTTTAAGAAGCGGTAAAAATGACACGAATGAGCCACCTGAATGGGAAAGACAGGAAAGGACGAGGCTGGGAAAGAAACAAGTTCTGTCGCGTGAAATTGAAATGGATTTGTGACAAGTGGTTGCTAACGACGTGTACATAGACAAGGGGATCAGAAAATGAGACTGGAAACATGATCGAGTACTTGGTACTGATTATTGACAGAGATTCAACGTGGTTATTTGATCAATAAAGTAAGATTTATTGATAGTTAATTAATACATTACATGTCATGGAATACACTGGCGACTAGCATCAAAAATGTAATATAATATAATTGAATAATTGAAGAAAATAGAATTTTCAAGTTTAAAATATTAAAAATGAATATAGGAAGTAAATACTTTTATGAAAGTCAAATATGGAACAATGAATCTATTATTATTAATATCATCTATCATAAAAAATTACTCTATGCCACAAAAAGTAAAGAAATATGGCTGTAAAGAAAAAATCTGTCACTCATGGCATGAGTGACATACATCACCGAACAACACTGTCAGTCACACGTGACTGACGTGTGAGAGAACGCGTTAAACGTGAAATCACTTCTTCGAGTTTCGGTTGATTTAACGCGACGTTCAAAGTGTTAATACTCTTAATAATTCATAGTATCGTGTACCGGTGCTAAGCACAGCTACTTCTACCGTTCCGGTGAATGTGCTAACGATCCTTGTGACTAACGTGTTCTCTCAATCGGCACCGTTAATTCGTCATTTCTCGCACGTCGAGTGATTCACGGGGCCTCCGATGGAGTAACGAGAAGAACCGGTCGTCAGCAGTGATACAAACCGGCCATTATGTGACTCCACTTGGCCGCTCTCGTTTTCAACGATCACAGTGATTCGTTGTTCGCTCGCGGGAATATGCTCAAGGTTCGAGGTGTTGGCACGTCGATTGCACAGTTATGCGAAATATCAACCAGCGAGACGAATGAATTACGTAGCTAATAATTGGGTCGGAGGTCGTTGAGTCGAGCCGATCGTTACGGACACAGAATTGAAACAAACGATTATTGGATGACTAATCATCGTGTCGTCAGTACTGTTGATAATTGTGCATTTTTGAAAGTGAATTCCAACCTCTTTTAACACATTGACTATCATAGAATCATAGTGAAAATGATAAAGTATATAATAATATTAATTATTAAAATAACAAATTCAAATATTGTATTAAAAAACTAATTTATAATATCTTGGATAATCCACTGTAGCGCGTATCTTACTGGACATGGATGATTCTACTGTGTCGGTCAACGCGCTAATATCTCCAGTAGTATGATCTGCCTAATCAGACACGTCTGAATCTACTGTGCCAGTGAACGGTCCAATCATCTATCCACCGGTGCAATTTTGAAGTAATCTATCACATTTCTTATTCAATTATGTTACTTATTTTACTAATATCAATCCTTACACAATTTAATAATTTACAATTTATCTTCCTGAATGTAAAAAATATGGTTTCACGAGATCAAACGAATCAATTTTCCTAAAGTGTCAATCGAACTGAATCAATACTTTGACACGCGTACTCGAGACATTTCCTCTGTAAAACTCGCACTCTTCGGACATTTGTAAAGCGCCCTCGTGGTACTTAAACCATTATTTAAATGGCTCGCAAGAGGCGCGTTAAGTCGTTATTGAAGTGCAACGCTATCGCGGCGCGTCCTTGATGAGCCTGTTATTGGAATTCATGGCGAGTGACACAAAAGAAGTGGAAAATAAAGAAAAAAAATCGTAACGATGAATACGAGGCTTGTGTGCATTGTGGAGAAGAGTCGGTATGCGAGAGAACCACAATATGTGCCACCTCTGTGGCATAACCCGAGAACTTCGCAATAGAATTGCCTCGTGTTACGTGTATATACACCGTGCTGTTTCTCAAATTGCTTTCCCAAGCTTGTTTTTCCTTTAACACGTTCGTGACTTTGATCGTGCCGCTTTTTGTGTTACCGCTGCAATTGTAAGCCATTGTAGCGTTCGCTTATCGATATTAATCACTATTTAACATATTTTGTTAGGTGTGTTATTAACCCTTGAACAGCGGAGCCCGAGTGAATCGTTGAACCACGTCTTCAACGCGTGAAATTTTTTCTTTTCCCTGAATATTACGATTAATTGCGTTATGTAATAAAATTCATGAACGAACAGAGTGAAAATCGATTTCCCTTCAGCCGGTCGAGCGTCGGAGTTACACGAAACACACTGGTTTATACGCATCACCATTTTCACGGTTCTCCTCGTCAAATTGCGTAATACGTTAGTGATTCACGCGTATTTGCTGGCGCGCAAAACTGAGCGGAACGCGAACGTAAACGTGGCTGAACATCAGAGGCTCGTGAATAATTTAAACGCTCCCACCCCGGATATATTTTTACGACGGATTTGCATTTAAATGGTTCACGATTCCGACCGTCCGCATCGACACAATACTTTCCAACTGCTTCTAATGCCGTACGTTTAATTCTTATTTTCCATTACTTCAAATTTCATCGATTTTTATAAAATAGGAAGCAGCATATGACTAGCCTGGCCCTCTTCAACAGATGGATTTGTCTCCTGTTCATTTAGAAATTTTAGGATTCCAAAATTTTAGAATTTCTAATTTTCTAACAGCCCTATTCCACCCCTTAAAAATTCTAATCATGCCACTGAACAGATCTCTTAGTACCCTTTACCATTGAATCATATAAAGCACGAACGATTTGCAAACGCAACTCTTATTATAGAATCCGATATCTCAATTACACCCAACAATGCAATCCCATAAAACTGAATGCACCCTTTCAAGGCGTGTATTTATAGCGATTTAAAAAAAACGAGGTCTGAGGCTAATGATGCATAATACTATCGACAAGTCGTCGAAGCGTGAAATTCAAGCAAGTCAGTTAATTGTCATACGATTTCCTCGGCGGCTTTGAAAATCTTATGTACCTCGATACAGTTGCGTCTTAAAAGCTTGTGGCGTCATGCATCAGGTATGCAGCACAGCCTTAACGCCGAGCGGATACGTTTATGTGGGCGCTTCCGGCAAGGGCACGGGGCCTGATGTAATTGCATTTGACTGTCGTTAGCTGAAATAAACGTTTCGAAATGTACAATGCCAGCCGGACGGTTTCGAGGTAAAAGAATAATTTACGAAGGAGGAATTACCACTAAAGCAAAGGATTTATAGGATGAAAGGATTATGCTGGAGAGAAAGAAGAAAATTCTGAATACTATCAAAATTATAGTAGTAATTCAAAGTAGTAAATTGGAGCATTGTGAAAAATTAATCTCTGGTATAAAAAAGAATTTATAATGTTGCATGTACCATGGCTATTTCTATTGACCAGCCAACCAGTAAATATACTGTACTAAATGTATCATAATTTTTCAACAGTTGGTAATTCACAGCTGCCTATTAAAATCTTAAAATTAGATTTGATAAGTATTCAAATATTGCTACAGTATTTAATTACAAATAAACTAAAAAAAATAGTGCCATTTCTGTCAGACACAATTTAAAACGCGTACTCTGTTCCTTTGTTCCACTGAATGGTGAATGAGAAACACGTATTTTTCCGAGGAATTTAATTGTTAAACCGAAACACGCACATCCAAAACGATCTACAGCTTTTTTAAACGTCATTTGGCTCGAATAATGCGCGCTTTCGCGTGGTCAATGGCAAACATTTCCGGTGGAAACTTTGTGTCGGTGACGGGAACAATTCCCTCTTGTGAAAGAACACAACACAAACTTTGAAACAAAATTTATTGACACTTTGATTATTTGTTTTTTCAATTCAAAGAGGTAGTTAAAATTACATATTCAGATTTTTAAACCAAACAATTTTATATAAAATTTAAAAGTTGAAAAAATAAAATGGTGTAAAATTATATTTAAATCGCTATATCGATTCTTTTAGATATTCTGAATAATAATAAAATAGTAAAATAATAATGGATAACAATAATAATAATTAACTTAGCAGTAAAACTTTGCTGGAAACTTGGCAGGTAATTTCCAGATGCAAGCTGAGGCACACCACCGATTAAGTTCTACTGCGATACGGTTAATCTAAAACGGGGCTTAACAGGTGTTAAACAGACCTATTTTCAGCTGTTTAATGAAACAGCAGAGGTAACTAGTTGAACGTGCTAACTGTTCTCATCGGGTGACCACTTTGGTTGCTTAATCGTTTCGAAAATGATGATTCCACTGAGATACAAGTTACATCCCTTTAGGCAAAGTTCCATTTATTGACAGAGAGCTAATCTCATTATGGTGCTTTATTTAGCTATGTTTATTGGCGAGGTTTTTGTAAATTTTGATTATTTTATATTTTATAGAACTTGACAAAATTACTTTATAGATAAAAGGGACTCATCATTGAAATCGTTAATAAATTTTAGTTAAATTATACTGTTTTGAAATTAAAGAAATATTTTTTTGAAATCATAGAATGACTCAGTAATTTATTTTTTGAGAATTTTTCAAATTTTATACATTTTAAGTTCAATCATGAACCACTTGAAACTCACAATATTGGAAGACTGGAAACTATGTAATCAAACCACAATCAAGCAATTAACCGTCGTTAAATAAAAATAAAGAACATTCTCACGGTCAATCGAATCAAATTCTCATTGCGATAGCTCGACGTAACGAGGCGCAAGGTCGAGTATAATCGATACCGAGAAGCTTTCCCTAATGCCCGTAGAACATTATACTCGTGGGTGTACTTTAAGTATCCGTAAATCGAGATCCAGAAGTTCTTGCTTCTCTCCCGATCCGCCTCCGCTCAAGATATCATGATACGAGATATTTTTTTCTTCTCCTTCTTGAATGACATAACACGCGTCCATATGTCCTTGCTGGATACACCCACGTCGATCTACGATCTAACCTTTTTTTATTTTAATACTGTCATCTTACTATGCGACGCACTGTTTGCGTTTTACTGAGACGCAATAATTGGGATTTAACTGTGCCTAGAATGGTCTGTGATAGTATGAATTATTGGAAGTATTGTGGATTATTTTGTTTTTAATTTAGTAATTTGATTTTTGCATTAGAATTCAGAAATTTCAAAATTCTATAAACTCAATTTCCTGTATTGCAAAATTTCAAATCTCGTAACCCAAATATTAATTATTCGCAGTTTAATATACAAACGTAAGAAAGTGTTATCTAGTTCAAACGAAGGGGTTAAATCGCGGAAAAGGTCTTTAAAGAACTGTCATCCACGCGGTCGTCCTTTTCATCTTCTGCTCGATTACCAATTCTTGTTCCGCCATCCAAAACAGTGTCCCTTGTTCACGAAGCGAGGACTCGTGGACGTGGCAACGGCAGAATCAAACTCGTCACCTGTTCTAGACAGGTGCAAACCGGGTGGAATGACGCTGGCAGAGACCGGAAGGAGCCCAACTCTTGTTGGGGAAAGAAACGATGGATGATAGAGAATGGTCGAAATCGGGACAGCTGGTACTATCGAGAAGAATGGAAAACGAAGGAAGATAAGACACTGTTTTATCGAGGACGAAAGGTGTACCGTTCGAACGAGCGAATAAAATTTTGCCCTCGTCCAAGCGGAGGGTTGATTAATGTTTTCGAAGGCGGCGAAGATGGCGGGATAAGGCTGAAACTTCGCTGCCTCAGCGTCTGGCGATGATGACTATGTAAGGGCTGCGATCATGGCTTTACGTGGTACATAAAGTTAAAGAGGTAGCTGAGGGACAGTGAAATTTTTAACAACACTGTTTTGTCCTAGATAGCGGGAAAATCAATGAACATGAGTAAGAAATACAAATTATCTGACAGAAAAAGTATTATTAATTCAACCCTCAGAGGAGGAGAGAACCAGAATTTCTAAGTTTTACTATAAATTTCAATATACCAAACAATACAACAGAAATTTTTCCTCTATCGGTCCACTTTTGTTTTCCATAAAAAGCCTCACAGTAACCGTCCAACAAAAGCCATAGAAACTTTCTGAAGTAGCAGTCAGATCTTGATAAATCCAAGTGTCTGGCGGAAGACGGTAAGAAAAATGGAAATTCAGTATTCAAATGTCTGGCTATTTCCTCGACTACTAGACAAGTTGCCGTATAAAAGAAGCCAAAGGGCAAGAAGAGCAGCAACTCGTCGCTGTGTTTCGTCGTTCGACAATGATGATAGGCGTGACGTGTGGGCGGCTCGTCAGTGTTTCCTTGACAAAGGGGAACGGCAGTGTTCGTGGTTGACGTGTGATCGATCCGGCGGATCGGTGCTCGATCCTGATTTACGTCCTCATAAATAATGGGGGAAACCCCTTTGCGCCTCCGTGCAATCCTGTCACGGGTATCTATGCACGCCGTTCGAGATCTGGTCGATCGACGTTGCGTTGGGTCATCGATCCGTCAAACTGTCGATTCCTTGCCCGAAGCACGTTACATGATGCTACGGGGAGGAACAGAGAGGTGAATCGTGTCATAAACGCGTATGCACGCGCGTACAGGATGCACTAACTAGCTGTGAAGCATCGTGCTATGTGTGACTTTTTACACCCTCTGTCGAGTTGAAAAAGAGGAACGTTTGACAGAAAATCGGTGAATTCCTCTCGTTCAGTTGTTCAATATTTGATGCTTGAATCAAATCTGATGGTGGAAATTTTGTTGGCTCTGTATATGTTCATAATTTTTTAGGTGCGGGGGTGTTTAATAGATTGTATAGTAATTGCTGTGTTATTTATATTTGGGTGGTACGTACTTGAACATCTACATTACTTGTTTTTTTTTTATCTTTATTATTTTGTTATTTTTTCTTAGTTAATGATTAACTAATTATAAATGATTTGAAATATTTTAGCATGAAAGCAATTATAAAAGTCTAGAATTCTTACCCTCTAATGTAATTGTTCACGTTTAGCATAGCTGATTAAATTACACGATAAATCCACGTAATCAGACGTTAACGTGGACGTAATGGGGGAACGATTTCTTAAGTAATAATTTTTAATGGGGTACATTGTAATTGATCGTCAGCGCGCATGGTAACCGGTTACGCATCTATAAACGACGGTAATCTCACCAGAAAACGCGTAAACCGGTGATCGTTAACCGGATCATAATTCTTGTTCAGTGGAGATGAAATGAAAACTGATACGTGATACGAATTTTTATGACTTGCGCAAAATTAAAAACCAAAAAATACAGTGTCTGTGATAAATTCATGGTTAACACGTTAACTCCCATGAAGATTACTGGCAATTAACACTTTAAATATTAAAAGTGATTTAGGAACAAAATAATACAATTTTTAATTATTCAATATCATAAGATTTAATATATAAGTAAGAAATATGAATAATAAATAAATACCGATTCACAATACCGAAGCGCTTGCACGCAAGTAGTGGGGGTCACAGATTAACGCGTCGCGGGCCTTCTCCCCTCCCCTGTCATTCGTTCTCGGGCCGCCTAGGGTGAAGGACGGGAGCGCGGAGTATCTCCAATTTCCAGGGGAAGTCAGAGTTGATTGCAAGTGTACATATTTAAATTATTTCTATTTTATATTACAATTAGAAAACGAACAAACCATTTTTTTGTTGTTTTTATTAAAAATGTTCACTTCCGGCATTTATATAGTTCACCATTTTATTATTACTAACTTTCTAAATATTTATTCGACTGTTAAATTCACTGGAAAATAATTTCCAGGATACATATGAAATGTTTAATTCAAATATTCTTGGCATGCTGAATCACAAGCACCGAATTCGTGGAATTCGAACGTGGTGCTCTGTTTATTAGAGGAATATTCCGGCTACTTGTGTACGTTACTATACACAAGGCTGTTTGGCACTTAAGAATTATTTACGAGGCTGGCCACTCGCACGCTTAGCATCTGGTCCCTGGTTTGGTTGTTACAGAAAAAGCTGGAGCAAGTAACGCGAAGGAAAATATTATTCCGTTCCTTGAATCGAAGTCCGATATACCGTGCGAACGATTCGTCTCGGGGATGTAAAAAATTTTTTTACGTCATAATGTGTAACTTTCTTTGTTACTGAATGTTTTATGTATACGTCTCGATGATGAATTAATGATTCAGGATACGTGATTTCCATCAAATCACCACAAAAATAGACCATTTCCAAGATTTTGTTTTAAGAAAACAAACCGAATGTCTTAATGTTAAATAATTCAAACTGTTTTATATTATTTTTCTTGGCAATACTTTGGTAGCTCCTTCAGATAACGTCTCCATTAATTATTACAAAATAATTTATGTTGATTATATCTGTTAGGGCGTGAATCACTATCACGCCTTTCAGCTACCAACGCATGTGGCCATTTACAAATTAGCCTTCAACACGTGCTTTATATTATTGTCACAGTATTACGTGGACTCTGTCCTTGGTTTTTAATGTGCCTGCATAATATTTAACGCGTTCAGATAACTTGGCCACATAAACCATCCTTATTTTATTCGTCTCTCGGTTATGAATTAATAATACTTCCTCAATGACATACACGTGATTCATCTTTTATTTGCAAATTATTCAAGCATTTTGGTTTCTGGTTTGTGAAGCATAAAATTATACACGAAAATAAATTGCCAATAAATGTCCAAAAAAAAATTGAAAAAAAAAGTGTGATCTCTGATCAGACTGATAGAAGTTAGTTTAAATTTCATAGTTGATTTGTTCGTAATTATATTTGCTTCGATCGATGGTTTATTTCTCCGTGTTTTTAATTATTCCCATATCGAACAGAAACGCTTGAACGCGAGCAACAGTCAGCAATTACGAAGCAAAAGAGCAACAATAATTATTACCGTCGTGCTTGATACAAATTGTTTCGTCGCGCAATTAGTACGTCATTCAAACAAGGTAATAAAATAAATTACTTTGTGCTAATTGATTTTTTGCCCGGCTTAGTTTAAAACGATCCGACGGTGTCGTAACTGTTTTATGTGAAAAAGGAATTATTGGATACACTTGTAGAACAGTGTTGGATTGAGGGGAGGTTTAAGGGAGTTATAGCTCGGGGCCTTACTTTCGAGGGGGAGGCACGTGTTAAGCTTTCTAATTGGTATAATAATATTAAAATTAATTTTTTATCTCAAAATTTATTATAAAAGGTAATTTTAATACGAAAAAATAACAACCCACATAAATTCAAGTGCTTTTTTTTATTTTTTCATAATTTAAACAATTACTACACTAAATCCTCTGCTATGTAAAAAAAAGTAAAAACGTGGCTTCTCTCTATAGATTCTCTGCTTTTTTTCCTTTCTTGCATTTCTTCCTCTTTCTGTCCTCGAGACCAATTGAATTTTAATGACGAATCCTTGAGTGCATGAATGCTGTCTAGTACGTCATCGTTCGATAGGAAAGTACGAAATCCGGTGAGAAGCCTCGTGAAACGATGAATATTCGTGAAACAAGAGACACAGGAAATGATCTCTTTGCCGATGAATTACAACGTATCACCGTGAAAATTCATGACGAGCCGATTAATCGTACGAGTTGGTGAATAGAAATTTAATCACTGAAAAATGTGACGATTATTTCATACTGTACACCAAATTTAATTTATGCAATAATTTCTTTTTCAGATAATTAAAATTCTAATTTAGATTCTTTTAAAAAGATGATGTGCCATAAGCGCTATTTTATGATACTTTTCTGTCATGAAAATCAAGTCAAACTTTCTATGTTTCGACATTTGATATTTAACAACCTAATAATAAACACACAGAAACTTGCTATTAATTTAATGAGCAATTAATTACGATCAAACTTCTGATACTATGTGCTTAAAGAAAAAGATTACTTTGATATCTCTGATGATTTCGCAAGCGAATACAACCCAATTGAATCTCTGAAACGAGTTTTCTAACGTGACTCGAAATCTTGGATCTTAATTGTCGCATTAATTAAGAGTTTATCTCGGTGTTGACTAGTCGCCAATTGTCCACGTTCTATCTTGAACTTTTGTCGGGTTCCTATCAGTTCTCTTTTCCTCTTGATAATCGGGAAACACTTTTCTAAAATAGAACTGGTTCGTTGCCACGGGTAAACCGCACGTGTTGAGCCCTCCCCGTAGAAAATTAGATTCGCCGTAATTGCATCGAATAAATGGGAATGAGAAGCGGTGAAAAACAAAAGAACAATCCCTACTTTCGCGTGGGTAACGATTTCGATGCAATTATCCCTGGAATGCTAAATATTATTTATACAGGAAGATAACGGCGGAAAATGGTCTGTTTTAAAATCATTTTCTTAGTGTTAATTCGTACATTCTGAATAATGATTATTAGGCATGGATGTAACTAGGGAGGGTCAGGACTCCCCAAGAAAGAGACTGCCCCTTATCATCAAAATTTTCATTTTACATTTACTTAATCTTAAAAATATACATGACAACCATGATCTCACGCGGTCACCATTACCCTTCATTTCAAAAACTTCGATAATAGAACTCAAAGCCAACATGCTGACACATTTCACTCCACCTTCAAAGCAATCACCTCTGAAACTATTTCCTATCTCTTTGTGTCATCAACGAAAAACATGAAACATGGTGTCAAAGCGGTGACCCGCGAGTTGTAGGTAAAAGAAAAAAAAAAATACTCTTGTCAGAGAGCGGTGAGTTCATCGCGTACGTGTAGATTTCGGGAACGTTCCAAGGTAACCGGAAGTCGTACCGCGGACGTCGATGGAACAAAGAAATAACGCGAGAAGCGAGGAAGGAACTGGAACAACGGAACGGATTCGTGTCCTCTTCGCCGCGCAAGATGACGTCATAAAGCGTATTTATACCCGCGCGTGTTTCAAGCGTATATACAGCGTGCGGTGCCGTTATTCGGGGCACACCTCGTTTTCAGTTGGAGCCCGTGGATGCGGGCGGAAATACGTGAATACACACGCGTATATATACGTTCGTGCTTGCGGTTGATCACGCACTGTGGCACATCCTACGCTCGACGATTGCGTCATGTCGGGTTACGAAATCGTGGAAAATCTACGGGTCTGTGCTCCATCTTCTTTATAAAATACGTTTTAACACTGGAGAATAGAGCAAAAGATAATTTTGAGGTTTTTTTTTTCGGTTTTTTTGGCAATAAGTAGAGAAATGGTTGGTAGCCTCGGTAATTCTCGGACGGCGGACCATGGAGACAGCCCCAATTTCAATAAAGATACTGAAATTAGACCAAAAAATCAATTTTTGAAAAAATGTGCACTACTGTCTCCAGTTATACTTGTTCTAATTTAAATAGGATATTAAGTTTTCCCTGAATCTTGAATGGTATGGTCGTGAAAAAAATCCGATTCCTAGGCGCAGAAACGGACAGAGTCGTGGTGAATCCACAAAGCGGCTCACTGCCGAGAGATTTCGGGGAAAAAAAGGTAGAAATTAAGGACTGCACGGAAATTCTGTTACGCTTTTGTGAATCACAAGCTGAACACATTCGCAGTAGATATATCACTGCGACGTAGGTGCACACGTGTGGTAGTTAACAGGAAACAGAGAGAAATATAAAATGAATTACGACTGAAACCGACACGTTTGTGTCGCCCATCTTTTACACTTACTACGAGAAAAATGAACATTCCTACATATCCTCTGGACGGTGTTTTAATCTTGTCTGCGTCAAGTTCGTTCGCTTGTATTATGCGTCGGCGACGTAAGACGAGGTACACTGAGAGGATTAGGAAAATCTGATTTAAATACAATGAAAGTATTCTTGCTATTAGTTCTTGCAAATGAGGCTGTCGTCTTATGCTTAGAAAAGAAAGATTAATTAAAAATTGAATTTGTTGCTATGGTATTGCTTTTTTGGTAACTGAAAATAATTGCCTGAATCTAATAATTTCTTGTCTTACACATTATTTTAAAACGGTGAGAAATAAAGTAATTACAGTTCTCATTATGAAAATATCGTATATCGTGAATAATACACATATTAAAATGAGAATTAAGTTACTATGTAATTTAAAAAAGGAAACCACATAGTAGAGGTATCATTTTATACGTAATTATGAAACAACGAACGTCTGGTCTCGCAATGCAGCTGGTACGACTGCCACCAGACCCTGAATTTAAAAGAGCTCATTAAAAGAATGCAAGGAAGTTCAATGACCTCAAAAAAAAGGACTCTAACGAAATATTGCAATCTGATTTGAAATTGTGCATCATTCATTGTTGCACTTAACAGGTGCATCAAATCAGTTTGCCAGGTGCGAGAAGACACGATCAATTAATTCTTCTTCTCACTGGGCCCATTATATTAATTTTACCTATAAAACTGTGAATTTAGTTATTCAAATACTTTTTCTACCTGTGTACAGAAACTAACAGCGCCAATAAACGGCGCTGCAATCAAATTGGATCGTGTCAATTCTTTAGAGTACAGAGTAACACAGAATCGTAGTAATTGGATTAGGTTGTAGCCTAATGTAATGACTGGAAATTGTGGCTGTCTCTTTAATGTTACGGTTACGATTCCGCTCGAAACGCTTCGGAAATACTTCTTTTTATTTATTTTTATTTTATTTTGTAAGTTTCGTACGGTTGAACATGGCTCTTCCTGATTTGCATATACTGTATCCACGCGGGCAACCGGATGCTTTGCTCGATAGACCGTTTCTAATACGACGATCTCATTATATATTATGTAAATCGTGTTCCCAGAATTGATTGGACCACTGTTATAATGACGCACGTGAGCCAGGGATATCGTGAAATGTCTTTGAATTAATTTGGAACCATTTGATTGTATTAATCTTGATTGAACTTCTAAATTAATTAATCAAAATGTTGATATTTTATTTTGTTTCTAAATCTTGTATTAGAGTTTTAAAATCTAATCCTTCGTTATTAATGTTTCTGAATTCTGTAATTATAAGATCAATTCTTTAAAATTAAAAATTACAGTTAGGTTGCAGAATGAAACTATACAATCTTTGGAAAGCATTTAAGGAATGTAAAATAATACTTTGAAACTATGCAGATTTGAGAATACACTTCTTGAATGTAGGTCATATTTTCTTAAAAGTAGGAAAATATCTTCTCTTGAAGGAAGGAACCTATTATTCTTCAGGAATGTCAGGTCGTTTTAGTTTGGTTCGCCTCGAAAACATTTATTCTTGAATTCTCCCAGTGCGAACAATAGATTTGTACTGACATTAATCTGCATGTCTGGCAATGCAAACTGAAATCTTGTAGCATTATTCAATTCAAAAAAAACTCAGACAATTGTCATGAAAATTACATTTCAAGAAAGCAAAGTAGATTATATGTATAAAAATTTTTAAGATGAATATTTTCTAAAGACTTTTAGTTGAAAATAAAACTCTAATATTATAGAAATGAACCGAAAATAAATAAAAAATTAAAGTAATCATAAAATATTTCTTTTCAATCTCCCGAAAAGGCAACTTTGACAACAGGTGAGAATTTACAATGTAATATCACAAATTGCACCGGAGTATAGACGGGATAAAGCTGTTCCCGGTGAATTATTCAGAAGTATCGAGGAAGAGGAGCTACCGTACTAGTAGAAATGTAGTCGATACAAAATTATATCTTTCAAGAGAGAATATTCCCTTTGTTCCCTTTAGTTTGCCTTCCATTCGACCGGAGGAAATTCGATTTTATGATAAGCTGCTTCTATCTTCCTCTTTTCTGTACCCCTTCAGACCCTCAGACTGTAGGCTTCTTCCTTTTTCCGTGTCAGACAGCGTTTTGTTATGTCATAAATAACAGGAAGGGAACGTATGAAAGTCCGAGAGGACACGTGTGTCCAACGATTTTGTCTCGGAACACTGTGCGCCATTATATACGGTTTTGTTTAACATAAGAAACCAATAAGGTACGAGTTCCTCTCCTATTTTTATATACAGGGTGACCTGAAGTAGGGAGAATTTTATAAACTCGTGAAATAAATTTTATGTAGGGGTTTGCATATTTTATAAAATATTTGTTTCGATAATTTATAGGGTAGGTAATTCAGTAATTACAGCTTCAAATGGAATATTATAATTTTATTATACATCTTGGCGGATTATATAAAATTTTACACTTTTTTTTTAATAAAGCAGAGGTAGGAAAATTCTTGCTGCAATTTCAATTAGTTTTCTACAGAAAAAATACACTGTAGAAATATACAAATTGTATATTTAGAGTACATTCCGAAAATATCGTGTAGAATGTGCATTCAGTACAGCTTCTCCATTTTCCTGTGTATACACGGGAAATTGAAAACCTGGATTTTTCTACGCGTTTCCTTTTTCTCGGCTTTACTCTTGCGGATTCCTCTGTTATCTGGCTGCTGTCTCAAACTGCATCGAATTTGTAGGAAGAAGTTCCACGTCGAGGATGGCTCGAAACATGAAATATGTACCAAAGTGATATCCGGATTTGCCTGCGTGTCGCAGACACATTTATTTGTTTTGGGAAACCGTGCTGCAAGGAGAAACGTTATTTCTTTGCTGTTGATTCTCCTGCTGATCCAACGAATAAATATTTCTTCCAAACGTTTTCTGCGACTTTCATCCAACCCTCTTGCCTTTCGTACTGAAAATTGCATCTTTAGGAAATATTAAAATGATGAAAATTATTTTTTTAATAATTCAAAGAAATACAAAGATCTTATCTGAAACAAATTGAAATTTATAAAATAGAAATTTAGAGGCTAGAATTTTAATATTAATTAACACGAATGACGCGATAGTCATCAAACGTTATCCAGATGATTCCTGTGTGATCGTATTAGAATAAAACTTGTTACCGATAAGTCAGCTCGCGACTAAGTTATTTTTCTCTTCGGTAATAAGGTCTCGTTTAGCTGGTAGTATTTTTCATAATATTCGATACGGCGGGGTATTTTTCATCGTGGGAACTCGCGACGAGACAAATCGACTAGATAAGGCTTATGCAAGCAAACGCGACAGCGTGAGGAATGGGCGATCCGTAACCAAAGAAATTCCATTCAATGGGACTGATAGATGTGATTAATCGTGCAAACGTATCTCTCATCTGCAAACAATTCGTGACGTTGTTCATGGCGAATCTTCTTGTCTTCTTCACTATTGTAGCTTAACTATACGTATAATAGGACCATGCTCTCAAATTTATAACCCTTGACTCTATAGTGAAATAAAAAGGTGTTGACTCTATAATGACGCCTTGAAGTATTGAAAAATTAATTGATAGAATGATCCAAATTGGTGCCTCGGTAATCAAAGCTAAAGGCTTTTATTTCCACCGAAAAAGTGAAATACAATTCTACCAATTGTTATTCAAAAACCTGTATCCATCGCCCTATTATTTCGTCGAACAAGATCGAATAAGTTCGAAAGCGGATTACATTTTTGCGAACCGTGTTTCTTGAATAGAGGGAAACTACCTTTGACATCCGCTAATGGATCGCTGTCTGAATACTGGCTCTTCGTTCAATAGCTCCTCGTGGAGATGTTTAATAAAAATGCGCGGGAAGATCTGGCGAAACGAAAGTACCAGGTAGGCATCGGTTTAATGGCACTTGGTCACGATTTACACGAGCCACGGGATATTTATGAGGCAGTCATAAATTTCCATAGACCAGGAGAAATGGTTTAAATATGAAGGATCGTTGGAGATGTCATTCATCTCTCGTTTACGGATCCTATAATTGAATAAACAGCCGAACAATACAGACTGCGGGTCTGTTCGTTTTAAATATCTGTTCGAATCGCGATGATGCTTGTATAATGGGTGATCAGTCGCGTCTTTCGATTGGTATTGTTTAAATAATGCTGCTTTTATGGGAAAAGAATTATTGGCGTCTATGGGGGATGAAATTTAATAAGATGGTTCGTTTATTGTATTTGAGGGTTTTCGAATGGAACTTTGCAAATGGAAATAGTAATATTGAACATTTTTTATTTTAAAATATGTCAATGTGAACTTGGAATTTAAAAAATTGCAAATAATTTTGAAATTTAAAATTTTGCACCACTCAGAGTAGAATAAATGCTACCCCATCAATTTTGGAACCTCCTATTATAAACATTGAGTTGCAAGAATTGCAAGCCAAACATTTGTATTATTTGAAACATTAAATACTGCTTGCATTGCAGTAATGTGCAGTTGCAGAGTTGTAACAACACGGAATATGGAATTTACATTGGTATTCAATTACAGTGGAATTTAAAATGGAAATTTGTAATACGATATAAATTCTGATGATTATTTATTAAAAAAAAATTGTTGAAATCTGTATTTCAAATTGTCTTGTTACCATCTATTCTAATGAATTCTTTTTTTGTTTGTTGCAGAATTTGGAGCAGACAATATTGCAATACTCACCATTTTGGTAAGTCTTTAAAACTTTGATTGAAAATTTCTATAATTAAATAACCTTCCAACGAATAACACGATAAAATATTTTCTTTTCTATACTCTATATTGCAAACAATTTTTTGCTAAAATAAAACGGAAAATATTAATTTCATTAATTTATCTATCGTTTCGACTAATAACTTTTATAGTAATCATAGCTTCGTAATTTTATATACTAATAACATAACTACAAAGGAATAATATTTCATAATTTTCAATTCCTTCAACCAATCATAAAATCATAAATCACCCTCGTTTTCCCACCGAATGATTCCCCAATCAAAGTTTCTCGCATTTCAATGACGAATTCGCTTCTCTCCCTCGTAATTAATGCAAATTTATTAATACTCGAATTATACGGAATCCTCCAAAAAGAGCAGCTTAAGTAGATTACTAGTGAAAAGGCGGTGAATATTGAGAATATATCCGAGAGACAGATTAAAATTGAATTATACTTTAAATTCGCTTTATAATGAGCAGCGAAGTAACTAGCTGGGGGCCAGGGTGGGTTTGGACCCCCGAAAATATGGAGCCCTCGTCATTTAAAAATTTTAAGATTCTAAAAATTTTTAAATTTCTAAAATTCAAGATATCAGAATTTCAAAGGAAAATTTCAAACAAATCCTAGTTACGCCAATAATAATGAGCAGAAAGAGACAAGCGATTTTATTTCGTTTTCCCTTTTATCCCATGGTCTCGTAAGCGTTTAAAAATAAATTCTCGCATCATTTAATACCCGTTGGAGAGGTACGGTTTATCTAGTTTCGAGACTTAACTGGATTGCGTCACCGGAAAACAGCCAGGATAATTCTCCGTGAATGTACAACGTGGTTACGACACGCACTTCCAAAGCACTGTGTTGCCTCGGGTGTTTGTCTGCTATATCGAGAGATTTCTTGTTAACTCAGAGATTCAAACGTGTAAAATCTCTTTTCCGTTCTGCTATCGTCGACGTGATATTCCGGGGATTTCATTTTACAATTGTAGAGGAAATTAGACAACAGATAATCACGGGGATTTTGAATTGGACTTACAGCATTCTAAGCGTAACAGAAAATGTACATTAAGAACGATAAGCGAAACAATTAACGATTCTTTATCATTTCTGTCTACAAAGTGAGTAAACTAGAAACCGGTTAACCGGTAATCTGGATTTATCAACAGACACCACGATTTTCGTTTGCCGAAGGATACAGAACGTCTGAAATTAAAGCATCGGAGTAAAACGCGGTTCCTCGCATTAAATTATGGAAGTGCTGTCCTCTTCTATCTAATTTACTTTCGCCGCGAGTTAAGCTGACGCTTGAAATTAAGCCAGCCTCTATAAATTCATTGGACGGTAACTTCGCTTACAGTTAACATAATTCTTGGATTTTCTCTTCAGACTCCGAACAGTCGACTTTAGTCAGTCCTCTTTTCGTTTTGTTTCTTCGGGAATGAAAGTACGTTTACTTTGAGACTCGACGGTCGAAAGAGGTTCATCTTCTGTAATTAACTTCTCAAATTTAATGTTTAAATCAACCATCTTCTTTCGATGCTGAATATTGAAATCAGTTGAAATGGAGAATAATTCTTTGCGTCGGATGAAAATTGTTTTCGATATTTATTTTTGATAAAAATGGTATTGGAAATTGTCAAATACAGAGGTGCTGTTCATAAAGGATATTTCGAAAATGGTTTAATTGATTTCATTTTACCATAAAAATGTTGTGTTATTTTCTTTTGATGTTTATTTTATCTGCTTTTGTCATTAAGTGAAATTGATATTTGAAAAATTATTGGTTAAAATTTATTCATCTGAAAGGATTGTTTTGCTGAAAATCTTTTGAATTTTTATTTTTTCAATAAGATTTAAAAAATCTTAATCCATTTCTATTCTCCAAAACAAAAATTCCAATTATTCTAATAATAAAATTGAACAAATTTTTCTCAAAAACATACCAATAAATCACTATTCAAAAGTCTTATTTTCTTTCTAATTTAACTATGGAATTATTTTGATGGAAGTTGCTAAAGAAACTGAACAGATTAAACGAGGCAAGAAATGAGGTGAAAGGTTGAGACACGAATGGATGCGTCTGAGAACAGTCGACAAGTTAAAAGAGCCTCGTGTTTCGAACAGAAAGAAAGAAAGAAAGAGGAATGAGAAACAGTTTATTCTCAGCTTGTGCATATATTTTCTTTCGAATCGAAAAGCAACGACGCCCTCCAGAGGATGCATTATTTCTCATTGCAACGAGGATCGATAAATGTTCGTCTGGTTTTATATGGGCTTCCGTAAGAGACATTGGTCTCGAGAACATTGTGATACAACACGTTGTGACTGATTGTCCTTCGTTCAACTGAAAACCCTTTGTCATCGTGTGCTCTCTTTGCTGAATGAGAGTTCTCGATAGAGGCGTGCTATCTTGAACGCGATAGACCGGAAACAATATAATTTTACCTTGACAATAGAATATTTTTTATTCTTGTAAAATGTTCAAAATTATCCCAGTTCTACCGCATGGGGGTTGAAAAATTATCACAATTTTAGAGAAGGATAGTTTCTTCAAATGGAACTTAGATTGATTCAAAATTATTTTTTGAATTTTTATAAATAATTATATGGGAAAATGGTATTCTACCACAGAAAAAAAAAAAATGAAAAAATTATTACAAATATAACAATTCATCAGAGAAACTAAAGTACTACTTCACATAAGCTGAAGTAGTTTTGCAGTTTGTACAATAAATCAAATTTTATTTCAACCCCCTATTGGCGAGTTCATCAAAATGCCAAAGTAGAACGAAACATTTGGATTCCAGCGAAACAGCAACAAATCAAAAGCAACCAATTTGTTGGAACATTCCTGGAACTATTTCGACAAATCAAACGGGCATCGAACTTCCTTAAACAAGTTCGACCGCCGTCAGTATAGCTCGAATGATCGAGTAGCTCGATTCGAATTTCAAATGTTCGTTCCAGCAGCCGGTCTATCTGAAATCCGCTTTTGCTGATCTCTCCCCGTTTTCTACGAAACGCGTGCATAAAATATGAAAAAAGTTTCGTCGAAAGGGTTAAATAGGGCAAACGCCTGCAGATTTCCTCTTTCTCTCTCCCTTTTGTTCGGCTTTCTTTACTAGCCGTGTAGGGTACTTCCAAACACGTGGCAAATAATGTATAGGTGCATTCAAAATGCATGCATACAAAATTTTAATATGAGTGATGATTTCTTATAGAAATTCAAGTATTTATTATCCACATATGTCGCATCCCATATAAATATTCCTAATTAGGTCAGTGTTATTTAAATATGAATGACATGACAATCAACTTGTCAAGCCATTATCGTATTACATTTTTATTTTCAGATTTTTTTTTTTCGTTTTATCCTGAATCTACTTGTATAAGTATCATGTGTTAAGAAACACCCTGTATAGCGCGTTTATCGACCGGTTCTTGTCTCGTCGCGGATTAGAAAGAACGGCTCTACCGTGTTCAAGCGTGATTCCAATTCCTCGATCGTGTCTGCTAGTAATCACGCTGCCGGATTTCTTTCCATGCCGGAACTCGGACGCCTACTATGCACTCGTTCTTCCTTTTGTGGCTCCTCGCCATCGCGTTACCATTGATTGCTTCCCATCGAACCTTCGATCCTTAACATCGATTTAAGATAATCCAACAGGAGGTACCTCCCATTTTGCAAATATAAAAAAAAAATTTCTCATTATACTTATGAAAGAATTATTTAATAATTTGCATTATCAGGTTCAATTTTTTAATTTCAAAATTATCAACTATGTAATAGTTAACTGGAATCGTTGTATTCCATTCCGATCGGTTCTACTTGAATCGTGGATTAAAGGAAATATGAAAAATATCATTTCTTGAGCGTTATTCCAATTCCTCGAGTGCGTCTGTCGGTAATCATCGCTAGGGATTTCTTTTGTGGATTTCTTTTCCATCGAAAAGAGGAGGCTGCAAGAGAAGAGGAAGACACCGGTCTCTTCCTTTTATATTCCCTCGCTATCGTGTTACAATCAATCGCTTTGTCTCGTCGTCGTTGTAGCCCCTTTAAGTTGATGCTCGAGTAACAATACACTTGGTACAGAATGTTCCGTGAAATCGATGCACGACGCTTCTTCTCGGTATACACGGATAAAATAAAAGACGCTTCGAATTCGAACGGTGGATAATATAATATAAGGTGGGCGTTCGATTGAAAGCTTCTGGAAGAGAAACACGTAGTCGACGAGAACATCCTGCAGAATTGAGCTTTGTGATAACGTATATATCAATACAAACGGTTAGGTTAGCAGAATGGGGGAAGGGAATTTGGATTTTTCATCGTCTCCGCTCTCTAGGTAATCACATGAAGCTGTAGAATAATTTTCTTTGAAATTAGGCCACCACTCTTGTGACGCTTAATAATTGCATATATACTTGTAAATTGCAAATTTACAATCTCATTTTCTTCTTTAAATCAAACTATCTATGAAAAGAAATTTATTCTGAAATTTCTATTCTTTTGTTTTTATAAAATTACGTCCTTTGAAGCTGCACTACCAATTTTGCAGCACATAGCAATTGCACCTGACCCTATTTTCCATAAAAATGAAGCTACCTATGAGAAGAAATGTATTCCAAAATTTCCACTTATTTTTCCTCCCAAATTACACCACCCATCTTGAACCACCATACATTGTATAGGCTCCTTTGCAACAATAGTTTCATCGGAACCCGTATACAGAATCGTAGTCTGAAAAGGGTTAAACGATGCAACTGCTTGGTCCCCAAAGGGCATTCGTTCACAGATGATTTCACTCGTCCATCGGCGAATATCGCGAATATCGTCTACTACACCGAGACGCGTTAAAGGAAAAGGGAAAACGTTCGAGCGAGAAATTTCCAGCTGCCAAGACAATGGCCGCTCGAACAATGCTCGAACCGTAGAAGCTGACGGTGATTGCATAATCATAGCCTAGTAAACGCGTACAATGAGAGCGAATCGTTACATGGATGCCTGGTGATGTTGGCTCGTCCCTATGCTAGGTGAGTGTCTGCGGACGAAAAATCCGACATGCTACTCGGTGGACGTTCTAATGCCAGTGGCCGTGGTCGCCGAGCTGAGAGGTTTTCATCGTAGGCTATCCACGCTCGTGGGAATCAGGGCTTTTTATCGGGCATATACTCCCTTCTATCTTCCTCTTTTTCACTTCTTCATCCTATCACTTTCTTTCTCTATCTTTTCTCACCTTCTTTCTCTTATACTCTTACCAAGCCTCTTTTCATCTTTACTCTCTTACTCTTTCTCCTCGTCTGGCTTTGTACACGATACAGACTTTCTGCGGTATTGCCTCCGTATACTGGGTGTCCTGTCTAACGATCCTTATCCCATTTTCCGGTATTCCAAACTGTATCCTTTTATTTTCATTTTCGTCGAGTGTATTTTTGTGGTTTTAGGGTACTTTGGAGTTTGACGTGTCAATTTATTATAGCTAGTTAGAAGGAAAAATGAATTAATGAAATTATTTTTCTAAAAAAATCGATGTTTATTCATGGAACCATCGAATTTTTGGATGGCGCACCGTAGGGGTAGGTGGAAATATTTTTTGCAGCTGTATATTGTTTTACGATTGCTAGGGGTGGCGAGCATGATAGTTCTCCATTTTTCATTGCACTCCATTCGGTAATAGTTCAAGTTTCAAATGATAACTGGTACGAGAGGTCGATTGCTTTTTTAGAATTTATTCTCGTTCAATATTTTGTTTCTCTAATAAAAATACAAAATAATACCACTTTTTTCAGATTAATTTTAATTGTTTCATTTTATCAATTTCTTTCATATTTATTTGGCATTTACTTTCTATTTAAATAAATTGAAAATAAAATTTACCATTTTCATAAATAAATGCAAAAACTGTAGCTCTGAAACTAATTTATCTTTCCCATAAATTGTCGAAGTGATTGATGTTAAACGAGCCAAGAAAATCGCGGTACACCCCATATACAAAGTCGCTTCGAAAGCTTCCTCCTTTTTCCCTCACGAACGTCACTTTAGACCCACTGTTCCGGACCCGTTCCTTTTTCCCGTGGCAGCCGTCAACGGTATAAGTTTCAGTTCGAAACTGACTATCTCCATGGCGGGAAGAAATCTGACAATGAGTAAACGTGACTCGTTCTTCACCAGAAGCAATAATTTTATACTGAAATAAAGCTAAGGATCAGGTACTCATAATTATAAGGTAAAAATTCGAAATTACAGAATTTCAAAATTGTGAAATGCAAGGTTTAGTTACGCCAATGGTACCAGCCCTACTTGGTATACTAAAAGTCTACTTATCCCTGAAAAAAAAAAAAGAAGTGCATATGTTCGCATGAAATTGAACGTCGAGTGCCACTTTGAATGCACGAAACTTGAATATTTTTTTCTCTTTCAAGACACGGAAAAACTGTTTTTCCGCCCTACGGTTGGCTTTTGTCGACGACTTCCTCTTCATTCTCTACGTCCCATTGGCGTACATTTGAAGTTTTTATGGCAACAACCAGCCGCACATACAGCTTGATAATAATGGGCATACTTTTTTTTCCCGCGAGGTTCAAAGAAATTTGTCATTTACCGAGGGCAACGGTGGTCGAAGAATAACTTGAAAGGCAGGCCAAGCAACGTCTGTCGTTTAAAGAGGCTTCTCCAATTGAAAGGTTTCTTTACACCGGCTCAGGATTTGCTCTGCTATTGACTTTTAAAGAAGGGAGATGGGAACGATTCTTTTAATTGCGACTCGGTAACGAGGCTTCGTTCGGATTCGTCCTCATTCGATTCACAGCTATGTATCTCGTTCACTATGTTCTTCGATCGTGTATATCTTTCCTAGTGATACACTTTTACAGTGATACAGATATTCTTCAGCAAATAATCCAGAAATTATTCATTATAAAAAAAAAGAAAATAAAAAACCGTCCTACAAAACAGTTTAAAAAAATAAAAATAGATACCAATATCTAGAATTAAATATCTAGAATATACAATGAAAGTATTCCATCATTTTTTATTACAATAATCTTCAGCAGGCACTATAATTCCCGGAAACGAATACCAAAAGCGTCGACACTCTAATTGGACGATCCAATATTTAACTTCGACTTAAATACATACATTCCCTCTCATCTCCCTCTAATATTACATTGGACGATGTTTAAAGAGAAATCGAGAAAATTGTAAGTCAAACTTTCCCGATTTTTTCGCCTCGTCAGCTCTCTCGTTTCATTAGCATCCATAACGTCGACATAGATCGTCGAAAAAGATGAAAGGAAGTCTGTAACTCCGAATAAAGAAAAGAATTATTGTGATCGTCGTTTGTCATGCCGGTCATGGTGCGCTCAGTTTTCTCGTCGAGGCCTATACTCGTGCCACAACAGCACGAAATCAGTTGGTACGATCATCTCTTCCTCCAAATTCAACGTTCCGTGTAAACGTTCTCTATCTGGCCATCTTTCCTTCTTTTTTATTTTTCTCTCGTTTCCTTTGTTTAAGCAGGACTTGCTCGACGATATTTGTACGACGGTTGCATTTTAATTAAGAACTGATGGCATCTACGGTGAGTTTCGGTGAACCGTGGTCGGAGCGTAGGGCGAGCTATGGGGAAATAAAGTTTATAAGTTAACGCTGGGGGAAAGGAAGTAAACAAGTTCCGGCTACGTCCAAGTCATACGCAGATATTTCAACTGTTTTTAAACTGGAAAATTGTTCCGTACCACTGTCCAAACTTTTATTCTGCTAACTGGTGTTCCCAGTGCCTTGATTAACGAAGTGGCCATTTTTCTTTTCGAGAGTTTTCTCGTTGGAAGGAGAAAAAGATTTGATTATAGTGGAAGGTTTTTTTAATGGGATAATATTATGGTAAATGATTTTTATGCGTGTATTTCTTGGTAGAAGTAGGGTAGAGGTCAGGGTGCATTTGGCACCCCAAAAAATGTGGGATTAAAACTCGGCCAATTAAAAGAAAAGGAATAATTCCTGCAATTCAGGTATTAAAAAGAGAAAGAGTGAAATAAACTGTTACATTCGTCTCAGTAGAGCTACTGCAGAAGAGCACAATTTTCTATGGTGGTCTACAATGGCAAAAACGAATAACCTAATTGTGCCAGAAGGACACGGTTCTCCAGTGAAATGGAAACGCTTAAAGTAAGGTAAAAGAATCGAAAAGAAGAAAATCAAAGGAAAAATGACTTCGACGTCATTTCTCGACAAAGTACCGTTATGGAGGAGAGAATAAAAGACAAAGGAAGGGGATGACGATGATGACATCGACGATGGTGGTAAGAACAGAAAAGCAGCAGAGCATCGAAACCGCAGGCTCGTGCGATTTGATAGCAGTAACCTTCCGGAAATACGTTTAAACAGGATGTTGGCCCTGTTTCCTTTCCAAAGTGTATTCTCCTTTTTTATTTGACATGGACAATTTAAAATATCTCATTTCCTTCTCATAAAGAAATCTGAACCTGTAAGTTTGATATTGTAATATCAACCCCCAGTATCATCCCTGTTCCATACATTTAATTTAAAATATTTCATTTTCCTTAATGAATCTTTATCCATCTATTTTCCACGCAAAAAGCAGCAAGAACACCATAAATAATTGAAATTACACTGTCTCGAAAGAGATTAAAAGGGTATCTTCCAAACATCTTCTCACGATGCGACAGAAAAGCGGTTTGAATTGCCATTGAATTGCATCGGTAGCAAGAAGAAGAACGGGACAAGAAAGATAAGCGTAAGAAAAGTCCTAGTCTGAAGGCAGTTCATCGGTGGGTACTTCAAAAACGAGGCTTCAGAATCACCCCGTCATCCCTCTGGAACCGCTATCGAATGTCTTTCGAGTGACTCAGCTCTTTCGATCCCCCTTGCTTTTGGCAAAATCGATCGATCTCTTCGGCAGATAGGATTAAAGGGTGGTACGATCGTAAAGGAATACCGCAAACGCGTCGGTGCTCGACCTCCGGATTCTTTTGCGCCTTCGTTCCTGTCGATAACAATGATCCGCCGATACGTAAGAAGCCCTACGCGTAAAAGGAACATACAGGAAGGTGGGGAAGGTAAAAAGGGACGGAAAGGGCATCGGGTGAACTGAACGTCAGAGAATCTACTGAATGAGCCTCTTTATACACTACTGCCCAAAAGTTTTGGACCACCTAATGATATTTGTCAAATTCGAAATTTTGGGGAAATTTTCTATAGATTATAGATCCATGGTTAATATAGCAGGTGTTTTATTTTTTCAGGTTTTATTGAATTATTCTCATATGAGATATAGTAGGCCATGGTACTTTTTCAATTAATATTTTTTTTTTACTGTGATAGAATAAAATAAATATCAATCACAATTTCCAATATTCCAAACGATTCTATTTTCAGAAAGAAAGATTATTACTATAGATACTGTATCCCATTTCGAAACATTGTTTTCATTTCTTGAAACCACAAATGAATTCATCGATTCAAATGCTATCATAGAATTTCAGATTGTTGGAGTTTCCCCACGTATTCGGTGGAATCATTCAAGTCGAATTGAAACGAAATTTCTTGTTCTATTCGATCTGGGGGTTAAAAACACATTCAAACATTGCAATATTATTAAAAATACTTAGTACATATTTTTAAAATTAAAGCGGAGTGCTTATTATATTCAGAATATCAATATATTAAAGCCCTTGAAATCAAAGAGATACACCCCCATAATTACCATCATTTATCTCTATGATGTTCAGCTTCTTCAAATAAAATCCTAAAAGTGACCCATTTTTGCAGTGATTTAATGAGAGTACCCTTAATATCGTTCAAAGCCATACCGCTCTTCTAAAACACACACACACACACAGAGTGTGGGACGTTTAGTCGACATAAAACTTGAAACTTTCTCTTAATAACTCGTAACATAAATACAGGCCGTTGGCCAGGTTCGGATAGAGTGAAAACTGCCGTGGAACGGCCTGTAAGAAGAGCATAATTTACATACCCCGTGGAAAAGCTTAACGCCTTGGCTCTCTTTTTCTCTTTTTTTACTTCCTCGCCGCCCCTTTTTCACCAAGGGGTTCCGTTGCGTGTGGCAAATTTATTCGAAAATATCCGGTGAATTATTTTCGCTTAAGCTGGTTCCTCGTTGAAAATTAGAATTAAGTTATGCGAGAAACTTCACCGTGGCAACCACCCCCTCATATAGACACCCCTTGTGCGTTTCCAGTGATATTTCACGGGGGTGGAAAAATTTTTCATTGCTAAACGATGGCAAAGTCTCTTCATGATTTTTACAAGTTTAGATATTTAGATATTTTTTAATTTCCAAGTATGGATATTTAAAAATTTGGAAATTTTAAAGGTAAAAAAGTGACTTCTTCTTTTTCCTCTACTGTTTCCCTAGAAAAGTCAAAGCTAAAATGGAAATTCAGTGGATAAAGAAGGAAGTGAAGAATGGGTGGGTCCTGAAACGGTGAAAGATAAGTTTGAATTCACGTTGGGGTGGCGGAGGGATGGGAAGTACTTAAAATTTACACGTCAGTCGGGGTTTTCGTTTTGTCCTGGCCGTCTTCTTATCTATTCCGGGCCGCGCATCTAAACGGAAAATAATGGACGTGTTCTTGCGTCTCCGCGTAGAAGCGTAACGCGTGTTACGTCCACGATTTCGTGCGGCATTGAGAATAACAAATGGGCTCTTTCACCGCGCAAGAACACGAAACTTCTTTGAAAAAAAAAAAGAAAAAATGAAACAAGTCGGGAACCATTCCTACGGTGTGTGCATTCTGTCTACCGCTACGGCGAACGTTTAGCTACGTGTTACGTGGTGATTTATGGCGTGGGTGCTCTGTAACCGAGACGAAATGTTGCGGACTCGTGAACGAGATGATGATACAATGAAATTCGATGAAAGTTGGAATTGTTTCGGAATGAATCTTGCAAACCAATGGTGGTATCCATTTTATTTAATTATTCTTATCGCTCGTACGGGTCTGAAGAAGTATTTACACGTTCAGCCCTAAAAACACAGAAATTATAAATAAAGAAATCTAGTTACTAGGATTTTGATTATGATATTAGAGAAGAGCAGGATTAAGGGGCGTCATAATCGTAATAATTTTAATTACAAAGTAGCAATTATTATTCTAGTAATAAAAGGTTCCAGTTATGTGTAATTCTAACAGTTCTAATAATGAAAATTCTAATTTTAATTAATGAAAATCTTAATTAGAATTTTAATAATCCTAATAATGAAGGTACCAGTTACAGCTCCAGTTGTTCTAATAATGGAAATACTAATTATTATTCTAATAAGAATAGTCTTGGTCAATGTTCTAATAATCCTAATGCTGATAATGCTAATTATAATTTTACTATTAATTCTAGATAATAATGAAAGTTCCAGTTAGAATTTTAATTACTCTGTTAATGAAGACCTCAATTATGATTTTAATAATTCAAAGAACGAAAACCTCAATTATAATTTTAATGATTCTGTTAATTCATAATAGTTCATTGCTGCCATTAGATATATTCCTAAATACTTAATGATATTGTTTCCAGTCAGATAGATAGGATCATTGTTCATAAGAGAATAATAGAATTTTGCTATAGTGATTCATATACTATTCACACATGGATGGTTTAATTTGGTAATGTGTTAGTTGACTTGGAAGCTTCAACCAATTGCCCATAGAAATTTATCGACCTCTATTCATCTAATTGTTATTTATTAATAAATTAAATCGTTCGTACAAAAAATATTATTAATATAATATCACTGCTGATTTAATTTTTTTTTCAAACCCTTCATTTTATATTTACCCTTTAAAAAACGTGTCTCAAATTAATTTAATCGTTGACAAACTGCAAAGGCGTATAAATAAAATTAAAAAGCACCGAAATATACGTACATCAAAGATACGTATTACCTTTGCTCACTATGCGTGTAGCTCCCAGGAAAAGCTGTGAAAGTAACAGAGTTGGAAAAGAAAGTAAAGAAACGTCAGAGAACCTTTTCGTATTCATTCATACTTACGATCAAATATTTAAAACTCCTTCGTTAATTAAGTACTAAAAATATTTAAGTGCCCTTGACACATCAATTAAATCCACTTCATTTCAATATCTCGATTTGAAGATTCTCAATTTCATTAATTTGCAATTTTTATTGCTAAATTATTATGAAAGATTCACTACAATAATTCCACTTGTAGACTAATCTCTCTAACACAGAACATTCAAGGATTCAAAAAAGGGGAAGGTAAATCCTTCAACTAATTAACTTTAACATAATCGCTAGCACGAAGATCCGGGGATGTTGCGTTTTTCTGCAAGCCATTTAAATGATTGAAAAGCAGGATGGGGGGGGGGGGGGGGGGGGGATGCTTCGAGGAAGCAAGAAAATTAAATGCAGATGGGATTTAAAGGAGCAAAAAAAAAAAGAAGATGCTCGTGTACACGAGGGGAATCACACAGCAGGCACACGTGACTCTTGTTGGCGCCTGCTAAGGCAACCAACAGGAACAAGTTTTAATTCCCTGAGTCCGCGGCTCATGACCCCGGAGGAACTGTCGAGACTTCTTCTTTTTTTTTTTTACTTTTTTCTTTGTTGCCACGATCGAAGTAGGTCAAGCCCACTTCCGCCTACCAGTAGTCTGCTTCAGCTACCATCATCGTCATCGCGATTCTGAACGTTCCTCCTCATCGTGGTTAATCTAGTCGATGCTCTAGCGATGGGAAAATTGGTATTATCAGTCATTAACCAGATGGTTATTCTGAGATATTATCAGTGACGAGGGTCATGAATTAAGTTAAGGGTAGCAAATGAAAAGTTCCAAATGGGAAATAAAAATAAAATATTCTGAGTAATTCTGGTTATAGTTTGCTATACTATGAGTATGGTCATTTTCACTTGGCAGTCCATGTGTTAATAAACCATATTATCATCTGCCATACTACGTATGACTCTTTCTACTGTGGCAGTTAACGTATTAGAGCTACTTTACTAGAGCTATTAGCACGTTGGCTGCTCTGGAAAGGTGCTTTGTTCTCTCAATATTAATGAAGATAATTTAATTTATATTAAAAATTCACGAGAATTGAAACGGTTTAGCAATTAACAATTGCTATTCAAAATAATCGAGTGGATTATTAAAACAATATGTTTGAAAATAAAAAAATGAGAAAAAAAAAAGAATGAGAATATGGAACAAGAGTGTCTCGTCGTTCGTTTTCTACGACGTCGCTGGGCAATTAGATTTAGTGCTTCTTGCTCGTACTCCCTTTTTCTGTTGTCTCTCCATTCTAGAACTCTTCTTTTCTCTCGCATCCTTGTACACGCACACGGATGGAAAAAATGCTCACGCGACCGAACGAAAGGGCGCACAGTTTCGTTTATTCTCATTGAAACTTTCCAAGCAAATCCCCATTTGTCTCTTCGTGTTCTTTCACCTTATACTCTTTTTTTTTTCTCCTCCCTGTCAGTATCATTCGTTCCTTTCTACATGTTACGATGAACCTCGGACTTGTTACCAAGCTACGGGAGCTCCCTTTAATTTTTTTCGTTCATCCTTTATTGCATAATAAGCATCCCTTTTTATTCTTTCTTCTTAAAGAACATAATGACACAAATGGTATTTTTTGAAAAAGCCTATTTTATTTGGGAAAAAATAATCTAAGGTATTTTTAAGAATAATTACAATTACAAAAAATATTTTGAAATATTATTTGCACGTGGAGAAGTGTGAATGAAGCCCAAAGCAATCTTTTATAATATAAGAATTTATGTGCCCCATAATTACACTTACGTAGGGTACAAAGTAGATTTATTGATCCCTTCAAGTCTCAAAGAGGTTTCCCAAGGCATTTTTAACGATCGTCCCCGGAACATAAATCATCGTTTTCCCATGATTTATTTCTGTTTAGCGTCTGGTATCACGGAGGCGTGGCATGGGCGTGAATCCTTAGTGTCTGCTTTTAATTTAATTTATTACATCGACTCATCACCTATCCACGACAGTATTAAGGCCTGTGAATTCTTCCTGATGAATTGTGTTTAATTAGCAGGGTTTAATTGTATTACTGTTGATCATGCGTTCAGATAACTTGCATTCGGCTTATAAGGATATAATATTCATTTGATGGCTCCAATTAATTAAAATAATAGGAAAATTAAAAACTGTTTTGTACTTAACTAGTTAAACTAATTGACTAGAAAAAAATTTTAAAGTGTCATTTTCTTAAACCAATTAAACTAAATGCTACAGCACTTCCCTCCAAAATATTACCAACTTAAATACACAATGCCATTTTTCGTTTGCCTCAAATTAACCGTACAACATCGTCCCCTAATCATTTAAACCGAGCGCATCATCCTTTATAAAAGATAATTTCTCTTTCTCTGTTTGTAACCGCTCGCAATTTGCAGAATCCTAGGTGCCATACCACCGGTGTATTCCCAATGGTGTTTTTTCCGTCCAGCTTAAATTTCCCGATTTTTAAATCCATTTTCTTTCCCTTCGTTTAATCCCGAAACTTTCGGGAATTGCTGTCGGCCACAGTTCACCCCTCCTTTTGTCCGTTAACAGCCGTATTCAGTTTAGTTTTTGGCGGGGCGCGTTAAGCGGCCAGTGAGATCCCGGAACATATTAAATGATCGTGTAATTACGAATGTTTGCCCGGACCCTCTTCATACTCCCTTTTCACCGGTGTGTTCCTCTTTGTTCCCGGGTATCCCCGACTCGCGTCTCACCTTTTTATCCGGACGAGCACCTCACGGTGTCTGGTTATGGACAGAAGAGGGTTAGATAAAGAGACGACGGCGAGTCTCGAGGTCATTTCGAACCAATTTCAGCAATGCCAGGCATTTAAATCGAGGGCCTGACGTAATCCTCGTCTCTCTTACTGTTCGCATTCCTCGCCTCATACGTTGTTCCCTATTACCATTCCTCTTCTCTTTCACCCTCTTCTCTAACTCGTCTCCATTCATTCTCATTCCTTGGTTTCTTCTCACTTTTTTTATTTTTAATGTTGGATCTCTTCCTTCTTCATCCTGCAGCCAGGCAGACTGGCGCTTCTCTATGACCCTCTTTCGTTGGTACGCACCTACGCATACCAAATGAAAGCGTACACTGTCTTCCATCGCTGGCACGCTGCTCATAATCGCCCCCGTCATCGCATGATTCCGGCTACGTCGCTTCGAAGAAAGGCCGCTTTCACGAACGCTGCCAAACTGGCTGCGGTCGTTACCCTTTATCATGCACCGATTCGACAATTCCCTATTTATCGATCCCACTAATACTGATACGCCTCGTCACGATCATCCCACGGTTCATAGTTAAGCTTAATTTGATGATACCAGAGGTGGGATACGAAACACCATGAAATAGTAAAGATTACCTTCGCAACAAGTCTACCGAACCTGAAGTCAATCCCATTGGTTTAATTAATTTTAGAGAGTTCTTTTTAATTTTTACTCCTTTCGGTCGCTATGCGTTGAAGGAAAATATAAAGGAAAGTACTTACCACTGTCCTTATGTTCTAAAATCAAAAGCAAATGCTGTTTTACTGTTTGATTTGGAAAGCTCTCTGAACATTTTGAATTACAAGTTTCTCGTAATTTATTTTACCGTCTTCAGAGTTATGAAGTATAACTTCGTGAATCCATTTAATGCTTTCAAAGTAGGAATTTGTTCGAGTTATTAAGGAAAGTTCAATTTAGCTTTCTTGAAGCTGTTCCTTAATAATATTAAGTAGAATTCATCCTGAACTTCTATAATTTTAATGTATCTAATTTGAAACTTTCAGCTTTTTAAATTGCCAGCTTACATAACTTAAATTTATTTTTTATATTTATTATGAGTAAAATATTGGCATTAAAATAAAATAAAAATGTAAATTAAAAGATTGTTTTCAGCTTTAATAAAAGTCCACTCATCTATGAATAATAAAGTAATCTCTGAATTTTTTATGAATTTATTTACAGCATTGATGCACCAATAAATTATTTTGCAAATGAATAATTCACACTCAATCCACAAAGGGAATATATTGTCTTGTTAATATTTATAAAAATGTATTTCTATCTTTTAAACGATAAAAATATATATCACAAATTGAATGTAATTTTATATGATCCTTATTAGTATGCACGAGATGATATTAGTATGAAAGTAACGTGATATAAAGTATGCCAATTACTAGATCGAATCTCTTACCATGTTACACGTAACACGAAACAGGTTGGGCTACAGCTTTAGCACCATAAATTATGTAACTCAATTCACTTATATTTTATTAAATTCGTTATCACCTACATGAAATTGATAAAAATTGAAAATAATATAAATTTTAAAAATTGTAATGAAAAATCGAAAGCAATATTAAATACTCATAACTTCATTTCTGGGCTGTTTGCAAACGCAAACAGTGTAAAATAGTAATTTGTAACGATAATGATGTTTGCAAAAAGAAGTTTCTTTATATAAACTTAATGATATTCTAAAAGTTTTCTAAACTTCCAGCTACCACTTAATTGCAATTCTCCAGCAGGCACTATAATTAATCAGTGCACGTAGAAAATTGCATCTTCTCATCATTCTAACCAGCGAATTTCAATTAAGCATTCAAAAGCTCTGCTCGTAGATCGATCGTGAATCCCCCAGTCGAACTGGAATCAACTCACTGCACGATTCATCCCTCATTTAAACTGGCCACGATCGCGCTAATGAAAATCGCGAATCTAATTAAACTGAAAACGTGAATTTCCCATGTGAACTTAAAACATAAACAAATATATAATAAATCAACTTTAACATCAATCTTATATAAAAAAGTAAAAGCAACGATAATACATTTTAAATAATTTTATTATCAAATTGGTTTTATCAAACCTAAGAACAAAGATATTTTTTTTTTAATTCTAGAATTCCTAGAAAAAGAATATGTAAATCTGCCTGAGTATAATGAGAAGGAGAATAGGTCCATAAGAATAACAGTTCCGGAGATAAAAATTTATTTATAAGATCAAGATTTATGAAAATGGGACAAAATTTGCAAATATGATTAACTATATTTCCATAACTGTTGGTTTAAGGATCTAGATTTATAAACTGTTTTGTATTCAGAATCACATCCAATTGTATGGTTTTGTCTTATAACTTGGAGAAAATTATGTAAAATATATGAAAGGTATACTCTTCGAAATTATTACAAATATTCAATCAATATTAACCTATTTATATTAGTAGAAGATCTGAAAAATATATCATAATGCAACAATTCATTACCATTTTTATTATTAATTAATTTCTATATTTACACCGTTGAATTAAATAATATTTCAGATGAACAATTGATGGTATACTATTATTCCGTTCTCTGGGAAAAAATTATGTTAATTCATTGTTCAAGGAAAAGCGTGCAGAAACCAATACTGCATTTCCTGAAAGAATTTTATATTTAATTGTAGCATTACTCTTTAATTAGAAGGGAAAGGTATCGTCTAAAGATACATTGTATACAATGCAGAGTAATTCTTCTTTATTCTCTTCTATTTATACATTAAATACAGTTAACAATTTAATTTCCTGAGAATGATACATCCATCGTCTTCTAAAAATACCACGGTGATCACTTATTTTGTACAGGGTAAAATTAGAATTAGAGACATGCATTTTTGTGCATCGGTGCATCAGAAAAGTGCATCTTCTTCTTTTAAATAAAACTATACTTCTGAATGCATTATTCAATGCAGTTTTTTCTTCTCTTCAAGATACTGAAATACTGATGCCTTTAAATTATTATTTTAACAATTGTTGCAATTTAAAATTATGACTGTTAATCATATTGCAATGAAACTTAAAATTTCTCTCTCTTCATCAAACCAAAAAATAAAGGTAAAACGTTCCAAAAAGATGAAGCAGTCTATTCAGGAGAATTTCGATTGCAAAATTGTACGAATAGAGAAAGCAAGTGAACCAATAAGGTTACCGAGGCAGTACGGTAGTAGAGGCAGCAAAAGCATAGAAACGAATCGTTTCGTCTCGAGAAGGAGAAGATATCCTGGTGGAAAGCAGCTCGTTGACACGAACATTTGCAACTGGAGACACTCAGGTGTTGTGGAGCGAACGGTTGTACAGGCCGACAGAAAGGAGCAAGCCGAAGGAAGAGGTTGGTAATGGTGAAACTATCTTGGGGTTATGCTCCGGTCACTGACATCTCAGACCGTAATGCTATACTCTTTCCTCTTCTGGACACCGAGTTTGCCCTCTGACAGCCTGTATCTTGAGATTGCGAGCCTCTTTCACGATGCAACTCTCCATGCTTCCACCTTGTACGACTGGATAACCAGATACGTATCTATGAAAAATATCAGATTCGTGGAAAAGTTCTGTCCTATTTCATTAGGTCACGGCTCTGAAGATGTCACGCTTGAGAACCATCATTTAGACATTTAGACATAAATCAAGGTTTGATGACTGTGAATCCCAGAAATCTTAATCCGTGTAAGTTTGACGGAAATATTATTTTCACGAGTCCTACGCAAGGTGTTATTGATTACTTGAAAAAATGATTGATGGAAGTTGGTTGCATAGTTGATTGAGATATTAATGGAAAATCGCATGGGATGCCTCTATGTTGAACATGTTGAATAATTTAAGTAGAATTTATGAGTATTTTCTCATTAGATTATCAGGAATACTTAATCTTTGAAAAAGATATGAATTTTCCAATTACATTTTGAAAATGTTTAGATCTGATTCTAATATCTTGTTTCCATGAAATCCTATAAGAATGATGTTAGCATTTCATTCCTCTTGTGTTAGAACCATATGTAATCGCATTGTTACATGCACTTTAGTAAATACCTGATCGACCGTGAGCGAGTGCCACTAAACCGATTACTATACTTTATGGTGCGCGGTGTTAACAGCCATCCTCGTAAGTGCACTTAACAGCAACTTAAATGTATCCGAGAGACTGTTAAACATCAATCTAATTTCAGATTAATCCATGGATATTAATCCGCCACTTTCCAGGGGATAGAAACTTGTTTAGAAATAATTAGCAATTAACCAGGAAACTTACACTTTCGTGGATGTGTAAACTTTCTGATGGAGAATTCCTGTTGATTCAAGATTTATTATTATCGTTATTTGTTTTTGTTCTTCGTGGAAATAGAATTTGCATCACTTTTCTCGGTACAGAGGAAGATATTTATACCTGATTTCGAGAACATGGTCAGGAGCGGATTCAAATTTCCAAGACCCTGGATCCATGAAACCTTTCATGACCCCCTTGATTGGTAAACTCACACTTTAATTAAAAATTAAAATTTAATCTAAATAAAATTAAATAACGTTTAACTCGTAATTATTAAATGCATAAAGTATCCAAATTTAAAAAATCTTAAACATTGCCTTAAAAATTAAATCAAAGAAAAATAACATTTATTTTAAAAAAAGAAATTTTGTTCCTTCTGTTCAAAGAATTTCCATGAAATATTTAAAATCAGTTGGTAAATATCATTCCTTTCCGTTCTGTTTCAGCCGGACCATGAACAATGGAAGATTCGAGTGACGTCTGGATGGAAAAAAAAAGGAGAAAGAATCGAAAGTAGGATGAACCGTGAACGGTCTTGATTCCTTGGTCGTCATAGCTGAGTGCAGCTTCGGAGTTCTCTGCGCTCTTCACTTCTTTCTTCCTTCATTCTCCTCTATCCGGCACCCTATTTTCCTATAGCCCCTCTAATGGCTCTCGAGGTCCCTGTCTTATCGGTGACACTCGTCCCACCTGCTTCTGGATCTTTTCTCAATGCTTCCAATGTTCTCGCGGTGACACGGGAACACGATTGGGGAAATCGGTGAAAGAAGAACACGAGAAGAAGGGCATAAGAGCCGAACGTTACGGGCGGGCCTGACTCTTTGCTCTGCCCGTATCTGGTCGTTTGGGTGAGCAAAGTTTCAGGTGTGTTCGTGGCAGTCTATCGTCATGGTTTATGGAGCAAATTAAATTATTGCTCGGTAAATTGGTTAATATTTTTATTAGGACTCTGCCATATCGAGGGTGACGTCTTATGATGACATTCGATCTATAGGCTTGACGTCTTATGACGACATCTGTGCTGAGAGTGTTAGGTAAAGTTTTTCTTTAATTTCAAAAAGACATGTAGCATTAAGTGATAAAAGAATTCCTTATTTCAAAAATTTATTTGCAGGTCATGCATGGTCTAAAATTCTACTATACTTTTTTTTTCTTATAACAAAGAAAGGAATTTATTAGTGCTTGTAATGAATATGTTAAATATAATGGAAATTAAATGTCTGCAGGAAACGGGAATAAATATTTAGGTTGTAACGAAGCATCCTCGACAGTACTCTTACGCCTGAAATTTGCTTTTTACCTGGCCCTCGTGCTCTCTTACTTTGAGAAAACAAAGGTGAGCAAAGTTTCAGGTGTGTGAGTGCGTTGGAATCAGCAGTGAATCGTGATAATGGAAGAACCGTATGCTGTATCATCTTGAAAAATAAAGTATTATTAAACTATTGTCCTCAATATAATAAATAAAATTATTTTGTGTCAACTAATGGATAAAAAATATTAACCCAAAGTTGAAGATTCAATAGAAACTACTACATAATGAATCAACTGATTTTTAGCTTAATACTGTTCATTAGCGAATATCCAATATTCAGTCGCCTATATCGATAATTCTAAATATAATAATGTAAATAAAAATCTTAAAAAATTGTTTTATTAAATAAAAATTATTGTAATCCTAAATTTCCAACTCCCTTAAATATCTTCCATTAAAATTACAAAATTAAGTTATGTTTCTCAGTTTGACGCATATTTAAGTATCCCACCAGATATATAAATATAATTTGTTGACGAATTTAGCTCTCACGAAAATCGTAATAAATGATTCGATTTAAAATTAAACTTTCCTGCTGGAAAACTGGTAGCCACAAGGGATGCGTTCAAGAATCGGTTAGTCTAAGATTAGCAATGAAGTTAGACAGGTCTTGGAAAGACTAATAAATCAAGTCAAGCGTTAGGATCTGGTTTCCGTCAGTGTCAGGCTTCCTCCTACGTGTATAAATCAATAACAGGCTGGTTAAAGCCGATGTAATTGAGAGAATGTAATTTTATACTTGAAAGTCAATAAGAAATTGTACACTCGCGTTAAATCAAATAAATCCGAGGGGATTTAATTAATTTTACACTTCAGACTTGAGATACTTATTTTCAATATTTTGAAATTATGCATATAGAAATTAAAAATATTTAGATAATTCAAAACAAGTATAACTTGAGAAACTTTGTATATCTATTATATATTCATAAAAATATGGAAAACAGTTTTCTTACATCAATTTTTGCTTTCTAGAATAGTCGGTTTAATGATTCATCATTTCTTTATTAATTAAAAAAATAATTTTTAAAGGAACAGGATAAATTTTAGAAAATGAAAATACAATAGTATGGAATACAAAATTAAATTAAAATTGGGGTTCTGTCCATGGTCCGCCGTCCGAGGGTTAAACTAATGATCCTATTAAACGGTCTTTAAGCATCCTTAGTAAAATAATACAGGAGTACGATCAACGACGATTCAGCGAATTGCTTCCATTTAAATATGAATTTACCCCAGGCAATTAATTAATTAATCCATCAAAGGCATCGCGTTTGCGGAGGGGGAGCACGGTGAACTTGTCTGTTAGGGCTTATAGGATTGTACCTTCATACATCAGAATTACGTACCGTGTTCAGGATAAGGGTACTTATTTTCAAACGATAATCTACAGTTTACAATCATGAAAGATTATCGGCTTTATAATTACAAAGCCCTACATTTAATATTCAAACACCATGATATTTAAATCATTATTGCTCCATATACCTATTTATAAATACATTAACCCTTTGAACACGATAAATCTATATATGCGTTCAATTATTATGGTGACTTACAATCAGAAATTCATGAATCTTCTTATAATCTTGATAAAAATAAGAATTTGGAATTTACAATTATCATCAGCACACAAATTTGGAATTTTGATATAAAATTGGAAACAAAAAAAGACATTTAACAAACATTTTAACTTAAACAATAAAAATTCATAGATTATTGTTTAAGGGGAACGATATTACAGGTACGTGCAGGAACTTGTTCATAGTTTTGCGTCGATAGTTGATAATACCTCGAGTTCGTTATTGCCAAAAGTTTCGACTGTTAAACTAACGTGCTGATAATATTGCTGGCATCGAGTTTAAACTGTTAACACATCGGCCAGCCTACCGTGTATCCGAAATATATTAGTCGCGATAAGAACAACTGAACTGTTGTATTTTAGGTGTCGGATAAGTTACCTGTTATCTGTTTGCCCCCTTTATTACGTTTCTTCAGCGGCTCAGGTTAATTGGAAAACTTGCTATCTGCTTCTTTTCTTTTATTTTTTAATATCATTCTCATTGATTTCATGATTGAATCTCTATCTGTCGAAACAATGAGGAGAAAAGAGTGTTCAAATCTTCAAATAAAGCCTTTCATTTAATTTAATTAAATTTTTTATTCAGCTAGTAATTAATTACTCTAATTTGGTAATTATTATAAATATAGTAATGTGCTAGTTGACCCGATGTAGATCGAATAAAAATGAAATAATAGAGATAAAACTAAAAGATGGAGGGTCAATTTTAATCATGCCATGTCCTGTACATTATATTTTTAACAATGAATCATGGTACCTAAGGGTTTAAGGAATCGATGGAAAAATGTCCTTATTTTCTTTCTTGGAAAAGTCTATAACAGTCTATGATTTTCTCTCTATGACGGTTTCTCTGCCCCTAACACGCGACGTTTTATTGAATCGAGCCATTTTATGAAGGAATAAAGAGGAGATATTTGTGAGACTCGTATCGAGCTCCGTTTGTCTCGAATTTTATTGCCAAGTTGTTCCAAGTGTTCGCTACCGTCGCGTCGCACGGTATTCCTTTAAATCATGAACGTGGAAACAGAGTCCGATCACGTGAACAGGGAAGATAGAAAACGTGCGATCGTGAACGTACATGTATCTATTGTTGAACGGGCATTCAATGGATTATTGAAAAGGGGAGAAGGTGTATTTTTGACGCAGAAGGTCGTCGATTCGATAATTGATTTTACGGGACGGTCTATCGAAGAAATGAGGACGCAGTTCTGTTCTTTTGTCGTTAAAGAGCACGGAAAAAGATTCAAGGCTGGTGTATTAAAATGTACACTTCGATGTTTAAAGCTATTGTAAGATAGAATTTTAGAATTTTGGAATTTAAAAATTTTAGGATGATGAAGGGAGTCCACTTTTTAAAGGACCAAGCTCTTCTTTGACCTATTCTAATTGCATGCACCAGTCAATTCATAATTAAAATAATTTTTAACACAAGAAATAACACCACAGATCGACCTTCTGTTAATCGAACTCCTGTTTACATCAGAATTAGAAGAAACAACTGGTTGCATAGGTGGGTTGCATAGGTGATCCCTGATACGATAAACCTGAAGTGCATGTAAGCAGCATGGTAAGCTTTACGCAACACCCTGTCACGACAGAATGGATATCCTTTGCGCAATATCTATAAATAAACTAGTTCATAGACAGACTATAATAATGAGACATTACTCTGGACAAGAATAATAAATCTTAGATTAGATTGGTAAATTTGCAACAATATACTCGATTGCTTGATTATTTCTTCGCCCTGTTTCACGGTTTAATCGGACCATTTGTCGACTGATTTTCTATGTGACACAAACTGCATAAGTAGTTCTATTGGAAATTTATAATATTATTCTTTTTAAGTCCTTTTCATTTTAAGTTTCACAACATTTAAATGTTTCCTGAAGGTTTTACACGTGAAAATGCAAGTATCCGCCTTGCATTACATATGCAAATTTAATTATCCTCGTTTAATAATTGATAGATAAGCTGTAACTATGACTAATCGGGAACTCCATTGATTAATCGTGTCTTTTGAATTTAATTATCAACACTGATTACATATTGTACACGCATTATGATAATTAACTAATAAAAATGACACTAAAAGTGATAATTAACTAATATTCCATTAATGTTACGCTAATATAATTATCAATAAAGAAATCTTCTTAAGCTCTATGCTGTTCCTATCGAATTGAGATATTCAACAATTTTTAAGTCTTTTAAAAAATTGTAAATTATGGTAATAATTAATTGGTACATTATTTGTACAACGATTATGATTGCACCATTAAATAATGCATAAAATTATTGTTACATATGATGTCCTAATTTCTTATACAGTACCGAGCATGGTACTGCATCGATAATGGCACCGTGTTAAAAATCATGTTAAAATTAAGTTTTTACAACATTTTCAATTTATTAAATTAATTATTTTACAAAAACTATTGTTTTTAACACAAATTAAACCATTAAAGTACCTTAATTTACAACATAAACTTAAAAAAAGGAAGACAATACCATTATCTACACGGATTAATTGTAAAAGAGCGGTGATTTACAAATTTAAAGTATTAAATAAATAGAAAGTGAACAATAATATAAATGATTCTATTCATAGTAAAATCATCGATTCTCTAATTACGAATGCTACTATTGTGGCGCCATCATCAATGCCATAATCATTTTGTCAACACAGTGACTACAGCACCTATCCTTTGTATACGACGTCATATGAGTAAGGCAATGATTTTGGTAAGTCTAAGCTACGTTTGAGACAGGATTTGAAAATTCTGTTCGACGTATCAATTAATTATTAAATCTAATTTGTAATCTTATCTGTTAATGCAATTGATAACGTTATATCACAATAAGTTTATGATGTAACCTCTTAAAAATATATGATTGTCTTTTGTTTCTTTTTTCGTTAATTTCTTCAAGATTCAAATTATTCCAAATGTTATAATTTTCGATATTTCGCAATCGAACTTACATTTGAAAATATACATTTTAAATTTTTCTCTCAACTGATTTGTATTCGTATTTTTAAATTACTAATAAGTTGACCAGATTGACGTGAATTGTTACAGTGCTGTTGGACATTGGGATCATTGGATTAATATCAATGCGGATTAATACTCAACCATGGAGTCCAATGAAGCAAAAAAATCTTCGTTACAAAACCAAAACTCAACCGAATCATTGAGCATTGACTCAAGATACATTGAACCAGAAAGTCACTTACAAAGTCTTGGTTTTACCATAGATAATGGAAAGGCTAGATTTAAATTGGATGATGATACATCTGCATATTCAAATGCTGCATTAACAAGTTTTAATGTTGTTGACACAGATGATACATTATCCTTTGTGGTATTAGGTAAAGACTCATTGGATGCTATTCAAGCATCATCCCTTGCATCATATGTTGACATCCAGCAAAAGAGTATGTCTGTTGTATGTGTCTGTTTAACTAAAAATTAATATTTAAAGTAAAAGAATTATACTAATCACAATTGTTATTTGTTTACAGGATTACAACTCCATGATCGCATTATGGGATTCAACAGAAGTACATAAAAAGCTAAATGAATTACTGCAAGAAAATACGAAGCTGAAAGAAACATTAAAACAGAACAACATAGCTATGAAACAGCAGTTTAATACCTTGTCCAATTGGCAGGAAGAAATCATGAAAGTTCATCAAAATCATAAAAAGAAATTTGCTGAAACTAGAGAGTTAATAAATTACCTCAAAAAGGAAAATACTGATTTGAAAATGAAACTAACTTCCGAGCAACCTAATAATACGGAAATGGGATATGATGTAGGTTATATGGTATTATTTTATACTTTACTTTTGTTAATAATATTAACTTAATATTATTTTTTGATTATAGCTTCTCAATATAAACAGTATTCAAAATGGTATAAAAGAAAATCAAAACTCTATTCCTCAAAATGAACTCGAGGAGAAAGTATTACTTTTAACAGATGAATTAGATAATTCAAAACTTAAGTGCGAAAAATTATCCTCTGATGTTGGGAAACTGGTTAGTATATCAAATTTAATGAGCTCTCAGTTGATGCAGGCTACTTCTACAATCCAAGAACAAAGGCTGAATATAAAAAAATTAGAAGTGGAAGCTTTAATGTCAAAGTCCATTGATTCTAATTATTTTAATCAGCCTATTAATTATTCTACTTCTGAACAATCAAAGCCTATGAATAAATGTGCGGAATGTGAACAGTGTCTGAAAAAAGACAAGGAAATTAATTCTTTAAAAGAATCGATTGTTGTGCTTGAACATAAGTTAGAACATGTAAGTATTTTGATGCTCGCGTAAAAGATCATTTCTTTAACAAGATTTCTTAAGTATATAACATTTTTAGATTACTACCCCTGTACAATTTTGTATAAAAAGTTCAGTAAATCCGAAAAAGTACTGTCAACGAAATATTACAAAAATCAAAGATTACAATGATAAGTCGCAAGAACTAATAGCTTGTTTTGATAAGCAGCTAAATCAGTGCACTGTTATAGGAGAGTACCTGAAAAATCTCACACAAATGTTAGGAAACAAAATTTCTTGTAATGTAATGTCGGACTCTGAACAATTTAACGATCAGTTATTAAATTGTTATCAGAAGTTTATTGAAGAACAACAGAAATTTTCCGAGGATATAAAAATCGCATGTACAGTACAAAATCAATTTCAGAAAATTCTATTGGATTGTAATTCAATAGTTGATGAATTAGAAACAACGATGAATACAAATATTGAAGATGGAGCAATAAAAAATAGTGTTACTTCTGAATCTGCACGAAACATTGCAGAATTAAAAAAGCAAACCACTGAAAACAAACAGTTACTGGAAGAAGAAAAAGTGTTACTTAGTAGGGAAAGAGAGAAGCTTGAAGAGGAGAAAAATTTGTTAAACGACCAGAGAAAAACTCTTGAATTAGAATACAAAAATTTAAATGATTCCAAAGAACTTTTGCGACAAGAAAGAATAAGCTTACACGAAGAGAAGTCATCTTTGGATCAACAGAGTCAACTTTACGAAAGTCATTATAAAAAGACATTAGAAGCTGAGAAAACAAAGTTTGAAGCAAAATATAGTCAGTTAGTAGGAGAAATTGGTACTCTTCATGAGAGTATACAAAAGAAGGAGCTGTGTATTAAAGAATTACAAAGGGAAATGGTACAGCATGTAAGTATAAATTAGTAATTATTTATTTTTAAAAGTAACAAATATGATAATACTTTTCTATCCCCATATAGTTAGAAAATGCCAATTTGCTACAAACTCAATTGAAACTTTACGAAGAAGATTTCAAACATGAGAGAAAAATTAAGGAATCGTTATTAGATGAGCGAAATAATTTAAGTACGGACTTACAGAAACAGATAGAGTTCAATGCAAAATTACAGCAAGAAATTACTCGTTTATCGCCTAATAGAAATATATCTGAAAATCAAGTAAGTTTTCACGTAATTTCTGTACATACAATTTAATTCTTAAAATTAATTGATAATTTAAATTTCAGAGCAATGCGGGTAGATTAGTGCCTCCATTGGTATCAACATTTATATGCCCAAAATGTGATTCCACATTTCGAGATATGCAATCCTTGGACCAGCATATTGACCACTGTTTGTGTTTGGATTAATATGAAATTGTTCATTATTATCTTGACTATATATGCTTAGGCAATATAAATATTAAAAACTACGATAACTACAGATGTTATTAAATAGAACTGTAGGGAGATACACATAAATTTTAATGTACTAAACATCGTATATAAGACAGAATAAAATAAATAATATAAATTTTATTTATCATCAAAATTTTATTTGCAACTATAATCACAAACGATAGACTTGTCCTTGTCCTTGTTTCCTTGTTCTTGGGATGTTAGGAACCCCGAAGCACTCTGCATACCGACTTGATATCATTTTGGGGTGTTAAGGACCCCTAAGCACTTTGCATACCGATTTGATATCATTATGGGGTGCTAAGGACCCCAAAGCACTATTCATATCGACCCGATATCATTTTGGGGTGCTAAGAACCCCAAAGCACTATGCATACCGACCCGATATCGTTTTGGGGTGCTAAGAACCCCTAAGCACTCTGCATACCGACTTGATATCATTTTGGGGTGCTAAGGACCCCTAAGCACTCTGCATACCGACTTGATATCATTTTGGGGTGCTAAGGACCCCAAAGCACTATGCATACCGACCCGATATCGTTTTGGGGTGCTAAGAACCCCAAAGCACTATGCATACCGACCCGATATCGTTTTGGGGTGCTAAGAACCCCTAAGCACTCTGCATACCGACTTGATATCATTTTGGGGTGTTAAGGACCCCGAAGCACTCTGTATACCGACCCAATATCGTTTTGGGGTGTTAAGGACCCCTAAGCACTCTGCATATCAATTTGATATCATTTTGGGGTGTTAGGGACCCCGAAGCAGTCTGCATACCGACCCGATATCGATTTGGGGTGTTAAGGACCCCTAAGTACTATGCATACCGACTTGATATCATTTTGGGGTATTAGGGACCCCGAAGCACTCTGCATACCGTCCTAATATCATCTTGGGGTATTAGGAACCCCAAATCACTCTGCATACCGGCCTGAAATCATCTTGGGGTGTTAGGGACCCCGAAACTCTCTGCATACCGACCTAATATCATCTTGGGGTATTAGGAACCCCAAAGCACTGTCTCTACCTACCAACCGGATATCATCTGGGGTGTTGGGGACCCCGATGCACAGGTGATACTCTGCACACCGTCATAATGGCATCTGGGGTGTCTGGGACCCCGATACTAAAGGACAGACGTCTTTGCGCTTTACATATATGAGATTTTTTCTACCACACCTCATACTGACAACCAAAAAGATACAATTCTGATTCCCTTTTATTCTATTTTTTTCGGAATCGGTCCAAATTAGTATAAGACATAACAGTGATTAAAATAAATGTCTGTAATCACTTGCATCCAGTTTATGCGGCTTGCTAAATAAATCATTTCAAAAAAGCAACTGAGTTATTATTTAATTTATCCAATTTCCGTTCTAAGTAATTTATTTTATTTCCACAATTTCCATTCTGTGTTATTTATTTAATGCAAATAATTTCCGTCTCCAGTTATTCATTTGATTGACTTAAATTTATCACTGCATTCCCTACATCCCAGCAACCCTTACATATCTACATTCTTTTCATCGTTAAATTGTCGTCACCCCTAAATTCTTTTCATCCCTACATTCTTTTCATCCATACATTCTTCCCATCCCTACATTCTTCCCATCCCTACATTCCTTCCATCCCTATATTCCTTACATCTCTTCATCCCTTAAATCCCTACATTCTCTTCGTCCCTACATTCCTTACATTTCTTCATCCCCCACATCCTTACATTCTGTTCATCCCTACATTCCATACATCTCTTCATCCCTTAAATCCCTACATTCTCTTCGTCCCTACATTCCTTACATTTCTTCATCCCTTAAATCCCTACATTCTCTTCGTCCCTACATTCCTTACATTTCTTCATCCCCCACATCCTTACATTCTTTTCATCCCTACATTGCTTACATCGCTGCATCCCTTACATCCCTACATTCCTTACATTGCTTCATCCCTTATAATAAATATATTATGAAGACGGCTTATAAAGAATTTCGCGAAAATTTCGAAAAAATAGCGCCCCCTAGCGGCAAAAATTTGAACTAAAATTTCGATGTCGAATCAGCGCCATCTGGATTCGGAAAAAGGAACTAAAGCAGGCACCATTTTTGGCCCTCTGGCGGCAAAAATGTGAACTAAAATTTCGATGTCGAATCAGCGCCATCTGGATTCGGAAAAAGGAACTAAAGCAGGCACCATTTTTGGCCCTCTGGCGGCAAAAATGTGAACTAAAATTTCGATGTCGAATCAGCGCCATCTGGTTTCGGAAAAAGGAACTAAACCAGGCACCATTTTTGGCCCTCTGGCGGCAAAAATGTGAACTAAATTTTCGAGGTCGATACAGCGCCCTCTGGCGGCGAAAAAAGGAACTAAATTTGTACAAAATTGCGCGGGTGAGGTACAAAAGAGATGCAGGAATATAGGTGAGACAAGGATATAACGGATGCAGGAATATAAGGGAGGTAGAGGTGTAAAGGATGCAGGAATATACGGGAGGTAGAGGTGTAAAGGATGCAGGAATATTAAGGGAGGTTGAGGTGTAAAGGATGCAGAAATATAAGGGAGGTTGAGGTGTAAAGGATGCAGGAATATAAGGGAGGTAGAGGTGTTAAGGATGCAGGAATATTAAGGGAGGTTGAGGTGTAAAGGATGCAGGAATATAAGGGAGGTTGAGCTGTAAAGGATGCAGGAATATAAGGGAGGTTGAGCTGTAAAGGATGCAGGAATATAAGGGAGGTAGAGGTGTAAAGGATGCAGGAATATAAGGGAGGTGGAGGTGTTAAGGATGCAGGAATATTAAGGGAGGTTGAGGTGTAAAGGATGCAGGAATATTAAGGGAGGTTGAGGTGTAAAGGATGCAGGAATATTAAGGGAGGTTGAGGTGTAAAGGATGCAGGAATATAAGGGAGATAGAGGTGTAAAGGATGCAGGAATATAAGGGAGGTTGAGCTGTAAAGGATGCAGGAATATAAGGGAGGTTGAGCTGTAAAGGATGCAGAAATATAAGAGAGGTTGAGGTGTAAAGGATGCAGGAATATAAGGGAGGTACAGGTGTAAAGAATGCGGGGATGTAATGGGTGCAAGGATCTAAGGGATGTAAAGAATGCATATAGGAGCGATAAAATCAACACGTTCTTTCTCCTAATGAGTTTATTTAATAAGCTGGGAAGATAAATACAGTAAATTAAATAAATGCAGAAGATAAAATAAGGATCTTGTACAGGTAGATCTGCACCCCTCGGCGGTCGCTGTAAGACTGAGGTTCGCTCTAGGTCGAACTGTTAATGACGGCAATGCAACCAACGAAAAATCTGTATTACGCGTTTACTTGTTTGTTCACCTTTACCCGAATCGGTCTCCGCAGACTGTTTTTTTTTTTTTTTTTTTTTTAACGTGAGGAAATCTTGCATAAGACCCCCTGCCGTCCCTTGGGACAGGGCAGCGGGGGAGTGTCAGATTCTTACTGACTAAAACCTCACGGCGACCGGCACTGGCGTTAAAGAAGGGCTCCAGGATCTTATACATACTTAGGAGCCCTTTACGCCTTGCACACTGGTGCCTATTTCGGGGGAGGTCCAAACTAGGACCTCCTCCTGCTACCTTACTCTATGGCCGACGCCAGGGGTCGCACCCAGTGCCGGCCTTTTCTCGGGCCGCGTGCAAGGGTGTCCGGAGGCCCCACTCCAGACACCTGCGGCCCTACATGCTGATAAAGTTATGAACGACATTAAAATGATAAAAATTTTATTGCAGAATCGCCAAAAATGTTTCTTGCATTGTTTTTAAAACAGAGCTATTTGCAAAATTTTAGTGAAATCAAATTTGACAAGTTTTTGAAAGTACAACTGACGCACTATATGCGTCCTGCATTTTATACAATCTACGACACGCTATAACTATCATTGCATCAAATAACGTTTATAAATCTTAAAACTGACATCAACTCTAAATCAAATTAAAAAGCTCAATATTCTTTATTATAAAATTATAATATAAATTTCAATTTTTATCAATTTCTTTAGTTCTTTCACAGTTTTTGTTACGGCACTGACGATGACGTCGAGATACACGCAAGCGCGGATTGCTGACGCCAGAAACGGGCGTAGAAAAGTGGTCGGCTGTTCAAAGCGGGTGTTGTTCAGCCGATGGTAGTCAGCGCTCGGAGCGTGTAGTGTGTCAGTGTCCGGTTGGGTGCGGAGGCGTCGCAATTCTTCGCGGTAAACGTCCAGTAGGCGTTTGTATCATTCACTGGCCAAGAATATTATCCGCTGGTGTTACATGTCAACCGAGGTCGAATCGAAAGCAGAAACTTAAAACTAACGATTCAGTGAAAGTGGCAGACAGAGCGGTGACAGCGAGATTTCGCGCGTGTTCAAGCCGGGAGGCGCATGTTGCTCTCCTCAAGGTTCGATCGACCTGAAGACAGCTGGGAGAAAATCGTTCGGGAGGGATGCTTTGAAACACACACACAGTTATTTCATTCAAGGTGAGCCTCTTTTTATCGTGGCTCCTCTCAGCTGAATTCATCTCGGAACGAGATAATGTATTTGACCCTATAACCCTTCCCGGCTTAAATCATCCAATTGTGATTAAAAGAAGAAGAAGAATTTTAAAGTGGATTCTTATATTTAGTCTTTTACTTTTATTAAATTATTTTATTATTTGAAATGTTAGCAATTCAATATTGATTGATTAATTATTTTGTTAGATTTGTATAGTTTTTAATTCTCTCCGTTCAATGTTCCGAGCGCAGTGGAATGCCGCAACACACATGGCTGGATCTACTGCGGCTAACACGTTAATGTCTTACTATTATAAAATAGGATTTGTTAAATGAATATTTTATTTTATCCGCTCTATAATAAATTATGATGTCTTAATCGCTATCTGACTCATTTGAACAATGAATTTTCCTATCCAATCAAATTATTTTGAATAACTTTAATATTACGTATAAACACTACCTCAATCTTTTATAAATTGGGAGGTTCTTTGTCGATCGTTCGATATGAATATCGGAGTAAAATTTGCATAGTATTATTAACATCATGTGGCAGCACTGTTATACTTAACGGATCTCGAATCGTGAGAGGAGAATATAAATCATTGAACATTCTCCGAGTTCCTTAGAATTATGTTAAAAATCTTAGAAACCTGTATCGTTCTGATTCCCCCGTTCTACTCCTTTGAAATTCATCTCGTCACGATTTTCGTGACCCGGAAACTAGTTTGGTTCCGCGCGAGAGGCGGAAGAATACGAGTCGCTCGTAAAACCGCTGACATTTCGCGGAGTTTACGATTTCTTCGTTGGAGAAAAGTTCTAACAAGAGTCATTACCCGGGTAGTCGGTACCAATTCTGCAGTATTCCGATATAAGAGTAATACGTACCTAAAAGCACCGAGTTAGGTACCAATGAATCATGGTGTGCCTTTACTTTCTTCTGTACATTCACGAATATGCATGAGGCCTTGAGGAAACAGGCGATAATGCATGGACTATCATAAGTCGATGGGTTTAGGTATTTACATAGAGCGAAGCCACTCGCGAGTGATTATAAATAACGCAATTTATAATCAAGAAATTACTGTTACTCGTACACTTTAAAATGACTAAGGAATAATTTATAAAATGGTAATATGTAGTTGGGTAAATATTGGGTTCCGTTTATTTTCTGAATTGAAATTTCAATTCCGGCTTGAACCTATCAATTAAGGAAGTTGAAAGATCAAATTTAAAATAGCGAACTACGTAGGGGTCTTTGCCCCTAGATAAAATAGGTAAAATAATAATAATAAAACAAATTGATTGATTTGTATACCTAGGGCCCGAAAAATTCTAGATGTGATCCTGTGCCTAGTACAATATTAGACTAAGTCATTTGTGAGCTCCTAAGGCTAGAAGACGAATAGTAAACAACTCTATTATAGTTAAGACCTCTGAATCTGGGACACGAAAGTTTCAAAACAGGATCGTTTCTGTGACAAAAACCACAAACAGCAGAAATGTACCTTTATACTGTCAAATTAGAATTTATATTTACGCTAATAATTTTATATTTTAATAATTACAAATAAATTTATAATTTATACTAAACCTTCAGATAAAGAATTTAATCGATCTGTTAACCGATCATTATCGCCTATCAAATTATTCGGAAAGTTAACCCGAATCGTACTCGTTCTGAAAATGTGTAACAAGCCCCGTGCACACCCTTAATCAAACCATTTTTCGGTCGCGTGTCACACGCACCCCCTACGCATACGGTACACGCAATGTGTACCCATTTCCTTGTAAAAGAGTATCCGATTAATTTAATAGAAGGTACTGTACGAGAATCAAAGCGAGTCCTCGTGAGGGAACAGAAGTAATTATATTTTACCAACGTCTTTCGTGCGCCTTATCGAAAGAATTTAATAATCCTTTGTACGTGTGCCTTGTATAATAATTAAATGATGAGTAATCTTCTGTAATGACAAGGTGGTACTTGTTCTCGTCATTAGTGTTATAACGTGTCTCACTACTTACTACTTCACCTCATCGATAAACTTATTAATAGTCACCAAGTTTCGCAGAATCAATCGCATAGTAAATTGAACGTTCATTGAGCAACTCTGTGCACGACGTTTACACGATTGACTTTCCAGAACGACGAAGGCTAAAATTACTGAGATACCACAATGTCTCTGTCATTGGTATCGATTCATAGGTAAACCTGACGACTACTAATTCACTATTGAAAGTCACGCCGCTCATATTCCTCGTTTAACGAAGTTAAAACAAAGAGGAAGTATCGAAGAACTCTTTGTAGATAGTAAAGTTCGTTCCAGTGTTTTCAGGTACCTGTTATAGCCTAGCATTGTGTTATCTGTTTGTTAGCGGAGTCGATAAGATGGTGATTCATTTCTGGGATCATTGGCGAAGGAAACCTATTAATAAAACCGATAATAAAATTAATAGTAGCAGATTATCGCAAGCAAAGAATATTCCAAAATATATTATTAAAATCTTCACACTTTTAGATTAGGTTTTTAATATGTTCATTTATGGAATTGTGTTACCTCCTGATTCGAAGACAAACATTGATCGACTGAATTAATAGGAGAGGAATTAAAAACAAGTGTCCCCGTTATTTGATTCGAGTAATATATTTCTTGAACCGGTCTGGTCAGAGCAAGACGACACGTGGTTGATTGAAATGCACCTTCACGTACCGAGTTACTTGGCTCAACTAAATGGACTTAATGCAAAACGACTCACGAGTGTCGTTTGCATAGGCTTCAAAACACCGTCGTTCTTGAATTTCATATCTTTGAAACATTATTTATTTGTTTTCTACCTCTTTAAACCTTTTAAATTGAAATTTTATGAGTTGGAAAATGTCAGAATTATCAATAGTTCCCAGTGATTTTTATCTGGTTCCGCTGATATATAGTTAGTCACGCGTGTCATCGATCGTATATCTTGTTGTCACTCTGTTATTTATCAAAAGGGGACGTTACTCCACCTTTTCCGTAGACCTCGACAAGACGATACATGGACGAACGCGGAAAACTCTCTAATGGATCGGGTTTAAAAACGAATTGCACGTTACCTATTCCTCTGATATCGCGTTTCCTCGATGCAACTGTGCGTGAAGCAAGGTAACCCCCCGTGAAAAATTCTAATCTTTCCTCTCCATGTAACCGGAAGTTCGTAACGTGCCTACTTCTTTGTTTTCTCAATGGAAATATAAAAATAGTGTTTCAATTATTGTCCATTTAAATTCTCCATTGTTAAAGCGATCATGTGATATAATATCCATGCTGCTTAAAATTTTCTTACACTTCAAAGTGTTAATTTAATGACTGGTAAGTCGTAAAAATTACCTTCGGTGAATTGTACTATGGACGTTAATTTCAAAATACCATTTTCATTTTACTTTGCTTATCAGGAAGTAATTCCTTTTATGATACCACTAAATTCTTCAGTTGCTCTTTCCATCGGGGTCAAACGATAAAACCGTGTGCATATATCCATTGGTTGTAACATTCGTAGATAATGGGAGACGCATGAAGACAATAAAAAAATAGAGACGAGGTGTCTAACAATTTTCATGAAATATGAAAGATAAAAGATGATCCCATATCGACGATGGACGTTATCATTACGACCATCAATCGTTATTCCTCTTATGCTCTGTTATTTTGGTATCATGTTAGAAGATAATGATATATCATGTCCATGGAAATAGGTAGACGCACCTTACTCGATACAGTACCGTATAATTGCTCGATAATTAAGCTGGGTGCGCCAGTTTTTACCGAAACCATTGGCAACTGATGAAAGCTCTTCTGAGAAGCACTTTGTCAAATAATTTCAAGTTTTCCTCTATTTTCAACCCCTTATCTCTGAATGACAATTTACCCTCTTGTTAAAGGAGGGAATTATTTATGGAGCATTAAATCGACAAGAAATAATAAGGTTTCTTTTTGAACTGTGTACTTCTTGGTGATCATCCAAACCGCCCAATGACCGGACCCTCTTTCACGAAACCAAACATCGATACTATAGTGAAATTTTATACGGAAACAGGAAATGTGTGCACACGGTGTGCACGTCATATCCGATGTGTACATTCATCGGGTGTTTGGGTACCATTAACGTTTGGCACGAGCACAATTTTTAATAAATTATAACAGCGACACTTTATAAATCAGACAAATCACTTAACGTTATAGACAGTAATGCACTGCCAGATTAGGATCTCAAAGATTTTGAGGTCCCTCTATACAGGGTATTCAATATATTTATATTACCAAAAAATGTTTTCTTTCTGCTGTTTCGTACACATATGCACATAAATGTTTAGTAATACTATTGCTACATAAAAGATCTAAAAATTCACAAAATTTCTCAGTGTCCCTTTCTCCTGTTTCCCTGATGTCCAAGCACGTGCTTATTTCGCTTATCGATTAATCCAGCACTGTTATGATGGATCAAAGAGGTAATAGGTTAAGAGATAAATTGGATAATTTATACGTACATTTTGTCGTTAATTCTTGAAGAAGGGTTAAAGGGGTAGTGAAAAGGGATAGCGGAATGTAAGAATAAAGCGAGTGGCGCGTGTTGGAGAAAACGAGGTTAAAGGTATCCGACTGCGGCAGTGTCGTATCGATTCCAGTAGAGCTGACATTGCCGTTGCAAAATCTCGAGATGTTGACAGCGTACATACACGGTGGATAATTTTACGGGACCATTTTCTCTGTGTTTCAGGGTGAAAGGCCATCCGAACAGATCGAGGCATGCCGCAGTATTGGCCGAACGTGGCCCTCGTCAGGGTTGTTCTGCCACTTGTCTTGACAGGATGTGAGTCTTTTACATTATCGTCATCTTAATTTATAAATAATTCGATCATACAGAATATCTGATTAAATTGATGCGAATATTTTTGGATAGCTTTTAAATAAAATTCTTCAATTGATTGCTTTCCAGTAATAGAATGTTTAATTGTTTCTTCCGTCATCAGAATCCTTTTAATGATTTTATGCAGTGTGTTTGGAATAGATAATATAAGCGTGTCCCACTTGTTACGATAAGCTTTCAGGAAATGTTACGCCATATTACGATAGGAGAATATTTAATAACGTAGCTGTAAACGAGTCCAGATGTTTTTCGAATAATTCTTGTTGGAAGTTTGTAGATCTCGTGTCAGGTTTGCACAGAGGTACTAGAAAATCGCATTTCTATTCGCAGACTGTACTCTGTTTACTATTTTCTCTTCCTGGTGTTCAGCAACCAAAAGTTTGACCAGTTGCCAACGAATTCGAGTGCCCATTATTCGTATTCCAGTACAATGCACGAATTATTACAATTTTAGCACCGCCCTCTTTCAATTGAATAAATTTTGAAAAAGAAGTGGAGGATAATTGTGTATGATTATGAAAAATTAAATTGGTGTTATTTTCACGTGTACGTGGTTCGCTGGAACGCGTCTTGCATTCTTTTTTCACGATGCATCGTTAATTATAGAAACCGTGGACGGTTAATTACCTCGTCCAGCTCGTGCAAGATGATAATACGGGCGATAACGACGTTGCATTCAACACCGACGTCGTAATTTCTTTCATATTTCATTTTTTGCACCGATTGCGGTCTGAAGATCAAAGGGAGTTGTGGTTGAAAAAGATCATTCGTGGGAATTAAAACTTCCTTTGAATCGCGAAATTTTTCGCCTACATACGTAGCATTTAAAAATATTTATATTATTAATAGACGTCTGTTCTCAAAGTGTAATGTAAAAATCAGTGGCGTAACTAGGTAGAGGTCAGGGTGGACCTGAGACCCCCAAAAATTCTACAATTATAAAATTAAAATTTCACATTTTCAAAATTATAAAATTAAAAAATTTAAGATTCTTAAAATTTAGAAAAATACTCTACTTACGCCAATAGTACAAATTTTGATAATTTTGATAAAATGCAGACAACGTTCTAACGAAAGCGATGCTCTCTAATTATAGACGGCGCCTTGCAAACAGAATCGAAACACTGTCTCGACGGTGGAATTCTGCAGCACTTTCTCAAAATATATATATGTGCTGGACAAACCACCTTTAAAAATTCTCCTTTTTCATTTTAACAACGTGAGAATCGTGTTGGTTACATCATTCCTATTCTTAGTAGCACGATACTCTGTTACAATAAAAATTTATCCCTTTTATAAATTTACCACCAACGAGGAAACTATCGGGTGTCATTAAAGAGATATTTCTATAATTGGAGAAAATAGGCTGTCATTTATCGAAGACAACGTAGAAACATCATGACGCATCATGAACATATGTGGCACTATTGATAACACCCTGATAATTAATGAGAATAATAAGCCTTGCCTGCTAATAGAATGATCAACACGAGACACTTAAATTTGACGTACCATCATTAGACAAATTTCTATTTCGAAATAGAAAAAATATTCGAGCAGGAGAAAGGAGTCCATTTATTCTTTTCCTTGAAAATAATACTGTTTCCAGTTTCACACGATTCATTTGCTTTCAATAGGATTAACCACGACTTAAGGTCATCAGTTGATTACGAATCACTATTTTCATATAATGATGTCATCAGAGAACCACTCCAATGTTTTTAATATTAACACTCATCGGTTCTTCATTTTTAATCTTACAAAGATCGAGTTTTATACATAAAAATTATTTAGTAAACAATTTCATTCAATAATTTTTTACATAGAAATTTTTTAGATGTAAAAACAGGTATGGGAACTCGATCCCTTCTTGGTCTTTCTAAAAATAATTCATTGATAAAGTTTGCACCTGTACAAATTTTATTTTTAAAACACAGGTGTTTGCCTTTTTAGTAATTGAATGACCCTCGTATTCTTCAGCATTATTACTTCATTCGTGTATGTAAACTGAAGATTGAAATGTCAATACACGTGGAGTTTCATCTGTGAACTCCCTAGGCTGAAACTGACCTTTTCACAGGGAAGAAAATTGTCTTTCTTTCTACCCAGTCCCTGTTTCATATTGTCAGAATGAAATGCACTTGTTTGCGTGTCGAGTGTCGTTTAGAAATGTCGCGGAATGTGGGTGTTCTTTTGTATCATAGATCATTGTCAAAAAAATATTCACCTCTTGTAAAAAGTTATTCAACCCACTCGGTTCTTTGTGACATTTTTCAACTATAATTTATCCAGAGTATTTTTACAATTTTTTTAAAGCCTAATATAGCAAAGAAATTAGGTCATGATATAAATTAACTATTCTATTTTCTTCTGTTTATCGCTTGATTATTGAATTAAACAGGTACGGTATGGCGACCTGTGGGACTGTCCCTGGTTTATTTAGCTCTGATGCTATACTCACCCCATGTCCCCATACCAAATGCGAAGACAATGGCTGGCCATACGGGACATTATTTGAAGACCTGCATCGGCCTATCTTTCCTCACAGCCACCAGTCAATTAACCTTCCACATAGTTCTACTGGCGTTGCCTGCTTATGGACACTTTCTTCAAAATTGTACGTAAATCATGCAACAAAATATGCTTCAAAAAAAAAAAAAAAAACTAAATCTCTAAGAATTAATTCACTTGGTATATTAAGAATTAAGTGCAATTTTAATAATAATTACTTGGTCCTCGACGTATCTGGATGATTTTTAGGCGAATGGATGGAAATGATCTTCAGGCACATAGGTTTCGTGAGACTAGATAGCGCATCTCCTTGGGAGATCTTTTTCTGGTTAACCCCAGAATTGGTTGTCCTACCCACTAGCATAGCAGTGTATTTTATATGTCGTTTCCTGTCTCGAAACTCCGTCACTGACGAAGAAGATGATGCATCGTTGCGTCAAGGTGCAACGAACACTAAAAAGACCGAGGACAGTAAAACAAAGGTATTAGTCCGAAACACTGTTCTCCGTAATAAAAATACTAAGAATATTAAAAATCCGAAAAATACTCAGGCCGTCAATTTCCTGGGTCGTATCGGAACCTATGTGGTCTTGGCATCATTATGCATCACAGCATCCCTGAAACCATCAGTGGAGGGTGGTTTCTACTTCGTCGTCTTCCTAGGAGCAGCCACCTGGTGGGCATGCAACAAAGAGCTTCGAAAGGGATTCGCCGTGCTTTGCAGGATCGTGATGATCATCGTGATCATCCATCTACTGGTCCTCCTAAGCTATCAGAATCAACTGCCTCAGGAATTGATACCTTTGAACAGTACCTGGCAGCGTTATCTCGCTTTGACTCCGATCTATCAGACGAAATGCAGTGATCCGAGAAACGTGGACTATACTGAAAATGCTGACTGGTTGATCTATGGATACTGTTTGAGACTGTTTTGGCTGTACTACGTTCTGGCTTTGCAGTCTCAATTCCTGAGCAAAAAGCCGGTGAGTTCATTGTTTATGTCGATTTTCTTTTACATTAATTACAGATGCAATCAATGGAGGAAGTCATTTTGGAAGTTTCAAAATGATTTTCTATTAAAGTTACCTGTCATTTTAAATCCCGGGGTTATTAAACCTTCGAGAGGAAACCTTCTAAGACTCGCCCTTAATCTGACACTGTCTCCAGAATGACTTCACCCTCAACATAATAGTTTCAAGTGTCATTTAATTAATTAATTACGATTATTGTTATAGTACTTGACTAAAAACTGTTCGAATACCTTGGGTGTCCTAAAAACAACCGATAAACAAATTAATATAAATTTGTTAAGAGCTTGATTCTGAATCTATCTTCTCAGATTGCGTGCCTGTTCGCCTTATTCAATTAATAATTCCTTGTGGTTAAAGAGAACAATTAACACTGATATGATAACACGAATAACTGTGCTTCCATGATCTCTTAACTAACTTTACAACGAATCCAAGTTTGTTCCGTTTTGAAGAATGTTGCTTTTACTAACGAGGCGTTCCAGGCAAAGAAAGTGAAACGCTTAAGCGGCAAACTGGAGAACCTGGACACTCCATTGTCTAGACACGTTTCTATCAGACGAAGGACACCTTCACAAAGATGGCAATCTGCCCGTCGAAAGGCCCGCGTAAGGATTCTTCCTCCAGCATGTCCAGATTTTCCCAATAAAGATTATTCACTCCTCCTAGTCACGCTTCAATCATTTATCCTTCCTTGTAGAAACAATTATTCAATTAACTCGGAATGTTATTCATCGAAGTATGCACCATTTCAATTGTAAATTCCCATTGATTCGTTTTACCTTGCAAGACGAATCCATTGTAATTTTCACCTACTCATTTATAAATATCATATTATAATAATTTTTAGAAATTTCTTTGGTGTCAAAATTACACTGCATCCGTCGTGTAAGGGACAATTTTTAACCTGTTTTATACTGGAATGATATTTAAATGGAATGCAGCACAATTTACAGTTACACGATTGATTTGTACATAGGAGAATGGTAATAGTTATAAAAATTATTTCTTTGTTATTCAATGGACCAGTTTCCAATCTGACGACCCCCATGTTGGTTTTTTATTTGCTGTCGCCTTCCAGATTTGCGGTTGTTCTTTAACGCTGAGCAAAAAAAAAAAAACTCTTTTCCGTTTGGATGCCGCTATGTTTAGTTTGCCATTGTTTTAGAAGCCGATCGTTAATTCGTCGTCTCTACCTGTCGACGAGCGCACACCCGTACGTATAATGATTAAGTTTGCACGTTCATTATCGCAGGGATCACTCTTATTCACTCGTTCGATGTCGATGCTATTCTCATGTATTTTAAACAAACACATTTAATCAATTCGCTGCGAAAATATGAATTTTTTGTAAAATAGTGAGGGGTCCACTTCAAAATTTGGAAAGGTCAGGAAAACCTCTGTCTTTATATTTACATTGTTCGCAGCGAAGGGGTTAATACTTTTTTCTTACTCTTTACACAATCATTGCACATTTAAAACTCTTACACTTTAAGAATTGCACTACTTTAATTAACGGTGAAGGTGAATAATATCACTCTCGTGTAGCTTGCATGTGTATGCTTAATGAGAAGAGAATTTTGTAGTGCAAATCAAAATTCCATCGCGAGAAATAGCATAGTTCTATGTAGAAATAGGATTCTTTAAAGATACATAGAGATTATTAGTATTCCCAATTTTATTCAATAGTTGATGCGATTTGGGTCCGGAAGAACGGGGCTGCTGCAAGATTCCACCGGAAGTGTCATCGTTCAAGATGGTCATCAGGATGACAGTATTCAATTGCAAAGTCTTAGCGAAGGTTTGTATTCCTTCGAACCAAGTGAAAAATGTGAAATGCAATTAATTAATGAAATAAACTTTAGCTGCTCCTGATGAACAATCTGGTATCATCGAACACATCATTATGGCTGTGTACTCGATTTTCCAATTGATCATCAATTCTTCTTACATCGCTACCAATATTATAATGATGGTAAGAATCGATATCAGTAACGTAATCATAATTGTCATACAATAGAATTTCAAATATGCTTGTTATATTATTTCATTGATTAGACTTGGAGCATAATGTATCATAGTTGGACAACGTTTGCTCTGTTACTATGGGCTTTGATCCTCTGGATGGCACCTAACAAAAGAGCAGCGATGATGAAGTGCTCTCCCTTCATCGTTCTATATGCAATGCTTCTTCTTCTTTGCCAGTATATTTACAGTATGGATTTAACTGAGGAGGAATTACCAACAGAGATAAATGGAGTAAAAATGTCGGAAATTGGTTTTAGTAAAGCTGATCAGCAAAGTCGTTGGCATTTAGTGGTCAAAGTAAATAAAACAAAATCATTTATCTAACTCATTTAACCCTTTCGTTCTTGAATCTGAATTTTACTTATCAGATCCAAAAGTCACTTTGATTATTGATGAAAGGGTTAAATTAATATCAGCTACATCTTCAACGAATCCTAACAATCATTTTACAGTGTATATTCATATCGATGTTCTGGATCACGATGAGACAGTATAACGCTGAAAGAATTAGACAGAGACGTTCCTCAGCATTGCGAGACATGGTAGCTCCATTACACGTGTCCGTATCGACAGCCACCACTGCCATGAACCAAGAGGCACCTGAAATCAAAAGTAAATTCATGAAGGACGTTGGTATCGTCCTGAAGAAGTTACTTACGAAATTCTGGATCGCCGTAGTAGCTATCATGCTCTTCATATGTGGAATCACTGGCGAACGTATGACGGTCTTCAGGATTGTCTACATGTCTCTCTTCCTGGTTCTAGTCATTACGTTCCAGGTACATGAAATTAAAAAATATATATTTTCTCGCTCATGAGATGATGAAGAAGATGGTGAAGACATTTAATTTTTACGATAATCCAGATATCCTGGACAGTATGGAGGAAGATGATGTACTCATTCTGGCTCACAGTCATCGGGTACTCGGTGATCATGCTGATTCTCGTCTACACTTATCAATTTCATAATTTCCCGGAATATTGGAATTACTTGCGCATAGATGAGGATCTACAAATGGACATAGGATTAGAGAAATACGAAACCAAAGATCTATTCGTTAGGCTTCTAACACCAACGTTCTTCGTCATCATCACTGTCCTTCAGATTCATTATTTCCATAAAGATTTCTTGGAAGTGACGAATATCGAGAGATTCGGGTTAGTAGGTTGACCATGTCGTTTAATCTGAGCCTAATGGGTTGTAAAAACGTGCGATTAAAAATCGTAGGAGCGAGAGTAGCACTATCAGACGATCCAGTCTTGGCCATTCACCGACTCTTAACATATTACCAAACAACCCTGCGGAGGTTTTTATTCCTGAAGAGAACGACGAAACCATGTACACCTTACGGCAATTAAAACGTATGTTCATTTAATCATTTCACAAGAAATGTGTTAAATATGTTATTTATTCAGGTATGTCCAGATTGGAAAGAATTGCATTATTCCGTAAAGTAATTGGTCATCTTGTGAACTTTTACAATCACACCTGGCTGTTCCTTGAAATTCATATGCAAAAGATTATCTTCATTTCTGTGATACTTCTTTGTGTAAATGATGTGAGTTCTCATCGATTTAATTAAATTTTGTGTTTTATATATGGTTTAATTAAATTGTATATTACAGGTCTGTGCTATTAATTTCGTGTTCGTTGCGATAGTGGTTATCATGATCAATTCTAAGAGGACCCTTCAAATTTGCACGGTCAATACAATTGCAGCGATCATCGCTATGTTATTGGTTGTGAAGATGCTTTATCAGATTCAGTATATTGATCATAATAATTGGAACGTTAATTGCACGGTAAGTATGCGAGAAAATTTCTTAATAATTGGTAATTAAATAGTAATTTCTACAAAATTATTTTAACATTTTCAGAGGGACACAGACGAATCTCAACATCCTTACGCCAGTAATAACACAGTATACAACATAGCAGAGTGGTTTGGAATGAAGAAAGCAAAGCCAGGACACCTGGCAGAACTGCTAAAAGGCTACATAGGGATTATAACAGTGACGACACTGAGAAAAGTCATCAGAATTCGACAGTGTTTCTATCGACAACAGCGTGGTGAACCTCTGGACACGCCGCAAGTCATGTTCCCATCGATCACCAGAGCGAATGCTGATAAAGGGATCCAAGAATGCCTGAAATTCCTTTTCAATTATGGATTTTACAAGTTTGGCGTGGAAATGTGTCTGATAGGAATTGTGGCTCTGATTGGCACCAGATTGGATTTTTACTCGGTTCTATACAGTATCTGGTTGTTGCTGCTCTTCTCCTTGAAGAGAAAAACTATCTCCAAAATTTGGCCCTTCTTCAAGTTCTTCGCCATAGTCCTTTTACCTATACAGTATGCTCTGGTCGTGTCACTGCCCTCCTGGTTGTGTCTAGGTCATTAAACATCCATAATGAAAATTAATAAATTGGAATACACAAATTATAAATCGAAATTATCCATTTTCAGATTATCCATGGGGCAAATCTACAATACTGAGGAGACTACAGGAATGGATGTACTTCCCTGACCCAGATTTTCCACCAAATCCTAGGAAATTAATATGTAAGATTAATGTGTTCTTAATGTTGCTTCAGTCAATTTAATACCACCTGATTCTGTTCCAGGTGACTTTATCTTGCTGATGATGATCGTAAGACAGAGCCTCGTTTTTCAAATCGAGCAACGAACCGCCGCGGCTGGAGAGGAATTTCCAGCTGGACACAATTACTCCGTGTACCAGAACATGGAGAAACCAAATTTCGTGAATCCGGTGAAGGACTACGTGTCACACATTCACTCGTGGTTAGACATCGTGAAACGAGGTGTAATGATGAGTCTCATGTGGATCACTTTGTCCATCATGTTCTTGGCTGGAACCAAGAGGACCAACCTCTTCTCCTTGGGTTATCTGATCGGAGCGTTCATATTCCTCTGGCAAGGCAGCGATTTTTATCTGAGACCAGTCAAGACGATCCTGAAGTGGTGGAATCTGTTGATTGGATACAACGTTACTGTGATCTTCTTGAAAGCCTTGCTTCAGGGTATAGGTTGTGTCCTGATAACAGAGGTAAATCCTTGGAAGTCTTATCACAAAAGCACAGTGTTAACGAAAAATTGATATTACAGTTGGAAACTTCAGCATGTCCAGTGATCCAGTTGTTTGGAATAAGCTGTCTAAGGAAGTTTCGAAGTTCAGCCAGTGATATTGTGTTGGACAAAGTTGATTGTGAAGTTCCTCGCGAGGACATAGGCATGGTTTGGGACGGTCTATGTTTTGGCTTCCTTTTGCTGCAGAAGCGACTCTTCAAGAGCTACTATTTCTTCCACATAGTGGACGAAACGAAAGCCATGAGTGTGTTAGCTTCTCGAGGTGCTGAATTACTGGAGGAGCTACATCAAAAGCGTATTGAAATCCAGGATAACGTGGAGAGGAACGTGCTGCAGAAGTTAAAGTTCAAGATGGACAAGATCAAGGCCAATCAGAGGAAGATACAAGGACCAAGTTACAGAGAACCTCAGATGCACAAAGTTGGTAAGGACTGTTCCAATCTTCAGATTTATTTTTTGTAGGGAATTAAACAGTCAGGTTGATTAATTATTTGTGTAATCCTGAATGTCTATCTGATCCTTTGGATCTGAGCACACTTTCCACTACCTGGAAGTAATCCTTGAGCTTCCAATAATTTCAAGAATGTTGACCCTTTCGCTGAAAGCAATTTATTCCACAATCAGTAGAAGCAATGATCCTTCACCTTCCTGCACCCTTCAGCACCCAAGAAATAACCTTACCTAACTCGTGACTCACCTGCACCACCACAGGATGTCTCACAGGCTAACCAAGAATCTCTATATTTAATGCACCCGAAAAAAAAGAAGGGGAGGCGCCTTTGGCAAGGTCTTCCAGCGTAAGTTCGTGCGTCTCGTCGGGTCATACGCCTCCTCAGGGTTATCAGACGCCGATCGACGAGGACGAGGAGGAGCCAGCTCCGTTGACACCGCGAGCAGCCTCCCTGTTGCAGGCGCCCACCCCAAATTCCGCTGTGATGACAGTGAGCCTCGAGGGTTACCTCGAACCCACTCGTATTTCTTTCGGTTCTCCACCGAGTAGCGAGCTGAATCCACGCGGGCCATCACCGGACGAGACGTTCCCGGTGTTCTCTCCTCCGCCGTACGATCGTGGACCACCGGATCGATCGTTGACATCGTCGATCAGGCATCGTCGTCAGTCCAGCTTCATCGGTCCACCGTGGATGAACGGGTTGCAGACACCACGACAGTCAATCGTCTCGACCACCTCCCGTTCCCCGCATTCTCATCACACATGTAACGACAGAACGGAAACAAGATTGTCCTCTTCGTCGATCTGCTACGATGTCCTGTACATATGCTTCCGCTCCAGCACCTTCTAGATCATCTATGACGCACCCGTATCTTTCTCGTTTCGTATTTTGATCGTGTTGATAGGAGTATTTTGTTGATTTTGAGACTACAGAAAGTTGGACACGTCTGTCCATATTGATATTTTCAATCAGGGGTGTCATGTTAAGCTCTTCTTACACTCCTCCCCCTTTCTGACGCCCCTGTTGATCATAAATTTCATAGAAATGTTTTTTGAATCATCCTATATTTCTTTATACGCTTTCGTTGAATTTGTTAGATGTGATCTCTTGGTACATAGATGTAAATAATTGAACATAATTTCGTATCTGTTTCTCGATGGTTAGATTATTTTTGTTGATGTTTTATCCCACCCCTTGACATCTGATCCATACTCCATCATTGTCATAATTAAATTCACCTATTTTGTAGGAAATAGAAGATCCAAAATCCATTTACTTTCTTCACAGATCGTCCTACCCTGTCGATCCTGCTGATCATGGACTTCAGGATACTACTATGATTACTGAACATGTAATATATGTATTATGTATAGATGTGTATTGTTTGTAAGATAGATCAATTCGTATGTGCTGATGACATTTATTTTCAGTTTTCTTTATCTATCTATCTTTTCTGTTTTTTCTTTTCGTTAGATACTCTCTATCCAGGGACACGGCCGTTGTACAGAGTTCGCGCTCCAAAGACCTACAAAGAGGGTAAATGAACAATTTCCATTCTTCGCAGTTTTTCTGGGCTTTAACTCCACTAACTGATGTCTTCACATCCTAATTAACAATTGGTCCTTCTGCTTTTACAGAACTTCACGCTGTACATAAGTTTTCTATTTATATGTACGTGTGTGTCTCTTCAAAATTAACACCTTACCTTACCTAATTGTTAATCATCTATTTATGATAAAGTATAGGTAAGGTGTTCAATCCACGGATTTAACCTTCTCTTACTGTAATTACTTCCCTTAGGTATAAAAAAGAATTAAAAATTAAAAAATTGTGATTAGCCTTGGGGAAGATTATACCTCTGCATACAAGGGGAAGGTTAAAAACAGTGTGTGTTACGTGAATAATTAACAATTTCTATAAATATAATAGATGTGTGTCGTCTTCTAACCAGTGAATTTGTTGGAATAAGGTCTTCTCTGAGCACCGTCGATTTGTTAAACAAACTTTTATCGTGCATGGCTTTGGCACACTAATAGCGCGACCAGTAGTGTCCGAGCTTCCTCAGACATTAAGAATTCTTTTTTCTTGATTAGCTATTAGATCGGGTGATTACTACATGTTCGATGATCTGGACGACGACGATGTGACCGATTTAATACCCGACACCGATTCTGAGAGGAAAGAACAAGAACTTCAACAGGAGCAAGAGAGACGTTCTCGAAGGATGACTATCTCCGAGGTATGTCAATTCTTCCACAGATGAAATGCCAGGAGAAAATTGAATTTCACGACTTGGAAGGTTACTATACGAATCTCTGGTTTGTCTGCTATGAAGTTTTGGATCTGAAACGAGGGTTTGACTAATCCCAATTGAAACGCTTGATCCACTGAAAAATCTAATGAGTTTGTGTATGACTTAGTTAAGCTTGACGTTAAGTCAGCTGGATCATCAGCCAAAATCACGGCCAATGTTGATTTCTTTTGATTTACTTTTGTTTCAATTTACTTCGCGTTTTAGTTAACTTTTAGTTAACTTATGATTCACGCGAAGTTCGATTATTACCCATTATCGATCAGCTGGATCATCAGCCAAACGTTGACACTTCTCATATCGTGTGATCAATGATATTCTATACCTTTATTTTTTCTTTTTTTTTAACTTTTATTTTCATTTTCCGTGTGTGCTACAAATTCTGCCATTAATTTACATCTGTTACCCCCCCCAACCATGTACCCCAATGCCCCCCGCACCCCCCTTGATTCACGTGTTCCTCGCCCTTGGGTACATCGAGGAGTGTCGTCAGACAAAGAAAGAAAGAAGGCAACACGTGTCCCGTGATAATTGACAACGACTAAGTAAGACTAAAGAGTCTGCTCCAACTTGCAGCTGATGAACACGCTGATTAAGACAGACATTGAGATTGCGACGCACGTCGCCATGTACGGAGGGACTGAAAAGGACGCGCTGAGACTTCGTCGTCGGAGTGTACCCTTAACAAGGAAGAAATCGTCTATGTCCTATCTAAGTGCACGTTCCGAGACCGACACAGCAGTGGCCACCGATGTGAGACCCTCCCCCTTAAAGAAAGAAAAAGGCTGCATGTCACTGCTACAAAGGCTCACTTTCATACACCTGCCCAAAATCATTTTATCCTTTGTCATTTTTTTACATTCGTACAGGACGAATTGGTTAGCTATTACCGTTTTGATTATTTCAATCGGGGCTCTGTATTTCTGAAAAATTTATTAAAACTGAATTGGTTGAAATTTTGCAGATAGAAAAATTCTTCTCGAAAATATTACTTTCATGTAAAATAAAATTATTTGCATAATTTCAGCTAAATAAAATTTGATAAATTTTCGGAAATATCATCTGAAGTGGTGATAGTTACCGATTTATCCTGTGTTACATTTAATTTATGCTATCCTCAACATTTATTCTCTATTAAAATTCTTTCTCCTTGTATATCATTGTCTCTAATACATCATCGATTATCAGTGTATCTTTCAGTAGTATTATTTGTTTTATAATTTTCATTCGCTTTTGTTGTACTCCTTTCCGTTCGTTGTTTTATTTTATTTCATTTTGTCGTAGTTGTCGTCAATCTGAAGGGTGCATCGAAGATCGAACGCAACCCGAAATGTGTCTTCTTGTTTCTTTTTTCTAAATGATTTTTTAATCGCTACGCAGGCATTCACGCAAGTTTAACACTTTTAACACAATAATTCGATTACACGAGACATATATCTCGTCAGCACAAACACAGCAGAAACATGGTAATTTTATTTGATGATACACACACTCGCTCTAGCGCAGCGCTTACAGTCGAACGTTAATTCTTCTTTTACTTTTCTCGCCATCAGCTTTGTAAAACAAACAAGGAAATGGAAGAGGGTGGCGTTTCATTTGCGTCGATTAATTTTAACTTTCATTATTTTTTGTATTTTTATCAACTCTTCTTTTTTTCCTTTTGTTACTTCTCTTCAATGTTGTAGTCGCAGCTGACAGCGAGGCTCCTCGTCGTTGGTGTATATAATCTGCCGCTCGATACTTCTTTGGCTTAATTTGTTTCCATTATGTTACAGCGACTTTAGCACCTGTAATCTCACGCTTTGTAATATGTAACAGTATAATCTGTTCGATGCCGAGCAGCTGTATACGCAGAATTTGAACCGGACAAAATGCCATCTGATTTCTTTTTAGATTGAAAATTTTATAATTTATTAAATTTGAAAAATTATCAATTAAATCATACCAAGATCGAAGGGTTAATTTTGAGTGTAATTAATTATTGATCGATGGCACTGTCTTCAAGTTCCACGTACTAAAGATTTCCTCACGGATCAAAGGATCATCATACGAAATGATGATTTATCATTTGAATCAGGGCGGTGACAAGACGAGTCTCACGTCAGCCGACATCGAAACCGAAGAAAAAGACACGTCAGAGGTGGAACCTGATAAGACACCACAGCCCTCGGACGACGAGTATGAAGAAGATAAAGTGGAAGAAAAAGAAGAAAAGGAAGAAGAGGAGAAAAAAGTGTCTTTGAGCACATACTTTAAATTCCTTTTCGTCATGATTAACAGCGCCCTAACTTCCATGACGAAGTATATGAACAGATTTTCAAGGGACTATAGATACATTCGTAAAGTTCTAGCGATAGAAAAGAAATTATTGAAGGTAAAAGATTGAATGAAGCATGAAAAATTCATTTTCTTCAATTTTGTCCTCTTTTTAGGCAAAACCAGATTTTCGAATGGGAATGAGGCTAGGTATAAATCAAATGTGGCAGCCGATACCTTTGATTAAGAAGAGGTAAGATTTTAATTAATAAATGATCATAGCTTTTTCAATTATCTGTTCGTAGATGCTTAGAAGAAATTCAAGGGTATCGATGAATTGGATTCATCTTAAAAATTGTATATTCAATTGTTCTTACTGTATCCCATAGTCAGGGTCGGATTAAGAAGACGCCTAAGGGGAGCTACAGTCTCAGCCCTCAAAAATATTGAATGAAATTTCTTTTACTTTGAACCCAGTTTAATAATTAACGGGCTCTTGAAGGTCTGATAACCCCGAGCCTCAGAAATCTTAATCCGGTTCTGCCCACAATTATAAAGCTTGAGTAGTGATGTGCTTCCCAAAGTAGTCGATCCTCGATAGAAATGTTCAAAGTCCCTATATGAAGTAGTAGTTTATATTTGACCCTGCTATTTAGCCCAGAAATCGTTCAGTAGAAGGTAGAGTAGTAAATGTACTCGGTCTGACAGATCCTCGATTAATGGAATTGCCGAGGAATCTGTCGATGCTGGCGAGGGTCCTAGTCAACCTCGGCCACAGGAAGAAAGGTAAGCTCTTGATGCTTCAAACGGCTTTTATCAAATGGTGTAGTGGCGCAACCATAATTGTTTTAATAGAAGGGTCAACACCCTTCTGACTCCCCATAGTTGCGATACTGATCAGCTGATATCACCTGGTGATAGTTAACAATTTCATCTTCACTAATTATATCCGTTTTCTGATCGTAATGTCTCAATCAAGTAAACTCGTAAATAAAATATAGTCACCTTTTTAAATTCTGCCCGCATTTATCTCAAGTAGACGTAGAAAGAGAGAGTTGTTTTCGGTAGGAAAAGAAGCTCGCTGACGGTTCCTCAGATCCGAATTCTGGCGCCAAGTTTGGAGCGAGGATTGGACTTGTCCTCCTCCAGGTATCGAAAAACTCTCCAAAACTGAATAATTATTTTTCACTTAATTGCTGAATGCACACTTTGCACGTGATTCTTTGCACACAACGTGTGGGCTGTTTCAATCATTTTGTTCTTCATTATTCTTCGAACTGTATATTTTTCCATGCTGTACAACTGAATTCTTAAAAATTCATGTTTTTATTTTATTCACAGGTTTTTCAAGCTTTGAATGTGCTTTCGACGTTAATATTTCGTAAAAGAAAGAAAATTTTATGCTGTACAAAATTATGTAGTTTCTTTCTTCTACGAGTTCATGTTTGAAATTTTATTTATTTAATTGTTTGATGTAATTAATATAAATTATCGTTCATATAGCACACTTTTCTCTGAAATGTCACCTGTTCCACACGACGAGGAAGTGGGAGAATTATCGGAAGTCGATCAACCCCCGATAATACAATTACTGGCCTCTATTTGGTTCGGTGTATTGGCTCACTCGAGTTTACTGTGTTACTTCATGGTGTTTCTTCATCAAATTAAAAACGCCTCCATTTTGTCGACACCTCTGCCTCTCATGGTGTTTTGCTGGGGTTCATTGACTATTCCGCGACCCTCGAAAACGTTTTGGGTTACCTTGATCGCGTATACTGAGGTAAGACACGATTCTTCAATAAATGAATTATCTTTTAAATTAATAATTCCTGATACATTTCTACAGGTAATTGTTATCGTAAAATGCATCTTCCAATTGGAACTGTTGCCCTGGAACCGGGATGCTGCACCCAATAATCCTCTTTTTACGCCCAGAATCGTAGGGGTTGAACGGAAATCTAATTATGCCTTATGGGATTTATTATTACTCCTCATGGTATTCTTCCATAGGTAAATTGTATTCAGGCTTTGTAAATGATATGTAGACTATTAGAAATATTTTATTTTTTCTTTTTTATATTTTATACTTCAGGTTTATGTTGAAGTCCTTGGGGCAGTGGACAGCACCAACCCTTAAGCCAAGAAAAATTATTCCCTCCAATTTAACTGTAGTTCCATCTAAACCTCCTCCTGAAGACAGAGGGCAAGGGGAGACTGTGCCACAACAACCTGAAGAGTATGTTCGAAAATTATTTTTTGGATTGCTTAATTTGATTAACTTAATTTTTTTTCAGGGGTAGTACTCGTATAAAAACACCGTCAGGGCGGATTTTAAATATCCGTGGTGAAGGTGAAAATCCAGAAACCCATGATGAAAATGAAAGACTTGTTGCAGTTCAGAGTGAAGAATTAAATCCTCAAAATGAAAAATTTCAAAAAGCTATGAATATGACGTGAGTGAATGATGTTTCGTTGAATATTTGTTCATTTTCTGAAATAACAATTTATGTTTCAGTGTTGAAAAGTATATGGAACCGCCGAAAAATTTCTTCAAAATGATTCTTAGTACTTGTGGTAAAGAGAAGACCAATGTATACGCATATATGTTCCTCTGTGATTTCTTCAATTTTCTACTGCTCATTTTTGGATTCTCCGCGTTTGGAGTAAGGAATATTCTTCTACATATATTTTCATAGGGAATAGATATTAATTTTTGTACATTTTTAGACTCAACAAGGGGATGGCGGAGTGACAGCTTATTTACAAGAAAATCGAGTACCCATGCCCTTCTTATTAATGTTGTTATTGCAATTTGCATTGATAGTCATTGATAGGGCTTTGTTCTTAAGAAAATCCATCTTAGGAAAATTGATCTTCCAGTATTGTTTAATATTTGGTGTCCACATGTGGATGTTCTTCATTTTGCCAAGCGTGACTGAACGGTATAACTAATTGTATATAAATTTTAATCAAAATCTCAGCAATTCTTCTAACCTAAAGTCATTTATTATGGTAGACAATTTAATGAGAGGCTTCCACCACAAATTTGGTATATGGTCAAATGTTTCTATCTTCTATTGGCTGCCTATCAATTACGACAGGGTTATCCCACACGTATACTTGGTAACTTCCTGTGCAAGGAATACAGCATTGTGAACTATGTTCTCTTCAAAGGGTTAGAACATTTACAATTGTCTTTAAATTTTATAACAAACAACAATTTAATCTTCATTTCGAAAACAGGTTCATGCTGGTTCCTTTCTTGTTCGAGCTGAGAGCTGTTATGGATTGGATCTGGACAGACACATCCATGGCTATCATGGACTGGTTCAAAATGGAAGACATATTCGCCAGCATTTATCAAATTAAAGTACGATCAATTTCTTTCAATTCGTTGACATGTAGACTCATTAATAGCACTTAAATAATAAAAATTTCAGTGTATGCGAGGCGTAGAAGCAGATTTCCCTCAACCACGTGGGGTCAAGAAGAATCAGATGAGCAAGTACCTAGTGGGTGGTGGTGCTTTGTTCCTTATGATAGGACTGATATGGTTCCCACTACTTTTGTTTGCACTTGGTGGGACTGTTGGCGTTTCCAATCTTCCATACGACGTTTCTATGAAGATTAGAATCGGTTCATACGAGCCTATTTACTCCATGTCTGCTCAAAGTAGTTCCATCATTGAGTACAGTGATATAGAATTCAAGAGGCTTACGAATTTTTATTCAAGGGATAGACCTGCAGTTACTTTCCTAGAAAATTATGTCCATTCTGATGTTGCTGCAGTTAAACTGAGTGGATTTTCCAGAAAATTGTGGAGTATATCTCCACCAGACTTACAAAGGTACTTTAAGTCCCAAATTAAAATGACCTCTGCTGTTAAATACACCATATGCCCAGCATTTTATATAACAATGTAATTTTTGTTTTATACCAGACTGAGACAAGAATTAGAAGACAACAGCACCACTGTCATCGTTCACGTGGAATGGACAGTGTCACGAAAGACAGATGCCAAAGACGTCAGTGGCATAACGACGAAGACTCGTGATATAAAATTGTTCCCATTCGTCAACGATGAGTTTAATCCTGTTAGAAGAACCTTAGCTGACATGTTATCGACAGACGAATCGACTATACATAACGGCACTATCCTACTGCAAAATGTATTTCCGAAATTCTTGAAAGTAACCGGTCGCGACACCGACGTGGTTCCCCAATTGATGCATTTATGTAAGTTACGTCCCAGAAGTAGATCAACAATAAATTGGTCCAAATATAAAATGTCAATTAATTTTCCAGCAAGAAGAGACGACGAGGATACAAAAGAACATGACGATAGCTATCTTTATAGAAATATTAGTCTTCATCTGTCCACTGATATGGAATGCTGTGCCCACCAGAAATGGTGGATCGTCAGTGAAGCTTGTGATGATCCATTGTACGAGCAGTTGTTAAGAAGAATACCTCTGAATAATTGCAAATACATCATGATGTTCTTGTTTAATGAAAAAACATTCCCTGAAGGTTTGAGCTTCATCAGTGGATTAGGGTACGTTTGGAAAATAATCAACCCCCTGACTTGATTGAGTATCAATTATTAATTAGTGTATGGTTTAATAGAATTTTAGGTTTGTATACCACCGCGGTCATAGTGATAAGCCAAATGACTAGGAAAATAGTTAGTGACATGGCGCCGAAGATTATGTTCGATGACCTGCCCTATGTGGACAGAATTCTCCGACTGTGTTTGGACATTTATTTGGTCCGCGAAAGCGGTGAATTGTGTCTCGAAGAAGACCTGTTTGCCAAATTAATATTCCTCTACAGATCACCAGAGACGTTAATCAGGTTAATTACTGAGATAATCATTATCAGATTATCGAATTTGGAACATGATAAATTAATTATATTCTTGTTTAGGTGGACAAGGCCTCCTGAAGAAGGCGAACGGACTGATAATGAAGATCAAGATGAAGCAGAGGAGGAGGGAAGGGAAGAATCTCGAGAAGCTACTCGTCGTGAATGAACATTTTCAAAAATGGAACACGAACAATATTATTAAGGTTTAAACCTGAGTTAACCCTTTGGCCTAGTTCTTCTTTCAAAATATAAATAGCTTTACGCACTTATGAATAATGGCGTAACGAGTGATTTGGAAATTAAGAAAAAGAAGCTCAGGAATTTATAACTCTATTTGTTGTTAGATTGATGAATGAAGAAATTGTTCCTATCTTCAGTGATTAATAGTATGCAATTGTACATACAATGAGGAAGTTGATTCGAAAAGTTGAAAAAGATGCAAGAATAAGATTCTTTATTTCACTGTCCTAGTTTTAAGCGAAATTTTTACTTTAATATTTATTTATAAGAGATTCGCTTAGGTAGCACAATATATGAAGAGACTATTGTGATTATGAAGTGCTTTTAATGTGTACGAATGAGTTATCGTACCATATGTGAGATGTTTCTTTTTTATCTGTAATTTATTTATAATTCACGCCCACGTCTGCATTTCAAGCATGATTCCATTTCAGACTGCATTTTTACGAGATAAAAGCATGTTCATCGGAAAACTGCCGTTAGCAAAGTCTTTAGTTCTTTTTTGTACGTTTTTCTAATCATCAAAACATCAAGTTGTCATTTACGAATAGCGAAGATGGTAGAGCCTTGAGCGTGTTTTATATATTACATGTTTGAAATGAAGATTCGTCTTTACGATGACTATCATTCTTTGTAAATATTACATTATACGATGCGCGTTTTCGCTGAAACATTGTATCATGTCGCCTTGATATGCCTTTTAAGAGTATCTTCAAATATAAATCATGTTTCGAATGGACCTCGTGTAATTTTCCTTCCCAGATTTAGTCACACGTTTATAAAGTATTCTATTGATCATTTATTTATTTCTCTCACTCAAAAGGATATACATACAAGTCGCCGTTCGATTCCATAAATATATTTTTAAATTAACTTGGAATAAAATATTACAAGAAGCACGGTTTAAGGAGGACTAATACTTTTCTTCAAACGTTAGCTCTTAAAAATATTAATAAAAACGTTAAAAAATATACGACTTTGTTCATTCCAACGCACGTATTATCATCTTCTTTGCTATAAATTGTAAATACATAACAACGTGGAAAGTATCGTACAGTTAAAACGCTCGTGAACAATTACTTCTCATTACGATATCAATTATTATCACTAAGTAGAAACGGATAGACAGTCTCAAAGATATCAAAATGGAAAATCGAATTTTTTAAAACTTTTATCAGATTTAACTAGATACGATTTTAATCGAGTAATTGATATAAGCGTAAATACATCTTTCATTTGAGCAACAATTATTTGGTTCTAATTAAGTGGACTCTTATCGTGGCGTGATTCTAATTGGGTAAATTCCACTCATTGGTTTTTTTTTGAAACCGTACGGTTATGGGGATCGGGGCAACGATAGCGTGGATAATGATAACGTAGCCATGTGTTGCTAAATTCGTGGAAAGTACGAGATAGTTACAGAACTGCCTTATATTTTCATACTCAATGTTAATAATTAATGATAATCAAGGATAATAACAATGAAATGGAATGGATACATGTTAATCAACAAATTCTAAGAACCTAGGATCACAGCAGTGTACATTTTTGCTATTCTTTAGATAACTCTTTGCATTTCAGTTTCAATGCAATATTCTCTTGTTTAAGAAATTCAAATTCCTCCATCTTCTTCTGCAATTCTTCATTCCTCTTTTGCAAGATAACAATGTCCTCTTGTTGCCTTTCATTCTGTTCAATTAAACTTCTTACTCTGGTTGAATCTTTGCTTGGATGTATTTCATTCACTATTTCTTCTGTTTGAAATAAGAGATGTTTGATAAGATTAGCTTGGGAATTAAAGTGTAGTTCCTGCATTGCTCTCAAAATTTTTGTGCTTTCCTGTTTAGTACAGATGCTTACTATGTCCTTAATGGCATTAAGGAAAGCAACTGGATCAGTTTCTTTGAAATCTGGTTTCTTTCCTTTGTCTTTGGGAACTTCCATTTGGGAAGTACCTTCTTTAGAACAATCAGAAGGTCTACTGTTTTCTTTAACAGATACATCTGGGGTCTGATTGTTCTCTTTACAACTACCAGAACGGCGGGTTCTATCTTTCCCAATAATTTTATTCTCAGAAATCCTAACTCTTGTCTCTCTCATTTTTGTTTTAACATCATCTTTAACTTCATGCTCTTTGCCATCACCTTTTACTCTATTCTCAATTGGTTTCAACTTGCCCTCAACAGATCTCTCCTTCCTTTCAGATACTTTTACCTTGGCTTGATATTTTCTAGTGTCATGTTCAGACAGCTTCCTTAAATCTTTTCCATGTAGTTCCTTAACAGATTGCTGCTTTTCAAGAACAACTGGTTCAATTCTATGGTGCACATTCTCTGCCTTATGTAAGGGGGAGGATGTTGCAGTTCTGGTTGTTACATGCCGATCTACTTGATAAGCATTCACAGTTTTAACATCAGCAGGTACTAGTTCTAAGTCTTCCAAGAAAGAGTCATTCATTTTTTAAATTATATATATTATTTTAACAGTATGTAGAAAATAAATTTTTCGCATGTATATGAATACAACTCTTTTAGGAACTGTTCTTTCAACCCTTATCTCACAAATGCTCTATCACAACAACCATAAAACTTGGTTGGAAAGTTCATTATAATAAAATCAGTAAATACCAACAGTTTGCACCGCTTAACCAGAAGAAGTGCAACACTTTAATTACTAAAACTCAATAGTCTGCAATATGTTGTGGTCAGGGTTAAAAATAGTAAGAAATCTGCAGTAACCTTCGATCAAATTACCGGACGTGAACATAAATACCTGACCAATTCAAATTACGTTGTATAGACACAGTCAGCTGACTAAAATTCGTTACACCTGCGCGCCACCTACAACAAACTAACTCGTTCGGACCAAACTATCTAATCGCCACTGTTTATTATAGTTTCATGTTAAAGTCAAGTGGAAAAGTAATGTTCAGCTTAAGGATAACTCTTCAATAATTTTCTTTTTGTTTTAATCAAACAATATTTCGCTTCTTAAACTTTCTATTCGTTATATTGGCAACATTGACGCGCCGCTATATAAAGATTCGTTTTGCGTTTGATCGGGACAATTACGTTTCGATCTCGTTAGTTTTAATGAGAAACACGATGAAGAGGCTCGTGTGCGTCTTACAGATCGCTTTTTTTATCTCAATCGCAAGTGGATTCATAAACGTTTATCCTAAATTGAAAAGTTATCCTTTTCCCGACGATGAAGATACGGGAAAGCCTCTATTCTTGACGCCTCTTATCGAAAGTGGCAGGATAGAAGAGGCTCGTAACAACGCGGTCGTACAGCACAAAGAAATGGACGATGTCAGCAGTTATGCCGGTTACCTAACCGTCAATAAATATTACAATTCGAACATGTTCTTTTGGTTTTTCCCAGCTGTGGTAAGTAATCGAATACTTCCGTCTTTTTTTTTATCGACGTTACTTTTAGAAGGCCCGTTGTTCGAAATGACGATCATGTTTCGTGTAAGTTGAATAAAATAAATAATTGAGCAGTAATATGGGATCTTATTTTACATAGCACAATCCGAAAACTGCTCCTGTAATGTTATGGCTTCAAGGGGGTCCAGGTGCTACATCCATGTTTGGTTTATTTATTGAAAATGGTCCATTCATAGCAACTGCAAACAAAACTCTTGCAATGCGTAAATATTCTTGGAACAAGTCACATAATATAATTTATATCGATAATCCTGTGGGTACTGGATACAGTTTCACTGAAAATGATAAAGGATATGCCACCAATGAAACTCATGTGGGAAGGGATGTTCATACTGCATTGGTACAGTTCTTTAAACTGTTCCCAGAACTACAGAACAATGATTTCTATGTTGCTGGTGAATCTTATGCTGGGAAATATGTACCTGCAGTGTCTCATGCAATCAAAGATTTCAATATCAAAGCACAGACAAAGATAAACTTGAAGGGTTTGGCAATTGGGAATGGTTTGACTGATCCAGAAAATCAGTTACACTATGGAGATTATTTGTATCAGTTGGGATTAATTGATGAAAATGGAAGAAACTTGTTCCATAAGTATGAAGAAGAGGGTAGAAGTCTAATTAGACAAGAGAAATATGAAGAAGCCTTCCAAGTGTTTGATGACCTTCTTAACAGTGACTTAACTGGATATCCATCATTGTTCAAAAACTTGACTGGATTTCAATACTACTTCAATTACCTGCATACCAAAGACTCAAATGATTCTGACTATATGTCAGAATGGATTCAGAGGCCAGATGTGAGGAAAGCAATACATGTTGGTAATTGCTCATTCCATGTTGAAGATAATACAGTAGAAATGCATCTAAAAGCTGATGTTATGAAGTCTGTGGCAGTCCTTGTATCAGATCTTACACAGCATTATAGAGTTCTCTTGTACAATGGGCAGCTTGATATTATTGTTGCTTACCCTCTGACAGAGAGTTATTTGCAACAATTAAAATGGCCTGGTGCTGAAAAATATAAAGTAGCTCTTAGAAAACAGTGGTGGGTTGGAAATGAATTAGCTGGATATTCAAAAACTGTTGATAACTTAACTGAAGTTATGGTAAGAAATGCTGGTCACATGGTTCCTGCAGATCAGCCTAAATGGGCTCTTGATCTCATTACTCGTTTTACACACAACAAAAGTTTCTAATTACTTGTATCAATCAATCTGACAAAATATGTGATAATTCTTATTATAGTTGTATTTACTGCAGCATAGCCATAAGAAAATGTTAACTTAAACTATATGGCAACGAATAAAACTGAAATGTAATCATACTACAAATGCAATTCTGATACGTAATTTTATAATGAAAGAGGTAGTAAACTTTTATTGATACATGAAAATGTGTAGAAGTATCTTATTACTAAATGATCTTATATACACGATTTCTCCTATTTAGTATACAAAATTTCAGTCCCAAATTGTCATGATTCCCGAAATCTTCGTTTTATTTAAGATCCCTTTGATATGGCATCAGTCACTTCTAATAAAATACATTAATCTAAATATGGCAATAAATAGTCATCCACTATAGATACATTTCTGTGCCATTCATAATGAGGGACATTTGGTACCGTGATGAGAGTGAGCCTGTCACTCTTGTCCAATGTTTTCAATCCAATTAAATCGTCCTTATAAATATCTCTATCACGCATTTCTATTACAGTTTCGTTAGTATCGTAATACGCAAAATGACTGCTTTGCCATGGAGTGATAACACCATCCTCGGGTCCTCCGACCAATACCATACGTTTCAGTTTGGTAAGACCTTCCTTAAAGTCTGTCGATTTCCTTGTCATATTTATTTCATTATTCAGATATGGAAGAAACTTGCTGTACTTGTAATATAATTTCTAAACAAAAGAAACCATCATAATCTTAAACACGATCGCTTTTCAAACAAACAAAGAAAGAATACCAGAGAAAGTATATCGACCTGATGATGTGGATCATTCCAATAATTCCCAATACTTGTGTGTTGTCCAACTTTGGAATAAAAAAGTTCATAAGCAGTTTCACATACCAGATCAGGGAAAAATAAATGCAGAAAACGAGCTGTAAAGAAAGAAAATCATTTGAATGAGCAGTTCCTTTGTTCTCCTGCTGAGATGGCAGCACCTACTTCCATATTGACCAGCCTGTGGGGAACTCAATGAAATGAAATTCCTAACATTATGCTTAGGAAATCTCTGCAATATGGCTCTAGCTAATAAACCACCTTGGCTATAGCCTACTAGATGTATTCCTTCAGGGAATGCAGCTCCTATGGACAAGACATCCACTCCTATCTCCTCTACTTGTCGCCACATTGGCTCCAGGCTACTCCATCCTGCATACCTTGGCGTGTTATAAACCTCAGTTCCAGGGTGCATCTGCAATCAAGTATCGTGTTGGAAACGCAGAAAGAAGAAGAAAACAAAAAATTTGATTGTATCATGTTTACCCGCCAGTAGGTGCGACATCTGCATCATCCTTGATAATGAACTTGAGGTACTTACTTCTTGAATTCTATTGCTGATAAGTTCCATGCTATCGCTCCCAGTGAGCACACCATGGATAACGACCACGGCACGATAACCTTCGACGACATTATTAATTACAATCAAAAACAAAGCGAAGAAATCAAACGGTCTGTAATTTAGGAGAGCCATTGACACTTGTAAGGAATGAACGACGCTTCAAGAGCAACGCAGCGTTTCCAGCTTACAACTGCTTTCCTTTGGAACTGCAGTTGTCAGAAACAGCTGTTCCTTTGTGCATTGTTGTGATTTCTGATTGGAGCATTACTATCGTCGCCCTGCGCTCTGAGCAGTGAGAGTGCTGCTTTTAGAATCGATTTTCTGAGAAACGACCAAACATCTCTTGTTGGAAATGAAGAAACTTACTTTATCAGCGACAGGCATGTGTTTATGCTTCAGAAAGAATCAGCTAGAAGACTACAGTGTGTCATTGTGCAATGATAATTCTATTTTTAAGAAAATAGAATTGTTTGGTACGTTCATGATCTAATTTTGTCTAATCTCAAGGCAATTGAGGTACAAAAATGTAAAAGTTTTAAAATTCATTTAACTCAAAGACCACCACTCAGGCGCCTCAGGAAATGGAAGAAATCAATTAGAAAAATTGGTTCTATAACTGTGCTAGATATGACCAGGTTTGATTGATAGGCCAGGGTCAACGGCGGCAAAAAGAATCCAACAGCGTTTCCAAATAACGTGATGCAGAATGTAGTAGGTCCCTAATCCTTTTGGAACTGTATGGTTGGGCACGTGCCATTTCCCGTGCTTACTTTAACCATATATCACCGTGTTCTGACATCACCCCTACGAAACTCAAGCCTCACGTTTGGAGGATGTTTGTCGCATTGTTTCGACCAGCCTTACCCTCGATTATCATGGCTTTACAAAAGGACAATCCTTTTGTTAACACCATGTGTTGCAATTTTCCAGAGGGTCTATTCAAGAATACTGAGTGTCTTTCAAGGGTATTTTTAAAGAACACCTCTATTAAAGCAATCTTTTGAATTTGCCGAGTCATTCACGTTATGAAAAAAGCGGAATGGATGTCTTTTTTAGGAGAACCTAAAGAGTACCATAGACGTCTCTGGTCATAATTACTTAAATAGATCAAGGATTATATTTTGAATGAAATTTGGTACCAGTAAAAACAGTGTTCTCCTTTTTCTCTAAGAGATTAGAACATCGTACAACAATTTAACCGGAAAGAATACCTGGGAACGAACGTGCTTACGTATTTCTGATGTCGCATGCTGGCTGTAATCGAGTCCCCGAGAAGCTTTGAAGCTTCCAGCGTTTCTTTCTCGTCGAAAGAGGGAAAAGAAGCGAAAGGGGAACGAGAAAAGCGGAGAAGGAAAGACGGCCAATCCAATTCCACACTCAAACCCGAGCACCGTGATGGCGGAGGGTGGCGAAAAAACGCAGCCACGCCATACCAGAGCGCAACGCGGGGAGCCCTAGGTCTCGGAGCTTTTTTGCGTTTAATCAAGGATATTCGCGGTCGGCTGACTCGCTATTTTAGTCCACCAAGTGCTAACCGAGGCGCGCAACCACCGGCATATCGCAGGAAGTGGATGAAGGAATCTTCGTCCTTTGACCTCGCAGGGACGCTTCCATTTATCCGTCTCTATTCTTTACTTTGTAATCTAAGGTTAAACAATGTAAATAACATCTAAATAAATGAATTTTTTTAAGAAAAATGTCTGTGTGAAAATATTCCAACCACTCATACCACCCCTCCGGTGATAATTTAGCCCGGTTTTGTAAATTCAAATGGTGTGCAAATGCCTGATGAACGAGCAGTGGCACAATAATGTTTGCAGAAATATGCAGGAACCGCTGCCACTTATGTTTTTTTAGCACCCAGATGCTGTCTACTCTTCCTTAAAAAAAGGATCAAAATAATGAACAAAAGTAACGCTCTTAGTTCATTTTCTTTTTTGTAAGAAAGAGTAAAGAAACGCTGTTCGATTCACGGAGCGAGTAGTTTTTCTTCGTCGCCAAGAGGAATCATAGATCCCTCTTCGTCCGTGAGTCGACTCGAGAGGCTGTTTAAGGCCACCCTCTGGCTCGGGTAAGTACAGAGGCGGGAGAGAAGACGAAGTGGGTGGTACGGTGTCGGAGGAACGGCCGGGAGATTAGCGTTAATTACAGAGTTGAGCCGTTCCGGGGTTGGGACGGGCGCGAGGTATTTGTCACTCGGCACTGCTCTCGACTCCTGTTCCTCGTTCTGAATATTAATAACCCTGTGCCATCCTTCGCCGACCCCCTTCTCTCCTCGCCCCTGTTCCACCTACCCTCTCACTGCACACCTCTCGTTTTACGACATCCGATGAATTGCACGCCAGACAACGCTACTCATTATGCTGACTGCTTGATTTCATCACCGTCACCGCTACGAAAAATTAATTGTCCCGTGATCAGCGGGGGAGACAAGGATCAACTTGGAGATTCTGATTAACACTTGCCACCTCCATCGGCGGGATGGTTATGCGAGCTGTTTGGAAAGGCAAGAACAATTTGTATAAGGGAGATTAGATACTTTATGGATTCCTTGACAAGGATGCAAATAAATAAAATATCCAAGAACGTTTTGCCAGTGTCTGAATTGGAAGTTCTTCTCCCAAGACGGTCTTCTGCCATTCTTCTCCCTCGTATCATTTTCCAAAAATTGAAAAACGCTACCTTGGACGATCGAACCCCTCTACCGATGGTTTTAACCCCTTCCACGTATCATGTCGATCAATCGATATGCTCTCTCGTCCTTTCTGCGGTCGGTCCCTCGATGGCGGTCCCATTCCCGCGCGAAACGTTCAGATATTCAAAGTCGGGGAATAGTTTATTCATGGCCGGCTCGGAGAACTTAGAAAGATATTGGAAGCGGCCCAGGAGAGGGCGAAAGATAGGAAAAAGGGACGGAGGAGGACGACAGAGAGAGAGAAGAACGATATTGGTCGGACGGAAGTGTCCCCTCGGGGAAACGAGAAAACGGGAGGAGCATCGTCTCTCCCCAGATCCGATAAAGCGAAAGAGGGACCCCCTTGTGGCACGGCCACCACTCCTACGAGTTGACCCACGTGACAGCGAGCCCGCCAATAAAATTCAAATAAACTCCACCGTGCATACTAAATTATCACATTTTCCATTACCCGACCGCGTGCCTATCCCCAAACAGCTTCCGTTTGCTCCACAGCGAACGTTTCAACGTCCTGTCGAAATTCCAATATTTTTTACTTTTTACCCAACCGTACCACCGCTTCCATGATGAAACTTCTACGTCCTTTGAAAACAGAACAGTGATGCTGGAATGATTTCCAAATGACTAATAACTCTGAGAGAAACTTAAATTAAGTTTTAATTAAATTAAACGTGCTTTGCATGTGTGATAATTTTGTAGGCTCTAAACTTAATTTTTTCCTCGAAACAGAAGAATGACTTTAGAACGATTTCACAATATCCTGAAAGGACCTATCATTTTCTTCAAGATATACAACTTAATTGATTATTGCCGGAACCAGGACTTGATCCGTTTTGATGGAAAACCATTGAACTTAACAATGAGCCTATTAGGCTTTCGAAGATTAAAAGGGGTGAACACCTTTCTGTAACAATGTATTGGCTACAACTTGAAGATTGTTATCGTCGTCATTAATACAAAGTTGGATACTCACCAAGGAAAGTGGGAATGACTCGTTCAGGAGGGTCCAGTGGTGTCTGACGAAAGGGACGCAGAGGTCAGGTGTCCTTTCCCAGGAACGCCCCAGATTTCGACATTACTCAAGCGGGATCAACCTGCCAGCAAGGAGGCCATTGTTCGCCTTTACGTTGCCGAGTTTCTTCCGCATCGATGCTGCACCATCTTCCTGGACGATCGTTCGGATACATGGCACTTTTTGCTCCCGTACGACCGTATCGAATGTCCAGAAAGATTGCTCGGATACAAACAGTGGTGAAATGTATGTATTGTTATTTTTATTCGTGTCCTTCGAGGATTTTTAAACAATTTATATCGAATTCATGCGGGCAGGTGATGTTAGAATTTTTATTTAAAATTATTAAGTATTGAGATTCTATTGACAGAGTTTCAATTTTCATGGATTTTTCACGATAGCATAAACCCGTTAAGACGGACAGAAATTAACCAAACGAAGTTTCGCCGTGTAAAACAATTAGTAGCTTTAGCTGTGCCCCTATTCACCCTATCAGCTTGTCTACGCCCCGACTATTAGTATAATCGCTGGAGGCTACGACCCTTAGCCACCCCCGAGCGATTCACTTTAATTCTTAGCGAGTTAGAATCACCATCCCTACCTTTTCTACGATCGGCATGACCTTCAGCCTTATTGTACATTTATTTCGTTCAACTAAAAATTTCAACAGATGAAAAATATTTACGAAACACGATTTTTCACCAAGTGATTAGACGACAATTTTTCCACGCTGTTCCGCCTTTCGTCACGTCCAGAAATAAATGTAGCGTTCCGTTGCGTGTCTAATTGATTCCCAGCGTGGCAAGGGGTCACGATACGACCGCATCAGGGTGAATTTCCAAACGTCGATCCACCCCTTTGCATTATGGATGCACCTGATTTCACACTTGTTCGTTCGCACTGGCGAACTCCGCCGCTGTAACGTCTCCATCGATATAAACGGTCCGCAATTTGCTGGCCCATTGTAAACCGCCCCCTTCGGTTCGATTCATGGGTAATAAATCCTGGCACCGGGATATATGCTGAATTTATGTTTACGAAAGCTATGGGCGTGGAAAAGGTAGCCGTCTACCACCTGAAATCTGTCGTAACTATCCTTGCTCGTGTTCAGAATATTTTTGCGAATTTAGATTTTATATATGAAAAAAGAAAATGTGCAGATTTGTTAATTTTTTGTTTTCAAATTAATCTTGTTGAGAAATTTTAGTCGTTAAGGGTTGATCTGAAAGGATTATCAGTATAAGCGAGCGAGAACCCGAAAATTTCGGATACCCGAATAAAATTCCGTCTCGATAGGGTTAGTCACTTATTACAAATCATTTTGTAGCCATGATATCGATCAGATATTTGAAATTGGCCGTGTAACATGCGTAGGTCCGCGCCACGTGTCGTCACCGACGTCAGACGTCGTTCAACATCCCTCCCCTCTGTGAACCTTCTTTGTACCCGCAAAACCCACTTGAATCGTTGGTCGGTTCGTCTATTCGTTCGTTACTCGTCATTCAATACCAATTTGTCCAGTTACCGAGATTAGAAAGCGACTTGAAAGCGATGCTAATTCGTCCTGCGTTCTCCGCTTTCTAATTTGAGATTCACCCTCTCTGACCCCGTGCTTAATGCTCTATATTCCGTTTTATATTAACACAGCAGCATCGATCGCGGTTGTTCGAGTAACCTGCATCCGATTTCTCGAAATAACACGGAAAACGTTCTAAAAAATAAATGAAGATAAAGTAACGATAAGAGTATTCGGTATTTAGAGCGGAAGCGAAGCATCAAGAGGCAAGAAACAAAGCAAAGTGAAAGACAACTCCGGAGGAAGTCGCAATCAAAATGCTAATCGCCGGGAACAAGGTGTAAGTCCATAGAAATTGGATGTGAGGGACTTAATATTACTCTGCGACTCGGATCGCTAAAGAGTATTACGGGGGGGATTATCGGGGTAAAGTGACACCCTTGCCCCCAGGGCTGCGGCGATGTACAGTGTGCAGTCTTAACAAAACACCGGGGGTTAGCCGAGCCTTCTGTAAATATTGTTACCGCCACCCCGTCGGCAATTTTGCCAGCCATATGTTAGACCACCGATGTCCTTTTTACCGTTTCCGTTTCGCTTTGAATCTGATTCACTCGATTGATCTTGGCGGATAACAAAATCTAAATGAAACGAAAGAAGAAGTTATTAAATTGCATACAGTCTATCTAGGTAGTTTCGCTGATGAGTTGTTCACTCTTTTACATCTAGTATCCCCATAAGGCGAAGCATAATCTCTTATCAGCGATACAGAAGCGCACGCACGCCGGTTCGCTATGATCAACGAGTTTTTCAAACGTCACCCCGTCGAAACGGCTGGGATTTTCGTTCGTGTCGTGGACGAATGCCCAGTGGAATCGCGTGTAATACGCGTTGCACGCGTGCAGAGAAGAATTGGGGTCGCAGAGCCAGGACAAGGGGTGGTCGGATATATTTGCTTTAGAACCGGGCAATCACGTCGAGGGTGGTCCAAGCCCACCAGACTGCGATCCGGATTAGCGAGATCATAATCAGCCAATCACTGGCACGGTGCAGCAAGGTGTCAAATGTCAGTTCCTGCGGGACGTGGATTGATTTCTTTCGCTGGATTCGCGTCGACGGGGGTTGATTTCGCGATACCCGTCGAATCTAATGGGATTCTACAGTTCGGAAGGGAAAGGATGGATTGGATTTGCTCGGCACCGCTTCAAGCTGTCAACGAGGAACTTCTACCTTGAGTCTACGGAAACGGATGCTGATGCGAGCCGCAAAGTGGCTTCGCGAATTACCATTATAGCGCGGTAATACCCAGCGTGCCGAGAGTTGCTGAGCAGAAAGGAAACATCGCAAACATAAAGTGGCCTAATCCGAAAGCCTATATTAGTAATGGAGAAATCCAGTTTCAACGTGCTTAAATACACTTCCCGCATCTTTAGAACAAGTGCTGTTGCACTAGTTATCATAATGTGATCGATGAAGATCTATGCGATTGTCATCGAAATCATTTCCATTGATTGCCACTTGGACGTCGGTGCACGTTATCATCGAGATTGCGAGATGCCAAATATCTGTCCGTTGGTCATTGCCCGACCCACTTCGACAAATGTATCGGTACAAGTATCAATTGTCAGGAGTTCACCGAGGTCGACAGAGATTGTTCAGCTCAATCGAAGGCAACCTAACCCGACCTTCGTCTATCCTAACTTGCATCCAATCCAAGTGCATCCAACGAAATTCAATCAGACACGAAGAAAAAGAAAGAATAAATATTACAAAAGATTATTACGAATTGTTCTGTTACCTTTTTCTCCCCCAACGAAGATTGGAAGGTACTGTCTACGTTCACCTTTGATTTATTCCTGAACCATTTGCGCGCGTGCCGGTGGACGATCACGGTGGCTCGATGAAGCTTCAACGATATCGTTCCACCGCGAAAAGGGTGGTAGTAGCGCGATGAAAATGGGATTGAAAACCACCAGACTAATCTCCTTCCTCCTCGTCGTGTAGTCGTAATATCCACACCCACGTTCAGCCCGCATACACGACCGATCGTCCACCTGCACGATTCTCTTCGTATTTTTCTACGTTGAGCGTGCGAAGACACGTACACGTATAGAAATGAGAGAACATATATTAAATGCGTGTACATACTTGAGGGTGTGCGTGCTGGTCGCGCAGCAAAGCGGGTTGCCATTTAAATAAATGTTTAATCTCGCCCACCTCCTGTAGCCCCCTCTGTTCCCCAGGTAATATCCTCTCTCTTTCCCTGCTTTCTTTTCCTTGCTTCCTCCTGAGTCGCGATTCGCTCGCGAAAAGGCTGACCCGATGAAACTGGAAAAGAGAGGACGCGTTAGATGGTGGAAGGAAGTCGATGGAGAAGTTAAAGGAGAAGAGAAAACAAGAGGGTCGAAATAGTAGGTAGAGGAGGGAAGCAGAGCTCGAGAGGCAAGTAAAAAACCAATCGAGTCTGTGCAGTGGCTGCGTGCTACTATCTTCCCTCTCTAACGTTCCACCCCCGTTTCCGCCCTGGACCGACCCCCGGAGCCATTTAACCTCTGCATTGCAAATGCCACCCCCTTTTTGCCACGGCCATCCGGTCGTATAAGGGTAGCCAGAGGGGTAAGAGAGGCTAACACTCACAGTCGAGCCGAGACTGTTATTTTAACGAAATATCTTTAAACGCCGACCGAGGAGAAAGAGAGAAATAGAGGACGAACCCCGCCAGTCAGCCCTGGAGGGAAGCTTCTGAACGCGAGGGGGATGGGTCGGAGAAGGAGGACGGTTAGCCTCGGACGAGCTCCGAGCTTCAGAGATGAAAGGATACCTAGTTACGGGATGAGGGCCCAACGGTTTAAAGGATTACCGGCCTGCCCATTATTCAAATGTATGCTAAACGCGCGGGGCGATGCGCGCGATAGCCTTATCAACCCTCTTACGAGCCATCCTCGCTGGAACCACACCGACCCGTATACCATGCGTGTATTTTAACGTTGGCGTACCGCAATACCAGGTATGTATACCAGGTATGCGGCTCTGGCATACCTGGAACTATCGATATTGCGGCAAATGAACCTCCCACCGCGAATACATGGCCACCTCGTTAATTCTAACATATGTTTTTCCCGCGTTCACCACATAGAATGTAAAAGTGTTAACAATCGGTAGCTCTATTCGTGGCCAGGGTATCGCATTACCCTTTGCTGACTTTATTTTCAAATTTGATAGATAAAATGATCTCGGTAATGACCAGTCCAGGATGTACCTAAGCCTCATCCTCCAGTGAGAATAACAACCACGTGATATCATAATTACTAAATACAGTAATTAAAAGTAACTGGCCAGCATGTTTCTAAGCGACAAGAACGTGGGAAGTGAGGAACGGGCACCACTCTCTCTTCCTCGAAGATCTAAGCGCAAAAAAAAAGGTAAGCATGGTCGGGTCTCGTGCGTCGTGGTCGGTAGTGGTCGCCGCTCCGGGAGGAGAGTAAAAAATTAGATCAGTCATTAAGCGGAGAACGATTTAATGAAGATGACCTCATACTCTCCGCAGCGGAGTTTGTACGGCCGTTCTAAGCGGATTCTCACGTCAATCGCTGGCCGCGAGTCAAGTGGCGAGAATTGTCGGCAATTGTTTCCGAAATCCCGCGCAGATGCGCTCGCGCTCGGTATGTTTGCGAGCGTGTGCGTGCGCGAAATATCGTGCGAGTCGTCGCGGCGGGCACGCAACCACGGGCGGACTGGCCCCGCCGATCCTGATGTGTGAATCACTCGGCACAATTACGACAATTACCGGACCGGTCGCAAGTCACCACACTATCCGCGTTCGCAGTTTCCCACGCCCTCTTCCATTCACGCTTCGCGCAAATCTCGAGCTTACTTTCCTTAACCGCTATCGCCTCGCCGGATGGATCTTTCCGCGGTTACCGCTTTCAACGAGCTGTTGATGACATTCCACGACAATGATACTGGTAGAGAAAAGAATTTGCAAGAAGGGCCTCAGGTTGCTTGAACTCTTTTTTTTTTTTTTAGTAGAATGTTTAATTAGATTCCACGAGGTCCTTCTTGCATCGAATACTACAATTCTGTCTGACAATGAGACACAGTAGCATCGTTCAGCATTGCCATTGATACTTAATTTGCAAGGGTTAATTAAGCGCGAGAGAAACTGTGTCAGCCACGATCGATGACCACGAGTAAATCACACATCCATGGACAAGTAGTTGCGTCACTAGTTAATTAATCCTGCCACCGTGTCAGTACGATCAGATTTTAAACAATTAGCGAATGGATGTGCGCGGAGTAACTCTAGGGACCGGTCGCACCCATCTTCAGGTTCCATGTCTCTCGGGACGAGCGTGACTTTCCACGTGGGCTTAATACTAACTCGCATGCACCACGTGCCTCGGCCAGCTCTCACTGCTTTATATCCTCGTCCTTCCTTCTCGTTACGCCCAACAACAAAGTCTCCGAAGGTCCTGTACGTATGCGGTACAAATATCCTTGGACGAACTGCCTGCGAACACGCCACCGCCGTTGGTCCAATTCGATTCAATTCCACTGCTCTTTCTCCTTTCTATGTTTCTCTTTTCCTCTGCTTTTCTTTCTTTCTTTTTTTTTTTTTTTTTAGTCGTTCTCTATCTCCGACCTGCACGATCCGGTTACTCCCTGGAGAACGATAGATCCTCGGTTGACTTTGCTCGGGGTGGTTTCTCTCAACTGCTCTCCCCTCTCCGTCTACCTCTCCTTGCTTCTCTTTTTTTATTCTATACTTTTGTACGACCTGATGAGGGGTCGCGATCATCTGCAATACAATTTCAAGTCCTTTCGAATGATCATTGATTTCATTCCGCTCCCTTCTCTTTAAAGTGATGCAGTTTTGTTTGACTGAAAGCGAAGTCAATTTTTGGATAATTCCCCGTGACATTCTAACGATGAATTAACGAACGTCTACTGTACCGAGTTACCTTCTGAATAAATAACTTTGCAGTCGCGGTGATACTGCACCTCTCTCTAGAAACGGCGCGAAAGCTCGTTTCGTTTCATGAATCCTTTCACCAACAGAATTTCCACGGGGTCGCTCGTCTATACCCGACAGTTTGTGTTCACCAGGTCGGTCCGGGTCCCCGGTGTCTCGTTCATCCTGGTCAGTTAATAACCGTGGTTGGGATCCATGGTCCACTAACGGTAGCCGACCACCGTTGCTGACCACCGTGTCTGGTTGGGTTTTCGGGCGAATTATGGAAACACGGCGTTATACGATGCGGTGGCCGATGATAACGCAACGTACCGGCTCGTTCCTCGTTTTAATTAAGCCCCGTCCACTCGTTGTGTTCCCGGCCACGCCAAGATATCGCCTGGTACACTGGTTCTCAGGAGCAAAGGATACGCGAGACGGAACTGTTCCTCGTGAATTCCAACAGGGAAAACTGTTCCGTTCTTTACGAGAGAATGAATCCTTTCCGGTGTCTCGAAGGAAACCGCAACCTTAACGCGCGGACCGTGGTGGTCATCGGTGACCTATGCCCTGAATTTAATTTCGAGTTTTTACATCGTCTGCCAGTAGACACACGGTCAGCCAGGAATCCACTCCCTCGTTTAATTAATTCGTCTTGCTGCGGCAAGATATCACGGAGTGGTTGCTTTTAATGAAATTTCAACAGAAAAAATAAATGGCAACTGTATTCATGGTCTACTTGGTTCAGCTGGAGAAACCGGAAGATGTATTTTTGATAGAATAAAAAATAAAATATTTTTCTCGATTTGTAAACCTCTTTTCCAACTACAAGGAAGATGAGTTTATTTCTTCCGGTATACTGAGAGAATTAGACTTCCGTTTCTCAGGGTTAGGATATCGGTGTATGTAACTGGAATTTGATAGGGAAGCTCGAGACGAGGATAGGGAAAAGCGAGACGATAAAGTGGTCGTAATATTTTCATAAGAGACCGTCTCTTTTTTCCTTCTCGTTACTGCTCCCTGGCTACGAGTCGAGCGAAGTAATTAGCAGTCAAGGCACGATAGCATGGTAGACTAGAGAGTAGTTGCCGCGGCAGGATTCATTTACGAAACATCTGGAGCGACGGGATGCATGCAGTTCCGTTTATTCCGACAATTTCGTTTAAATTAGCTGAACGCGACCGTTTTTACGTCGACGCTTCAGCGGTTCACACGTACTCCTCCTCCCGCCCTTTTCTCTTCCCGCGAGTAATCATCCAGATTCGTAAATTACTCGTTGTCCCTGCCCGTGCGTTTCTGCAAATCCACTTTGTTTTCGCGGGTCTGTTCAATTGGAATTGAAAAAAAAGAGGGGTATTGAAATGATTAACTTGTGCTTGGGAACGAAACCGACCGTGTGATCATTCTAATTATTAAAAAATATAGATGATTAATTATCAAAATGATAATTACCGCACACCTGTACAAATTGAAAAGTTTCTCAATCACTGCCACGATATTTCTTTTTCTTTGGAGTACAAAGTACGCCAGTTTCGACCCTCTTTGTCCAGGTGGTCGCTTTTTAATTGACGGTCCCGAGCACGCTGGGGAGACATCCTAGCCGACGATGAAGAAGAAAACTCGAAAAGTTAAGTCGTGGGTTGCGTAAGGGCTCGTCAAAGTGCGAATTACCAGCCTTATTATTATCCTTCGCGGTTCCTAACACGCCACTTTTTCATCCTTCCTCCATCCTCCCCCTTTGAATAAAAACCAGGAGAAAGAGAAAAGAATCCCTCCTGATAATAACTCGTGCCCTTCCATTTGCTCAACGGAAGCAACGGTTATGAAACGCCGGTATTATTTATCGCGCACACGACCTTACGTTTTCGGGGAACGATCGTTTTTCTCTTTCGCTGCGGAACGGAGAAAGAATTAATCGTTAAACGCGAATTCGTCGCCGATAAATTGAGGACCTTGCAGCAACGATGCAGTTCCACTTTTTACTATTTCTTCTAATAATTTTATAAGCATTCTTTTCTAATTTACTTAAAATTGATCAAAATGCAGTTGCAAGATCCTCAGTTACGTTGAAAATATTCTTGTACGGAAAGGAAATATCTGAAAAATCCAAACGGACCTAGAAGTCATCCGTGTAATTACCTAAACTGTCATTACTCGGATGGTTTAATAGGACGACAAAAGTAAGCCTCCTATCTAGGTGAAAGAACACCCTCTTTTCTTACCGTACTAATCAGAGACTGACGACTAATTAAATTAGCCGATCGTTACGGTGGATAGGGCACATACGTTCGTGGATAAACGAGCGGTTCTTCCGTCTTCGTCGACGATTCGTCCTCGAATCCCTGGTGTACTACACACTAGGTAGCCCCGACGGGCATAACCGCGCCCCTGTTTGCCACTCACTACCCCTGATTAGCTGGACTTCCTGTCCACGAGCCGTCGCAACATAGAAACGACGAACAAGCGTACCAGAGTTTATTCATATAACGTGTGCCTACACGTTCGATACGTCCATGCTTTCCAGGGGTTAATGATTGGGCTTGATTGCTCGGCAAACATGGGCGAGCCTCGAATCACCTCCCCTTTGTTCCTCACCCCCTTTCAACGTCGTTTACGACTTTGTTCGTTGATTCTATTCCACGTATCATCTCAAAGAGGGTTTAGTATTGCGGCTGCTTTAATGTTGGCCATTTACCTTGCGCGGGAAAACGAAGAATTATAGCTGCGATTTTTTTTCCATGATTCTAGGTGAAATCTTTACTTGTGAAAATTATTTGCCCACTTGTACTTGAGGATTAACCTGAAATAAAAAAAAATATAATTAGAGGGACTTCATCAATGTGTTGCCATTGTTCTAATTCTCTACCTCAACGAAAAATAGTGAGAATGTCTTACAATTTCTGCATTAAATGAAACATCGTTCGAATCAATCGTTTCAATTCTGGACAAGCCTTCAGGATGCACTTAACTGCTCCGTGGCAATAAAAATTCAATTTCTTATAGGAGGGGAAATGCAGCGGAGGTTCGACAGCCGCGAAAATGGCGACGGTTGGAACATAGCGTCAATGAATCCGATTGATCGCAGATCAATGGGTCGTTGCCGCCGGACGATCGACTAATCTCGAGGGTCAAACGATGCCGGTCAAGTCGGACTTCCTTCGCCAGTTAACCTCGACGCTATTCTCAATCTCGACTCTGACTCATCCTGGTCATCATCATCGTCGTCATTGTCGTCGTTGTTGACTTTGTTCGTGTCTCTTCAGCAAGGCGCGTGTTCGTAACGTCACGATGATGTAATATATTCTTTAAACTGACCCTGCTGTTTTTCGTTACCACTGTCTTCATTTACTATCATCTTTGTCATAGTTTCTATCATGACCAGTCATTCGTAGAATGTACACAATTTTCAGTGATATATTTTTATTAAACATTCGAAAACCCGGTTGACGTTAGCTGAATACAATGGAGGTATTTTAAAATTAATTTATTATTGTTGAATGGAAATCATGGTTGAACCAGTTGGTCCAGTAATTTTACACAGCAAGTAAATCTCGAATCAGCAGGTCGCGTTATGGCCGCAACGGGAGCGACGCTTTTAGCGGCTCAGGTGGCACAGTCGCCCGATAATATAACGTTATTTTAGTGAAAGCGTTCTGCCAGCTAGGTGGCAGAGATTGTAACATCCGATTCTCTGGTGAAACTTGGATAAACAACAACCCTCTTACCAGCAAGCTGTCGCTCGTACACGCATCCGTTTGCTCGTGAATTTTTTATCACGATTAGGGTAAATCATATCGAAGCGGGTTACTCCAACTTACCTTTCATCTAACTTCGAAGTAACTCGTCGCTCTTATATATCGTTCCATAGTATTTTATATTGATATATTAAAAATGTTCATAAATTTTAACCCCTAATTGATGAGGTGGCAGTAGCGTTAAATGTGAGTAATATTTAATTCGAAGTCGCGGTTGAAATGATTCGAAGGAGGATTTTCCACATTTCTAACCCGGGGAGAAAACGGGATGTCTTGGTTCCCACAAATTCACATATCCTTACGAGGATCTTATTTGAATCCAACGAATTCTCTTCCGCTCTTTGCCGTTGTCTTTCGCTTTAAATACGTCCCGCGGTGTTTCCACCGCGTTGCTCTCGTTTCATGCGAACCACTGTAGGCGCAGAAGACGCTAGTCAGGGATAGAGGGTAGTCTTTGATATGCTGACGTCGATATTATCAATTCAAATGAGGCAGGGAGTCGTTTGGTAAAACTGCGTTTGATCTGTTTCACTCTTACGTGCGTGTGCGTTGAATGGATAGCTTCTGATGGTTAAAGTACACCCTTGAAGACAAGTTGACAATTTCATTCCCAAATCTATTGTTTTATTATCATTTTTTTTTTCATGATATATCGCGGATATTTATGAAAAAAATAATTTTACTTTAATAATCGGAATTCCTATAATTTCTAAAAAATAAATCTTCAATAAAAAAAATATTGTGAAAATGTATATTTGCACAAAAATTTCCAGTCCAGTTATCTGTTATCATTAATCCTTGTTAACGCTTATTGGGAATTTGGTCAATGACTTGTCACTTCCGTCGAATTCTGATTATAATTAATCCACGATGATTCAATTTAAGGAAAACCCGAAATTTTTACCATAAATTGTAATTTTCCTTAAAATTGATGGACCTTCGATCTTATCGATAATTCTCTAAATTTAACCCGTTTAACTTTTCTCTAGATTATTAGGTTTTCCTGGCAACGAATTTCCACGAACCTACAAACGGCGTCGCGACGCGTACGCTTATAAAAATTAATCGTTTTGCCCGGTTTCCTAATTCTTGCCTCGACGGGGGTCGGTTGACGTTCAATTGGTTTGTATGGGCATTGCTCGAGTCCGAGCGGTCCAACAGTCGAATTGGGTCTTTAGGTGACGGACCAACCGATGCGGGTTTTACTTCGGGCTTCCTACCGAGCGACTAACCCCGTGGACATTGTTCTTTTTTTCTTCTTCTTCGTCCTCTCTCTGTTCATCTTGTCGCGAGTACTTGGCCGTTGTTCGGTTCGTTCCGACCGTCGTGGTATAACCCAATAATCATTTAATTCCGGCAGTCGTACGCGCAGCGCTTGGCGCCAAGTCAATCTAAGCCAACCGGATATGCCTCTCTCGTCTGTCTCGTTCAGCCACTGACGTAATCCCGAAGTTTTAGGAGTGGACGAGGAACGCTCTTTATCGCCAATTGTGAATCGCTGTCGCCCCAACCACCCCGTCGAAATGTTTCAGATCCTTTGCGACGAAATCATTAACCCTTCTTTGGATTATAAGAACCGTATTGGACAAAATATGAAATTCGTGAAAGGATTAAGAATAGAGAAGTCTGGGTCAATTGAAACCCAAACTTACTTATTATTAAAAATAATTTTAAAAGAATTAAAATTGGGGCTCTCTCCATGGTCCGAGGGTTAATTATTTGAGAACTTTTTTCTAATCTTCACTTTTGTAAAACAATACCAATTTCAATATGTCTTCGAATAAATCATTTTCAAATGATTTCTATGATCCCCCCGATTAACAGACTGCCATTCGAATGCTTTCAATCTGGATTCTCTCTGCTTCGTGCCAAAACGAAACCATAGATCACTGTACAGGGGAGTGACTTTATGGGGTATCGAAGTACCCTTTTGAACAGTTATCATCGAGCACGTCAGTCAGGTCAACGTTCACCCTCTCTTTTCATTTAACGATACCTTCTCTGTTTCTCTCTAGGTTGGCGTGAAACTGCTAATGAATATCGTCCCTAAATATCAGTCCACGGGGATTCACGAGGGTGGCTGTATTCGTCGGTGCATATGTCTGTACATTATGGGGGATTACATAGCCCGTAGAAATTTACCATGAAAGTCCCCGTGTACGACGGGGCCCCGACCCTGGTCACGCTCGTTTGTCCCGCGTTAAATGTTCCCTTCTCTCTCGTTTCTCGTTCTCCTCTCTCTTGTGCTGGAAACTGTGCACCATGGTACACCATATGCCAGCTCCCATCATACGGGAGTCGGGAAAAGCCTCTTTCAATGAAAATCTAATCGAGAATCAACCCGCGACTTTATGCCCTTCTGCTTCTAGGAAGTGGAATGGTGATTTTAATATGATACATATAAATTTTTCTATGTTAATATATCATTTTTCATCGATAATTGACGTTAGTAGGTAATGTTAAGTTTACTTGGTATGAAACTGATGAGTAAATCTACCCTCTTAATCCTCATGGGGGTATACTCAGGTACCATTTCTATATTTTCACTATTTTGACATTTATATTTTCGAAATAAAAATTTAAGTGGATTTTCAGGTATATCGGTTCACGTGTGAATAGACCCTAGATATTCTCTTCAAGAATAAAACCAAACAATCTGCAAATCAGTATCACGCCACTCAAGTTAACTTAAATCGTTCAAGATAGGAGCCTGGGTTATACAGACTGATTTTTACCGACAACAAATCCCTTCTTTGTGTGTTATAGTTATGTACCGAGAACTAGCAGATAATGATTTAAAATGAACACTGTTTTCTTCTGACGAGTGATTTTTCTGGTGTTGATCGATCTTCATCTGCTCGAAGATCTATCGATCTTCGCGGATTTAAATCGGGTCCGTACTCGCTGGAGATTAGATAAACGATAACGATTCGAGGAAGTGATCGAGCGCGTTAATGCCCTCGTAATGTGGTTAACTTTATTTCTCGATATTATGCAGCGTTGATCAACAGGTACGATCACGAATTTCGAAATCATTTTTTTTTTTGTAAACTGTGCGAGATTTCAGCCGTGAATCTATTTGAAAGATTTATTTATATGTTTAAACGAATCTTCTTAAAGAATTATACTACTATTTTTGCGTGAAACAGCAGCAAAATAATTGAAGAAAATCACCGATCGTTCTGTGCACGAGTCACTCAAGATTCGTCAAGATCCGGATTAATCGGTTTAAATTAGACCAATTCTTTCCAATTACGTATCCGTTTCCAGATAGCTTACTATAAAACGATCGTTCGCCTACCCGCAGGGGTCCATCTGCGTTTTTGATACGTAATCCTTCGATGTGTGCACACGTCTGCCCACATGCCAGCGTGTGGTAGCCGGTTTCTTCACCATCCAAGTAATATCGCCGTGTATCGTTTCACGTGTCCATAAGTTTGTTCGTCGGTGATAACCATCACCCACATCACCAATTGGTAAAGACAATCGCTAATACGTGTTTCTATTCGATCGTGAGTGAGTGACTCATTCGACGATGTCCTCTCGTCTGACTCGTGGAGAGAAAAGACCGAGCCAGTTATAATACCGGCGAAACAATTGTTCGACGGGACAATCAAGTGTTAAATTCGTGGCGCCAGCCACTTCGTCCCCCTGTATCCGGCGCATTGAACTACTTTGTCAAGGTAGATTCGCGATTTGGCCATTGTCGTAACTAGGAACCTCTTCTGGAGTGGGTCAAGTTCCAAGTCAAAGTTTTAAGACTTTAGAATTCAAAAATTTTGGAGCCTTAGAATTTTAGAATGGTGAAGGAACCAACCCACATTTCAAGAGCCCACTTGGTCCACTTGGTGAAAAATTTGCAAAGTTATAGCCTTCCTATACATTGTATATCGCTAATAATCTTACCTATTGATGCAACATAAAATAAATAAATAAAATAAAACTACAATCCTTATCATAATCCTCTGTTAATTTTTTTCAGAGTCCATCACACAGATAAGTAGGTTACACCAGATAACCATGTATCAACTACAAGGTACAACTATTTGCCAACATGAAACTAATCTGGCTTAGGTTTCGTTTTAAATCATTTTTGTAAATTCAGTTTCGAGTGTCACGAATCGAAGGCTGCCTATCTGTACACAATACTTGACACGATTGATCGTGGACGGTGTGAGACGCGCTTAAGGCTCGCTACAACGTTCGTGAATGTCCATTTGTGTGCTGATGGATTAAGTTATCTTACAGGCTTGTAAATCACGTCCGGTATATACTTGTGCAAACAAACTCTGCCAGGTTCGATATTGAACAAACCGATGAACAAGAAAACTGATAAAGTATCTTGAAAACGATCGGTGTTTAATGTGATTTTAGATTTATTGGGAACTTTGTACGACACGTACTCACGAAAACATTGTAATTTCCTTAAAGACACTCGGTACCTGTCCGCATTTTATCTTTGTATTTCGCCTGATTCCTCTTACTCTAGGTTGAGAGGGAATCATTCGTTCGTATCAGCTCGTCAGCAGCCAAGAGTTTTCCTATTTTCGTGGTAAGAGGGTAAGCAATTTCCTCGCGAAGATAGAACTGCCCTGGGACACCCTCGGATACTTCAGGGAAAACGTACACGACGATGCCGGTGAGTAAGTATGATCGATGCGATTTGTCGTTCTTCCTTGACACTTAACATCTTCTGCCTCGTACTTCTCCCACGTCTAGGTACACCCCTGATGACACTTCCTTCATTTGCCGCATATTTTCTTCATAGAAGAATGTTTTAGTATGATTTAAATTTTTAAGGGAGGATGAGCGACACGAGAGGCCGAAATTATAATTAAGTGGACCCCTGTTTAGTTCGCTCTTGATTTTTGCGTTTTAAGAATCATAGATTAGATTCATTAACGATGAGATTTTCGGGCTTGTTAATTATCTTGATAAAAATTTCTCAAGACCATGATTCACAAATAAAGTGATGCAATTTTTTATTTGGTAAGCAGAATAAAAATTCTTGATACAATCGTTGAAATCTCATCTAGGATAGATGTTTATTGAAGAAAGAAAAACCAAGCATGGAAAATTCTTCACCAGCGATAATTTGTTCCGCGAAAGAACATCGGGTGCAATAAACGACGAACGTCATCATAATCGCTTAAGCTGCAATGGATTGCGTTAGATGGATGAGCATTGCAGTTCGATTCAAGTTGTCAAATGGAAATGGTACGTCGTAATACGACGAAAATCTTGAAAGATTTTGCAACAGATCGACAAAAAAACTTTGACAAATCCCTTTTCGTAGAAGTCCATGTACTGGAAATCCTCTAATCATCGATATATTATCTCGTTCTTAGCTTATTTTCTCGTTTTGCCGAGTCAGCCAGAAATTTAATGCGGTGTGATTGACGCCTTTCACACCTTGATGCAATTTAAGCACCGATAATATACGACCGAAATAAGAAAACCCTAAGTTTTGATATATTGAAATGGATTTCAATATTTATTAATCTGCAGAAATTTTGCAAATTATCTTTTAGACGATGGAGAATCCAAAATAATCATGACTGATTACATCCCTAACGTAGAAACATTTTGAACGCCTGATCCCTAAAGCTTATATCGAAGCTTCAAATGTAGGAACAATGCTTATTGTGTGAATGTTATCTTATAATCACTTCATCAATTTTAATAATCACTATATGCACTTAGTTTCATGACCAAAAATTGATAAGCAGCCTCCTAAATATCATTCTTACAACAATAAATATATGACGTGTCAGAGACCATGAGTTCATTATTCAAAGGATTAATCACACCCCCAATCTTTCCTTCTCCTCAATCCACCCCAAGCCCAAAAGGAAATACGTCTACGACGCATTTACTTCCGGGCGTGTAGGAACGGGCGCACAAATATCAATCAGTAGAGTCAAGAGTGGAATCAGAGTGGCCGAGTGGTTCCACATAATGCTGCAACCGGAGGTGAGAGAGCGTGGCACACACCGTGTCTCGTGTCCATTCGCTGTACCTACCAGCCACACGTACACTACCAGTTAAACAGCACCCACATCACTGGCAAACGAATAAACATACTCACTAGCCACCTCGGTGTGTTGGTAACATGCGATAGCATCAACGTACCGAGAGAGCGAACCCTATGGTGGTGGTGGTGGGTATCCAAAGCGTGTGTCGGTCTGTGACATCAGGGCCATGGTGAGTGGTTTCGTGGGGGTGGAGTAGGGACGAAGGAGGCGTGCCGTGGAGGCGGAGTCTCCATCGAAAATCCCGGCATGCATCCAACATCTGTGTGGGTGTTCCTGCTCGATCCTTCTCGCTCCCTCTTTCTTCTTGGTCCGCGCTCTTTCTCGTTGCTGAACAGAGAAGATCGAGGCTGGTGTGTGCGTTCCCCCCCTTCTTTCTCTCAGTCTAACTCGCGACTTTCGTCCGTCATCGCATGGGAGTTCCTCCACTATCAGACCCGTTAACAGCAGTCGGCGTCGAGGCACCCGCTATAACGTCTCTCGCATCCCCGGGTGCCGGTGCTCCTCGTTCCTGACCTGTCTGGCCGATGGACGGCACGGAAATCAGTGTCCTCGTAAGCTGGAACATCGTTTCGCGTATCGTTCTCCAACGAACAATCGTCGTCTTTGATCGACGTCGTCGCTCGTACCGAGAGATTCAAGGGTGGGTGATTTGAACGAGGGTTGCGAACGGGTTGAAGAATCCATTGATAATTAAGGATAAGAAGGTTTAGATTGTAACCTTCGTGGGAAAGGGGATGATTTCTGGAGGCAGTGCTTCATGTTATTGTAAAAAGGGGATGGTGATAGTACGGTGGTGAAAAACGCTCGTTGAACCTGAAAGGGAGCGGATGTCGTGCACAGTGAGGGTAGAATTGTTGTAAGTGATATCGAACTGTCGGAGCAGGATGATGGAAGTGCAGCAGCAACACTCGCCTGTAGGGGTGGGTCCTCTGGACTTTTCGCGCAGGGGTGTCGCGGAAGCGTCAGCTTTTCGCGTTGTCAAGCCGAAACAGACGGCATCCTCGTTGGTGCACCAGCAGGCCTTGTCGCCGGAAACGAATAACAACGAGAATCTTCAGGAGAGTCCGCAGGTTCCCGTTGACACCGAAGGTAGGATCGGATAAATCATATTTTCAATTCATCTTTCACCCCTGAAATAATGACAATTTAAATTTAATTTTTATGTTTAATGCTAAAGATAATCATTAGGCAACCACTGATGGAATATCATAATTGCATTCCAAATCATTGTCAAATTGAATTTGAATCATGGTGTGGTCGCAAATCGCAGTGGCATTGCTATTCAATTCTGTCAAATTCAAATTTCGCTCTATGATTCTCTTTATCATTGATCTGTCATCTAAAGTAAATCATTTTATCATCTAACTGTGACAATTATCTAAAAATTATATGCACTTTGTTGCATTTTTTTTGTAAGCCAAAAATTTGTGATACTCTGAAAAGAAATTTAATTAGTTGAAATGATAAAAAATAAAATTATGAAATGACAAAACGCGCTGATAAATGATTCCGAGTATCACAGAATGGAGAATCAAACGGAGAGAACGAGCAGGCCGCAGAATTACATTTCCCTCGACCGGCGTGAAACCCGTTCCCCGATCGTTTCTGCATCCCTCGCGCGGCTTCGCATCTCACCCCTGACATTCATCCCGTTGTCGCCTGTCATCATGCTATCTATTACCTGCCTATTATCTCTGCAACGCGCCGTTTACGCCCTTGAATTCCCGCCGACACCTGAGCTATCTGCACCCTGCACGCTTGTATATGTACCCATTGTGTTGCACACGTCCTGTCCATTGTCATTGGTTCAGCATGTTGAAATGCATGGCAAGGGTGTGTGTGCAGGTGCGTAAAGGGAGTACAACAGCGATCGTTCAACAGGTGAGAGGGGAACGGACGAAGCATTAGATGGCTGCCTATACTAATACTGCTAATCGACCTAATAGCTAACGCAATAATATCAACCAAACAGCGTGTAGGAATCGACCTAAAACGGTTTAAGCGATAATTGCCAGGTGATAGGCAGAAGAGGGTTGTTTCCTTAGGGTCGGGGTATTTGTTGTCTCTTCTTGGGCCTTGAAGGGGTTATCTGCCGGTGATGGAGGATGAGAAGACCTAAGGAAAATCATATGAAATTTTAATATTTAAAAATTAGCAAAGGGTTAAAGTCAACAATTAATACATTCACTTTAGGTCACAGACAGATAACTCTAATCAGTTCCCTACTTAATAATGAGCAATTACTGATAGTTACAGCGAAAGATAAAGAAATATTTATCATTCCACCTGGTAGGTTTAATAACAGACTTAGATTGTGATTTCAAGCAGATAATGGGGGTCAATCATCCCCTAAAATGGTCCTTAAAAAATCACGCGTCATAGGATTTATCTTTGTATAGATTTACGAGCGACACGCAGGTTAAACTGAACGAAACGAACAAATGCCGATATCATCGTGGACGGTGTTGTTCACGGGTAACAAACACGCATTACCTGGTGTGTACACACTCGGTATCGATGGTTGGTTCTACCTAAACCGCGCGCGGACATCTTATCTTGGAGTGTGCTCGCTTTATAGGAAAATATGATTTATTTCTGATAATCCTGCGAGAATGAGATAGCCTTTGCGGCGTGGCGCGCTAATCTCCGTGCGCTATCTCAGATTATCCCGGTCGGTCCTCTATATTGCCCGGATTACGGATTTCATTCTTTCATTTTTACCCCGCATTCTTTTTTTCGCTCCTCGATACGCTCCTTGCGATCTCCAGTTTATTAAAAAAAGAAATTTAATTTAGAACGATTGCCAAGGTGGTGGGTTTGATTTTGAAAAAAATCATGGAAGGGTTGAATCGAAGGGTCGTGACAGAAGGAAATTCGAATATAAAAGACTCTAGATTTCGCGGAAAGTTCAAATTCCAGCTAGCTACCAAACGGCGATCAAAGAGTCGAGCAAAACGAATGGCGGCCGTTCGTGGATTGGAATGCAGCCACGGAGAAAAGAGAGCGAGTAATGGCCGGGGCAAGGTTGATAAATAGAGAACGGTCTCCCTCCTTTCTAATAAAGACGCTCTTGTCGAGGGGTTGATCTTTTGTACGGCCCGGGAATACGAAATTTGTCAGCCCCCCTACCCCCAGACGTTGCTTCTCCGTTAGCGGCTCCTGAGACAATGATGCTTGAACGATTCGAAAATATTACTCGATCCTTCATATTTTCGCCAGGATTTCACGTAACATTGCTTTTGTTTTCAGGTGGTTGCAACGTTCGTTTAATGTTCCCCAGACTGTGGGCCCCCTTTGGAAACCCTACCGAGGTCACCAGTCTGCCACCCCTCCCCAAAAGTCATTCAGGTAAATATTCTGAAATTATTTCTGATTGGTCTTCGAGAATTGTGTATTTATTTTTAGCGGCAGAAGACGATGATTATTGGCTGGCAAATAAAAACAATATTAATTCGGGTTTAATCTGTTCGAAATCCTCTGAGATTACGATCGATGTTCGATCAATTTTAAGCTAGATCATCGTGTCACTACTACATTGATAAGAAGTTTAAAGCTTCCTGATTTCGCAACACGGTTTACAACAGCAATGAGGGATAGAGATTATCGACTTTTTAAATAACAACAATAATACGGATTCAATGTAATCTAACGTAAAGAAAGGTATCAGCATAAAATCCAGCCAAAGAATACCTTCGTTCGATCAATCTTAGAGTAGCTAACACATGTCACAATCGTGTGAAATAAATCAAAATTATCGCCAAATTTACGCAGCTGTATTGAATAATAAACCAGTTATTTCTCGTTTGATCCATCGATATCACAAATAAGAAACATTCCTTTAAACGAACCAAAAAAATTCCATTTCTATGGTTGGTTTAAAAAATATTCCAAGAAGCAATAGAATCGAGGGAATTAAAAATTCTCCTTTACCTAATGACGTTTTAATGCGACAAAGTCCACTCCGACTTTGTTCCGAGGAAGGTGTAGATGGTCGGCTTGTTGCCCCGTTTCGCTTCCTCCTCAGCCCGGATGACGAGTAGTTTTTATTTGTCGATCGTTAAGAACGACCGGTCGTCCGATGATTGGGATAAATGGTAGCACGCGTTATACCGTGGAGGGACATCGGCCCTTCTAACTCCTGTCGTTCCAATTGGAGCAGATTAGAGGCGCTGTACAGGGATTCGGACCGTCGGCCCCTTTGTACTCGTACGATGGTCGGCCTCTCAGTTCTACCTACCCTGAATTAGTAGCATCTTGTCATGTTAAACGCTCGTGCATATAACTTGGTCTCTTCCGACTCCTTCTTGCTGCACGTGGCCATTCATTTGTCGCGACATACACCTATACAGACGTCTAGGATCGTCTCGAGACGCTAGCGTCTTTTTTCATTTCTTGCATTTGTTGATAGGAACTGTTGAAAAAATTAGAAAAAGATTGTTTAAATTCTAATTTAGGTCTACCATAGACCTACACATTTTTTCTAATATTATTTAAAATCATTAAAATCTTTCCAGATTTCTTCAAATTAATTTCTCTGTCTATGCCTTTGACAATTTACCATCTTTCATCCCATGTCAGAATCAGATTTTGGACCAGCAGATTCTCGCGTCTCTTATCTAATCCTGAAATCAGAGGGTCTCGTTAAATAAGTAGCGACGAGAATGAGAAATTCGTTTCTGGAAACCCACATCGTTCCATCGTTTCGATCGAAAGTCGTAGTTTCTGGTGCAACGAGGAGGGAAAAGGGGGCTTTGAAACGGTGAAGCGTGTAACGGCTTTAATAGCGGCAGATCGCTACGCAGTAAACGACTGACGGACGACAGAAGATTAAAGTTGCCCGTTAACTCGATCTAATTGTTCCCCCGGCTTGGCCTTCCTTTATTAATCCATGTCCACAAGCATCTTCGGCATCGCCATCATTGTCATCCCTTGTCACGATCCTCCTTCTTGATGCCACTTGCGGATCCATCGTCGCGTCTCTGTAAATTATCTTGCAACGTTCAGGCGAATCTTGCTCCCAACTAAAACATAAGAATTTCGATTTAAAATCAAAATATTGAAAAATTATTTCAAAGAGTTTCTTACGGCGTCCCTTGTATCCGACTCTTCTAGGAGACTCCAGATGTACATTCACGCGAATACGCGTGCAAGCTCCGCCAAACACCCGGACCAAAGTAACCCATCTGTTGGACGGTTGGCACGATGATGACGGTTTTTCTCGCCAGTTTGCACCGTCGGTTTTTACCGCATTCCAACAGAGCCAGACATGGCATTTGCGTAAGCAGTTCTTCCTATCTTGTTTCGAGTCACATCTGTCCGGACTTCCTCTTACCCTTTTCTTTCACTTTTGCTCGCTCCCGCAGTCTATCTTTTGCTTTCACGACTATTCTTCCCCTTCGTCACTGAATCTTTCTTTTTATCACTGTACATTTTTACAGAGCAACACGTTCGTGAATTTGATAATTTCATCGTTCGTCCTAGATTTACATAAAAAAAAAAAAAAAAAAAAAAAAAAAGGAAAAAAACCCACCCCTATATTACGTCTGCCGTTTCCTGTTTCCTTTTTTCATCGTCTCGACGTTTCTCATTACATTAGGCCACTCTACCGAGACTTCAGGCGTATTTTGATTCGATTGCAAAGCCACCAGGAGACGCGATAATAATCGGCCCTTCCCGGGGATGATGGTGGAGAGCTTTAAATGCGATTAACCAGCACCGGTGCATTATATACCCAGGCACGTGACCGCGTGTCACGCGCACGGATTATAAATATAATATACCCGGTGTACAGTCTGTTGGATTGATATTCGCCCCCTGAAGAATACGGAAACACCCCTCTTTTTCTCCTCTAACCAGAACCGATTTCCCGACCCACCGACATCGTAAATCACTGCCGCTCGTGATCGTTCTCGATTATTAGAAATACCAGGCCCGATACGAGAGTCTTAAGTACCGAGACTCGATGATCCTCAATTTCGATTGGAAGTATCGATACATTTCAGATATTATCGATTCGATGATCGATCGCTCACGTTATACGACTATTTATACGATTTAAACACTTCTTATCGCCTTATCACTGCGATCATAAGTATACTTAATGAAACCTTTTTGTTTCTTATTGTTCGATCAATTCTCAAATCGAAACCTGCCCAATTCAGTTGATCGAGGAACTTGGACCCGTGTTTAGAGAACAAATTAAAGGAAGTATCTTGAAAAGGGGTTTTCTAGGTGGATCCGGTGTGCTTCGATTTTTCCCGGTCTCGTTAACCCCTAGCCTACCTCCGGGTCGATGGGGAAAAAAGGACCCGGTACGTGACTCAAATCTCATTCCATCAGCTTCTTCGGGAAACCGAATTTAACCGTGGTCGTCGTTTTTCCCAGATTCCCCTGCATCGTTCGTCTTATATTCCAGCTGTATACGTGACTCAGGATCCTTGTCACTCGTCGATAGAAATGGGATTTAAATGGGAATAAAAAGGCATCGAACAAAATTTTCTTTCCAGAACGACTGTCTTTTGGAGTGGGTCGTCTGGTGGGATCTCCAGCGACCAGGAGTCCCTCGCCGTCGCACTCTCCCTGTCCGGACTCTCCACCGTCGGATCGTCGAGACGGCGAGGTGGACGTGGATGTCGAAGACGAGGAAGTCGATGTGGACGTCGAGGAAGTGGGTGACGAGGATGATCGCGAGGCATCGAGTCCTCCGCGATCGTCGACGACGCCGTCGCCTAACAGCGTCGCGACGTCCCCGGCTTCGAACCCCCCGAAGAAATCCGGAGACACTTTCAGCGTTTCAGCTCTTTTGAGGCCGGATCCTCCGTCTGCTCATCTGCAGAACACCTCTCCTCACAGGGACACCTCCATCGGAGCACATCCCCCTCCACCTGGCTCCTCCATACTGTACCCACCTCTTCATCTTCAGGGTGGACTCTTACCTCCTCATCCTCATCACCCTCTGTCGTACCTGCATCCCCAGCTCCTGCCTCATCATTTGTTACCGCCGCACCTGCACCCACTGCTGCGCGGAGTCCACCCGGGTCATCCTGGTCTCCACACGACCCACACCGCCCACGGCCTTCATCATCATCCGCTCGGCGATGTGTACAGCTGTGTCAAGTGCGACAAGATGTTCAGCACGCCTCATGGACTCGAGGTAGGTTTCATTAGATCAGATTTCTTAGAGGAATTGTAAAGAATATGGAAAAGGTTGATTAATGTGGAGGCCACTGGTGATTAGATGTGATGTGAAGAACGTGGTATTTTTTTTTATTTATAGGTGCACGCAAGGAGATCCCACAACGGCAAGAGACCCTTTGCCTGCGAGCTGTGCAATAAAACGTTCGGCCATGAGATCAGCCTCACTCAACACAGGGCTGTACATTCCGCGGAAAAGGTGTTCGAGTGTAAGCAGTGCGGAAAAGCGTTTAAACGTTCCAGTACACTGAGTACTCATCTTTTAATCCATTCCGACACCAGACCGTACCCCTGTCAATTCTGCGGAAAGAGATTCCACCAGAAGAGTGACATGAAGAAGCACACCTACATACACACTGGTAAGTGTATTTAAATGAAGAATTTATAATACTCGTTCAATATATGAACCATTATTTGCCAAATTGATTAATTCCAAAGAACAAAAAGTGGAGAAATTTGAACAAATTTTTTAAAATTCATTGCACACTAAATATCGAGGAAAATATTCGATAATTGAGCTATAGGAAAATTATATTCGTTCAGAATTCGTGTACGAAAATTCCACGTTTGAGTTGATCGCAGCAGGGACGTCAGGGATCAATTAGCAGAGCAACTTCGTACGATAAATAATGCAGTTAACCGTCTGGACGGAGTCTTGTCGTAAGCAAGAGGATCCCATTCGGATCGAGGCCACATGTGGCCAGTGCATTTTAGGGGTGGCGAGCCCCTCATTGCGAGCTTCACTCGGTAATAATCGTAATGTCTTTCGGGGTGCCTATCGTTTCATCTTCTTTCGTTCGATGCTTCTCTCGTTCTCACGAGGTAGAATGACACAGTGGACGGCCAATCTACGAATGGAATTTTTCTATGACGAAAATTGTCCGTGGGAAATGTGGACAGCTCCTTCTGGCCCCATGGACTATAAATATGTCATGGATATGGATTTCTATTTGCTACTTGAATTGCCCGGTCTGTGATTACACTTTGCGATCGTTTTTGAATTATGGTCTCAGAAAACTCTTAGCTGTGATTCGAACGAATAAAAATGTACTCTAGGGGGGTACAGAGGTACTCGAAATTTCGAGTACCCGGCTACTTCAACAATGTACAAAAGCTACATCGATGGAAACGTTTTCCATCCCCTTGCCCATCGACAGCTCGTATCTTCGTGGAAAGTCGAAGATCAGCCCTGTTCAAGGGATCAACATCCCTTAGGTACCCATAGGTGAGCGGACGATGGTGTTGGGACACTTGACACTTGGGTGTCTCGGTTGATGGAGCGACGCTCCTGAAGGAGTAGCTTCTTCCAAGGGTGGAAGCGAGTTAGAGGAACAGCCGAAGGAGTGTTCCAGTCAGGGGTCTGGGTTTTGTATCGTCTCCATGGCAACCCTCCCAATATCTTATCAAATTATCACTTTGTCCTCCCCCATGCTCCTCCTCCTCCTGTTTCTTGTCGTTCCGACTCGACTGCCTCTCTCATTCACCCTCGTTTCGATGAAACAACCGAAGAAGGACTCGTCGAAAGAGGATACAAAGAGACGGTCATTTCCTACAGCTTTCTAACAACCCTGTGGGACCTACCGCGTTGTCTACGCGCTTTCGTAGTCCACCTTCACGCATCACCTCTTCGAGGGTCGCCATGGAACATTTAATTCATTATTCAGAGGGATGAAAAATTCGGAGAGGCTGAAAGGCTCCACCATTCGATGCCTCACGACTAGGTTCTTCCTCTGAAATAAGAATGACCTTCACTTTCTCAGAAAACCCGAAGACTATCACTCGGTTCAATTAAAATCCTCAATCATGCAGTACGTTTCCTTACCCCTCTCTACCACCCCTGAAAGAAGGTCCCTTTCATGACCTCGAGGTTGGCGTGCGTACGTGCGTCAAGCAGTAAACCGAGGGTGTTCTGGGACCTCTGTTGCTAATGATAATCAGTCCTCTTTTTCCAGCCACCCCCTCGTTTTGCGTATACCCTTGGTCTCGGTGAGCACGGGCCATGTGCAATAAGGGTGCGGCACCGTCGGATTCCCAGGGGACCGGCATGGCGTAACGTAAAATCATTATTAGGTAGGTAGGTAGGTGGTTGCTGGTGCACACGAGGGGCGGCAAGAGAAAACGGGGGCTCGGTTCGCACGGAGGGGGAGGGTGGTTGAAGCTGCGCTCACACAGGCTTGGGAAGTGCCGGAATAAGAGCTCTGCAAATATTGTTCGTGCGCGAGCCAGCAGCCGGAATAGCTACGAGGGGTGGAACGCGTTACCTTCGCTGTTAGGTGCGCCTTTTAGGGTGCGTTCTGGACCACCACCCCCCCCGTCGACGAGTCAAGTGCATGGGTCTAGGGTGGCCGCCAAGGGGTTGACGAGCCGATTGCCGGTCTGGACGAACGGTGACAGGACCGACAAGTGGCCGCACACGCTCTCTGCACTTCTCGATGAGAAAACATTGGACTTATCTATTTCTGATGATCCACCGTCCAGCCACGAGAAAATATTGCTGTTTCAAGTTCCTGCGATTAAGTGGACTGGACGGATGTGACGATTTCGGAAAAGTTTGTCCATTCAATTCTCATTAAAAAAATGAAATTCCTATCTCTTGTTTCTCGCGAAGGGATTTGAAAAGTGTATATCCTAGCAAATTTCGTGAAGCCCATATGTGATTACAGAGAAATGTTATCGATCAAAGCCCACGTCTTTTTGCCATCGAGAGAATCAAGTTGCAGCCTGTATGCGCACTTAAACACACACGCCTGCTGTGCGATCGAACAGCACAACAGTGGTCCCGATGTTTTCATAATAAACACAACCTGTCCACCGACGGCGCAAAGCAAAGCTGGTAGAGGGATGAAGATCAGAAGGGGTCGCTACCGTCTGTACACTTTTCGATCTCATCACGTAGACAGACCTATATAGGTTCTCTGTTTATGTTCCTGAAGATGCTAGAAGTTTCATTTGCAAAGAGATATAGTTTGCAATCACGTTGGTCTTAAATCATCGTTCAGAGATAGAGCTAATTTCAATGTAGTCACTGTAAAACATAGGAATTCTTCTTTTTCCGACACGAAAGAGAAGCGGAGGTCTTGTTTTCTGGTTTGCGGTCCGAGGAATGGGTACCGCAACTAAACGGGACAACTCTATAAACATGAAAGAGATACGGACGCGTTTCGCCGACGGTATTATGAATTTAGCGGTGGCTTTAATGTAGGATACCTGGCCGAACGTCTCCCTCAAACTCACCTCGAGGGTGCGGTTATCGTATACCCGGCGAGATACAAGCGTGCAACATATACAGCCACCTTTGCGGCCACGTTCACCATCCAGTTGTTAACTCTCTCCTCGTCCGTTCGTTCTTCGTCCCACTCCTTTGTACGGGGACGAGACGAGGCTATTAGAGGTTTCCGGCTGACTTGGCGCCCCAAGCATCGGGGGCGCCGCAACATCCCTCTAAGCTGTTTAAACTTCGCGACATGCCTCCTCGTCTCTGTCTCCCTTCAGCTTCTCATCTTTTGTCCCGTTTTCGTATTTACGGCTCGTTAGTCGATGTATCTCTTCCACTGTTAAAATGGAGTAGCTAGTTCAGGGTTGACGCAGGTTTTTATTCAAAGATGTCTGAAGATATTCCAAAATTAACTTCGAAGAGGCTTTCAACGATGCATCCATCAAAAATAGTTTCTTAGATATTCTAGATCTAAGAGTAAACTTCATCTCCCATGGTGCATTCGTTAGACGATGTTCTATTTAATGTCACGTCAGTGAGATGCGGCATAAGCAACCGATACGGCATTAAACATGCAAATTCGCCGGTATAACGTTCCACGGAAGCAAGGCATCATCCATATAGCGGTGAGTGGCGCATAGTGTTCATAGTGAAGCGGCATGATTAAATTTCCAGGGTTATCGACATGCCAGAAACACGTCAACCCCTTCCACCTGACCCGCCATATCTCGCCGCTCATCCCTCTGCATCCTCCTTTTTCGCTCCTCCGCCTATCCGCGTAACCACCCTCCCGAACCTCCAACACCCCCTGCCTACAGGGTTGAAATTAACTGCGCCCGGAATACGAGCGTTGCATCGATGCATTTATATGCGGATGCTTCATAGCGATGAAGACTGATGAAAAGAAAAAGGGGTGCAATCTTCTTTTTGGGCAAAATTAATCCCCCGCGAATCAGGTGAATAAAAGTCACATTCTGAACCATGTGGAGTTAATTTTACGTTAAAAATTATTATGGTTCGCGAAGGGTTGAACAAATATCATTCAATTATTTTCTTAGTACTTAAACGCAAGAAACTCGATCACACTTGAATTCTATATCTTTCAACTTTATCTTAAGATGCGAATTTTTTCCTTTTTTTTCACTCGATCCGATACACGCACTAATTGAATCGAATTTCAGATTAAAGGTTTAAAAGTCATGATTTCCCTTATCTTTATCCGTCTATCGAAGGAAATCCTATTTACTTTATCTGTCATAGGCGATCCGATTTCTTCGAGCAATTTTAGTATCCGTATATAATTCACGTTCGATAAGGGATTTCTTACTAATGGCCTCTCTGTCCGAGCAATCTCAATAGTCGGATAAGAAGAAAGTCGTTTGTGAGTCACAATTGTCAATTAAGGTGCGTGTACATCGAGGACCGTTCAAAGATGAGGCTTCACGCGATTATGGAAGATCGGATTTGTCACGATTCCTAATGTTGATCGACGCCGTAATAATTTAATAGCTGTACATCCGCCGTGATCGTTCGGGAGAGGATTATTACTACGGATCCCTGCGGTACACCGAAAGCACTAAGGAGCTAACAGACTTAACTCCAGTATCGTGTTTCTTCCTTCCTACAGCTTTCTCCCTTCTTCAATTATCGCGATAAAATAACTAGTAATCATGGATAGACAATATTCTGCAATATAGTGTTAATCGCCTACATTATAATATATTATTATATTGGATTAACACTGTATCACAAATATGTATGAAAGAGTCGATTGAATTCATTCGTACAAAAGGAAAATTTTCACAACAAAAATATTTACCCCTTTCATTTTTACACCTCCATCCAACGATGCATTTCCAGCATTAAAACGCATCACGAACGGCTCTCGAACCAGCGATATTTTTCATCCCCGGAAAAGCTGCAACTCGAACGATTTTTTCATGTTTACCAGGCATTTCGTCGTGCCAGGGCGGAATATTAGTAGTCTGCAAAACATTTCCAGTTGCAGCTGGACCGCCGCAAATTCCCAGGTCTGTGCTCTTGTCATTGGTGCCCTGTACCCACCCCCTCGCTAGCCACCCCCGTAACCCTATTGTTCGTGCAAACGATGTAGCCGGTGCCGTTCGTGTACGGCATGTAAAACGTTGTAGTTGTGTCGACGACACAACTCTCGTGTTGCTATTGCCGGATACCATGGGTACCAGTGTACGCGTGAAATAGTAAATACAACCGCGTTGTTGGATCAGCCCGGACCCCATGGGACTGGTAACAGTCGTTGACTGAATACCGTGTCGAGTTGTAGAGCTGCACGGGGATGGAAGAAAATTCAAAATGTCGGGGATGCTTTTCTTGATAAATTAAAAATGATATTAGAATTAATTATAGCTGTTTCACGTAAAATTGACGCTCGAAATGCGGGAAATTATGGAATGTGTATACTGCAACTGGTTTCAGCTAGTTTTACTTGCCAGTTGAATCAAAGAATGGTTAATTTTAGCAACTAAGCTCAATTAGTCAATTCTTCTAATTACCGCTTAGTTTTAAAATAGTCTGGTAAAATCCGGTTTGATGTTCTTCGAAGAAATCTTACTGTTCGATGAAGGCAAAACACAGCCGAGGATTCTGACTGAAAGCACCTGGATTCTTTTTCCTGTTTCATGTGACAGAAGCTCGCTAGGAAAGATCCGCTTGACGTCGGCGGATAACGCTTACTCGAAGCTTTGCAGACGAGCGAAAAGAAAATCCATGCTGCCCCTCCCGATATGAAATATGAGATACGGTACTTTCCTTCGATTTTCTCTTTCTCTCGCGAGGATTTCTGTTCGAGGGTAGGGACGCCCCCAGAGGGTCGGAACGTGGTCGATGAAGACGAGAGGAAATCAATGCCTCAGCCAGAGTCCGGCTCACCTTCGTCTCTCTTTTTCACTCACCTTTCCCTCTTCTGAAATTTAAACAGGGCTATTAGTAAAATTTATCCTCGTGGATCGATTTTACGTTTCAACATTTCCAAAATAAAAAATTGATCAAAAAGTTTTAATGGGTACATGATATCTAGTTCCTCATATAATTATTGACTTTACTACTGTCAATTCTAAATTCATTTATTAATTTTGTATTAGCTCTGCAATTAGATTTGTGCCGAATTTGGATATTTTAATCTGCTTGCAAAATTTCCCCATTTATCTAATTAACACTTTACCTACTTCAAGTTTATTAATAGGGATTCAATAGAAAACAGGTGTATTTCAATTATCCTTCTAAGTGAAGAGCTAACTTATTAAACGTGCATTCTGTCGAATATTATATGACGAGCCAGTTAGGGATTAAAAATGAATGGAATTTGAATCAAAATACTAAAATAGAAAATGACGTTAGAAAATCTTCTCAATGAACCTCTATTCTAAGATATAAACTCGTCAAGATAAAACGATCGGAAAAACTCGGTCGTCCCAGCAGTGGAAACGATCAAACTGCCGTCTTGGTTTTCCGCTCTCGAGAGTTCCTCTTGTGTAGAGGGTTGAAGGATTACGGAGGGGGTTGTTTCCAGTGGGCAGCGTCTACGAGGGCAGGCAGATGGAAAGAAGGGAGGGAATTAGCGAAGGAGAGAGAGAAAGGACCCTCGCAAGATTTCCGGGAGTTTAATATAGTTTTAGGGGCGTCGGCCGACAGCGCCAGGGGTGTAATGGCGTCTTAAACCTCAGGGGCTCTCAGTTTCGACTTCCTTGCTTCTGTTCTATTTTCTCTCCTGAAAAATTGAGAACCAGGAATCTCTACTGGCAAGCCGAACTGAATCTTTGACCAGATATTCTGAAAACCACGTACCAACAGGAACGGGCTTCCCTCTGTCCCGATGCAGGGTTTATATCAGTGTACGTACACCGGAAACGACGGTCAGAGAGAAACGTAGAATGCATTCGGATGGCAGACGTAACCGTGGTGCCACGTTGGCTGGGTTTCCCTGGAAAATAAAGACGAAAAGGACAACCTCGGTGCGAGAGAGCCGACGGTTCTTGATTTTTATGAGCGCGTAAATTCCGGAAGACGTCCCTGCTCGCTTACCTCCTCCACCCTTCCACTCGTGATACGGAAATTCTTCCGTTCGATGTCTTTCGTGCACCATGAAAATTCTCTCGGTCGAATACTTTTCGAGGCAGAATTTTTTACACCAACCCGACCACCGAAATTTGCATAGTTGTCAGGTATAGGTAGAATTTCAGGCATTTTACGAGGCTCGATAAAATGTTTGCAAAAATCCTTTCAAATAATATAAATTAACAAATTGCAAGGTTTTAAAGTTCAAAGCCGGCCCTGGTCGTATTTTCATTGCAATAGTTAAACAAGTTTCTCCAATCAGATTTTCCAAATTGAATCAATTTATATATGTCGAATAAATAACCCCGGTTATCGGTAAGGGTTTTGATTTTTATGATCCCGTAAATTTCAAACAGCTCGGCTAGCTCGCCTCTCCGCTCTCATTTCTCTCCGCTTTTCCAGGAGTTCCTCGCTTAATGCCGTGAAAATTCTATTCATTCTGCCGTCTCATCCAGGCACGAACTCCGTGGAATTTCATCGAGCGGCAGTCCCGACGAATTCCAGCAGCACGCCCTTGACGACTCACCCTTAACCCTGAATCCTCCCTTGAATCTCGATTTCAAGTCCACGGAAATCGTTGCGGTTGTTTGCCACCTGAAACAGATTATTTCAGGCTTGGTCAATTATTGCAATAAATTCGATATCCAAATTTGATTTTCCATCCCTTAACCGAATTGAAGAAAAATAATTCCTCCAATTTGTGCGAATTTCTCATTGTGTCTGGGAGGAAAAATCAAAACGACGCGGAGGCCGGTTTGTCCAAAAAGAAATCCAGATAACGATCAGGTATAATCGCAAAGGTGATCGACGGTCGTTCGTATCGGCCGGGCGAGATTGAAGGCTCGGCTAACGAGTTGTTTATGAATCCACCCACCGCCTGATCTCTAACGCTTGTACACGTGTGTGTGCGTGGGATGTGGTCTGTCTACGTGGAACTCTCGGAGAGAGAGTAGTGGACGTACGAGCGGACAGGGGAGTCCATTAACGGGCCTCTGTTGCCCTCCGCCGACATAGTTCGCATTGCTGAAACTCTCCTTCTCTTTCTTCTAATCCCAATCGCATCGTCCATCTTTCTTGCCCGCGATATTTTTCCTTTTCCCTCTCCTTCGCAACGATCCGATTCACTGTCTACCTTTCTTCGACCTGAAATCATTTTCTCTGCCCCTTGGCGCTCTCTCTTCATTGGAGAGAGCCTCTGTCTCCTTCTCTCCCCGTGTTCGATCTCTGTTTCGTAGCCGACCGCCGGGTTATCTCCCCGGTAGTCATGGAAACACGAGGGTTGGAGCCGCCCCTGGCCGCCAATCAGAACTCGTGCCCACCGCAGGAGAAACGGCCACCCTACCCCGTTCGCCACTCTTCTCCCACCCCACGCGCTTGTCTAACTAGGCGAGACCTGGCTGCACCCTCCACCCCCTCACACCCAACCCTCTCTATGCTTCGCCGCCGGGGAGGCTGAGATTCTCGCTTGGGAGGAAATCTTGACCGGGCGTGCCCCGCATCCGTGATACAACCCCCTGCTCTTCACCCTTAGCGCACCTCCATCTTATACAGAAATATCTGTCGGACTTGGTTCATGATTGTACGGGAAGCTAGACATCGTCGGGGCTGCGAATTAACGACTACTTCCGCGAATTAACGCTCCTCGACGAGTGAATGTCGAGTGCGAGCGAATGGCGAATACTAGAGTTCAGATGTCTATCCGATCACCAGGGGTTGTAGATGGGGATTTTCGTGGATAGTGAATGGGTTCCGGGGGTGTTTTAGGGGATTCAATTTGTTTGTGCTGCAGGGTAGGGAGGGATAGATCTCGGTTAGTCTAAGGGTAGTTGGACCATTTTTTAAATTTGAGGGATTCAGTGGAAAAAATGTTATTTAAAATAAAAGAATTTCTTCCACTTAATCCCTCGATTATAAAAATATTTACATTTTAAAAACACAAATATTTGTTTTTAAAATATGGTCCATCCCTTCCCAATTGGATATAAGGTTCCTCTTTCAAATATTTAATATAAAAAAATGTCTCACTCGTCGCTCATCATTTATGTTACAGGTGAGAAGCCACATAAATGTCAGGTGTGTGGAAAAGCGTTCTCCCAAAGCAGCAATCTGATTACGCATTCGAGAAAGCACACGGGTTTCAAACCTTTCGCCTGTGAACTTTGTGGTCGAGCTTTCCAACGAAAGGTGGATCTAAGAAGGCATCGGGAGACCCAACACGCTGACTTGAACGCGTCCCAACGACCATCCGGTTTGAACCCCATCCCTGGACAAAATTCTCTCCCCAATGGCAATCCGCAATTATTGCAGTGAATGACACGGTGAATCTCTCTTCTGAGAAGAGAAACATTTATTCGAACACTTCCGGAACGGTGCAATTCGTGGAACTCGGCAGATCTCATTTTGGCCTTGTCGTCGAACACCCTCCGATTAAACGTGTACGTCAATTTGTACATTCGCGTTTGAATTGGATCTTGTATTTATTGAAATAGAAACGCGTTTGTTCGGGTGCAATGATAATCGAGGGATGGTATGATGTTTCGTCGACTGGAATGTCAATGGTATACACATTCCGATTGTTATCAAAGCTGTACATTCCACGCGAGGTTCGAGCAAGAAAGTATAATGATAAGAATTAAATAGATTCATGAGAATCCTTTTTTCTTGAGCGACAACCACGGTATTTCAAAGAAATTCATTTGTTTTCACGAGTATCGGTACTCGCCGTGTTGAATCGTTCATTAAGATTATTGATAATCGTTCACTGTACTTCTCGTATTAAGTAGACGTTTACGCGATGTTCTTTGTGGCGATTAAACGAGCTTAGTTTGATCGTGTTTAATACTGTTTAATTGCCTGTAATATCCTAATAAAACATCAGTGACCTGTTCTTCTTTTTTTAAAACAATTGATGAGAAATAATTTTAATAATTTGTGTAATAAAAATTAGAATTAAGCTCGTTTGATCGTCGTTAATCGACAAAGTGTAAAAAAAAGTACGAGCAGCGTACTGTATTTTGCATATCTCCAGCACCTATCGTTCAAGAAAGGGCATCACCCACCCCCAAAGTTGTGACCAAAAAAAATGTGGAAAAGAAAAGAAGAATTGTAAATAGCACCTAGACTGTATCTCGCCTAAGCATATAAATATATACATATATAAATAAAAAGGAACGAAGTCGAGGCTATAAATAATTATAAATAGAGATGAAACATTTGGGAACTGATTCGGTTCTGATCGAAAGAAAGAGAAAAAAGGGGATGAAATATCCCCTTAAGTATCTCATCAACGAGTAATTGTATTCTTTCTCTCTTCTCGCTTTGAAAAGATTTTTATTGTTGTACCATTCCTATTATTATGTAATTATTGTAATTAGAAAACTCGCTATTAATATTATTGCAATTATTAATATTATTATTAACAATAAATGCTGTTACCATTTGTAATTCTTTTTATCAGTCATAAACACATGCACACACACATACAAGCACATACACGATCCCTTCTTTCGTTTCAAACGTACCTTTAAGAATTTTCGAAGAACTTTATATCATCGTTATTTGAATAAAAAAGAAGATTTGTTTCAATCCTATATTAAAATTTTTCAATTCATTATCCAATCGTGCGTTCAAATCACCCTTAAGTTGAAGGGTGTTTAAGATGAAGAGGATACGAAGGATAAGAATCGACGATGAACGCGATTAATCATTGACCAAAGAATCTGGTAGCTTCGCATCCAGTTCGTTTTAGTCTGCGCGATCCGTCCGGTGTGTAATTCAGGGTTAAACGGCCGTGCCAATTAAGCAGACTACCCTTAACGGCGTACCCCTTAACGGCCCAATATGTTTTCCGACGAGTTTCGTTCGTCGACTCTCCTCCATCCGTCCCTTTCCCGCGCCCCTTTCTCTTCTGCAACTCTCATTATTTCGGCCAGGGTCGAGCACAAGGGATGCGTCGTTTCGACGCGAGATTTTCCGGACCGCTCGTTTCGGTGATGTGCTTCACGATTTTCAGCAACTTCGAAGGACGCTCCAAGTCGAATAAAGAGGGAAAAAGCAAGGGACAAAGATGGACGAGACGGGCGGTGAAAGGGGTGGACGGAGGAAGGAGAACGTTACAGCACTGACTGCACGACACCATGACGCAGCCACGGGGGCAGATTGGACAGTTATTGCATTCTGGGTAAGATTAATTGATATGGGGACTCGCGGGGGTGGCTGGAACACGGCGCTCGCTTAAATCGTGTCTCAGGAATGGGGATGAGAGAACGGTGATTAACCGATTGCACCGTGAACAGAGTAGAACCGAAACCCACCCCCTTCTCTCTCGCCCTGCCAACTGCATCCACTCTAATAGCCATTGAGTAATAGAGAGCCTCTCATTATTAAATAGCACCAGACCACGTCCGTGTGAGTGGCCGTTTGTTTGTGTGAGTAATGACGTGATTACTGGGAGCACCGTATCGTCGGCCAGATTTATTAAGCCTGTTCATTTGACCCGAACAGGTACGCTCGGAATCTTCCTGGCCGGTTTCTCACTCGATTTGTCGGACTGATATTGTTTGACAAGGTTTGCGATCGTTTGGTGAAGTTTAATTAAGAAATGAGATTAAAAAAAAAAAATACCAATTAATCAAACTAAATTCAACGCCCACCAATCAAACCAATGGAATTATTCAATTTCAAATAATTAGAATATCTAGCACAAGGATGTTATCGGGAAGCATCCGAGTGTAGAGTACACAAATTTCAACCCCCTCCAGCCCTCTCAGCTACCCGATCTACATCGAACATTGGGAAGATTGCCCGACAAACCAGACAATTTCAACAAGTACCAGTCCGATCGCAATTCCCGTTGCAGCGGGTCACTACCAGTTTCCAGTATTTCCTGCAATTTCCCAAACTACCCGAAGAGACGGTGCCAGTTCGAGGTCCTCGTCATATCTAAACCAGAAAACGACTGTCCAGGGTCGTATCGTCTGTACGTTGGAAGTTGTAGAACATTGAAACACGTTTAGCGGGGACAAATACAGAAGCCTTCTGCGGATACACCTTATGACTATTAAGGTATTCACGACTCCTCCGAGGATGCTTCACTTTGAAATATGACATCCAGGATCATCCTCTGCATACCTGGAATCCATCCCACTTTTGCTTACTTCTACCCTAACCGTTTTCTACTTTTACCACCTTCTACACCCTCTATCGTTTTATTTTTTTATTTTTTCATATCTCGGCCCTGTGACCGTGTTCGAGCTTCCATAAACCCTCTCGCTGCTTCTCCATATTATTTACAGCATCGTTCCGCGCGTTATCCTGCAATAACTCGAGCGGACCGTCGCAGTTGAACGCAAGAGTGTCACCAAATTGATGGAAACCGGAGAACCTCGTAACCTGTCCCGATCCTGACATCCTTGAGTGATGTACCATAGCGCGGGACCGACGTCGCCGACGTATCCGACGGTGAAGCGGCAATCGATACGTGTGACCGTGCGTGCCAATATTTTCCTCGTGGTCCCAGTCGAGATGCATCACGTACTCCGGCACTCGTACACCTGGAAAAAAAGAGTACGAAATGAAGTACCTGCTCCATTACTTTTTTTTTGTAAAACAAAAGATTCTGCGATACCTTTATTTGTTGGGGTTGAAAGCTAAAGTGAAATTAAAAATTTGGAAATTGTGAAATTGAAAGTTTGAGAAACTTGAAAATTGTGAAATTAAAAATTTATAGGTTGAGACTATGAGAGTGAAAAATTTTGTGGAACGCTTGGGAATTGAATAAAATATAGAGGTATAAAATAGAAACTGCAAAATTTGCAAATTTTTTGAACGTTAATAACGAGGAACGAGTGTTCCAGAAGAATATACGAGATACCATCCATTCTAAAATCCCATTTTTCGCGAACAAGGTATAATCTCGTTTGCGAGCGAGGATTTTCACGTCAGCTGATCGTGCCTCGGTGTGGATTAAAAAACGTCAATTCGCAATTATCGTACGTGCAGCGTTGTCCAAGCGCTCGGTTAATGGAATTTTTGAGAAGGAGATTACACAGCGAGTTTTATTCAATTTATCCTGTTGTATGCCACGCGTTAATTCCATGCTCGTCGTCTCCTATGAACTCTGACATTGCGTGTCTCTTTCCATCCACCCTATCCTTCAAACTTTTTCCACGCTGAATTTTATTATTTTCAACATTCATTTATTTGCAAGGAAAAGAAATTCTTTTGTTTCCGGAGGACATCAAAGTATCGACGATGCGACAGCCTGTCAAGGGTAGCACCATTTGTCAGTAGGCTTTTTCTAATAACGACGAGACTCTGTTGCTGTCTTACGTGAAGAGAGTTTAAATAAATAGCCCAGGAACCGGCCACTAAGAATAAAACAAATGGGTAGTAAAGAAGAAAGGCGCATGTCGCACGTTCCGACGCGATCCATCAGAAGTCTTCGCTTCGACTGACTCAATAGAGTTCAAGATCGATTGAATTCCTGCTTACTCAGGCTTGAATATAAACATCGAACGTCCTCGACAACTTTATATCACATTCCTCCTTCCAAAGACCTATCTCCTGAATAAGATTACTTCCTAGTAATCTTATTTAAATTCTAAAGAAAGAAGGTAAATAATTCCGATAACTCATTAACGTAATTAGGATTTTTTAGGGGTAATATTTTTTTTCAGAATATTAGAATTTGAGAATTTCAAAATTTTTGAATTTTAGAATCAGAACCCTGGAATTCAAACAGAATAATTGAAGTACATCATATCGCATCTCACCACTAAAGGGTTAAATCGTAGGATACCAACTTCACACCATATAAAAGTTTCAAATAAGATGTTTCGAGCAGTTAACTAGAAAGTATAGAAGAGACATCGTGGGATCACTAAAGTCTCGTCGAAATAACCGAGAAATAGGTCTATCGATACACACGCATACGTGTTCGATGACTAGGTCCCCGTGGGAGCTCGATTCATTTCCGATCTTGAATAAATGATCGCCGAGCAACGTGGACCATTGGCAACGAATACACCAGGAGGATACTTTCGAAAAGTGATTATTCGTTCGACGATGTCCTGTTCACCGGGACGAAATCGACCCCCGAGGACGTGCACCGTGGTTGCCTGGGTGGCGCCATGTATCTCCTTTAACCTGCATCATTGATGACCGAACCAGACCCAGGTCCTTCTGCTTCGTTCTTCGTTTTCGTGCTCGTCGTGTCCGCGCGATGTTCTTCAACGTTTCGCGTCAATACCGTTTACCACCCCCGCGTCTGATTAATCCACGCGTACACGCGACTCCGACCTCCCTGAATTTACTACTCCACGTACGCTACTTTTTGCCCCATCAGAGGATTCCTGCGAAAGCAATTACGTTTTATTCTGTGAATACTATTGATGACAGTTTTATGGTGAATTCTGGTAGGTGGGTTGCTCGTAATATTAACACGTCGAAACGGGAGGGGGGTTGTCGCCTAATTGACCACGTCAAAAATGTGTTCAACGATTAAGCTGGTATTACATCACAATTCAGAGAAATAAATGATGAAATTTGATTAAAAATTATGCACGTGTTGGAATCAGAGTTTAAAAAATTTGCTAACTGGGAAACCCTTTTCAAGTTTCTTGAAAAATATCAAAAAGACTGTATCGTCCCCAGTAACCATACACCGTGCATAATTTCGCGGCCGTATCGACGCCTACCTGGACCACGTAGCAGCCGTAACTCAGTTTCGAAATGGATCGCCTCCTAAGAATACTTTATGCGTGCTGCACGTCATCCCGTCTGAAGAAGCGACCGGATCCTTGACGGTTCGACGGGCGGGGACACAAGGACACGGATCTTAAGTATTCTACGCGTCGTGCAAGGACGACTGCATCGGGCTCAATGTTCCTGCTCGGGGTAGAAGAGGAACCGGCAAGTGGGAGAGGGTGGAAGCGACCCTCTTCTGCAGCGAGCTACGTAGCACCGGGTCTAATCGTATAAGGATGACTAGGAAGCGTGGAAGGTGGTTGGGTATCAACTTTTGAACCTTCGATATCACGAACCCCCTTCCAGCGGAAACGCGTCGGTATTCAAACGGCTCTAACTCGATATAAGCGTCGCTCCCTAAGGTATCCTTCCAAGAGGACACCTATCTATCCACTCACCCCCTTCCCTTTTCAACCCCATCCCCAACACTCACACCCCTAGCGAACGCGCTACGAAATAAGAGTATCCTCTTGCTCGACTGGCGAATTCAATTTGCATCTTGGCTTCTATTTACTGATCCTCTTTCCTCTTTTAAGAGGTTCTCCGTCTCGCTTTGGCCCGCAACATGATCCTCGACTCTGATAAAACGATTCTGATCCGATGCTTGATGGAGGTGCCTGTCGAACAAAGGGTTGAAACTATTAGACTTTCTTTACACGAAGTCATGGAAGTCTTGGTGTACAGGATAAAAGGATCATTTTAATCGAAATGTAGGATTATTTGGAAATAAATAGAATGACATACAATAAAGGGTTGTTTTAAGAGTGCTTTGAAAGAGAAATGACAAGAAATTCCATTCCAGTGTCAAGGCGACTCCAAATTCTAAATTCTATGATAAGAAGATTATAAACAAAAAATGCTTGATAAAATGTTAGGGGTTGAAATACTATAGGTTGATAGTGTATATAGAAGGCTGCTGTTTTATCACCAGCTGAACAGTAAGATACTCGAAGGGGAGTATCTACTTACTGGGAGGTGGTATGTATCTACTGTATTCTATGATGGTATAAAATAAAACTAGGCCATGAACATCTACTGGCAAAAGAACACGCCTTCTTTACAGCAGATGGTAAAATAGTCGGGTTAAAATTGTTTAAACGATTTACACCCTTGGATAGTGGAATCAGGGCGTTGCTGGTTCCTTTTTTTGTATTAATTAAGGTCTCCTTTAGTCAGAGAAGAACCACTCATCCTATTTGACTATGTTTTTATTTTAGCTCTGCCTGGACTCTTTCTACTTTCTTTCTAGAATCTCTAACATCATCTTTTGTTAGCTCAATGTATGATTTGAAGTTTAAATTTTATATTAAATTTCTTTTCTATTCTCATTTTCTAATTTTCGTACTGGTTCTTTGAATATCATTTTTCAGATATCTAAAATATCAATGTCATTGAATCTGTCATGCCATTTACTTTAATTTAACGCAAAATATTATATCATATGAAAAATAAATAATAAGGGGGCTGGTTTATTAAACGACACGAGGTGTAATGATATTTTATCGCATTTTAATGATAGCCATATCCAAGAGTACGCCAAGAACCCATTCACCTCGGCTTAATTACGGCTTACATTACTATAAAACGATTAGAAGCCACGTAGTTTTATATCGTAACGTCACTTGCCGTCTCTCGAGAACTCGGAAAACGATTACTTTTTTTAATTATGTTTTTTTACTTTCGTCGATGAGAGAGATTGAGGGATAGAGAGAAATAGAGAAATATAGAGCAGCCGGGGATTGGCCGCTTTGAAAGCGGAAGAGAGACGGAAATGCGAGGTTCCTCGAAGCGACAGGAATAACAAAAGTATATCAACAATCTTAACGTATAATCGTTCTAACAATTGTTAACAAAGGAACGCTGTCAACGGAATGTTTAAACCGACAACGATCTATTATTTCGTCGACCCTCTTCCGTTCGTAACTAGATGATCAAAGATCCGCTTATACTTCCCTTTCTAATCTACGCGTCGCTTTAGCTTCTGTATTTTTCTTAATCATTAAAACAGTCAATTTGTTGTTGGAGAAAAATGGCAGCGATATTTTGTAAAGTAAATATTTTAAAATTTAACCCTTGAACAGCGGCCTCTGAGTCAATCCTGATCCATATTTAGAAAATATATACAAGGATATAAATTTAAATGAAAAAATTTCATATATTGGGGGAATAATTTTTAAATAGAAGATGAAAATAATACGAGATGCAAAATTGAATTAAAACTGGGGCTCTCTTCATGGTCCGCTGCCCCAGAGTTAACCATCGAACTTCACGAAACCACGAATCAATCATTTATTACAGACTTCGTCGTTGTAAGAAATTGAATATTCACAAACATTAGTAATTTGGAAGAATCCAAAATCATTACGTTTTGTGTTTTTGAAATTCGGTATCAACCCTTCCACTGGCAGTGAAAGGGTTAATTAAAAGTCCTGAAAGCTTAGCGACAGAATGGACAATATTCTCTCAATAGTCCTCATTAGAGGGAAGCACGGTACATTGAACAAGTTCGAAAGACGTTATCTTTATATCCTTATCGTAATCTATCAGATAAGAAGGATCCTTAACCCTCACACACTTCTCAAAATTAATTACACAAAACATTCGCTTTTACTTGAAATTATAACGAATAGTAATGGTATTTGGGATTTCTTTCTTCAAAATTTAAATTAGCGTATGAGGGTTAAGGAAATATTTCAATAACGAATCACCTAAGCTTACGAGCGTCGCACGATTAAACTTTAGTTTGGCACTTGCACCCTTGAACGCGAGTTTCCTCCTCCTCACTCACGAAAACGTCAAACCTCTTCTACTTATTCCACTTTCGCTCAATCCTATGTAACTCAGGCCTAGCTTCGTTTATGGTTACATCGTTTATTATAGTCATGGATCGTACATCGACTGCCGCTTTATTTAAATGTTACTTCATTTTATTTAGAATAAATTTCAATTTCTGAATAAAATTCATCAACTGTGAGGACCTTCAAATATTTGATAACCCCGAGCCCCAAAAATCTTAATCCGCTTCTGGTCACCAGTGATCAGTATCATAAATTTAATAAATATCCAAATGATTATAATAATTATTACGCTTACTTATTAATAAGTGAGCGTAACACTTGGGGAGTTCCTCTGATTACTTTACAGCAGGCGACAGTCAACGTGTTAATAACTGAACACGAAACGTCTAACTAAAGATGATTTTTATAAAACTTAATCGCACACGTGTTCGACGTATACACGTATATACATGTATAAATTCTGTTAATTTATTAATACGTCACGCATCTTCCTTTCCGTGTTAACTATCCTCATTTATCTCGTTTCATATTATTTGTTCGCGGGCTCATAACGTTCAACAACGTGTATATATCCTATTAGACTTAATCGAATAAGTATAATTAGTAATAATAAAACGTGTAGTAAAGATAATGTGTATATATATATAATTCTCACATCGTGTACGTTGAATCATTTAAATGTTACCTACACATACGTCTTAATCACGTTACACCTTCCGACTAGATCAAAATTATCATTAGGGTTATCGTTTATTTATTCATTTACTTATTATCGTTATATTTATCGCTAATTAGATTAGAAATTTGGCGCATTTTCATTTTTGGCATGTGTCGATAAATTCGATTTTGAGCCAGGCGAGAGCATTTTTATTTATTTATTTATTTTTTCAGTATGAACCTAGAATTTCCTCTCTGTGTGTACCGTTTTCCTCGGCATTTGTTATCGACAACAACGACACGTACGAAATATGTTTAATAAAAACGTGAAATTTGTGAGCAGCAATTTTGTAACATCTCTCTTTTTTTTTTAATATCCAAAGTCACGCAGTTGCGATTACAAACTTTTGCACATTCAGACAGAGTTTATATTCTAAGTTTCGTAAGCCTGCATTTTGTGTCTTATAAAAAGAAAAAGGGAGAATGATTGCGACTTATTTTGTTAAATATTGTCCGTAAATTATATATCTGTAGAGTTAACGTCGCTAGAACTGTTCTTTTCCAGAGAACAATGACAGAATGAATTACACCAGACGTCCAAGATCAATAGCTGTTATTTTGTAGCTTTCTGTGAAATTTTATATGTATTTGTATTAGCGAGATAATTGTTCCATGAACCCTATTAATTAAATATAATTTAGCCCTTTGAGTGTCTCCACTCTGTATCCACCAATTTTGTTTTATTTTTCCCACAAAAGGTTTTCAAGCTCATTTTGAATTTCATTGGCAATAAATGTTGTACAATATGTTATTAATATCACATAGGAATTTCGTTAAAATTATATAAAAATTCAATGAAATATGAATTTTTCCAACAACCATATTTAAAAATTGAGTATTTTTCTCTCTCGTTTGGTCGAAAGCTGCAATTAAGATTGAAAGAAAGATTTTGTAATCCAAGTCTTTTTGTTGATACTTGTTTCAAAGGAAACATCTCCACAATCGCTGATTAATCAATGAGCTTAATTAAAGAGCCAATGGTGTTCATTAAATTCTTCTTCGATTCATTGATCTTCGCTCGATCGTTTCTCCAGATCAAAGTGTACGCGTTGAACGTCTACGCTTCGTTCCTAGTCCAGTGTTCTCGACGAAACTTCGATAATTCGATGATTTCCGGTTGGTAAGATAGCACAGCAAACTAACGGAAGGTCGATTTTCAAACAGGTTGCTCGGCTGCTACTGTATGGAACACGTCAATGGATGCGACAGAGCGTGGTCCAGTAGAATCGGTGTTCCCGCAGCCAATTCCGTTCTGGCGTCGCCAAAATCGTCGTCACAGTCGAAGTAATTGCTCTGAAAAAAAATAAGAGAAATCGACAAAGTGAAAGGAGTGTTAAATCTGCTTAAGTTGGTGCCAAAGTATCCTAATCATAAAGGTCAAAGAATACAGGCTCGTCGTTGATGAAAAACGTAGAAGCCCGAAAGCTAACGTTCTCGTTAACGTTTTTGTAGATTCCCCAGGCAAAACGAAGGGGAGATCGTCTCGTTAGCATTCCGGAATCCCCAGTGTAATTGCTCGCTCGCCAGGCAAGAATCCGAGGTGGCTACCCGATACGCGTTAAAATTTTTAATTAAATTCGTATACCAATTTCCGTTCGCTCTGTTTCATTTTCTTCTACTGTGAAACGAGATCAAACAGGCTCTTCGTTCGAAACTGGGCCAAAGAAATATTTACGCGTTGCCGGTAGAATAGCCAATCAACGAAAATGCCTCGCTACAGGCTATAATTGGTGCGCCGAGCTTTGGCAATTAGTTCTGAATTTGAGACAATATCCGCTTAATTTTCCAAGATTATCCGCACTGATTCCCTCGAATTGCGTGCTACGTACACGCCGTTCTCTGAATGGATGCAATTACTCGTTGGATCTTAGAACCGGCTCATGGAAAACATTCGACACGGTTTGGCAGAAAATTGAATCCCTTTTTCTTTTTTCAATTTATACAGGTCGCTGGGCAAAAATGGTCCTGCTGGGATTTTATATCCCTTCTGAGGGATAGTTAGAAGATACGTGTATTCGGGTTTAAATTCTATTCCAGACTTTATATTTATTCCTTTTCTCATGGTGTTTTGGAGTTCAGAACCTTTTAAACAAAAAATATAAAAATCGATAAAATAAAAATAATAAAATCTCCTTGATCTTATTTGTATCACGATGCATCTAACTTCGGAGGGATACAAAGTGAAAGATAAGACAGGTAACTACCTGGCAATCGATGCATCGGCAGCTATCAGTCAAGGAGCAGGTAAGACCAAGTATTTCGACAGCTTCTTTGTAGAGTTCCGCACTCGATTTACGTTGCCTGGGCGGTGTGGTTGGTGCGCTAACTGTACCTGTGCCCGATGGTCTTCTGCCTCTCTTCAACCTCGAAGAGGACTCTCGAGACAAGGAGGAGGTCGACGTCGATCCTCTCCGGCGATTGTCATTTGTGAATAGTGCTCGACCTGCCGGCGATGCGAACAGTTGCAGCATGTCCATATCCTACGATCAAAAACGAATTCTAATTAATGCGAATTCTATACATTTTTGATTTTTGAAATATTTAATTTTATCGATTTCCCAATTTAATTAAAGTAAGCTAAGAGTATCATAGAATTTTCCATTATTTGAAAATTTGAATTAATTAAAAAATTCATAGGTAATTTAAATAAAAAATTCTAAGTAAAGCGAACAAAATTTTCCATTACTACTTTGTAGGGTAAGATTGGCCTTTGTTAAGCTTGTCTACAGTAGCTTTCATGCATCTGGCTTGTTGATTCTCGTTAGTCTAGCAGGGAATCTCTCGTCGGTTTTCCCGGTAGGGCATTATTCTCTTAACGAGGTAAGACGTACTCGCAAGTGCCTCTATCCTTTCCGTCGTCTCATTCGTTTCATATCGGTGGAAACTCTTTGAGACTTTCCACTCCCGTGGAAACGCTCCCGGCGAAAAAGGGATTTTCTAACGACGCTCCCTCGTGCCGAATCTTTCTTTCTCGGCAGACCGGGAGAAAGCAGTCGAAGAAAATCCGCCGGTGTATTATTAAAGAGAAACGTGACGAGGCTTTCGCACGTGTCCCGACAAAGCAACCCTTTTTCCCCTCGTGTTTCTTACCACGCCTGTTCCGATGCTTTGCGTTACACCATATTCCTCCGAGTATTTGATATAATCGAAATTGTGGTACATTTGTTGAGAAACTCCTTTACATTTGTCGCGTGCATTTATAAAATATTTCAAGGTTTTTCAGTTGTGAAACGCTTAACAACGCTAAGCTGGAAATCTTGGTCGCGTGTCAGGATTCTAGCCCCCAGTTTACGGAGACTGGATTTCACGTGTGACGGGGTACAGCGCGCTTAATTATCGGTGCCAGATCATTAAAAGCTCCTTTCGTTCCTGCGGTACGAAACAAACGATCACGGTCAACGCTATCGCAACGCGAACGCTGCGATCGTTTTACTGGAAGAAAATAATTGGAACATGCGAAGAAACTAGCGCGTGGACTTTAGGATTTCTATGGAGCGTGAGGCAGAATAATGCGAGGGGTGTTGTCAGAAAAAAATCAATGGCAATAAAGGTAAATGTATCATTTTTAACGAAAAGGTTTCGAAATGCAAAATGAAAATTAAATTGGAACTTTTGACGAAGTAAATAGAAGGTTTATAATAAATAATGAAGTCCCTTTGATTTCCCCATAATTCGACGCTGAAATAACCATGGATAACTAACAGCCACCAATATTATATCACGAAGGAAATTGAACAGTTTTGTTACGAATTAATAAAAAGATGGGTGTTTATTAATTCAAAAAAGCAATCGTTCCACTCTCTGCGTTTATTAATTAATAAAACGAATCCATGTCGATCGTGCATTATTAAATTACCAATTGATACGCGATATGTAGAATTATTTTATCGACAACAGAACGATTTCACCTCCCGAATCTCGACGCAATCGTGAAACTCTCGGAAAATACCTGGTTGAAAACCTTTTCGCCTCGAGGCGGAGACTTTCGAACTATTACCGACCGTAAACGTCCATGATAAGCAAGAAGCACGCTTACAGACTGTTTTGTAACGCGAAAGCCTCCTCGAGGAACAGCTTGCTACTTCGAAAGGTACCGCTTAACGGTTGCTCCAATGGTTTCTCGAAAAATATCCGAAGAATCGCGAAGGAAATCGAGTGGACGGTGGATAGCTCGCAGTTTCGGGCGTTTTATTCCTTGCACCTGTTCGCTAAGTGCTTTCCAACGATTTCTCACTAGTCGAGGATAGATTTTCAGTTGAATTCCCATGGAAAAGTTAAGATAATGATGAAAAGAAAAGAATAAAATTAATTTAATAATTGCAATAATCTAATTGAATAACACAGCCTAATTCAACTTTTTTTTTACAATGGAAGACTGAACTGGCGCAAAGTTTCTTTTCGTTTCATGGCAAAAAGAAAGAAGAAGTAATTCTTTTTTTAGCGAAAAGAGTTAATATTTGGTGGTCTGGTCAAAGTTTAGGTCACGGTGGGACAAACTTCTTGGCGTTGATTTAAGTTTCATGAGACCGTCAGCGATTCCGTTGGCGTTTCTGAACAAGCACGATTAGTCGGGACGTGTTGGGAACACATCGACGAGAAAAAACATATCCGAAACGGTAATTCGTACCGACTAAAGGATCCTGAAACTTTGCTGAGTTTTTAACGCGAAACTGTCGGGATCAGTTTCACCGAAGAAACTTTTCCTTCGATTATACAGCAGGACTTAATCCAAATATTTTTTTAATAATTGGAAAACGTTGATGGAAAAATTCGAGCAGGCTGAAATACTGGGTGAAAATAAATTGATTGCAAATTATTGTCAAAATAAATTCATGGAAATTTCGTAGCACCTGGTTTAATAACAAAATTATCCATCGATTCAATTTCATATCCAAGCATCCAATTGATTGCAAACTGTTACCAGGAAAAATTCATGGAAGAATTTGAAGCTCCTGGTCTGATAAAAAATTATCCATCGATTGAATTCCATATCCAACTGAAATCCGTTTGATCAAAGGGAACGATTAACCGGTAGCATTGATCCAGAGAAGAATGTCGACGACAGAGAATCATTTTCCCGATCAAAGGGGTCCTTTCTCCATTGGCCAATTGGTCGAATCTTTATTTCTGTCGTGGCTGAGGGACCAGAAGGAGACGTCGTCGCCAGGATCGTGGACGCCAGACAAAAGAGCGGACAGGAAATGGCAAGGGGATCAGATGCTGAGAGACAACAAGCAGAGAAACCTGATTCGATGTACCGAGTGCACGGCTAGACAGAGTTCAGGATATTCCCTTGGGAGACATATCCAGTCTCTTGTTCTCTCCACTCGTATTTCCAGCAACCAGTGAACTTTCCTCCTCTGTTCCGACGCTGATAAATAGCACGCTGGAAACGACAAGTTAACACCGGTCTTCTTCTTGGAAATTTCCACCACGCGGGAAATGCGAGAGGAATTCCGATCGAAATCCGCGAAACGTTGATGGAAGTTTCTTGTTAGCCAGAGAATCTGACGTTTTATGCAACAACGATGGTGTTTTACGCGAATTTAAGGGGTAATTTGATAAGATTAGGGTAATTATAACCTCGAAAAGAAATTAATTTTCTAACAGCTGCTCGTACATAGATCACGTGGATGGTCATTTTAGTGGGAAAAATCAAGAGAAGACTTAGAAATACTCTAAAAATATGCAACCTGTTTCGCTCATCTAGTAAACATTTCTCCCAACAACTTAATTACCGTGAACGTGACTGATTGATCGATTCAATTCGCTATAGTGAGATGCCGGATATTCAATGTCTATGTCACCGCGGAATCAAGATCCCCCCGCGAGACTGCTGCAAATTACATTCGGTCTTGTGTACACGGTACACGAAGCGTCTCTGTACACATCTCGAATAACGATATACACACACACGAACATATACACCCACGCACGTTTGATTCATGAGGACACGCATAAATAGATAGATGTGCCGGAATTGTTGAGATCAAACGAACCTGCAAACCGAGAGACAACTAATGGAAAAGATCATTTAGAAAGGCATTTTAGATTACGTTTAAATTAGGTACTTAGAATTGTTTGTGACAATTTTCTTAATAATATTTTATCTTCTTAAATAATCAAATAATAAACTACTTCGAATGACTATTATTGAAGACGAGTCGTCAAGTGTTTTCTGGTCTTTTTACTGTGTCTCTTATGATGAAACTCAAAGTTATTAACTATCCACCCTTCTGTTAATGAAGTAATCTTGACCATATGTGGCTTTTAATAAAAAATTTTGGTTTTGGGAATCTATGATTAGTTTCTTTTGGTTTATTTCACTGGACGAACAATTACATACAAACAGTACCCAACGATTAATCAACCAGTAAAACAGATGGTGTTAAATGAAACGAGAAGCACTCAAAGTTGACAGGTTCATTTTTATCAGAACCACGGACCATGGAATTGCCCTCTATATCCGTGCAATTATCCAGTTAATGTAGTTTTTTTTCCTTCCAAAGGCAAGAGCAATTCGTTTCACTGGCTCATTCGATACACGTTGCTTTTATTTCTCTCTCATTTTCTCTCTTTAGTTTTCACATCGTTAATACAGCGAACCGATCGATTCCATTTATCCAGAAATTTTCGAATTGCGTATTCGCCGCAGGAAATGTCCCTTTCAGTTGATTATTATTAAATTCGACTGAAAGTTTTAATTGGTAACAAAGATCGAAGGATTTGATAGAAGTGAATTTAATTAAATTCCCTGGCCTGTCGTTTAGTTTTCCGCTTACGTTTGGTATGAAACAAGTGCAAATGTTAGAACTCGGAAAACTTGCCCGGAATCAATTGGAAGCTTTATCGAGGCTTCGTTAAATGTCGGTACTCGGTAAATTTTTAACAATGTTTCGTCTGAAGGCGACTCTGATTCTAGGTCGCCAAATTTGAAGAGAAAGAACAGAATAGTTGGGTGAATTCAGAGGCTGAACATTTTATTTTAATACTCTTGATTCTGCTGAATTTTTAAGGAATGTTTCTGTAGCATGCAATCAAATTTAGCGATTTCATAGTTCTTTCATAGTAATTTTGTTTTTCAAATTTTATAAAAATTGATTTAAATGGGAATGTGCTGAAACAGTCGCGAGTAACAAGCTTAACTGAATTCTACTCACCGGCAGGGATTCAGGTGTGTGGTCCAGCACGTATATGTTGTTCGTGTATCCATATAACATCGTGTCCAGATCTGAAATCCAAGGAGCGAGGCGGAACATTAAATTGGATCTAACCATTGGCCACGCGAACACGGAATACTAATTCTACGCACAGTTAGCCAGCTGCGCTGGATCGCGTTGTTCCAATTACGATCGAACCGTTTCTTATCAACGCGTCCCCGTTCTATCCGATATGAAACGAGCTAGGCAATTGAACCGGGAGTGATCGTAAAATCGAACCTAAACGCTTATTGTAAACCGACATCTTTCCATTGATCGATACCTTTTTACAATTCCAATTGACAAGGAATAAATCAATACACACCGTTCAATTAGGAATGAAATAATTTTTCAGTGAAATCGGAAAAAGAGGAAATAAAAATACCATAAAACATGAGGTTTTAGATAGGTGTAGCCATTCTGTATCAATGTTACGAGAATATACGATTCTAATGTCTCTCGGGGAACACTTGCAAACACCGATACATCACGGAAAATCCAGGAACGAGCACGATTTATGCGCTGAAATCTCAGCCTGAGCTCAGGGAACGTAGCAATTTTTCAAAATTATTACCCCGATCTATGCGCCAGCTATCTGTCGATGAATGGGAGCCACTTTGGTCTCGATCGCGATTCATTTCCATGCGAAAGGTCTTTCGCCCTACTCGTTTCCATCGCCTTATATCGGCCATGCACATGGAGATGGATATTCATCCATGAATCAATCCTATTCGAAGGCCATTGTTTACCAGTAAAAGCATCATTTTTTGGCGGTTTAAATGATTTTTTGAAAAAAGAGACATTTCAAAACGATGCATAGTGCATTGCCATGTAACAAAAATCGTCATGTTGGTTAAAAATTTGATTCTTGTTCCTAAATTCCTAAGTTTACAATGCACGGAATAAATGAAATTTGTAAAAATTAATAATTTTTCTTCTTATTTTTAAAATCCCCACAATTGTAATATTTCTCAAGTTATATTCCTTTCGTGTTCACACCCCATTTTCATCAGCCACCGCACCGTTCTGTTTATTTGATCACGTTCCACCTTTCTATCGTGATTCCACGCGTCTGACCACATCCCGCATCGTTCTACTTATCGCAACTCCACCGATTTCTACTTTACGCGTCTGATCACGTTCCACTTCATTCTACTTGCGTGATCAGACGCGTTATAGTAAGTACCGAGTAGAGCAGTGGCGCAGCCATAATTGCCCAATAGATGAGACGTGGTGAAAACATTTATTTCTAACAACGTTGTCTGAAATTTTTACAAATATTCATAAAAAAAAAAATTTTTTAAAATAGAATTTTTATTATAGGCTCCTTTTGATCCTCTAGTTACGATACTGTAATATAGTCATCAAACCCTTTCATTTTACACTGTTCCACTCATATCTGGGCAAAACTAATACTGCTGAAAAAAAAAAATGATTGTTTGTGCGTTTTACGATTAAACGATACTCCCAGCAAGCTTTCCCCAGGCGGGTGAAATTTTTCGCTGCTCCGCTTCGCGTTACAGAGGACCAGTTTTCGGTCAGCTAATTCCGACACTACAGCTCGTCCCCAAACCGTGCACAGCCCAGCCGGAAATAACGAATGAATTTATCCCAAACGACTGTTCTGCGCCAATGGTGGTCAATGCACACGCACGTACAGTGTAACGTTATTATCCATCCTCTAGCCGTGGATGCTTGTGCGGCATCCGTTTCATTTTCATGACGAACGTTAATTATCGTTCGGCTCGGTCTTCGCTTTAATAATCGGCTCTGTTCTCCGATCAAACAATACCAACTCGTTACGATACATGGTCAAACTATCTTGCAAACGAGCATTTCCTCGATGATCAAATGTTTGATGGAAATTTTCAATTTCGAAGTTTGATATCGTCTACGAGGGTTTCGTGATCATTAACGATAGAAACGTTAAGTATTTTATAGAGAAAATTTGAAATGGTACCTGAACGTTTACCGATATGTTTCCTTTGATCGAAAAGAGATTTATACTTTAGAAAGTCAACCTGAGCGATCATAGATTTAATAACATTTTCAGTTCAGCCACTGAATCAGAGCATGCTTGCGTCGTACAAATGCACAGCAAGAAGTTCAAGCGACGCTGAGTCAAGCTTGATAAATCTTTTCGTATATTACACGCCCCACGACGAATATATTCGAAGAAAAGCAATTCCAGTATTCTATTGCATGCGTTATTTTACTACATAGCGATATATAGTCGCATGATACACTCGTGATCAAATCAGGCTTTCCTAGGGATAATAGTGATATAAGGGAAACAGGGCTTCTTAATTTTGACGATATTAATATTAGAAGTAATTTAGAAATAAAATAAAATAATTTTAAATTATTAAATAGTATAAAATTCAGAAAAATGTTTTAATTTTAAAATTTCACAAGAATTTAGAAGATTTTGATATAGAAAAAAAATGAAATTAATTTTTAATTAAAAAGAAATCCTACGTAGAAAAGCATATCAGTAGTTAGAAATCTACTATTTTATTTATTTTCTTAAATTGTCATAATGTGTTATTCAGAAGTAACAATGTTTAATGCACGTTGACAGATCTCGATGCGTTTCACACTTGCTGGAAATCGTGTCAAGCGTTATTCAGCGACGCGCGAAGAAAACGAAACGCGTTATATATCAGACCGTGAGGATTTATTGCTAATTACTTTTCTATGCTGACTTATCACGTGAATTTATCGGCATTATTTTTCTCTCCCTTGTGGCGGGAGCGAAATATACGCGTACGCTCGAGCAACCGCGATACGACACGATAATGAGATTTATTATTGCAATTTGTGGTTTTATCAAATTGTTGAAAATTTTAGCAGCACTTTGAAAGAGATAGGAGAAAATTTTGTAAGAAGCATAAATTTCATTTCATTTCATTCTTTTGTCAACAGAAGTGACGAACATTCTGTTATTTATAGTAAAATCAATTTTAGGATCAAAGTATCATTTGACAAATAGAATAATTTATTAACACTGCTATGAGTAAGATAATGATCGCTAATCTCTCTTTATAAGCCAAGTAATTGGCCGTTCAGATTGTAAGCCAGCTACGAGGCTCATAAATTGTTCCAAGATGCAACGAAGGAAATTAATATTATATCCTTAATAGCAATGCAAAGTATCCAGTTACGATGATGGAAACGACGGCGAACCCATTTAATGCCACGCAAGCATCCGCTCCACTGATCCGCAAATTCGTCCAATTAATCGCGATTCTAACAGTAACGAACCATCCCACCCTGGCCGTAATTACGATCCTCTTTCTGGTACCTTGCTAATAGCAATCACATCGCTCGTTCGTCCATAATATATCATCATAATGGCGTAAGGATGCCAATAATTTCATGATTCCTACGATTTTCACCCCATTATTCTAAATCGTCGATAAATATTTAGAAAAAAAGAACCACTTTTAATGTGTCGCGAACCTAAGGCAATTAACTCAGATATTTCATAGAATCCTTCATCCATAAATTAAATTAAAAAGTTTGTCCGGTTCGACAGCAGTAGAAAAAACTTTTCTAGAGATAAGAAAAGAAGTTCTAAACGATGTCGCTAAGTTTGCTCGTCAACGGACTGGCAAACCAATTAACATGCGGACGTAAAACTTAGGTAACTTAGAGAACCGCATAAAATTTGCATCAACACCGGGAATTACAAGAGTGCTTCGACTGGCAGCGGCTAACCGAACCTATATTACGATCGTGTGTATTGTTTACACGCGAGAGAAACGATGCAAATAGCCAGCAGCTTTTGCAAACTATCGACTCGTTAAACGATTTCCAGGAATGTTTTCAGCTGGCAGGCAAACTTCTGGGAGCTGATCGTGAGAATTACACGTGTTACATTTTGTTACTAAATAGAACTGTATAGAATATTATAATACTATAAAAAATTTTTTAATTTTAAAAATCATACTATGTTATCATAGAACTGATAATTTTCTGGCAACTGAATTCCTGAATAGGAATTATCGAATATCGTAGCAAAGGGGTGAGTTTTTACGAAATTTCATAGTTCCATCGATTTTACCAGGAAACCGATTCAGGAAAACGGTCTCTCCCGTGACAGAATACGGGTCCGCGGTTGCCGGATGAAATATTCGTGGAAAACCGCGGGCTAGGCCATCAAAAATTTGAGGGTAACCGGCCTGGTGTGGCGGGAAGCGCGTTTATCAAAAGCTGCAGAGAGAGTGGGTAGGCTGTGCTCTTCGGCATAATTTATTCACTAGAATAGAGGTCCATGCTCGGATCGCAGTAGCATCCGGCCTTCCTACTGCAATATTGATTCGATTTCGCTGCACGACGTGCTAGGTCGTAGCGTGCAATTTGCATATGGAAGTACGCGGCTCGCGGAAACGGTCCTCACCGACGTACCAGCTCTCTGCGAGGCCAGTGTTTGCCATTTGATTGGACGGAGATTGCGTCGAGCCGACGACCTTCGCGACGATGACAAGCCTGATTTCCACCGGTATTCGTTAGGGTTCATTGTGGCGAAACTTTCGACTTCGATTACTTTGCTAACCCTTTAATTAAGAAGAGTATTGAATCAAAGGAGGTTTCAGAGGAGCGATCCATTTACTGTGTCAACAAATTTCACCCCTTTTAAACTTTTTAAATCAGTAAATTATTAAAATATGTATCAAGTAGCCTCAGGTCCTAGAAGTTCCCTTGTTCATTACTTATTCTTTGCATTTTCTTATTGCACGTATTTGTCATCGTTTGTACAGAAACCAGCGGTAATTTTATGGAATGAAACGTTGAAGGACCGTCAGATACGGCAAAGAACTCATTTCCACGGTCCATTTTACGCGATCGTGGCTGGAAAGGGAGCTTCGAGTCGCGGAGATTGATTTTGTCGGGGTAACAGAGCGTGGCAAGTTGTGGCGTTTGATACCGAGAAAAGCGATAGGTCAAGGGGCCAAGTCAACCGAGATTTCCGAATAGTTTGAACCGTAGATGCACCTAATACCAAATACCAGCTTTATTAAAGGATCTACAATAGATTCTGGATCCACTTACGTTTCATCTTTAATCTGAACTTGGATGGGTATTTGTTTAGCTTCGAATGAAACCAGAGTGTAATTTTCTAGAATAGGTGCATAGTTTTGGTTGCTGGAAGCAGAGAAGGAAAGTTAGCTTTTGAAAGTTAAACAAAGAGTATCCGAGACAATCCAGTGAATGCAAACATATTGCAAACAATTGCAAAACTATTCAAAATGAAACTTTCTTTCTAGATAATCTCACAAGTTCAATCCATAAAACCTGTCAGAAATTCGAAACTGATCGTCGTTCGGATTCAAGTTCGAATGTCCAGTGAATTCGACCGAAGAAACGACACCAGTCACGCCATTTGACACTGATAGGAACGATAGATTAGGGAAGTGAAATCAAGCGAACTTCCCGAACGCTATGCAACCCGCCTCGGTTTGAGGGTAAATACACCGAGGGCCACTTGGCTAACGCTAAATAATTCATAGAACAGCCCTGAACGTCTATACGCCATCGGTGCTGTGCCAATAGCTGTTGGACCGTTCATCACAGACTATTGATTGGACTTCAGCTTTCCCTTGCCGATCCTTCTCGCTCCTTCGGCCAACTTCCTGAAACCGAATGCAATCAGGCGACGTATGACATTTACCAATCACAAACGGAAAGCCCAGTTGCTGCGCCAGATGTATATCGTACAGACGCGGTTAGCCTGGACCGATAAATTATTCAACGCTCTCCCGATGTTGCTTTGTTCATTTTACGAACCTTCGGGAATAAACCGTGCCTCGAAACACCGGCGATATTTAGTTTCTCCGATTACCCGAAACTATACCCGGGAAACGTTTGAATAGCAAAATAAAAGATTATATCAACGAAAGAATGTTTACAATAAACCTGCCATGTATATCTTCAAAAAGTATTTGTTATTTCCTCTCAGTTTTCAACCCATCCTTTATCCTTTTTATTTGCATAACCTGCGCGTTTATCACAGAGACGACAAGTTTACGAATTTCAGCGACAACGACGGATGATCCTCCAGATCTTTTCGCCAAATATACACGACGAAACGATTACGAGAGCTCAAGGTACACAAGAAATGCATTATACCCGGGGAACGTGTTGAATAAACGTTCCAATGTTCGGTCTCCTCGTTATTGAAGCGTGTGCTATAAATCCCCGTGGGTAATAAAGGCTGGGATTGACGTAATAAGCTTTCAGTGGTACGATTGTATTCTGCGTGGCCGATCTTTCATTAACGAGGTCAATTTCCACCGTCTTTTCTTGAAAACGCTGCATAAGCACGCGTTCTCCTTTTGTTCTTTCTTCTTCGTTTCGCTGACGTCGACTGGTAAGCAATAACTCGAGGCAATATCAAGGTTTTCGGAGAAAGGTGAATTTTATTTGTTCCCTTCATCGAACCCGGTTTCACAACGATGCAGGGTGCAAGTTGAAGAAGTAACCCTCGCAAAGCCACCGACTTACATTTAACAAGCCGACCCCGGCCTCTGAAGTCCCAGAAGAAACCACTGCACTAACGAGTGCCGGCTAATTGGATTCTGTTATCGCCCGTGTTCTTTTGCTTCCTGGGAAATATGCTTTTCTTGGGACAACGTGTCGACAGCAACCGTGTCAAGCCACGTTTCCGGCTTTGCACCAGATAAGTCACGTTTCCAACGCCTCTGAATATTTTGATCGCGATTTTTTTTGATTTTTCTAATTCTCTTCAATCGCTAATTTAAAGAGAATTCTATGACTGTTATTCGTCGATCGAAAAAACTGTCGAATATCAACTCGTCGGTGTTTCAACTTGCGGTGAAAAACTCGGTTATCCCGCGAGACTCAGCAGAGAGCGGATCCCAACGCGAGATTTCCATTTTCAAGTCATAAATCAAAATGTCGTCGATTCGATCGAACAGCAGACCACTTTTTCCAACCAGACACCGTCCCTTCTCCTACCCTTATTCGACCTCTGATGGACTGTTTTTCTTGCTCATGGTAAAGTAAATAACGATCGTTTGGAAAAAAAGCCCCGACGTTATGGGTGACTTTAAAAAGTCTGTGTCTTAAGAAAGTTTTTTTTCGGCTCCACGCTTTTCTGCGTTCTTATCGTGTTCCATGAACAACTGGCTGTTTCCTCGGCCGCAGGCTACGGCGAAAACTTGGGCAATTACGCGGAATTAAACTTCTTCAAAATTTATAAGAGGGTGAGGGGTGGCAGGACGGTTTGACACACCGACGGGCTAATGAAACAAACTCGACTTTCTTCCGGTATTGGTTGACTCGTTAGCAGAAGGTCGGTAATTAAAAGTTGAAAAAGTAATTATGAAAATATTGGTATTGGTATGAGAGAAGGACCACTTCTCTTAGTTTGAAGAAAACGTATATTAAAAATGTAACGAAGAAGCTAAAAAATTCCAAAATTTCAAAGTTCCTCCAATGTAATTTCCTAAAAATCGTAGCACTTATCTAAGAAATAAGGACCTGCTTCCGTGCATAAGAAAAAGGTAATCTTCAAAGAGGCTTATAAGGGTAGAAAAATGTAACGCGACGTTTCTACGACAAAATATCGAAAGTCGAAGGATCAATGACAGTGACGCGTTCATGAGCACCCTTCAAAACCGATCGAGCTTCCTCTGCCAAGGATCCCAGGAAAGGGAAACGGCAAGATCGAAGGGGGGACGAGAGGGGGTGAAGGTTCAGGCTATTTCAGGAAGCCGTAGTGATTACGCTTCGGTCGCCAATGAGAGCTTATCTCGTCGCCTTGTAAAGAACCTTCTATATATACGTAGCCATTACTGGCCGCATGGTGCAGCAACCCCTTCGACCCTCTCGCCCACCCTTACGGACCGAACCCCGTCAACCGTCGCTAAGTTATTATGTCGTGAAAATAAGGAGAAAATTGGAAAGCGGTTTAACCGTGAAAGTGGTGTCAATTACTGTCTCGCTATCGGCTGAGACGCCTACGCTTCTTCAAGATACTTGAAACAACCGATCGAAGTACACGTGTCTTAAACAAGTTCCTCTGATGCTTCAATTTACGAAGAAAATTAATGACGAAAAGTTCAACGAGTCGTGAAATCAACGTGTCGTTGCATATTCGTCGAGGAAGGATCATGTCTGACTAATATCGTTCTATACTACTGAAGGCAATGTTTAGTCTTTATTTGTCAATTCTAAAATTATGATACCAGTAATTTCTTACGGTTGATAGAATATGAGGAGAGTGAACTTTTCTCTATGATATTCAAAAATAATAATTTTCAACGAGTTGATAAATGGCGAGAAGCTCTATCAAACTTTCAGTAGCACAGTGTATCATGGAACCGACGTTTCAGGTTATAAATAACGATGCACGCCGAGGGAGAAGGATAATGTCTGACTAGTATCCTTCTCTACTGAAACTGAAGTTTAGTTTCAGCTGAGTTTATCTACTGCTTCTATTTTCTGTGCTTTCCAAAATAATAAAACAAAATTTACCAATGTACAATATCAATCGTTAATTAATATATTAAAGTAGAATAAAATCAGTGGGATAAAATATAATTTTTATACACGTATGTTCACTTTTCGTTTAAATTTGAATGAATAGGACGACCTACTAACTCCACTCGTGAAAGAAATATTGATGACCCATTAAGGTGAAAGAAAGCATTGATTGGTTTGGTTACGCATAAGCTCGAGGCGACGATGATGCTCACAGGAAGAGGGGAATCATCGATCCACTCTTTTATCCCCTTTTCATTCAGCCTCGTCACGGAACTTTGCTCGAACAGAGGGAACTAGAGAGAATTCCGGTTCGAGTGTCTACGGTGATCGACGATCTTCAATAATTTGCTTTTTGGCAATGGTAAATGGACAGGAATACGGATGAAAGTGGTAGGAATAATGAAAGGGTTGAGGTACACCGCGGGGAACAAAGCAATCCCAAAAATGTCCCCGTGCAATATCGGCACCTGTTGTCCGCCGAAATAACCAAGCGTTATTTATGAAGATTCATATTCTTCGTAGACAATGGTGGTTCGTCAATTTTGGTCACTGATTTAGAATGATAAAATTATTAATAAAGGGCCATTCTCGCACGAGTCTCGGGAAGTTTTCTCGAACCGATGTCGGTGCCACTTCGGGCAAATCGTAAAATAAAACGCTTAAATCGTGGAAATTCGAAATGCGAGCTTATTGTTTGAGCTGAAAACCACAGTTTCGCGTTGGCACGTGAACGTAAACGTTGACCCGGAAAAACACCTAGAAAAAGGAGAAAAATTCGTTCGATGGTACAGAGGAACGCCGCCGAAAAAGCTACAAAAACTTTCGAGAGAAAGAACGTTTTTCCGGGAACACGCAACCGTGCCATGTTCGCATTCAAATGTATACGTGGCCTAAACTTTAATTACGAAAATGGGAACTGGGTTAATCACTCGCGATTCAGCCAACTTGTAGAGGGCATTTTTCTCGTTGTCAGGCCTTTAAACGTTCAACAACACTCGTACATTCTCCTTATTGTAAGAACAATGGTCATGTAAAAATCATTCTGTCGATAATTTTAATTGGAAAACGAATAATTTTGTAAAACGAAAAAATTGCGATCAAGTTTAACGAAGCATATTGTGCCGCATTATTATCATTTTCATTATTCATCGTTTGAATTTATGACTTTGTTCAAGCTTCCGGTAGATTTACCGAGACACACTGTATCTCCATTTAAACTTTATGATAAACACATGGTCGCAAATGGAACGTCGACACGACAAAAGTGATAAAACTCAATTTGAAAATTGAAAAGTTTCCAGGACAAATTTTCATTGGAAACATAATTGCGTTTCAAAGTGATTAATGCCTAGGTATTGTTGAACGTCGAATTTCGAAAACCGTCTGTTTCATTTTTATTTATGCTCGCAGGTGGTGTAGCTCGTTATTTATCGAGCGAGCTTATGAACTTCGTGACCACGTGTGCACGCGAGTTATTAGATCTAGCAACCAAAGCTGTTTCAAGCTTATGATAAAGGGTTGGTCGACTAACCTGTGGGTGTGCATGGTGTTCTTGCCGCCTCCACGAGGTCCTCGCGACTTCCGGGCGGTGCTTCCAGCATTGTTCCGCTGCCGGCGAATTTCTTTACGCATAGCAGGCTCAACGCTGCAATCAAAAATGACCACCTCATTAAAACAGTGGTAAATTTTCAGGTCCAAAAATTTCGATCCAAAAAACTTGATTAATTTATCAAAAAAAAAAAATGAATCCAATCCTTCATCAGGAGATGAAAATATGTTTTACTCAAGCTGTGCCGTCGTCAAAATATTTTCCAACCCCCGGTGTTCTTTTCCATGCAATTTACCATCGTCCAAGGCAAAAGGAGAACACCGGTTACCACGGGATCTCGTAACCAACGTGCGAAGACACGTTTTAATTAAATTTTCACAACCACAGCCTCGCTAGGAATTCTCGTTCAACGCGACAACATGCGTGTGCTCGTATACAGCTCACGTGTATGCAAATACACGCTTGTATTAGAAGAGGTTCGCGGGGGTTACACCGTTTCATCTTTATGCTTGAGCTGTAGGATAGAAAGAGAGTATCAACAGACTGAAAACGCTCGAGGAACGTCTTGCATGATTAATTTTGCAGCCACATCCGAAACATCAGGCGCTCGAAACCCTTTGTTTCATATTTTTATCCTGCTTCGTGGGTGTTTGATGAAAAATCGTTCACATGGTTTTATATTCTGTTTTAATTCTACGTTTAAAGTGGATATCACTGAACATTTTATGCATATCGTTTATGCATTTCTCTGCGCAAACTATCCGATTCCCTGAGACATCCATTTTCCGGGAACCAAAAACGTTTCCTTTATCATCCACGACAAACCTTCGGCATTGTTAACGAGTTACTTCACTGGAAAACTTTCCCTTTATCCTGCAGCCCCATTCCAAGCCTTTCAAAAGGATGAAACTACTCCTCAGGATACCTGAAAACGAGCCACAACGTGGAACACCGCCACTTTCCATTATACTATTCCACCATCAAGGAAGAAAAAATTCTCCTTTTATCCCTTCAATCATCCCTAGTGGCTGTTTAAGTATACATAAAGAATTTCTCAGGCGTTCGCTGTCGTCGTATATTTCGTCTAGATGCCACTGACGTCTGTTCGTGGAAGAGCAAAGTTTGAACACAATTTCTCAACTTACATGAATTCAAAATGAAATAGAAGAATATTTTCAAAACTTAGAAAAAAAGATATTATTTCGAGTTTGGATATTCCTGTTTCCCTCGCTGTGATGGAAAATCTAAGAGTAGGGTTTGGTAAAGGTAGATACGTTTTTCCTTCCAACCTCTTCAACTTCTTGCGGTTCAATTTTCATCCTTTGACGATGGTAAGGAAGCATCGAGAAATCCACGACCATCGAACCACTGCCTTGTCTCGTTCTATTTCCCAACGCTCTTTGACTCCTCTTTCGGCTTCTTCTCCTTTTCTCGATCCTATTGTGCTAGCTAGATCGACCGGATCGCTTCTTACACGCTGCGGTCTTTCTAATCTTCCTCTAGAAAACGCTCGCTCCGTCGCCCTTTTCCGTCGACGAGTTTGCGGATACTTTGAAAGCAAATTCGTCGGCCACAATTCTTGATAAAATTGCGCCTTTCAGGCTCGCGTCGAAGAAGAAGTTCGAATTGCATTTCAACCGGGTGCATTGTCGCGAAACTTGCCTCCGTTTCTCCTGCAATCCGAGGAAATTGGATCACAGCCGAGATGGGGAAAAATACTTTCTTTCTCGTTGTCAATCTTGTTCTTTCGTGATACGAAACATAATTCGTTTACCTCTTGCAAATCGTTTAATACTGTTGATGGATCTTGTCCATTATTTATTCCCAGAAGTTTCATCGTCAAATTCAGCACAAAAAATGTTTTCATAAACAAATTCTGTGCCACTCACCCCGCTTCACGTCCCGCCACGTGTTCGTGATTTCGTCGAATCTTCTTTGCCCGTTTGGTGTTCACCCATATATTCCTCTCACATCGTTCTGACGACTAATTTTCTTCAAACCTGAAACGACAAAATAATACACCGTTAGAATGGAATGTGTATTTTCTAAAGATGTAGTATTGATATTGATCGCAGTTACGTGCTTCCATTGTATGCTGTGATTACAATAATCTCTGTAGGCCACTATTCTGTTCATGGAAACGTAAACCGAGCTACTAAACTTACAATGAAACTTCACCGAAACGAGAAACTAGGGATTAAACTTTATCAATAAAGGCAACTGTATTTGCAGCACAAATAGCATCGATGCAAAGTGTAAAACAATTGTAAATTCGTTATTGCAAATACTCTGAAATGATTTTCCTGGTTTATTCACGTAAGAATATTAGAATGCATCGAATGTTGCACGTGTGAAGCTCCTGCAATCTGACGACACCGTGGATCGCATATGCAACAAATGCAACGGACGTCTGACCTGCATGCACGTGCACTTCCGTCCCACCACTGAAACACACATGTCAAGTGGAAACAAACAATCAGGTCTTCGTGCATGGTGCATAACTCTAGTTCGACTCTATTTATTTAGCAAAATTCATCTGACACTGCAAACACGTGTCCGACTGTTTATCAACTTTTGCATTAAAAGTTCTAATCCTGTTGGAGCTGACATCCGTATGTTTAGTTGAATCGTGTAAAAGACTTTGAAAAACTTTCAGGAAGATCTATGAACACTAGAGGTTTCGAAATACTCTACGAAATATCTCGTATTTTTCAACAATTGATCAACCAGTCGTTGCATTAATGTATGGTACACAGGGAACAGATGCATAATGCTATTCCAGGCATGTGTGAACACATGTGACAGGTCCACGCAGCAGCAAATAAGAGGGGCAAACACGTGGTGCTTGTGCAAAACGTCAATTACAAAGTGGAATAATAAAATCTACTGTCCCGTAACTTTTATCTCACGCCTGTTAAATCGAGTTTAATTTGTTCGATACGAGTGTATTAATGAAACGAACGTTCAACGTTTTACTAAAATCCAGATTCACCTGGAAATATTTATTTTAACTGTTTATTTTCCCTTCGAAAAATTTAAACCAACACAATTCTGACGAATAAACTTCTGTTTAATCACTGTTTAATCATGATAGTCGATTGTTAGGAATTGTTCAAAATATCTGTCGAACATTCGAATGGTCTGGAACGAAATTGGTCGTAAATTCCATGACGACGAATCTTTTATCTCTTAATGTTCTCCTCGTTCCATCTCCCACCCCCAGTTTCTCTTGGCACTCTTACAAGATAAGGGATGTTTGGCCCTCTTCTTAATCTCTACTTTTTCACCTCGTTCAGACACCTCCTTTGTCCGATTTCTCAATCGTACTTTACACTTGCCAACCGAATGAGTTTCGTCGAACTCGAATTACGATACCAGATTCGTAATCGTTCGATTAAACGGAAGTCCAGGTGTTAGGTAACGGTACAGCTATCTGCACATCCGCTAATTCGCGAGAGCAGATCCGTGGTACTCGTACATCAGCAAAACCCTGACAGGAGTTTCGCTTATCGCTCGAGTGGTCACCGCCGGGAGGACTGGTAATTGGTGTCTGAAAGCTGTTTTCAGCCAATCGTCCCCTTCAATGAAACTTTCACGGCTACTAAACTGGGTTTCCTTCAGACTGTTTGAACCTCGAGTTACCAATCGTAGCCAGGGTGATGTCACGTTGACCAGAGAGGAAAAATTGCGGCCAGCGAGCCGGGAAAACTGTGAAAAACGAAATAGTTTCCGTTTTCGAGCGTTCTCCGTGGAAACCGCAGCGGTTTCTGCAAAGCAATATACCGGAATGCAATGGTAAATGAAAAATATTGCAGATGATTTTTAACGCTTTGACAGCCACGTCACCCATCGATGGGTGACACTAGAATTTTTAATCCATCACCCATATTACCAAACATTCCTTGATTTACCTAATTCGAAATACTTGTATTCGTAGGAGTTGAAATATTGGAGATATAATTATATATGCTAATTCATATTCAATTTAATAGCTACATTTAAAACCAATTATGCTAGTGTTAATGTACCACGTTCAAATTGCTCCTCATTTTCTACGAGGCACGAACTCGAAATGCTTTTGAAGCATGCTTCATTATGGATAATTTAATTTAATTCAATAACGTTCAGGGTACGTGATGTAATAATATTTGCTATGAACGCGTTAAGGAAACACTGTTAGTCTCGATTGAAGTAGGCTTGGTTTTTAAACAAATCATTACTCGTGTAATTAAAATAGGGGCTTTGATAAGTGTACGAAATTTGTAGCAATGAAAGAAAAACGAGGGTAGAATCTGTCATCTAGAAATGTTCTCTGGGCGTAAAAGCAAACGAGGTCGCTGTTATTTCCGATACCTATCACGCGGACGATATTTTCGTGTGGCACTCGTATTGGAATTATTGGTGTGCGGTTTTCGGGGTTATCTGTAATTTGTGTCAGCATCAAACGATACGCATACTGTCCCTATCGCGGAAAATACACACTAGAATGACTATAAATGACGAATAATCTAACTTGATTAACGCGTCGGCTGCCACAGTAGAAAAGAACGTATATAGTCAGACATATCAAGGATTACTAGGATATAAAAGGTATGACATAAAAGTAATACAAAATGACACTTAATAGACTGCATAAAAGTTACTTTCAAATGAATTTGAAAGTTTTATGATCTAATAGAGAAAACTTTTGATAAAAAAGAAGTTTGAAACGTTTTTCTTCAGGACAAATAAATTGAAATGATAGTTTCAGTGATTCCTGTATTATACAGAGATCGGTCTCTGAATATATGGTTCATCCCTCTAATGTACACATACGCTTCATTCATGAGTTCGATCCCAAGAGTCGTATAGTTGGTAACTAGTAATTAGCTAGACGAGTGACACTATCTCCCTTATCGCTCCCTAGTTACGACGAGCACACAATATCCGAGTTCGAGCTTCATCTAATTCGTACGCGTTATCTCTTGTCAGGTCAATTGTAATCATTTTATTTGAATAAATAATCAAATCTAAACAGCTAGCGCCTACTTTAATTCAATATTTAAACATCAAATACAATTTCTTTGTTAATGCAACTTCTCTATCCCATATTCTTCTCCCTGTTTTCGTTCACCTGTATAAATACATTTACAAATATCCGCTCGCCCTGTTCGCTTTTCATTCTCCGCGTGTCTTTTTCCAACTTTTGCGAGGATTGCTCTTATATCTGAATGCTGCAGTTCCGTACACACCTGTGAGACATTCCACGTGAAAAAGGACGAGTTCATAAGCCAGGATACAGTCAAGAATATCAAGCAGACAGTACGGTGGAACGATCTCATAACCTTTTCCCCGCGTTACGTTCTTCACATTTTTCTCTATCTACCCTCAACCATATCCGCTTCGTTATCCTTTCTTTTACTTTGAGTGAGACCTTTTGATTAAATTTCTTATTATTTGGAAATAGGTACCAGTGTAGTATGATAAGTTTAAATGAACTTATGTCATTAATTAATTGCTAATTAATGTTTTAATTCAAAATTCCAATTTGCTATTTTACACTATTATGATAATACTAGAGGTGTTAATTTGAAAACATTGGGTCGAATTTTCATATTTTAATTAAAGAGAATTTAAAAGGAAAAATTTAATGTAAGAAAGGATAACGATGCTGTACATTTTCTTGAACAATTTCACAGAAGGTAATTCTACAAAGGAAGCGTCGGCTATCACTGTAACCGGTATATATCTTACTGGATAATTCATCAAGGACACCATCGACCTTCCTGTTTCCCAAGCAAAATAGCAATTAAACAGCCGTTCCAGCAATTAACCGGAGCTTCGCGATTACGTACGAATTCGAGTTGAAACGCGAACAGAGACGAAAGTAGTTAAACTTTTGGAATTCGATCATCTGATAAATGACTAATTACGTGGAACATAATTAAACGATCTGTTAATTCTCTGTAATTGATCGTTGATCATTGATAATGAGCTTGGATGTTTCGCTACGATTCAATTAACGCCAATCAAACGGTCGTGTTCAGCATTAACTTGAACTCGTGTGAAATTAATTCGGCTTATTCAAACAGGAAGTAAAATCCTGTCTGACTATGTATCTACATTTTCACTGTGGTGGTGAACGTTTTAATGTTGCAAGATTTATTTGTGTAGGTACACGAGGCAGCCGGTTGGATTTAGAAATTATGAACCTTATATAACAAGTCCTTTACGTCACGGACGTCATGCTCAGTTCCTGCTTCTTAGTAGCACCTTTATAACGAAGGGATGTTGTAAACTTCGAGCAAGATGTTGGCCGTAATTCGAAGAACAGATTGCTTCGTTCTGATGTAGAATTATTACGAGTATAACTAAATGAAGCTCTGAAATATCATTTTCTTCAAATATACAGAAAGCGTGAAACTGTGAAAGTAATAAATTTCACAAAACATGCAATTGTAAAAGCGTTAATAAAGCAATCTATTATTCGTAGCCTCACTTTAAAACAGTCTTGAGCTTGTACAGATCGATAGGTTAGCACAGCATCGAACACGTCGCACACGACCCAATTACCATTCTCGTCGACAGACGAAACGGTGTTGTATTATTTACGATAGCGTTGAAACTAGTTCTCAACGACACTCGTTCCTTCGTCCACACTCGATGCAATTAAACAACATTATGACTCGAACAACGTTCGTCCACAATAACGTGAAATGGATGCACATTAACTGTCACGCGTTCATTTCGAGCGATCGTGTCTCAATAATTAAATAAATATACTGTCGCAAGGCAGAAAAATTGAGATTATTATTTATTCGAATAAACACCAGGACCACTGTAATACCCTAAGACACGATCTGGCAACGATTTACCACGGATAAATCAAAGAAGCGACCGCGATAAAGCCCGGAGACTTTCCTCAGTGGAAAAACCGGCGGATGAACTCGAGGAAGTTTTCCAGGCCGAGGCAATAACCGCGGCGACGTCGCGACGCCTCCGCAATCGCATTCACCCGACTTGTTTTCTTTATTCCTCTCTCTCTGTTTTTTTTTTCTCCTCTGACTTAATCAACAACGAGAAGCTAATACGGAAACTCCACCCTCGTTTGTCTTCGGTTTCGATCGTTAATCATTTTGGAGGGAGAATGTTTTTTCTTCCGGCAGCATGAAAATAAAACAGTGACACTGATACGTTGAAGGTTCACACCTTGCGCCCACATCTTGTCATTTACAGGCCGCTTTTCCGTTTCTTTTTCGCCTCTCGAGTTCCCTTGTCAGGACTCTTCATGGACGTCCTAGAGGGCTCGGAGTGGTTTCGTTTTCCCTGAAGTGACGCGCTTTTCGAGGCTGACTGAAGGGGCTTCCATCGAGGGCTACGAATGGCTGGGTGTAATGGGGTTGATGCATCCTGAGGGGAGGATAACCTTCGGGTACAGAGGCTGCTTGAAATCTTATCGGGGATCTCATGTTCTTTTTATTCGTCGCTTCAGGAATTGATGGCAGCTGCGATGCCTTATCTTGGATATATTGAGGAAGTTAAGAGAATAAAGAATATGTAGCAAATTGTTTACGGGCTATGAGAAAATATCCTGTTCAGTGATAAAGTAGTATAGACCATATCTTGTCAGACGTCGTCGTCTCAGTGAAAATGGGCAAACATAATCAGACCTTTTAATTTTGAGAACACCAAAATTGTGCATTAATCTATTTTCAACATAATGCAACGAAGGGTTAACAATATACTTTGAACGAAAATTGTCAAGCTGAATCCACTTGAACAAAAAACGGATTACTTTCAGTCTATTACTTCCTCGATGGTTAAACAATAGATCCAATATCCCCAGGTTCGAATAGGTAGTCTGAAAATCTCGTTGGAAGGTTAAACCGCGAGCGAGTTTACGCTCGCACTGAAAAGCTCGCGGTGCGCTTAAGTGCGCAGATAATTGGTTCAGACAAGAAAGTTGAGCGTGCGTTACCAGCATGCCCTCCCTCTCCCTCTCACGTTCCAGAAAATTTCCAACGTTTACGAGATGGTCTCATGGGCCCGCGGAGTGGGAAATATCTGGAAAATTTACGCGCGAGGCGTATCGTCGACGTCGAAGCTGGCTTGCTTCCGAAACCGGGTCACCTAGTCGTGGCGAACGAAACATCGATTTACCGATGAATTCTAATTAGACGAGATGGAGGGTGCATTTAAAAAGGGATACAGGGCTATTCTCTCGCTCAATGGAACGACGCCTGCTCGACACACGTTCAAAGGTTCGCGTTTATTGTTCGTTTGCCCCATAAAAAAGGTGTATTCAGTTCGCGTGGCAGATGTAGGCGTGCGTGAATAGCAGGTCTCGTGATAATGGAGACGATGGCGTGTTTTCTTCCAGCGAAATTTTCATACGAAAACTCGAGACTTCTTTTGACATTCAAGTCCTCTCGAGCGCGTTCACACCTCGCGATTTTCTCTTGGAATTATAAATGATAAGAAGGGTAGGCTTCAATCCCTTAACTCAATACCTACGCCACCCTCGGAAACAATAAATAAGAGCTACGACGATGTTTTAAACAAGGAAATTCTGCTTGTCGAGCAGGGTAGGTTCACCGAACTTGGGGTCGAAGGAAAATCTGACTGGAATAACGCGGTTGCTGGCCTAATCCTCCGATACATCAGAGTTACGTTGGGCAGCAATGGCGCTATTGCTTGAAATTCGCAGCCAGACATTGTCGTGTAAATGTAGAGCAAGGGAGGCCGCCTGTATGCAACGGGAACGGTCACATCCAGGGGTTACGAAGTTCTAAGCAGCTTATGCTCAGTTGGTTGTAGGGCAAGCTGAGAGAAAACATCCGGATAGAGGCGTGAAACTTGTTCCTCATCCTGCTAGGAAAAAATTACGCCACGAGTCAATCCCCTTATTCCTTATTTTTTTTAAAGCTTAGTATATTTTTTTTTAAATTAAAGGAAGCAAAAATTGAAAATCGAAAAATGTACTTTCTCGTCAAAATTAATAAAATATGATTAATATGGGTGCTTATGAGAAAAAAATTTTGAGAAGAGATTAAGAATACCCTGAGGAAGATAACTTCACTGTAACTGATTCGAGTACAAGCGTTTGTCGAGGCTGATAAACGTACCAGCTGTAGCATGAAGAAGGGATGCACTATAATGGAACAGGAGTGGTGCAACCATTATGGCGAGCACAATGAACCTCTCGTTTGAGTATTCCTAAGGAGAATGTCTCTGGCAGTTCGACGTGGTTTGGGAATAAATGCGGCGAAACCAGCGTTGTCAAACAACTTGGTAGCTCCTGGATGCATTGTCTCCGCCATTTGCACCGATCTCCGTAATCTGGTTAAACAATTTCTATTTTGTCGACAGTGACACTTCTGGGAGAGCGTGAAACGTGTCGTTCAATAGAAAATTTCTCTAACAATTAGGAAATCTATGTTTCAATTCAAGTATTTCTCTTAAAAATCGAAATGAACTTTTTCCTGTTATCAGAATCGACCCACGTGTCCCATTCGTTTACCTTCCCTACCCAATGGGACGACAAAGTATAACAGATCGACTGGATTTGCAAAGGCCACCGAGGAATACGTCCTGAAACAATAGAGCTTTCTGCTTCGACCATACGCTCAGCTGATATCTGCACAGTATAAATTTACCCAGGCCCTTCGTCACCATCTTACGTCTTCGCGTATTCCAACGTTACTACAGCCCACCTTTCCACCATTTCCATTCGCCTCTATTGGCGGTCCGATTCAGAATACACAGGGTATTCAAGATAACACGACGTTGCATCACGTTGTTTCCGTCCTATCCGTTGCTTGTTGTCGGTGTTATATCGGTCCAAGGTATTGTTGCCTCTCGTGTCTGTGCACGACGATAAATTAAACGACTTCCGTCTGCGAGAGATCGTGCAATCTGCGAGCTGGTTCCTGCTCGGAACTCCTGGAACGTTGCTTCAAGATACGGTTTAATAGGGAAAGTTTCTTTGATGAAACAATTACCGGTTCGAAGAAGTGCATTGAGATGTGCGTGCGTGATGGAACGTGACTGCAACTGGATGCACTATAGGGTGGCGATGTTGAATCACTTTTAGATTATAGTTTCTATGTTATAGGCAAAGTGTAAAATAGCAAAGTTAATAAACCTAATTAAATCTAATTCATTGCCTAGGTAATGTATACCTTGCCTTCATTTCACAGTTTGCTTGTAGCATCTACATTTTGATCTCTTGAAAGTATTTTATGAATTTCATGTATTGTCTTTCCTTTTCTTTCAATTTATCGTCACGTTTCGGTAAGTACTCGGTTCGAATAAAATGTAATTCCTGTTTCACCGCTGACAAATTTGCTTTCCACGTGAAACCAATATACATATACGTATACAAAGCGGCAGCGATATACGCAGCCGACTGCCTCCATTGTTTCCCAGCAAATGGAAACAGCCCAGGATAAAATAAAAGCTTCTCATCAACGCCCCAGAAATAACTCATGTACTGTCGATGTTGCTCTATTTTTCCGCATGTTATTAATTTTCCGATAGTTGTGGCCGTGCCGACCGTTCGAAATCGTTCGATACACCGGAGAAAATTTTGTTCCGACCAGATAGTACCTGTGTCTGTACCATCACCTTCCCCATTTACCCATCGTCCGTTCGATGCTACAAACTGTCACGGTCGTAGGTTAAATCGGAATCGCGGACACCGTGTTCCATATATAGAATCAGGCTACGTATTAACGTATTCAGTTTTAACTCGTTCCACGTTCCGTTTGTTCTCCTTTTCTATATTTAGCTATTAATCTATCTTGAATGAAGTGACACTGTTTCTGAGCTGCTAATGTTATTTATTGAACGATCAGCTAAATGTACTAAATGAATTCAACACATTGAATTCAATTACCAAACATAGAGGTAGTTTTTTAATTTAATTTGTCATTTACCATCTTCTTTTTCTTTTATTATTACCAATTATTCTATATAAATTTGGAATGTCGATAATGGGTGACCCCCATGGATGAATAGATAATACCTCAGCACATTGGTTTCGTTACCATATCGACGTCATTTCATTCTGCGGTTCGATAGCGAGCTAAATGAGATGTAAACACACGTGTACCCATACAATATCATCCTCTTTGCAATGGTAATCCGTGCAAATGACAGAGAAAGCAATCAAGCTGCCCAGTAACAATTTCGTACGGTTGAAATTCGAACGCTTAATAGTCCGTGATAAATCAATTTAAGAGTTGAACATTCCGCTAATCATAGACATAAAACATTCTAGTTTCTTGCTCTGACCCGTACGAATTGCGCCAATGCTCTAATGAAAATCTTTCGAATTAAATAAGACAAAAGAAGCTGAAAACTCTTGAAAGAAGCTGATGCTTGAATATAAATTTGCGAAGGCGGCAAGCCACGAAGAAATTCGAAACATAAATAAAGAGGTCTCGAATCGGTCTTCGAGTTCCTCCAAGTGTATGCACGTTATACATGCGCGAACGTTAACTTCTAGAACAAACTTTCAGCCAAGTACAAGCATTAAGCCGCCACATCGAACAGACACCCACCGCAATGCAAGCTTTCGCTCTAAACCGAAATTTCCTCGAGTATGCTCTTGCAATGATAACAAGAAATTTGGTACTGTAGTAGTTATACGATTCATTTCTTTATATTATTAGAATAGTTCGTCCCATCGCTGTTTAATGAATCTACGCCGCATGTAGAATACTTGTTATTATTGGCACGTTGACGAGTAATTAATTTCGAGGTGTGCACCGATGTCGAATATAACGAACGTCGTTATGTGCTACGTCACGCGACTGTTTTGCATGCAGCTTTGTTTCAAGCACCGCTGCTCACCCCGTTTCCTCTAGAATTATTAATTAAATGACGCTCGAGAAAGACGATTGACACCGGTGCTCAATGTTCAAGTCGTTTGTTGAAGGATTGGAAAATATTTCTCAATATTACTAATAAACGGTGGGAATATCAATCATTTTTCTTGTTTCAAAAAACATTCTAAAATGTTATGAACCTGGCCAGCTTCAAAAGAAAATTCTTAATTACTCCAATGAACCCTACACAAATTTGAGCCATCAGTAAAACTACCCCTATTATTCTTCGGTAACCATACCTGACCGAGGTGTAGCACTTAATTAATCAAGTACATAGATCAAAGTGATAACCGTTGTTCGCAGTTCAATGGAGTTTTTGCAGATCTCCATTGGAGAGGAGTGCAAGAAATCATCCCTTTTCTTTCGACGGTGGTGGAGATCTCGAGCTGCGAGGAAGGGAATTACCAGGACGATAACTGATTTGTAGCCGTGTACCAGTTCAATCGCATAAATCTTCTTCCCACCCCTTTCCGTCGGTTCTTTTCGTTCTTTCTTTTCCAGCCTGGCCTCGTTTACACTCACGTAGAACGAATGTACGTGTGTGTTACAGCTTACCCTTTCCCAGAGAGGGTTGAACCGACCTCGAGCTCGCTCGTGCGCGTTTCCTACGTTTCCACTATCTTGCCATCCAACTGCTGTCACAATAATATCCTTGCTACTTCGCCACCTTCGTGATTTATCCTTTCAAGCCACGATTTACTATGCGAGACGAATTAAGCTCCCACTAAAGCCGCGCTTGTTTGCATAATTACACGGCCCTTTACGACCCTTTCGCGGCCCTACTACCCAAGATTTACGTATCTAAGAACTTTTCCGAGAGGGTTCGAAAATCTACGACTTTCACGGCACCCGGCTGCTATACAGCCGAACAATTTTTCTTACTTTCCTTGTAAATCAATTGGTATTCGATAAAATTGACAGCGTGCGTGTATAAATATTTCAAACACCTTCCCATTTATCTTCTTTTGAAAAAATTAAGTCAGGAAGAAATCGATATAGAAAGTAAAGAGAAAATCCCTGAAAAGGGATGAAAAAATGTGTAAAAATTCTTTCAATACACTCCAGTTACAGGAAACAAATCAAATTTCCAGTACAACAGAATGTAACAATCCAATCTAGAAATAAAAAAAAAAAGGAGACAGAACAAACGATTTCAAACAATAACAGTATCTACAAATTTCCTAAATACCGTTGCTTTTAACTCTGCAAAATATAAACGAATAATGAAACAAATAAAAAAGTGTCCACAATTGGTTAGCTTAATTTGCTCTGAAACATTTCTGTAATTGCATAGCAACAAGCAACCGATTCTGTTTTCCCATACTCTACAAGAGATGTCATTTTGTATCGTAACAAAAACAGCATTAACGTCGCTTCGTGCTACTTCTCTCCGCATGATTCATGCGTGTCACATTGTGTACCATTGCGTGGGTTGTGTTAACAATCCGCACACGGTTGGGCGCGATTATGCTCCTCTGGGTGCATCGTTACACGTTTCCTGTGCACTCGCGTGCATTCAGTTGCATCCAGCTAGTTCGGCCGTGTTTGTACACTCGCGATCGAATCAGACTTTCCTAGGAAAAATGGTGCCTCGGATTCTTGTCCTTCCTCTTCCAGGGACGCACAGCCAGGGCGCCCGTCGACGCCCGTATTTGCACGCGTGCACTGCTATTGGCAAATCTCGACCAAGTCGTTAAAAGTGGTGGGGTATCTCCCACTCTTAAAGTTTATCAAGCTCACTTATTATTCATAGAAAATTTCATATTTAATCATTAAAAATTATGAGATTTAAAAAATCTAAATTACTCTTAATATTAATATCATCAAAATTAAGATTTTGAGAATTTTCTAGATTTTTCCCCAGTGAAGCCTGATTTGATTGCAAGTGTACTCGTATGAAGCTGCTTGAAAAATTTCCATGGACTGGCTGAATTTGTTGCGGCTAACGTAGAACTGATAACCACTACTTTTTATACGAGATGCTTGCTCGCTATTTTTTTGCAGCCATTTTTTTCGTCCCTTTGCGTTTCTCTGACGAGGCGAACGAGAAACTGGTCTAATTGCACGCGAGTAAATTTTGACGAGATACATAGAACACGAGATCGTTTATAATTTGATAATTTGTACTCGTTTATATTAATAATTATTTACATAAATTTGTTTTATAGTTCTATAGGGTATGTTGAACGGTTGGCAGAAATGAATTTCTTTTCTTTCATTTTAACGAGTCGATAAATTTTCGGTGTAATTTGATCCTCTTGGAAGGTTCGTTCAGGAAGCCGGACTGAAATTAACGATTTCCTCGGCTGAACTTTCTGTGGAAGAACCAACAGGGCTGAAAGTATCGAGTTAGCGGCAGCTGGCTTAAAAGCCATTCTTTTTTATAGCCGGCACGCGTGCGGGTCAAAAGTGCTCGCTAATGAAACGCACAATTAACTACAATCGACGGCTCTGAAAGTTCGATAATCGAGTTCCCGTGTAATTGCCTGATTCCGTGCTAACGGGCTCAGCATTAACGTACGTCAACCGATGCTGCGTCCAAAAGCTACTTCTATCGATTAGATCGCTATTGATCGTAATTAGTCGACACGAAAGCTCTATATGGTCATTTTAATTAGACTCTGAGCTTTAAATTGATATAACATAAGTGCCACTTTATAATAATTTTGTGTTCATGAAACCCTGTTAAAATTTTCAACTTTCGAAATCAGTCATTCTTTAATATAAATGACAATCAGTCGTTTCTCACTAAAAATATTAATGACACATTTATGTAGCTATTGTCGTCAAACGTTAAGCTTTGAATTGATGTGGGATAAGTGGCACTTTGTGATACTTTTATGTCATGAAATGATATTAGAGCAAAAGTTTAATGTCCCATCAGGGGTTTATCTCTATTTGTACAAATGATCGGTGACCCGAATGCCAACGATCTGCTTTTCAACATTTTCATACGAGAAACAACATTCGGAAGGGGTAGAAGTATTTGCTAATGAATCACCCTATTAGCAGTAATCGTCAGGCATTGCGTGACCCGAATTCCATGATCGAACTCCACCGCGTTTACCGTCGATTCCCCAAACGAAAGGCATTGTAGTGCGTGCACGCATTTGCTGATTAATAGCTACACCCTGTGGTTATTATCATGTCGCGAGGTAATTGTCCGCCAACGACGCGAGGCTAATCTAATCGTAATTGAACATTAATTGTAATAAGCGTATCAGTCGGCATAAATAAACAAGAAATTTTACATGGGAAAATTTCAACTGATATTTTTCAGTTCTATACTAAATTTTATAATATCTATTAATTAAAAATTCTGAGAATTCCTATTTCTCTACGAAAGCCTATTTTATTTAATAAGATACATAAAACAGTTGAACAAGAAAACGAAGAGGCATTGTGTGAAAATTTGCATTAAACAGGAATTAACGTAATCGTAGCTTTTACCACAGCATTGTCTGGACCGAAGGATGGTCCGTAATGGAATTCTAATTACGTCAAACTTCTGAGAACACCCATTGTGTTCGACAAACAAAATCCAAACCGTCTCGTCAACGATTCCACAGATTTTCTAAGCCCCTTTCGTTTCTTGTTCGTCGTGGATATCGCGTTGCTAGCTTCTAGTCGGATTACATTTTCTTTCCCCGATGCCGCGGTGAAACGCGAAAGTCGATAACGAGGAGAAATTTAAAAACGGGCCGGCGTTTAGCCAATCAAAGGGGTGGGATAATAATGGGAAGTTTCGCAGGGTAAAGGAAGGAAATTTGTTTCCCGAGTGTTCCAAAGTTTTTTCATAGGCAACCCCGTTCCCTTGAAATACACCCCTGTTGGTGGTAGTTTTCCAGATAAGGGAGCGAGTTTTATGAATCGAATGAAATAAGGGTTTCGTTTATAGCTAGAGTAATTTTAAAATTTCTAAAAAATGAAAATAAGTATTGATATGTTAGATAAAGATAGCGAGGGTGCGTTTGGCTCGAGAAAAAATTCAGTGGACGCAGTGAGATAAGAATAGCATTTGTGGGGTTGTAGATCTATTTGTCAGGAGTCCATAGTCTGATCTTAAAATCCTCTCTGGCTCTTTCACCCCTGACCTTTCACCCCTTCTAGGATGCTACAGAAACTTGTGCCACTTTATGAGATCCTGAAATTGCGAAACTCGTGTTTCGCATAAGAGAAACCCCTTTCCTCTTCGGACGATCGTAATCTTTTCTGAATACACGATAAGCAATACTAAATATTTGACTATCAACTAAATACCACCCTCTGAGAAACACTGAACTAAAAAAATTCGCATAAAATTAGAATAATAAATCCAGTTACATGTTCGAGTCGGAATCGAACGAACTAACTCCTTCAGATCTTAATTTCGATCAAATGGAAGAACCCTTCCAACATCCGGTTAGGAGAATGCGGTTTGAACCTGTAACCGATAATTAGATTCCTCTCGACACAGTTCTCTGTCCTTCCAGATGGAAATAGGAGTGGTGGGATCGTGGATGGTACTACTGTGAAGCACCCATGAAACTACTTCAACCACTAATGACCCTAATTACGCGATGCTCTTGGCTTTTCTGTCACCGAAACCCTTCTGTCGCCCTCTGATTAGATCCCTTGGTCAAAACTTTCGAGCACCATCTCTCAATATAATAAGAATAAGATTTCTTTTAGAGTTACAATGGGTAAAGAAATCCTTGAAGACCCTTTCTTCAACATCTGAATTTTATTCGGTACTAAAAGATCTTCGAATCGAATCAGTGGGGGTGGTACAGTCAGGGTGTCAATTTCAGCTAATACGATTACTGATATGCTTGTTGAACATGCTCTGGTAATTCGAATTTGGTTTCGGAAACCTGAATCAGATCCATTGGCGTAATTAAAATCCTTTTCTGTGAGGGGCCAAGTCCACAAAGTATTAGAATCTTAGAAGTTTAGAATTTTAGAATTTTAAAATCTTTGAATTTTGGAATCTCAGAATTTCAGAATTTTAAAATTTCGAAATGGCGAAGATCCTATTGAATGCAAATTTAGTAAATCTTGTATCGAATAGTACAATGTGACAGACTACACTGTAAAGGGGAAGTAATCTAATTGGAGCGGAGGGTGTTCGACGAGCAATTTTACTAATAGCCACCTACGCGATGGACCAGAAATCGTTTCCAATTCTGGAATATTAACACGATCGACTTCGTTAAAGATTCTGCTTAGTATTCCGCCTTAGTTGGAGCAGAAATTAAAAAAATTCCATCCAATTCCTATCTTCTGTTTTCCCATTTCCACGAGTAATTATCAGAATTTCCATGCATAATGGAAGTGGTGCTATAGGAAACAGTGCTCGAGGGAAAGAGCATCGATCAATTCGTGCACTGTTTTCTCTAGTCGATTGAATATTTTTCTACTCTGCAGGGTAATTAAAGCTCGTGGCAAAAACGAGGTTAAAAAAGCAGTGTATAAAAATGAGAACTCGTATCGAGTGTATAATTGGTCCATGATAAAATATTTCTATTACCGATGGAAGGAACCTTTCATAAATTCAAGTTTTATGTATTACAAGTTCAACAACGTCTGCACCTCTTCCGGTACGTAAGTGAAATTTTTTGAGTTGCTAGTTATAAGCACTGAAGAACGTTTATTTCGCTGGAAGCGTTTAAATTTTAACGAGGATCCGAGCAAGAAGCATCAGAGTCGACTTGTATAACAGCGGTCGACAAAAAGCACCGTAGCCCTGTTGTAAAGTGTGTTGTGCCAGAGAGGCTGAAGATTATCTATGTAGAACTATTTATTCAGATGCTCGCTGTTGTTACAGAAAAAAGATCATCATTCTCTTTCGACGTAACTCTCCAGGTGTATATATTGCAGTAAAAAGCATTGATTCAGTAAATGTATATGTACATTTCCTAGTCAATGTATATACTTATTGTAATATAATAAATGAATCCATTTACTAGAAATAATGCACGTTCTTATATTCGGTTCGCACTTCTGCTAAAAGCGTACATAAATGCATACACCGATTAGTGTACACATTTACTAAAATATACGTTTTCACTGTGAGATATACGAGTATTCGAATCTACCTGGTACAGAAAAATTTTTCCCACCAACGATGCGTATGCTTTAAAAAACATTTTCGTCGTTCCAGTTGATGCATGAACTGTTTTTTTTTTTTTTTTTTTATTTTACTGCCAGAGCCGTGACCTCTCCTTTTTTTATTGATGCAATTAAGTTCGCCGAGCATTTCTCACCCCGTCAAAATTTTAACGTTCTCTGCATTTCTCCCCGTTATTATTTTAATCACTGGCTGCATAACTTGCGTAGGAACGTGTAGGAACATTATATAATATTCATGGTATAAATAAGATAAAATGCAGGCAAGCAAATGTTAGTTATAAGACTGGTTGAAAATCCAGCAGGGGAAAGGTGAACAAGGATCTTCAGGATACACTTGAATTGGAACGTTGAAAAATTACAATAGGATTTCGTATGCCACGATAGCGGTACGTCGGAATAACGAGAGAAACGGGCAAATCTTGGCGTGCATATACGAAAAGAAAAGCAGAAGACAACGGGAACGGGTGCAACCGGCATGAGAATCGTTCGCGAGGAGAATCAAAATGCACGAGGAAACGTGGAAAGGCAGTTGGAATTTTCTGACAGAAATTCTCAGGCAAACATCATTTTTCCATCTGTTTTTCTACTATTTGTATCCTTTTCGTGGATCGACTACGGTACACCATCTGCGCGCGACAGGCTCCTTGATAAACGATAAAAGCAGATGAAAAAATGATGTCTGATAATCATCAGTTTATCCAAAATAAATGTAACTTTTGTCGGAAAATAATGCGTTGACCGGAGGAAGTATATCAGAAGAAAAGAATATACTTTTCTCGTTAAAATTGTAACCAAAGATAGACATGGTTTTCTCCTTTATGGACTTTTTATTGACCGATCTCCGCCACCGAGGAACGAGTAAAAAATTAAGGTCTATAAATTTCAGGATGGAGACGCTCTGTTCGAGAACTCACTTCGCAAAGTCCCAAACCGAGGTCGTGAAACTAATTTCGACCCTTCTAGAATCGACTCCGCGCTCGGGTAATGTGAATAAAAAATGAAGAGGATACGCCTCGACGAAGCAAATGTTACTAGGGGTAGGATCGTATGATAATCTTCTTTCGCGTGAAAATCGCTCGTTCTTCATCTTTTTGAATGGACATTTTTCATGAATTTCTCGATCTGCGTGAGGAGAATGAAAAATTTGTCAGAATGACACCTAATGACGCCAAAGTATTCTATACTTTATCAATTTATCTCCTTTCTATTTTGCAGAGTTAATCAATTTGGCAAATGAACAGTCCAATCAATATGCAATTACTAACACGTATAAAAATGGATATTGGAAATAATATGAAATAAAAAATGTTAATCTCACGGGGATGAAATATCAATTTCGCCAGAGATAAATTCGAACGAATTCAGCGTTTCAATCAAAAATGATAAGTCGAGTATCGTTTGCATTAATCCACTTTCTGCCATTGAACCTTACGTTAATTTATTACAAATTACAGCACGAGGTAAAACGTTGCAATTGGTGAATAAAAGGGCTCGCAATAGCCGATAGGGTAATTAAAATGATCAGCAGTGCGCGTTTTATCAATGAGTATGGCAATCCGAACGAACGGCTTAATTTCAGACGAGCCAATCGCGTGGCTGAATCAACGCTGCCAGAGGGCAAGGGAGATTAAATCAGCTCGCGTTGCAAAATTAAATTCAAATGATGCGCTGACCGTTTATCTTGTTACCGACTCGTATTATCTAATAATTGAAATTTCGGGAGGTCCGGTCCACCGCTCGGTTATTCGATGACGATTCCAAAGCGCGAGTGATCCCGAGTGTTTCCCAGCTTGTACCAGCATTATCGCGAAATTGTGGACACGAACCGATCGTTTGCCGAATGATTTCGCTAGCTGATGGCGAGGCAACGATCCACACCTGCGGTTGTCCGAATCGTTAACTGCCGATTGGACGGTTCTATTGATTCGATGGCGTCGAGGTGACAGCCCGCGGTTCCATCCGGCTAATATCACCATACCGAGGAAACTGTATTATGTGATATTTTCTGAAGATAGGAGATGTTTCACTATCCAATAATAATTGAACGCGTTTGTATTTGATCAGAGAAATTTCCTTCAATATTTTTTAGTATAGTAAATGGAAGGGCTGTAGAATATTAAAATTACTTTTCAGTATGTTTAGCATATTATAAAGTATCCCCTTCTTCTAAGCAACAGTCTTATAAATGGCGATTCGATTGGTGAAAACAGTGAGTCGGTGGGGTTGCAAAATCTATTGTGGAAGAGACGAGCGCGGCACAAAGGGGTAATAATTCTTGATTGGGGTAATAATCCCTTTCAATCGTGAACGAGCGACCTTTATGCGCTACGACGGGATCCTGGATGACCAATTTCGGCTGGTTGAATGCGTCGGTTGGACAATTTACACGGTTCAATTTCGCGAAAAATCCGAATGGTTATTGGCCAACGAAACGTTCGGTCACGGGGCCAGGCTCTTTGTTGGCGTGCTTCGGTTCGATTGGATACATTTAAAGCGGAGACTATGAAGAATAATTTTACGGTTTTATTCATAACCACGGAATCATTCAGGCCATTTTATACGTAGTATAATACTAACGAAGAGAATTTTCAATCGCTAATTAAATTGTTCAAACTTTTCTTTTAATTCATAATAAATTCACCTAAAAATTCAAATGGTTTAAATTTATTCCTTGAACAGTGGAGCCTGGATAAATCGCGATCCAAACTTTTAAAACGCGTACAAGGATATTAAAATAATTTTTATAAGAACACCAAATGAAAATAATATGAAATCAAGAGTTGATAAAATACCAAAATCTTGCCATTTCTCATTGCAATACTGATACTTTATTTTTTGAGTCTCCGAAGAGTTAGCGAAGTATCACTTTCCCCATAGACTGGGAAAATAGACCGAGCACCGTAAAGGCAGCGACAGTATCCCCGGAGAAATTACGCAGAGTGTTCATTCTTATTCGATAACCACTTTTCTCCTTGAGAATAAACCACTAAAACGCAATTTTCTTACCGGCCAATATTTCCAGGCAAATGAAAATATGGGAAAATTCTAAATTGAAAGTTTGATGGCTTAGTTCCAGCGTTAAAGTTGGTCCCTTCCTACGGAAAGGGTTAAATTGCTAGCGACACGAATTCCCTGCCAAACCACATCGAGATCCAGCCGGATTCGCACGCGTGAACGCAACATTCCAGAAACCCCTTTAACAAGGACAGACACTTTGACCCATTGACGTCACACTGCGTCTCTGATAGCCCGGTGTCCCGTTTTCCATTCACAGGGTTAAATATCCACCGACAAGATTTCACCCGCGAACCTGTTAATCAACTCGTTTATCAATCTGAAAGGAGCTGTTCTCCTGTACAGAACAATAATTAACATGTAAGGTCATTGAACACCTAATTAGAAAATAAAATCTACAAATAGTTGGAAAATGAAAATGAAATACAGTAATGATTCGGGTGTTGAAAATCCAAAATGTAATTTAAATTCTTTCATAATTCACAGTGGACGTTTGTTCTCTTAGCAAGGATTAAACGGAAAAAGGATTTTCCCTCGTGAAATATTCTGTTTGATTAAAAATTTGTCTCCGGTTAGAGAAGCTAGCCTGCTATAAAGCCGAGAATAACGCGGCCGGACACAGTTCCTACGTTTTCAACTTTGAATGGGACGTCTTTTAAGCTCGAAGAAGGCAAAAACAGAAAGTAGAAAGCGTCCAAGAGAAAATCTTTATGAAGTATCCTGAGACGCTGGAGGCTAAGACGGGACGGGCAGGATGATTTAAAAGGAAATGCTCGGGTGCGAGGAAACACCACAGGAAAAATCAGGAAAGACTTTGCCGCTAGTAGGACGCGTCACTTTAGAAAAAAAAGAAAAAGAAGAAGAAGAAAAGGAAAAATAAAGGGAAAATACTCTGGTAATGTTCTCGTGCTAGCCCGGCCCGTTGACTTTTCTCAGTCTGCTTAATGATCATTAGAGCGAGACAAGTGTAGCGACACACTCGCGTACTAGTTTTATTACACAAGAACCGTGTCACGTTTGAAGCCGGATTTAAATGCATCTCCCTCGTACAATTTCGACAATTTCAAAATGAAATCATTTTTCATCCATTTCCATCCATCTGCAGCTCATTTTTTAAAGTACATTTACGTCGAGCTGTTTTTATGAAAGAAATGTCTCAATTACACACCTACTTTTCTGTTTATTGTTGAGAAATGATATGATGAGAAAAAATATTTTTAGAGTAAAATCTGTGCACGATTCAGCACTGGCGTAATCTGGACCTTTTTTGGAGGTGGGCCAGGTCCTTTAGAAACTTAGAAATTTTGGAATTCTGAAATTTGATAAGGGTCCTTTTTTTATAAGGAACCAGTTCAGGTTTTTAGAACCAGGTGCATCCTGCCCCTGTCCAGTTTCGCCACTGCATTTGAGGGATGAAACATTTTTAATTTTCAACTTTCTACTGACAGCTCATATCATATAAAAATAATCTAGGTTAAAAGCTATTTTTTAATTTACGGTTAAAAATATTACAAACATGATAAAAAACGGCATACAGAAAATTTCATGGAATATGGAAGCAAAAATAATTCTGGAATAAAATCTGCGTACGTTTTGAAGTTGAAAAATCTTGAATTTCTGAGAAAAACTTTTCATAAATTCTTGTGTCGATATAATATAGAAAAATCCAGGTTAAAAGCTATTTCTAATTTACCCTTAAAAATATTATATAGAATCTTGAATCTCCAATTTATTAAAATTTTTACTGGCAATAAAAATTTTTTTATTTTCTTCTTTTTTTCGAGCTTCTACTGGGCGTTTGCGAACGAAGTTTTTTCACTTCTAAAAAGGGTTCGCAACTAGGATTGCTCTTGATTTCTGGAAAACCTGAATCAAAAAATTTGTTTTTATTGAAATGAAATATCCTTTGTACAAGGTTATGAGTATAAGGAAGAGGATAATCCATCGCACGTCTTCGAATAAAAGTCGCTAGTAAAATTCCTTTTTACGAGGGTGGCTGATCTCTGCCGACCGAGATTAAGCTCGTTGCACGAGTTCCATAAACCAACCCCTACTTGTTATACGAATACGCGTATACATTATACTTAATTAAACGAACTTCTGTAGCCAGATCAAATTTTAATAATCCGTTGCTTTCGTCGGAGGGTGAAGTAAAATCTTGGAGATAGTGACTCGCCCTCCTTTTGAATAAAAATAAACTCATTTGAATTTTTTCATAGACGGGGGTTGCTTTCATGAATGATATTAGTAATTTATGAAGAAAGATTCTTTGAAGACTCATTTATTTCACAGATTCTACTATTACTCTTTATGAGAGGAATTCAACCCCTTTTATGGGACAATTTCTTAAAATTGGAATCTTTACGATTATTAAAATATATAGACGAATTATTTTTCTTTTAAACGATAAAGGACTCTGATTCAGGCGTTGTTCTTTTAGCAGAACCAAAGAAACACGTATTTTTTCCTTAATGGAAGAGAAGAAAGAATTCTTTTAAAGAACGAAGAAAAGCGAACCACTTCTAACCATTTTCTTCTATGGGAAGTTAATCGTTTTACTTTGAAAGGCAAACAATTAACCGAACAACGAGTGGTACGAATGACCCAGGTGAATTAGCGATGTAAGTAAACGTAGTTAAAAGGTTGTGAACGTGGAACTAAATGCTTGAGACTAAAAAAGGAGCTGTTGGACTCTGAAGATTTTGTGGTCAGCTCGACCAATTATTTTTCGACTCCCTAGTGATCCAAACGATTTTACACAGCGAAAAGATGGAGTGCATTAACCGGTAATTGAGACAACCAGAAAAATGGGACTCGGTGTAAAAATGATTGGCCACTGCAGGCTGATTGCGAAGTTTCAATTATTTGTGTCGTTCACATGAATTCGATACGTTCCGAGTGGTTGTTTAACTTTGAAAATGAAATATTTTTTCGATGAATTATTGAATCGTCCTCCTCCAGAGTCTAGTATCCGACGAATTTCATACCTGTTTAATTTCGAAATACTTTCTCCTTAAATAATCTTGCATTTTATGAATTAACATTGAGAAAATATCCAAAACTCACCCTTCACCAAAATATTCACTTGTCTAATGGTATCTTTCAATTCGCGCCCGTATACAGGTGAAGTTTTCACGAATAAATAACGAAAACGGGCGCCAGGATCATCGTCATGCACCTTTCTGATCGATAAAGCGCACTGGAACGTAATAAAACCCGATTATTTCTCGCCAACATACCATCAAACTGTTCTCGCACAAACTCTCGACCTGAATGAGAGAAAATTGTTCGTTCAACTCGGTTGTTGCTCGATTCATTATTTAATGAACGTGAAACTGATTTTATCCAGTTGTTCTATGAGCATCTGATGCTTGAAAAATATTTTCCCTCGTACCTGCAATATTTCCACGTCGGACAGCATGAAAGACGAGGATTCTCTCATATCGCTGCGGATGAAATCGAAATCGGTTTCAGCATTGCTTTCGGTGATGATTTCAATGGAGTCATTCTTTATATGCGATTTCCGAGAAGTCTTATGTTTCCATAGATAAACATCGAGGGTAGGTTCGTCCACGATCACATAGATTCTACGAAAATTTTCAAATCAGAACCCTGTTCACCATTTTGACTGTGCGATCGCTTACTCAGGGTTGCATATCAGGTTCAGACCACCCTTCAAGCTGATCAAGTTGTACACAGGAACGTATTCCAGCTCCGAGATCCGACAATAAATTCTGAACGGTCGCTCGTCGCAGATTGCACGGACCTGTTCGAATACGTGTCGAGAGACGTACGAGCGACGAGAAGGATATTTATTAACATTTTATCAGTGTGATATCCGTCACAGCCTGTTTTCCATCGATTTCTCTGCGTTTCATGATGGATAACACGAGTAAAGGCCGATTTATACAGGGTACTGAGAGATAGGGGTCTAGAAAATTTTTTGAAAGTCTAATCTCCTTCACTTCTATCTATTCCATATAATAATCGGGTATTTATTATTAAAAAAAAAGAATGGAGTTTAATTTTTGATCCTAACAGAAGGACTTTCCTTTGTAATCCTTAAAAATGTGTTAATAATAAATCGGCCTTTATTAATCAATTTTATCATAAATCGCTAATGAAAAATGTCACGGCGATTCATTTTACATTGTTGATCCAACACAATAGAGTTAATTCGTACAATGTAATATGCCGATCGATCGAAGTTCGTGAAAGTGAAAAAACAAACTCCGCCGGTGAAGAGGCTTTTGTTATGTACCGAAGCGAGGAACGGTTTTCTCTTTTTTATTTTTTATGCGTGCATCCGAGCGTAACGTCGAGATAAATCGGTCCATTCCGTAGTAGATAAGAGAATTTTCCATTTATAAACGGTTTAAAAGGAACGGTGTTAGGAACTACAATAATGGAGAGCAGAGAGTCGAGCACACGAATTAATATTAAATGCATTAAACTTTGAACGAGCATTAAATTAAATTGCCTTCGATCAGTCGTGCACGTGAAATAACCAGACGATGGAATACCTCCGGCGAACTTTTACGACGTTTAAAACCGTGAAAATAAGCTTTGAACGAATTATAAACACTTTTGTTCGACGTGAAATCGTTGTTCCAGAAAATGTTTTTAGAGAATTAAGTTTCTCAATGTTTTTAGAACATATTTAGCCATTCTGAATCAGTGAAGGGATACCGGAGGTGTTCCATACCGTCCTGGGAATTAACAGCTGGAGGGAAATAGTGCGATACATCGACGAGAAGTTCGCCAATGTCGAGGAAATGTTCGTTCTTCAAGGTTATAGTCGTCCTCTCTATGGTCATACTGGGATTTCCCACGATGGTTATTTTAAGAACCACGAATGGATGTTGCAACATCATACCACGACACTAAAGCTTCTCTTTCTCACAAGGACCTTCGATATTATGGTCATTTTTAATACACTTGTCACAATTTTGACAGATCATAATTTGATAAAAATTCAGAAAAATTTCATCAATATTAACAATGAATATAGAAGCATATAGAAACGTGATTCTTTTATATCTATGGGGAACAAAATTTTGGGGGCCAAAGGGGGTGACAGGTCCCCTGTACCATATGTGAACTAATTATTTTACTCCTACAGGTTGCTCAGCGAATAAAAATCAGTAATTGAATGCATAAATATTTTAGCAACCTGTTAAATTAACTTGACGTTCGAATGGAATAGGGAACTTAATAATGCACTTAACGAAAGGATTTCATCTTTAAATAGCATCATTATACTTTAATTCTCTCTAAATTTCAACGGAAATCCAATATTTTTTAACGAAAGATGCTATTTATGTAAAATTTACCGAGTAGCAATTTTTAATGGTGGTCTTAAAGGCATGTTCGTAATCGTTTCCTCATTCATGGTAGAAATAACTGGCAGGAATTTAGCTTGGAATTAGAGAGCACCATGCTGGAAAATCCTTTAACTGCTCCTGTATATCTTCAGATTGCACCATTGCTCGCGTTTAAAACGTCCTTTCGTATTCAGTCAAGCCTGCTTTTGGGAAACGGTAGCCAATAGAACTCTCTTTATCTACACCCTGATTATTATTGAAGAAAGGGAACGACGACGAAGCTCGCCGATGTTTGGGGCAGACGCATAGAAAAATCCAATTTAAGAAAACGTTTAAGCATGTTCATTTGAATACTATCCTTTTGCCCTATTTCTCGGGTCAAAAGAATTGGATGCTGTTCGACATTGGAAATTCTTTCGATTCCGCAATGTTTGAGAGGAAATTCTTATCTTGTTTCCGAGGATCCTGAAGCAAACGATGAGGATCAAAAGCTATTTGTTCTTTCGTAGCAAACAATAGGAGTTCCAATTTCGATTGAACCTCACTTTCACACGAAATTATAGACTTTTGTAGTGTCGGCAAGAAGAAACAGCAGTTTTATCGTTAATCATATTATCGATGGTTGAACAGAGTTTCTATCCTCTTTCTGAAATTATAATCAGCAAGTCTCGCGAGTAACCAGCCATATTCCGGGTCTCTTGATGTCGAGTAGCGCTTCACGAGTTGGTCCAGCGGCTACAAAGTACCCAAAAGCCAGGAAGCAGAAGATGTAGACTTCCTGATGAATATATACCGAACGAAGGCTGTCGAGTGTTCGAGGTCAGGTGGCCCCTTTTCGCCGAGTGTCTCGCCATACATATTCGAGTGGCATCCAACGTGGCACGATCCACCGAAAGCGTTCGTCTTTGTGATGGAAATGTCTCTATGTCGTTGCTCTTGTCGTTTTTCTAACCTGCCGTCACTTTTCCTCGATTTCTCGCTGCTGCACGCCTTCAACCTCGGAACACCGATGATTCGATCGGCGAAAGTAATCGAACGACGTCCCGTTGCCATCAAACATTTAATCGTCTCGATCGCAGCGATCCGTAACCGTTTCGTAAATAATTGTCCAGATCGGATCGTTCCCTTGGGTAAAGGCTACTATCGAAACGGCAAACTGCAGCGTTTCTATTCCCTTCAGAAATTGAAAATTAAAAAAGAAACTTGAAAGTTTCCATAATTCCTTCTTCTTGAATATATTCTATAAAATGATTTCTATTCCATCCTTTGAAGATCCACAGAACGTTCAAAAGGGGAGAATTAACCACCTGAACTGCTCCATAACTTTCAAAATAAATTTCTGTTTATCCTCTACGGTGTACCACAGTTTGCGCAAGAGATTTTCGAAAAATCCGACAAACTATTTTACAATACACCCTGGAGCTCCATTCGATGAAAGTTCTCGAGCAAGCTTTTTGATAGAAGCAGCTGTTAAACGAAAAGCGATAGCTTTTTGTAAAACGGGTGCCAATCTAACAACGGAACGCGTTCGTTGCTTCCACTCTACACGGGCCTTAATTGCGTTCGCTGCAAACATTTGCATTTCAAGTGGCTTTTGCTTGCCTGCATAATGTTTGACACAGCTGCAGCAACGGGGATGGTCCTGGGCTGGTTGAGAACGGTCCTAAGTACCAGTGAGAGGCCACTTTGTACAGCGTGTCCCCGTATATAACCCCATAACACACACGGTGTTGTGCGACGATGCAACGAACAGATATACACGAGGATCGGGCGGATATCGCTTGAAAAATTTCACCAATTCTTCGAGTGTTCTCGTTTCATTGTTTGCGTTCCCTCGCTTTTTGATCGGAGTGCACACTTGAACCCCGTTTCGTTATTCATTTGCCCCCCAAAATGTTTCTCCATTTCCACGTTATCGTTCAATTCCCAAGCACGATATCCGCGAATAATTTCCAGAATTAAAGAAGGCACTCGAGTTTCAACGAGTAGTTTCGGTGGTCGAGTATCATCGAAATTGCATTCTGTCTTCTTAGCGGTTTGTATCTTTTCTGCTCGGCGGATGAATGAGAAACGAAATGAAACTGGAGCAACGTCCGAGAGACGCGATTAAACTTTCAAACTTTGTCTCCCGCTTGTTATCAGTTCCTATACTTTGAGCGGATCGTCCGGAGGAAAGTTTGCTCGGTGATTCAAAGTGTTTCGTAATTTTGAAACGTCGATGGGGTTTTGTGATTCTCCATTGGGAATGAGTACAAGTATCGTCATAACAGTATTTAGAAAAAAAAAAAAAAAAAAGGAGGAATTTATTCCGGCCCGTTCGTTGGGAAGGGTTTTATGTACTGCGAGCTTTCACAAGCAATTTCCCGGGAGGGGTGAGCGAATAACTGCGTATATCCCGTAGGTGAGGGCTCTAACGTCGTTTTAACGACGCTCCGCGCCGGTGCTGGGAGAACGATGCGGACGAGCGACGGGAACGGAAAACAAGATTTTCGTTTGCCCCTCTAGCGGCAAAAATAAAAGCGCGAGTGGATCAGACCTCTCATCTGTCCCGTCGAATTTTTAAGCTCTGACTTTTTACTCTCAGGCTTTTAACAATCATCCGAATTTCAATGGCGTTTATATAAAAATGTTTGGTAATTGAGTAGAGTCTGTAAAATCTACTACATTAAACATCAACTTTAACACTTAGTTGTTAAAAAATAAGTGTAGATTTTTTCAAGTTGACGGGTCTCAAAGATAGCGTAAGGCATGCCTTTTACAATGCACTTTTTTTTAAGTCGATAGCTCAATGGGTTCTCGAGATATGAGAGTTTAAAGATTAGCCCTAATATGCTCCGGTTTGAATGGATGCCCGGACCGGGAAAGCACTACACTACTCACCGTACACTGTTTTCCCATAAGTGCATACGCGTAAGTAGTATATGTACACTGTTACTCAGCCGTGCGAGTGAAAGTACCGAGTGAGCGACAAGGAGGGAGATATCAGAAAACTAAAAATCATGCTTCTATTTACACGACGATATCTCAGGAACCACCGGTCCGATTTACATGAACCGAAAGCCATTTTAAAGAGGAAGAATTGCCCTTTCTAACGGCGGTAATGAAGTTAATTTACTGCAATTATGTTCAAATCTAGAGGGGTACAAAGTTTTTAGTTAGAGTAGTAGAAATTCCCTAACATTTACTGCAGTGAAATCGAACTTCTTTCGGAACGTGTTCGAATTTCATGAAACGACACCTTGATATGACAGATGAGAGGCAGGAACATAAACTAAAATGATAGAATTCGAGTGAAACGATAACTATGTCATCTGGAAATGCTTTTTGCATCAACTTGTTATTGTTTAACGACGTTTGAACCAAACGATCACGTTGTAATGTAATGAAACACGTTTTTACACATTTTCTTTAAAAAAATAGGTAATTGTTTTTCATTTATCAGCGTTAGCATTACTGGTTTGGGAAGCTCTATTGTTTGTTGAAAGCAATGAAGCGTATTTAGTTGATCCTAGCGTTCATGTTACAGCGATCAGTAGCTTAAACTTATCTTCAAATAAATGGAGTAAAGCAAGGTAACGTGGAGAGCGGAAGAAAAGAATAGAAAGGAACAGAATCTTGCTAGCAAGATCAGAATTCAGCCGCTCGTGTAATTCTGCTGGAATCAGAATGTACTCGCTTGGAAAAAATCTACCTCCCTTTTACTCGGCCCTGGAAGCTTTTCGTATCCTTGACTAACTTAGTTCATCTTATTTCTACGAGTAATTTCTACGTTTGTGACTTGAACTCCCTTCAGCAATTGGAAAGACGCTCGTAAAACGAGCTCAACTTGCCTTCAAAAGTTAATTAAACGAAGGACCGACCATGTTATTGAAACTTTCCAAAGATTATACTGTTAATCGGAAATGAATAACTCAACATTGACAATTTTTAGTAGAAAACTTAATAGAGACGATAGCAAGCAACGCAGGATCAAGGGGGTGGGGGGTCTGAAGAAGGGTTACAGCCCCGCCTTCCATTTACAATATCAGTAAATTCCAAAATTTAGAATCCATTATGGAAGGGTTCCAGATGAGAAGCCTACAACAGCGTATCATCTGTTGCTCGCGAAGGATTAATTTCAGGTGGCGACGAGAAGATCTTGTTTGCAATTTCTTGCCCCTCGGGTATTAGTTCGACGAAACCTCTTGGTATGAAATTTCGCCCTAGCCCGATTCGCGTGCATACACCAACCTATACGTACACGACCCGCGAGTGCCGTGACCCTGGGGATACGGAACTTCCGCCAGTTTCTTGCTCGAAAGCGATACAACACCCGGCAAGATGATCAATGATAGAAAAGCTCAAGTTCGTGATTGATTGGACAGATCCTGCAATCATTAATTTCCCTTGTTTTTCCCTTGAAAGAACTTAATACATCACAGTGTTGCTTCATTCTCAATTGAGCCATAAAAAAAGAAATCATTTTTAAAGGAGGAGACGAAGAGATATTTTCGAGGCGAAATTTAATAAAGGCTCCCCCTTTGGTTGGTTTTAAGCGGAAACTCAATACCATGGGTTAACCCTTCAAGGCTTACCTCATGGAACTTTCAAAATTAATCCGAGTTACCTCGGAAACGACTCTGTTTCTGCTTAGGCGAACTTGAAATGTCATCTCCGACTTGCTATCTGACCTCAAGGCTTTCTAGGATTTCCAGGACAACCAGTCCTCTGTATCTCTGGCCCTGTTTTCTCAAACTCGTCTAACTACAAGGTTACGAGCAGCGAGAAATTATGCTAGCCAGAAGCTCGTTCAAACTTTCCATGAAAGCGTTGAATCGAAATTAATTAGGGACGAAGACAACGATCGTTTTCGACTTGCTTTCACTAGTGACTGACTAGCCAAAATTTATTCACAAGATTGCAAGGGTTCTCTTAGAGTGTTTCCCTATGAACTTGACAGAAATTTCCAAGGAATCTTGAACTTGGATCTTGGATAATTATGTTTGAAGATACTCTATGTTATTAGAGAAGCTATAGCCTTTGTTCAAAGTTTCTCGAGATCAAAGTACCAGACCTGTAATAGCAAATTTAATATTCCATCGATTAGCTGTCCATTCTCAGATTCTACAATATTAATATTTTGTGACGAAGGAGTAAAAGTTTCCTTACTTTTCAGTTGAAAAATTTTACTCTTTCAGTGTTAAATATTTTTAGTAAAAGACCGCTTTTCGACTAATTCGCTTTAAATTTAAGCAAACGCCTGGTACAATAGAGATTTGTAACAATGAATCCGCAGAAAGCCGGTACCGTGATTTCCAGATCAAAGAATAAAAGTTTGCCACTTACCTTGACCCAGAATTCCTTTTTAAGTTTCCACGATTATTCAATCAGTCCCTGCTCGTTCTGGACTTTCTTCGCCCACCCTAATTGTTTTTTGTGGTTGCTCAGCTTTCTTCTGCAACAAAACAAAACAATTTATGAAATAACTGTTCAAAAATGCTCTGCTACCTGAGCATCCTTACCTTGCACATCGGTTCCAAGAAAAATCAAAAAGAATAGGTAGTTAATTAACATTGCCCATGCCACGAGAAACTTTCCAGCGAACTCAACTTACGAATAACAAACTAATAAGTCTATTAGCACCGAGAAAACGGATGGAAACGCAGCATGGAAGTCGCCGGGGAAGCTAACTCGTGTAATTGAATTTCATCTTGAGACCTGAGTGACGACGACCAGTGAATATTTTACCAACGGGAAATTAATCGTGCGACATCCAATTCAACTGGCAACTTCGTTACAATACCATTTCCTTCCTCTACAAACGATACAATTCGAAATATTTATCTAACATTTCCTTCGAGACACGATCGAGCCTCCACGAAATTCGTGGTCGTAAGAAATGGATTAAATTTTGTACAGATTCAATTACAGTTGCGAACGAACACAAATTTTCTCAGGATCAAGAAGAGAGAGAGAGAGAGAGAGAATTTGTTCCAAAGCTTTTCCAGATAAGGGATTACCGAAGAGAAATGTGCCGGATTACTTTAAGACGTGCAACCGTTAACTTCCAAGTTACCTTGGTCAACTTCAAACTCACTCGCTAGTTTTAATGCGGCTTAAATTGTAATACGCGCAGAATAATATACTGATGCGGTAAACACGTGCAACGTGAGCTAACTTCCTGTTTCTATGGGGATTATTTTGTGATAAATATGTTGTACAGGGTTGTTGGGGAACAATGACAAAGTAAACTTCGGTTTTAACCGCTGACAATGTCAATAAATCTGCTGTAACTTTTTAACCCATGAACTGGGGATGACGAATTAATTCTGGTAAGTTAACTCTAATTAATGTCCCTTTAACTCCCATAAAGCCTGTCTGTCTGTTTTTCCTATTTTATAATCAATCGTTGTTTTTTTTTTAATTTTAAATATAAGAGATATATGAGGAACTCCATGGATCCAAGAACAATTTCAAAATTCCCTTGGTCGTTTCTTTCTCGATTCTCAAGTGTTTTTTCATAATCAAACTTCCACGTTTCTTCGTCGATCTGTGCTTCTTTCTTTTCTCCCGAAGTCGAAACTTCTCGGTTTCAATCCGCAAGTTTCGAGATATTCCAATCAATTTCCCGAACGCGAAATTGCTAGGCGAACTTTCACTGGCTGCAAAGTTTTCGTGCGAGCGGCTACAGTGATCCTGGCAAAAGTTTCACACGGAAATTAAGCTCGTTTCGTATTACCAATTATATTCCACCTTGTCGTGCGTCCGATCTTTCACTTTCTTCTCACGATCGATCATTGCTAATTACAATTTTTAATCATTCGCAGCTCTCTTCGTGGTTCGCAAACACGAAGACTTATGTTACTCGAGCGAGTTCGTGTATCACGGTCACAGATATAATTATGGGGTACACTAAGCCGTGTAAATGATACATTAATACCCGCCTTCATCCGGTCTCCATGCACATTCTCTGCATAACAGTATTGTGTAATCATTCACCGGTACCTCGTGAAGATTAAATCTGGCCGTGCGCTTAAATTATGTTTGACCAGGCTAATTTAAACCGTGCACCGAATCGACGGGCGTCTACTATCTCTTAATTAATAAATCCCTGGTATCGTTCCAAAGTCAGTGTACCCGGCGATCCGTTAATTAATGTAAATGAAGATACCGCGAAAAACGTATAATACCCCGGTGATCAACATCGAGCTAATTGAAATTGAATTTTTCATCGAGCACAGTGTCCATGTGATTAACTCTTTCATTACGAAAATATCCAGCTCTGATTTTCGCTGAGCCAAATGCAACGCGTTAAATGGCTCCTAATGATAATTTATTGATACAACTATCGCGAGAGCTTTCCAAGGGTTTCTCATTCAAGAAAATCGGGAATTTTCTCAAGGAACGATCGAAAGCAGTTTCGTAAATGTTTTCATTCGCGATCTACCCGGTGAACGAGCACCGACACAACGGAAGGAAGCTATACAATAAAAGCAGCGCCCGCCCGACGACTACTAAACCTTTGACGATATTGAATCGAATAGCCACGGCAAAAGGGTCCCGGCCCGTAAAACCATCGATAAGCTTCTCGACCTATACAATTCCTGATACGATACTGCGACGAACAGCAGCTTTTGTTATGTTTACTACCAACCCTCTAACTCGTCGCCTGTAAAACGATACCGAGTTTTAATAAGGCTTCGAGTGTAATTTCATGTTAAAGGTTACAGCCGTGGAATAATAAAATTTAAGGGGGTAGTTACATTTAAAGAATGTTGTTTATCGAGCGAAAATAATTTGAGAATAATTGGAGGGTACTTCTTACAGATAATGCCTCAATTGAAGTTGACAAACCTTTCTTCTGGCTGTAATTTATTATAGATAATTTCACTAGACACTTATAGGGAGATTACAACGTAGTCAATGATAGCAAGGAACATTGTCTACCGACAAACCATGGAATGACTGATTGACGCGATTACTATTATCCGCGTCATTTCTCTCTGTCACGGCCATTATTCTCAGACTAATTAGATTCTCCTTGAGATTAATCTCGAAATTCGCATAACTCCGATGAATCTCAACCACGGAAGCTTCCAACTACCGATTATTATTGTCTATCGGAATAATCAGTCCGAAGTTCCGACAACCGGAATGTAATTAACAACAGGCGCTAAATCACGATCGGTTTGAAACGTGTCTGACAAGTTATCTTCAGGGAATATCTAGAATTATTTGATAAAAATAATTAAGCAATAGTGTTCAAGCGTTTCTTTCACGAAAAATAATAAAAAAGGGAACTTGGCTAATCGATAAAGATTAATCGAGCGGAAGTTGGCCACCAGCGAAGACACAATCGACGTCGTTTCTGCCCGATCGACAAGAAAAAGTTGCCCGACGTTTGGAACTATAAAAGCTTCCGGCTGAACGACGGGAAGGGACACTTCACCCCCCCTGTCTTTCGACACTTCCGCCCATATATGTCCAACAACTTTGCACTCGGTTTCGCACTCCTCCCCATCGCGCCTTCCATTTCGCGTGCCTCTTAAACTTTTTCTCCCGTTCAAAGCGTTCCTATGTTCCATTCCGATCGATTCAGCTGGCTCCATCGTGAAAATTGTCGGTCACAAATTTTCTTTGATAAAGCGACCGGCTTGTTTCGAAATCACTGAAATTCTATCATAGAGAAATTGAGGGATTATTTATTAAAGATGTGGCAAATTATTATTGACGGGATAATGCAAGAGGAATCACGGTCGGAGAAGACGTCGTTAATAATTCCTCTATCTTGTTCCCTGTTACGTGACACACGAAAGTCTGCTCAGGCTGACGGTCCAATTGATTACACCAATTAATCATTTTATCTGGCTGAAACCGTCTCGAGTCTCTTCTCGTTTAACTCCGTCGGGATTAACATAAATGCATCGTTAATTGATTTTCCTAATGCACGCGACTAACAGCTAGCTTATTCGAGGCTGATCGATCGTGTGTGCTGCTCATTTCGCGAGGGACGCGAACAGGCGTTTATCTAGCACATTGCCGATTTAACGAACATAGCACCTTCGATGGTAATTTTTTAGCGTAAGCTCCACTTGAAGATTTCCAGTTAAAGTGATTAATACAACGATCAAAGACTTGGGAGGAAAGATTTCATTACAAAGTTCATGGTGTTCAGCTTTAAATTTGTAATGAACTTCTTTGAAAATAAATTTAAGTTCAAGCACCTAATTAAGTTTTAAATTAAAGATTAATGAAAATCTGAACTTTAACTCTTCCAAAGTTTATGTCGAGTGTTCTCGCTGTGAAAAGATGACAATTTTTTGTTTCGAATGCGTCACATCGATTTCATCAATCTCTCGAAGCGACATCGATACGCAATGTAAAAGCAACTTAGTTGTAGATTGCATTTACGCGGTCGATCGTTCGATTTCCCGTGAAAAAAAAGATCGATCAAACGAGAGAAAAGGAAAGGGTGAAAAATTTATTCTCGCTAAATCGAGGGTCGTCCACGCTAAACGAGAGATCGAGTACACGAGCGATCAAATTACCAGCTGGCTGCCTGTAAAGCGGCAGAAATTTTTATCAAATTTAACGCTGCCAGAGGGAAAAAGGAGAATGAAGAAGAGAGCTGTAGATTGTGGGGGGTAAAAGAGCGAGGGTTTAAAAGGGGATGGGAAAACGTAAAATGATACCACGGTAACAAGCTAAGCAAGCATGAAAGAATGTCTTGTCTAGACAACTTCCTACATATTAATTTTACGTTTTACTCCAATCTACTCTTAAATAAATTCTTGACAGTCTGTACAAGATAGACGTGCCACTTTCAGTGCCCCTCAAGGAGAATTTCAAAATTATTTTCTTTCAAAAATATTTAATTTATGTGCAATAAAAAAATATGCTAATATCAAATATTTTTCAGCTACACGATGACCAGTTAATTGCTTCTCCCCTTAGTAATTTTATCGTAACAATGAAAACTATCATGAGAAAGAAGTTCTTCCGGCATTTTAACACGAAAAGCTGTGCGAAAAAGCTGAGAGACTCGAATAAATTTACGTTGCCATAATTAAGAAAGAAAAGGAGGTACATGGTCGAGGAGCAGGAGGACGAAACGAGAAGTAGAAAGAGTTACTTTGCGTTTCATTTAGTTTCTTTCGTTGCTTGCCGTGCAAGAATTAATTATAATTTGCCCGGCAGCATTTTCTAGCTCGGCGTAAAATGGTTCTGAATAAATTAAGAAAAAACGACACGGTTAACAACGATAACCAACACGGTATGAAAAGATCAATTTTCCTTCGTTCTTTCAATTTTCATTTTCTTTGTTCAATTTTATTCTTTGCGCGTCATATTAGTAGCTTCATGCTTATCCGTTTTCCATTTTCAACGAACCTGTACCATTCAGTTTCGAAACAACCGCTTGCGACTGCAACTTTTACTGCAACCATAAATATTTCTGGCATGGATGGTAATCGATCAGACTTTTCTCCCTGCAACCATACCCTTCCTTTTCCCACAATAAAATTCTGATTGTTAGCTTTTTGTTTCCTAACCATCGCACTACTAAGATACTTTTTTCATTTCAGAATTCCAAAATTAAAAAATTTCAGACTTTCTAAATTCAAAAATTCCAGATACTAGTGGAATCCCATCGGTAGTGCGAAGATTCACTGGAAACGATGTTGTAATTGTCAAGAAATAATCTTTTCATAATTGGTCAGCTGTCGATGAGTATAAAAAAATTGAACAGAAGAAATTTCGCGTGGTCGATAGGCCGTTATTAATTGAACTGCTTGAAAACCACTTTCAACTCCGACATTCACGGAATGAAGTCTGAAAATTCCCGCAGGGTATATCCTTGATAAAATGCACTGTACGTAAGTGCATGCATATATACGTCTTCCACTGCAAATTCGCCGCTAAATTGCACCGAGCCCTGCACTCAGACCCGATATTTATAGGCGAATTATGCGAATGCGGTTGGCTCGATACGCGAAACGAACGGGTTTTCTTCCTGGCCCATTCATATTCTCGTTGCATTCGAGAGAGCTTTTGTCCAGCCACTTTCGATACTCAATTCTGTCGTGAAATAGCAAACGTTGTTCTTTTTGCATAAAAATTTGTAAAATTCCTTTGTGTTATAACAAATTTACCTGCTAAACCATGCCACCAATTCTCGGCTTTATTGGCATACTGAATTGTTTATTATTTCAAAGTAGGACATATGTAAAATAATTTATTATGCACGTCAATGTCTCTATTAATTTTGTATATTTAATATAATTTGTAGGTAAAAGCTAATGCACCAACGCTTCTATTAATTTTGATATTTTATGTAATTGATACCGTGCTAATTAATTTTAGATATACATGAAAATCGGCATATGGATTCATCAGTTCGTTTATTATTAACAAAATACCGTACGAAAGCTGTGGTAAAAACAGGTTTCGATTTGAATACATAGAAAACAGCCTGAAACTTGGCAAAGAAAATTCAGCAAAATAAAATTCTTTACCGAAGAAGATTTATAAGCTTCACGTCCAGTTGCAAACTTTTTTGCTGACCATTTATTCCTCTGTTCGAATAGTTTGTAGACGAGTCAAAGCAAGCTCTAAAAGAAGAGCCTAAAAGCTCGCGATTCAAGGATCAAACACACAGAGAGGAAAATTTTCTCTCGTCCCGTATCCCATTTGTCCATTCGTGCAGCGCGGACAAATGGAAAAAGAGCCATTCGACACGGCAGCGGCTATAAAAGTTGTAATATCGAGAGAAATGTTCGTCGTGGCACCATTTTCCACGAATAAAATTCCCGCGGCATTTCCAGCCGCGACATTAAACCCGCGAACAGCAGATCGGTTTGACTCTGCTCAAAACCCGAAACTCAATTACATCCAATGGAACATATGGAAACACTTTCAAAAATTTAAGAGAAGTTTAAAAAATCAACATTAATATGATAAATAATATCGCTACAGTATGCTTTTCCATTGTAATTTTCAAAGTAAGCGATCGTTTGAAAGCGTTCATCGAACGTTTACTCTGGGGCATCCCGACGCTTTGAAAAGGAGCGTTTCTCGCATGTATCGTAAAAAGTAATAGCCGTGGAAGACGAAGGAACTGTTGGCAAGTTTCGTACTTGTACGTGTGCGAGCACGTTTATACAACAGAGTCTGTCAAAAGTTTGCGACGCTTCGAGTGTAGAAGACGGCACACTTCCAAGCGTCCCAACTAACTTCTTCGACGCGTCCATTTCTTTCTTTTTCCACCTTTGCTCGCTCGCTTCTCGACGCTTTCAATTTTTCTCGGCGAACCGCTTTCCGTCCGATTGGACCCTTCCACGTGCTACCGCGATCAAAAAGGGAATTCACGCGTGAAAATACTCGGTTGCTTCCTATCCTTTACTTTCGCGAAACGAGGACTGTTTAGTTTCTCCGTTTCTTATGGAGCGATCGTCGAAGCGATAACAGAAACGATGTTTGTTATGGGATACGTTGAACCAACAATTCGGATTAATATCACTGACGTTGAATTCCCTAGTCGTTTGAAATAGTCAAGACACTTGAAGAACCGTGTCCGCTATATTGACCGTTTCAATTACTCGCATAAAGTTTGTTTTGACAAGTTCCCAACTTTGTTTCACCCAGTTTTAGTCAACACAATCGCTTCGCCACCATGATGCCTCATTGTGCGGGCTTGTACGATATTGCCAATAACGAACGCTCTCGTTTCAATATCGCTTTGTTTTTTACAACTTCTGGAAGTAACATTATGAAGCATCATTGGTGGAAAAAGAAGAATGTTATTATTCTATCCTGGTCGAAAATTATTTTACCTATATAGCTATGTTTTAAATTATATATTTGAACGAGAGGAGATGATTGGAAATTACTTTCACGTCACGTCACGTCCGGAGGCGTCCTTTCGAATTCAACTGGGAATAGTAATTTGAAATTCCTCTTGCGACGGAACGAATACTCGGAATTTTTTAATTGAATCTCCACAATTTAATGCAAATCTGTACTCGAGTATCGACACACCGTTATAATGTCTTCAAAGACCTAACGATTTAAAAAAGTAAAAAATAATTACTACTTCAAGTAAGATCGCAGACCAAGGAAATGATCGAGGTAAAGAAGACTCGTGTAAAATTGAACTCCGGTCGTCACCAAGTTCCTTTAATGAAAAGAATTGATTCCCTCCCAAGTCGCAGACCGCAAGAACTACTCCTCGTTACGTAAATGCGAAGAATTTTCTCTTTTCTTTGGCATCCTCTCAATCAGGCGACCAAGAAACCCGGTCTAGACTTCAATCTAGCTGATGATCGAGGATCCCTTGGATTTGCTTCATTATACCCCTGGGAGGGTATAAAAGTGATTTGCAGCGCGTAGATCTACTCGAGAAGATGAAGAAAAGGACGAAATGGCTACTGCTGATCACTGGCAACCATAGAAATTCATGAAATTCTACTAAACCGCGTTTCGATTAAAAATTGAAGACAGAGAATTATCGAGCAGGAATTGTAATTGGTACAATGCGTGGCAATCATTTAATATTAAACTTGTGTTATTTAAATACCAAATACTGTCCCAGTGATAGTAATCGTAAAATCGAAAAATAGCCAATAATGATGTCACTGTTTTCCCTCAATTACGAACGAGCGTTCTGGGAACACGGATGAGCCGTAATTTACCGTATTCAGGATTACGTTTTGACCGATTGTCGAAGGGACGGGCATTATTCAGCCAGGATAATGACAAACGTGCCGCTACGTGACGTTATTATTCGTCACCAAGTAATTGCCTGTGGTCGTTCTTGTTTCGAAGCTTGCCGCATACGCGCAGAAAATCAATTTCTGTTCACCACAATTGGCGGAATGTTTTGAGAGAGGGAGAGAGGCCAAGAGTCAAGCGCCCCGACAAATTTGCCCGTTACGCGATCGAACAGCACCAATTGCTCGTTAATGTTATCACAAACGATTCTAATTTTCATTTCTCACACAAATAAATTCATGATACATGGATATAAGCGATATATTTGCAGTTATTGCGAATTTAAATAGGAAAATTCATCTATGCCTGACATATCGTTGACTCGTACTACTTGAATCTTATAAAAATCAACTTTCTCGTTGTTCTGGCGATGACAACTTATTTTCAATGAAATATTTTGCTACTTTAGTACCTTCTAAGACATATAAAAATAAATATTATTTCTTAAATTCTTTAAAAGATAGAAAGTCATATTTCATCAAAATAAAGTTTCACACTTCCATCAAAATATTTTTCTCTCAGCTTAGCAACCACTATCCACCTTATAAATCTTAAACTTTATTTTCTATTTTATCAAGAAATTCTGCCACGTTGAAGAAATAAATCTTGATAGAGAAATCTACTCATTTCCACGATTTTCAATCTACCTCAAGAAAATAGATCGTCAAATAACATCATGATAAAAATTACGACGTTTCTTTTCTATTTCATCAAGGATTTCCTAGGTTGCTGAAGAGGTGTAGAGGAAATATAGGTCTTGGATTTTCCACGAGATCGAAAGAAGCAGGACTTTACATAACTAAGCTAGACCGATGGATTTACTTCGAGTTTATTCGCCCTCTTGATCTTCCAGCAAAGATGGCGCGTATATATTCGCGGCACGTAGGTAGAACAAGAAGACTTCCTTCGACATAGCAGAAGCTTGATCCGGATCTCTCGAGGATGCCTCAAAGTCGAACGGAATCGAATCTATTCTCAGTACCGCGTCACCTATTCTCTTCTACCCCCGCGATTATACTTCTCCTCTTTTGTTCGCCGTGATTGCTGGAACACGCATAATCGATTCTCCTCGTGCTCGATACACGAGGAGCACCCTTAAAAGCTGCACAAGTATCGAACATCTGTCAGGAATATCGAATTCTTCTCTCGCGAACGTCTTATCTCGAGAGCGTAATTCATCCCCCATCACGGGGATGAAATTCGCTGGTACGATTAAAAATCGAGGAGGTGGCAAAGATTTCTTCCTTTTTCTCCAAAAAGGAAATCGATGGAAGACATTCGAGCCAGAAAATGTAGGTCGATAGTATAATTACAAGAGGATGTTTTTTAGCTGACAGATTCTTGTATCTATGGTAGGAGTTGATTAACTAGGTCATCATTACTTATGACATAATTAATCCTAGTTTCTATCTAGGTCCATATGCTATCGAATCAACCTGAAGTTCCGATATCGTATAATTTAACAAGGATCAAGATTACATCGATGGAAATGATTAATTCGATCTTGATTGCAAAGTGGATGGGAATCGAACAGCAATTTTCGAAGGATATAGTTAGAACGATCCTACTTCGGATCGTTAGAGGAACAAGAATTATCTGTTGCAAAAGAGCGTCAAAGTGAATAGAAGTTCTTTCCGGGCGATTATGCCATCCCAAAGGACCGTTCGTCCCGTCTATTCCAGCATCCTTAACGATTTTCTGTCGGACCACGTGCGTCGGGCGTGGCTCCAGAAATGGTCGGTCGTGGGTATTTGAATTTATCGGCCAATATCGGAAACTACTTTGCCGACTGACAATGGCTTATTGTGGGGTTCATGTCTACGCCTTCGAGCCGCATGAGCTTTCATCGAACCGAGTTTCAATGCTAACATCCTTCGTGACACAGATTCGACTCGATGATATTTCCTTTTCTATCATTCTGCTCCTTCTTTCAAAAGAAATGCTTATCGGACACCTTCTGAAAAGTCGATCACACGACACCGAGGGGTTTTACATTCATTTAAATATCCTTTGAATTGAAACCATTGGAGGTCCTTCGATGTTAGCTTCGAAGATGAAGATAGGAAATTATTTTTCAATATTTACTATTGAATTTCGCTTTAATTAATAGGAAATTAGAAATTTGTATGTTATACTAGCAATAGAACTTCATTAATCGCTCCGCCATTAATTCGGTTCTTCGTTCGCCTCGAAATAGTTCTTTCCCCAATTAGTCTGGATTAAGGAGGCTCTATCGTTTCTTTTGCTCCTATTCTCCGGCAATACAATAAAACTCCATTAATTTGGCCTCTGTTAATCCGAAACTTCGTTAATTCGAGCGGACTTCCATTCAGAGCGTATCAACGAAGCTTCGTCGATGCCATTGTTGCAATTTAACGCTGAATTTCAAATACGTTGCAAATGAGAATTTAATTTTTTGAAATCAAAAATTTCACACGGCATTTTCAACCTTTGTAATTTTGATGAAAATATTGCATTTTAGTTACAGAGCAGAGGAACAAAATATTTATCTTTCCTGGTCGATGGTCGATTAAGGGTGGAACAAAAGCAACAACGTAGGGCAGAGGGAGGCAACTTCCGGAAAAGCCAATTCAATGGGAACCGAACGAAAACTCGCCAAATATTCCAGCTTGAAAAACTTCCCTCGACCAAACGTTTCCTCGCGAGTCTAACAGTTGAATACCGGATGCAAAACTTTCACCACATTTCTTCCGTTAATGCCGCCAGCCGAGAGAGGAATAAGGTCAGCCGCGGGATAAAGACAAGGATAAAGCGAACTTCCGTCGGATTGTCGAAAGCCTTGAGCCAAAAACCTCGTAGCCATCGAACCCATCCGGTTTATCCGGCAGCCATCGCGGTTGAATTAAAATTCTACCACGAGTGCGGACAGAGCTTCGCTAAAATGGCTTTCGGATCTCCTTCACTCGTCTTCCTCCATTCCAAACTTTCGGATACACTACTTTCCTAAAAATATTTATTCGCAACTCGAACCTTGTCGTACGTTTTCCTAAGTATTCTGAACAATCTCCTACCAACGTGGCATTTTTTATTATACTAATTTCTTAACGGTTATTGCCTCCCCTCAGTCGCCATTCAAGTTGCTGCATTAAAGCGAATGGCGAGTGAGAGTTGCCTCTCGAGTGCAAACGATTAAGAGAAGTGTTCTTGGAGTTACTTAACACTTTGATGACCTGGGTCACGTATTCGTTACTTTCTATACCGGAATTCTTTATATAGTTTGAAAATTATAATTCTACAAAAAGTATCTTGGATACTAGAATTTTCTCCCTATTAACCCGATCCTGTATAGGGGTGTAATTACACTCCATACATTTTGGCTATGTAAATATTTGTGAAATTTTATTAAAATAAAGAAGTAGCAAATTATTATTACACAGGATGAATTGCACCCTTAAAAAATAAAATAATGGCACGTTTCTCCATAACAGTTGCTCCTTTCTATTTTTAAACTACGATATATATTCTCCGATGGGTTCAGGAACAACGTTGAAACAATTTTTCTCTGCTCTCCATCGAATCAACAACTTCTCGAAAGTTCAAGTTATCGAGTCTGCGAGATATTACGAAGACGAGGCGGGGGATTTGAACTGTAAGTAGCGCCTTTCACGGCATTCTCGTGGAAAAAAAAATCCACGACGAGCGCGGAGTATCAATATCCTCTTACGGATACGGCATACATCTTTAATATCCTTCCCTTTAGAGCCCTTGGAATATTCCTCCCTAGGATTTCTACAATTCCTATCCAACCGAGATGTATGGTAATTTCATGCAGTCTATGTATAACGATAAAGAGAAAGAACATCTGTATCTGAACGTTATGCTTTAAGCATTCAGATAATATTGATACCTACTGGACCGTTTTTCACAAGACAGGAAACTTTGAAATTTTTTCTTTAAAAGAAAATATTAACAGCAGAACTACCGGCGTTCAGTATACACTGACTTGGAAATAAAATAAAAAAACGAATATCCTTTATTTCAACGAAAGTACTTTAATAAATTCTGTAATTTGAAATAAGAAACTTGAAACTTGTCATTTTAAACCCTTTGGTAGTTCTAGTGCTGGGAAGTCTTTGTTGGACTTAAAACGTTCCCTATCTGATAGAACTTTCTTTGTTGAATCGATTAGAGAAAGAAGTTTAATATTTTTCCTACACTATGCACCTTTATGGATACCAGGAATCGTTAGAGAAAGTTGGCGACACGTTGGACCTACATTCTTTCTTGGAACTTTAAAATTTCTTCGTCGACGTCTTCTCCTCGTATCATGCCCCAGATATTATTAATGACCCGGCGAAGTTGAAATTTGGACCCCCATTAGACCTTCTCTACATTTTTGACAGAGGATGCAATTTCAGCTTCCCATAAAAATTTCATCTTTTTAAATTTAATTTATGTACGTATCAAATTTTGTAACATATTGCAATTCATAAATCATTGTCTGGGCAAAGACCGAATATATTAATTAGTTATAAATAAAAGCATTAAAATTGAATATGTTTTTATTATCCATTAATTTTGTTTCAAGTCAAAGGCAAAGATTAATCAACGACATTTCCTGATAAACACTTCTTTCGAATACCGTTCGTAATTGACGCGCGGCGACGAAAGGAACAATTGAAACATTCCTAAGAAGTCCAATAATCCTTTGTGGTGGCACGATCGTGAAATAAACGACGGTACGAGCGAGGATAAAGCAAGGTAGGTGCAGCGGTGAAAGACGAAGGAAGGAGTAAAAAAGGAATCGTGACCAATCGATCTCGGTGTCAAAAGAGCGACAAAAGTGGTACTGTGCCTTTGCTACCAAGAGAGAAAACCATTGAAAGGAAACGAATGACTCTATACTGATAAAACTGACCCTTAACTCTGGTTGGTCAATAAAGATTTGCAATGGAAATGAAACTACCGTGATTTCTCTCTGCCGACAGTACGTTATCTGTTAAGCCATTGGATCGCTGCAATAGTGCCAGCCATTGCGCTGCTCGTAAAATATTAACATTTATATTCCTTTATATTCGCTTCGTTGCGATGCTACGTTATCGCTGAATCGACGAAGTGTTTCCAGCAATGTGCACCACTCCCTCGCTCTTTTCATTTTTACTATTCGTTCTTCTTGGGCTACTGGCCTCTCTCTGAGAATATTACAGAAAGAGCAACCGTGCTTCAATATTTTCATCTTCAAAATTAAGTAAAAGGTAAGGAAAAGTCGACTGGCACAGTAGAATAAATTACTTTGCGTTTTACAGTAAATGCTCGATAATTCGCTGTATTCGGGGCTATAGAGATGGGCATTTTTAAGAAATAAGAAATACACGCATGTGTAAGGGTAATTAGTTAAACACGAGACTGTCCTAACGAGAAATTAACAAGCGCCTACTGTACTTACTACTTAGCGTAATTAATATAATAGCAATTTAATCTGTCCATTAGCTACTTTGCATAATTGATATAATACTAATGACACTGGAACAATTTTCCCTCAAAATAATATCTTTAAGCGGGATCTAACGAGCGTACAAAGAGTACGGGTACAAAGTAGAGGAAATTCTCGATGATGCTGTTTCGAGGTCTAATTAAAAATGAATACAAGCTCGAGAAAGGAAGACGACAAACGAGAAGGAGGATGCATAAATGAGGAAGCACGCGGACAATGCGGAAAAGCGGGGAAATCCGCGTAACCTAGATGCAACGAGCAAACACACGGAGAGAAAAGTAGACGAAGAGAAGCAGCATAACCGGGAATGATATCTCATTAAATTTTTGGAGCCACTCGAAACGCTGATGAGACACGAGGCGGGACGGATATTCAAACAGCATCCGATGAAATAACGAAACAATTTTGCTATTTTTCCCAGACGAACGTCTCGACATTCTCATCCGGTCGCTCGAGTCTCGCGTAAAGTTTTCGAGTCGCTTTTCCAAACGCTGCATTCAAACGACTGCTTTTCCTTGGAGAGCATTCCGGCTTTCTTCCGTTTTCAAGGGACGCGAGAAAACGAGCGTGAAAATACAGAAAAGTACTGGAGAACGCTGTAACGGACATAATTTTCAGCGCTGTTAAAAGCGACGGAAAGAGTTACGATTAAAGGAAGAAAAGAGTCGTAAAGCAAGTTCTTGGAAGAGTTGTTCAAGAACGAAAACGATTTATCATTTGCTCTCTGACGCTTTTGAAATTTTCCTTAACCCTTTCACCTGTAATTAAACTCCGGTAAACAATTTTGAGACCAGTCAAATCGGATGATACGTATAGCAACAGTCACGCTACTGTTTCAAACAACTCCTGTCATAAACTTTGCGTATGCTTATCGAAAGTAGCTCGAACAGTCAAGTTGAATTTCTTCTAAAATTATCAGGTTGACTGAATTAATATTCATTATGTTGCTCTTCCCCGCGAAGTGGTGGTGGAACGTTTCTGTTGCTAGCACGAAACAGAACGTGTCGTTCAACACGGAATATATCGGAGTAAAGGTAAAGGAAACGAAGTTACGGGCTTGCACGAGCAAGCTCGAAAACACAGAGGGGATTTATCGAAGAGCCGGCAAAGTGGAATACACCGAGGTAGAGGCTTGCTTTTGTAAAAGCGACAGCAGCAGCCGAGAGATTGAACCTTGAAGAGTATGACGAGAAGGCGGAATAATGGAAAACTTTCGACGTGCGGCAATTGAAAAGGAAGGAAAAAGAAATTATCGACGAAAGGGAGAAACAGAAAAGTTTGATCGAAAGAGACGAGGTCATAAAAAAAAGGGGTACAGAAACAAGATACCGCTTTCGTGGAAAAATTAAACGTGTACCAGTGAAACGTTCCTTGCTTTGCCGTCGTCGAATTTCTTTGCGTCAGCGAAAACGTTTAAAGCCACTTAATGGTGATTGCGAAACCTCGTGGCTGATCGAAGAAGAGATAAGAGAAGATCAAGGACCGTTGGGAATAATGGTAAACTAACAAGAATCTTGATGGTTCTTAGAAAATGAAAATTAGAAAAGTTTTCATTTCGATAAATTCTTCACAAGAGTGTAATGTATAATTAATTCTGGTAATACACGGGCTGAATAAACCCAGTGTATATGTAAAGAGCAAAAAAAAAATAAAATTTTAAAGGAACCACTTCCTTTTATTTTACATCGCCCTCGCAATCGAATGGGTTAGTTCTACCTTCCCCATAAAATAATCCTTACACCATATAACGTTCTTCTCGAGCCCTCGTCATCCAGGGTTTCGATTTTCCACGGTATCCAAGCCAGACGAGCCAATGGTAAAGGCTCCAGTAAATCGTCTGTGTAACGAGCGTACACAGAGTTCGTCGTATTTGCGACTCACACGATGACGCATTTAGATACAGCCAGACTATACGCACGATCTAACGAAACGACCCATGGGAGACGACACGCGTCGACCAGTTTCAAATGGACCGAAGAGAATCTCTGAATAACGATTCCAGCGTCTGCTTTATGCGACGAGAGTTAATTCATGGACGGGCAGTCTTGTCCGTGAAGCCAGATGTGTCCCTATTCGAACTACTAACTCTGTTGCGGTTTGCAAAATTTCATTAAACAATTTTCGCAATTAAAAGTTAACCATGGTTAGGTAAAAATGATATTAAAAGATATTTCGTCGCAAGAATAAACGTGGTGTTATTTAAAAAGACGATTCTAGGTCGAGCTGCAATGTTGAGGAACGATTTTACGTGGTCTTCCGGTGGCCATAGCTGTTTCTAACCGTAGTGACGGCAGCTCGCCACGGTTTGCCTTGCCTCTGCATTGCCTGTAGCATTACCCTTTGTTCTACTCTGTTGTCCGAAGCCTTATGCATTGTTCCATTACGTGGCATGCACAATACTGACCTATACTACTGCGAGGTTTTCCCTCTCGCTAAGGCGACAATCCGACTGGCTGAACGATAAATTAATTGCCGAAAATCATACGTGTCTTTTTCAATGAAACGATGGTAAACACAATGTTGCAAGTTTGCAATGTTAAAAAGTTTTTAAATTGAGGACTTAAGAAACTTATGTAATGAAGGGTTAAAATATAAAGAATAAATTTCTATAGAAAGGTATCGAGGGATTATTATTACACCCCTTTGTAAATTACATCTTTCAAGTATCTAAGGATCTCTTATCTTTGTCTTTTTTAGTTATTATTAAAGATATTTTTACAACAATATCCCGTCCTTTACTTCGACTCCCACAGCTTAAATTTTTCAATCCGCTTGGACAAAAGTCCACCAATCGACCAATCCAATCGAGGAGACGTTGTTTTCGCGCCAGCCCCAGAGGCAACCAATTTTCGAAAATAGAAGAAAAAAGCTTCAAAGCTGTCGAACTAACATGGAAAATTTCGTTCTCGTATCTGCGTGAGTGAAATGAAATATTTGATAAAATATATTTTTTATAAATGTAGAGGTGCATATGACAGCGAGGAGACGACCTCAAAGTATCAAAAAATCTACATTTTATATCAAATTCAGATATTGTAACGGAAAGGAAGAAGAGACACATGTACGATGGTCGAATATGAATCTCGTAGGCTCGAGACTGGAAGAAATTGATCCTTTTTTTACCCCTCGTTCCTTCGTTGTGATTCAAAACAGAACGGCTGACTCGTGAGCAAATAACCCTGAAAAATCCGATACCTGATGGCCAGGAAAAATAGACAATGACGACGACGTATACCGATGGTGAAGAAAGCTGCGACCGTGCAAAATCTATTTATGTATAACCGATACTCCAACGATTACTCGGCCGCCACAGACACGCGATGATGTTGAAGGCAAGATGAAGACCTGAGATGAGAGCAGGAAACACGAGACTCTTCTCTATGCACGCTTAACCCTTTGATTACGAAACGCATTCTAAATTTTTCTTACTATAACACATTTACTATTTTACTAAACTGACCCAACATAGAATGTCGTTTTATGTAAAATGAAAACTATTAAAAAAGACAAATAAAAAACTATTATTATTGATAATCGAGTGTGAATAAGTTTAATGATTTTTTTACTACCATTGAATTATCTACTTAGATTTTGAGAACCGTGGTTGCAATTTTATATTTGCCAAACTGTCTGAAATCACGGGTGAACTTTCATTGTATTTGCACGAATGTCCCGGTCACGTGTGAACCTGAATACTGTTTGCAAGAGCTTCCACAAATCACGTACAAGCGTTCATAGGATCTGCATAAGCTCTGGCAAATCATGCGTGGCTTTTAACGTATTTGTTTAAGCTTCGAGCTTCCACCAATTATGCACGAGACTCCATTTGTATGCACGAGCTTTCACTATGATTACAGTCCTCTACTCCGTATTCATTTGAGTTCCTAGATGTTCATTGATCAAGTTCACAATGCGGGACAGAGAATTTTCTAGCTTCGAATTGACTAGCACAAATATCATTTCGTGGCATTTTTGTGTCGCCAAATCCTGACAAACGTTATGGTATTCGAAATCGATTACTCGATATGCAAGAACCTAATAATTATTTCAATTATATCGTATTTCATTATAACCAGCTGAATGTTAACATCCAGTCAGGATAAAATGAATTTTACTCGGCGATTATTTAGTATTCATGCTCTCATGAATAATAATACATCCGCGTTAATTCGCAATGCTATAATAACGATATTTTCACGTTAATTAACGTGGTTTTCTGAACAGTTTGATAATGCGCATACATGATTGCTCAAACTGCAACCCAGAATCGAATTAGGATTTCTGGGATGCGGGTCTATCAACCTTTGGTTGATAAAATTGGTTGAAAAATTGAAATTTAATCGAAATAAAATAACATATGATCGTGAAGAAAGAAGGAGGAAAGATTCTATTGATATAGTAAATGGGACCCTGTGGAAAGTTCCTCTTAGACCACCCTTTGAGATGGCACTGCTGCAACCCTATAAAACCTACTTCTAGTTCTGTAACAGTATATAAAAACTAGCTCTTTTTATTTATGACGGAGGGAGGAAATTTTGTTCAGTATGGGTTACAGAGAAACGGGGCTCCGAAACACGTGAAATTGCAAGCAAAAGGAGAAACCTAGTTTAACGTGGAAAGTTTTGCAGCGAGCCGTAATAAATCTGATAAAGCGGTCGAGAGCATCGCGTCGGATGCATTACTGTTTAATCCTCTGGAAATAAACTGATCGAATTCTTGAAGGGGTAAGAATATCCCTAACTAAAAATACAGAAGGCGAATTCTTTGTTCGAAAACTCGAGTCGAATCGTGATTCCGGGTCTGCAGAGCAGAATCGAGGGATGGTCTAAGGGGGGCTATAACCTGGGCTCTACTTTCCAAGAGGGCTCATTACAACCCTTCCATTTTACTATACTGAAAATATTAATTTTTCTCAAATTTATAACCACTGATTAGCGTCCTTAGAAAAACTGATGGTTAGAAATCGAACGAGTGACCTAGAAACGCTGTTAATGCGAAATCTAATGGATCCGGAATGCTGGTCCGATGTTTACCAGAGTTATTTATTAGCTACCATTATCTAGAAATTACTCGGTGTGCCTACGTCATCCGGGGCCCGGGACTAAATTGCGAACGGTTCCGGTAAGTAAACACGTACATATAAAGGGGGAGTCTAGCGGCGCCAGGACAATTTCCTTCGTGCCCCTTCAATCACGAAGGCGAAGCTTAATGGCAAGCTTCTATTCTGTGTACGTGTGTGAACGCCACCCCCTACACTCGTCCGACCATTACGCTCCGATACTTCATATACGTGTGCGGGGGTGTTTGTATGTACGTCACGGCGACACTGCGGCGAGACAAAATGAAATTTCACTCGGACGATGAATGCCCGGCGTGGAACTGCGCCCCGTTTCCGGCCCGGGCAGCAGCCAATTTGCATGGAGGATTTAATTGAAAAATGCGACAGCCGGACCCCGAGATTAAGCCCCGAGAAACCGGTGGAAAAATTTGGAAACCATTCCGGCTTCGAATAAGCGTTTTCATTTCTGATTCGATTGTTACGTGTGCGGTTAAGCTGTCAAGAAATTTATATCGAGACATTTGAAGGATTAGAGATACCAGATCGAAGAAATAAAGGGTAGTATTCCTGGCACGAGCCAAAGTATCCAAGCAATTCTTGGGATACCAGCACATTCGGGAGAATTTAATATCGTTGCGCTTCGCTAAACATTGTATGTATTTCAAGGGACAAAAGAACCGTCCGTTCAATCTTGAAATCGATTAATTCTTATGCCAGTTTGATTGTTATTTCTTAAGGACTTTGAAGTAATGTTACGATAAATCCTCTTTTCTTATAAAAGACGGTAATACTTTTTAGTAACAGGTAGTAAACTATTACCACAATTTAATTTCATTTTTCCAAAGGGAAATTAACATTATTATACCTCAGAAATAAAAACAAATAAGAAGACCAAATTCTTCTCAAAGAATCCAATCCCCTCGTTAGAATGAGTCTTCGAAAACTTCTTAGAACCAGAAAGAAATAATTAATCCCATTCAAATTTGTGTCTCGATAAAACTTTTTATCAGCGGTATACCGTGGTTTATGCAGCGGTATCTTGTATAAATGGAAACTGGAAGAATAGTGCTAGTGGCAAAGTATATCCACGACAATGACAAACAACGATCACTCCGAGTGGTGATGCCTCGAACTCTGTTTCATCTCGAAAGTAACGAAACTTCTCGTCTTCGTCCCAACGGAAGCGTCAGCAGTGCATTTAACGGATTAAATTATTTCCAACCCCCGACGACCACCGAATCAAACTCTCGTCCCACCGAAGGTTGGCTCATCGATGGAAATTAATATTCCTTCGGGACGCCGGGAGGAGATAAAAGAAAGGAAGCGAAGGAAAAAGGAAAGAGAGAGAGGAAGATTCTTTTTTTCTCACGCGAACCAGCACTTCCACGAATGAGCTCGATTCTACCAGGCAGATTCACCGATTCGTCTCCTCTCGGAGAAAAGAAAAGGCATTCGAAAGCGCGAGATAGTTCCTTACGGTTCGAAAGAGCCAGGGAAAAATCGTGCTTTTAAGGGAAACGAGAAATATCGTCGCGAGAGCTAGTATCACAGAACACTGTCTTCTAGCTTCTGCTTCTTTTTCTCTTTAGTCCCCTTGAGACTTTAAACAGTCTCTTTGGCGTATCTCCGCGTTTTCATATCAGTTGCTTTTTAATTGTTTAAGTCTCTCTCACTTGTGAATACTTTGAAGGTTAATCAGACCGCTGTAAATTAAATTGAATCTAAGTTTAATTGCAATTTTCGAGATAGTGAACGATTAGGGATTAATCTGTCAAAAGAAAAGATAAATAATCTTTTGAGTAGAATATATCTCCTTATACACCCCGGTTCTTTACTTATGCACCCCTAAGATCATATCTTAAAAGTGAGGGAACTCTGTCAAGGTTGGTCAATTTATCAAGACCCTATATCTGCTGCATGCAAAAGAGGCTTAGCTAAATCTGAATTTTTCATCGTTATAATATTAACCATCATTTCTGAAGCGAAAGTACCAACTGGTTAAATTTTCAAAATAGAAAAGAGCCGAGAATGAGTCTCGTGTTTCTTCCTTTTTCTCTGTCGATATTCAACCCTCGTTTTGCCTCCTTTATTCACTGGCTGCCTCATTTTTTTGAAATTCTACACCGTCACAACCACTCTACGACCTCTTTATGAACCGACACTTTTCACGCGCCTAGTCTGACAATTAGCTTTTCCTGAAATCCCGCCTGAAAATTGCAACGAATCGCGCAAAGACTCTCGCTACCCCTGAATTACCCTTTTGATTCGCCTTTAATAATTCTTCCGCGAGAGCCTTAATTTCCCGTTGCGTGAAAAGAATCAGACGAATGTGATGTAACGCGTTCTTCGCCGAATATTATGCAACATTCCGGGTGAGTTAAGACGGTCGGTTAATTAAATTACGACACCAAAGGGGTATGTTTCCGTCGCGAAGTGTCAGGAGGGTAATGGAAATACAGTTTTCCTGGGAAAAGCTGGAGCGTATAATCTGCTGAGATTCGAATACGAATGAACCGGATTGGTGACACGGATGAATCTATAAATGGAGAAAGGGATAGGCAAAGGTGAAAGGAGAAACAGAGAATGACGGAGATGGTTCGGCTTTATAAATTCCCCCCGTGTTTTAATCCCCTTCTAAGCCGTCCAGTTGTGTCACAGCTTTCACTAAATTAAAGGATTTCCATGTAGTTTCCACCCTGAGTCCCTAGAAACCTTTATACACGATTTTCTGTGCCACCTTGGCGACACCGACTTGTTTCTGTGTATGCCATGCAAATCATGAGATACTTAAGTTAATCGTTTGTAAATAGATTTTAAAATACCAAATGTTAATTAAGTGGGTATTAAATTTTTTGTGAAATGAGTTTTAATACCCTTTTTATCATTTTAATCGCATATCACATGCCATGCATACAAGTATTTAATTAAATGTTCGCTAACTCTTTGACGGCGGACCATGGAGAGTACCCCCATTTTAATTTACCCTATGTTTCACATTATTCTCATTCTCTAAATTGTACATTGTTCTTTTAAAATTATTCTTCTAATATATGAAACCCTTTCTTTTAAAAATTATAAATTTAACTTTAAATTAATATCTTCATATCTGTTTTGTAGGTTCGATTGAATTAAACGGTTCTGTACTATATTCGTTTCACAGAGTGTGTTACAGAAACTAGAAACTAGAAACTAGAAACGGTGAATTTTGTAAAACACCCAACGAGGTATTCTATCATATACAAAAAACAAAAAGCACCCTCCATCGACTCTGGCAACCCCAAAAAACTCCTGCTCTTGTTTTTTCTCGCTCGATACCCGTGAAAAAAGTGTTCTTTATCTTTTTTTGCAACGTCGATTTTATATCCGCTGCAAACTCGTTCCGTTCGATACGTCACAGCAGATTTAATCTTCGGATTATTGATAACGAAGTGTGCCCAATTTATGAGCGCGATACCGTGCAATTAAAAGCGTCTGGTTAAATGTTTGTCACAGGTACAGGTGAAAAACGGTACGCGTGAAAGGTTTCGGTTTCTCCAAAAATTCTTTGAATTCGAGATATTTTTCCACGAGCAAGTTGAATAAAGGAAAATATCGGACCTCGTTTGTTTTGAAGGTATTTTTCTCTTTTTAAAACGTTTCAACGAGATAAAAATGGAGGGAAATAACAAAGGGGTGAAAAATTCATGAAATATCGTACATTCCCGATCGGAAATTCCGTCGAATGATTCATAAGATGTGTTCGAGATACACGTTTGACCCTGTCTGGTATCGCGACGATGTCTTAACACGGACGGAAAAAGACTAACGGTGAACTTCAGTCGGATGAAAGTTTAAACGAGCACGACCCAATTCCAGGGGCGTTCTTGCTGGCCGTTTCAACACCCGTGCACGAATAACAACGAGTTTCGCCATTAAGCTCTCAACACCGAGTACAAACGATGATCGCCCGGAGGGTTGTTTCGTCGTCAGTAGAAAAAAAGAAGTACGCGAAAGAAATGATAGTAAGAAGAGAAAGTTTCGAGGGACAAAGAAATGATACGATAACAATTGATAACGAAGAATCTCTAAAATCTCCGAAGAATCCCTAATTTTCGGGTGCCCGCACATCCTTATCTACCACCTCCGTTTAATTTTGGAAAATACAAGTCCACTCCTGTACGAGTAGCAATTTACAGACTGTTCAATTCAACGAGGAAAGTTCGGGACAGCATTTCGCTGGATGTTCCGAAATGGGAAACCAGAGAAACTGGCTAAACAGCCTAAGGGAGAAAGAAAGGTTCGTGGGGTACTTCGCATTCTCAGAACGTTGCTCTCCAAGCTAAAAGGGGGTAAACACGCGCCCTCGTGCTTAGTAGAGCAAAAGCTAGAGCCTGCAGTAGGATTCTAGTATTTCCCCGAAGTTGTGCGTAGCGAGGAATAAAAGAGAGAAAAAGGGGAAGAGCCTGCGAAAACTTGCGCCCCTTCTTTTTGTTTCCCTCAAATCCAGACTTTCTTTTCCCTCGTTCTCAATAATGTGAATTTAACTCTATCTTTCTCTATCACCCAGCCTTCCCTCTCTCTCAATTGACCATCTTCCTTTTCAGCTTTTCATCCCTCTTACCGATGCTGCAGCGAACTAATGCAATGTACTTTTGGAAAATGCGCGTTTACCCTCGAGTTAAGCCACCCCTTTGCTCTCCTTTCAGCTCGGGCATAACCACCAAGCTAGAGCTCTGTTCGTACGAAATTACATTCTTTCAGCAGTCCCGTAATATCTTTATAGCCGTCAGTTTGCTTTCCACTCGTCCTCCCTCTCTCTCTCTCTCTTTTTCGTGAACGTTTAAAACCTCTCTTTCAAATAAAACGGACCAAAGGATCGACCAACTCCTTACCATTCGGCTGTTGCGCAAGAATTCGCCGAGTTTCGGCTAGAATAAGAAGGGCTAGAGTTTCGAACCATGCAAAGCAGCCCTCCCACTAGGATACAGTAATTTCTTTGCAGTCAGTGTTGATTGCACCTACCCCACTCTATTCCGGGTAAGGTTAAATGTACTTCCCAGAGGTGGTAGCATTTTTAGGCGACCCTTTTTCTTCTCCTTCGACCAGGGTGCTTTAATTACGAAGCTTTAATTACGCTACGTCTATAACCGTAAGCAGTCGTTTGCGGTCGGTCGGTGTAAAATTGCTATCTCCCCTTGATAGACATCCTCCTGCCTAAGGATACTCGGCCTAATCTACGAGCGGACGTGTCTCGATGCAAAGGGAAGAAAAACTTTTGAAAGGAAAACCGGCCATCCATCTGGGAGACGTTCTTTGAAGTTGCAACAGTCGTAGGTTTCTCTTAAGTCTGATAATTGGCCATCCGGTTCTACTTAAGGAGCACAAAACAAGAACGAGGAGAGCAAGGAAACCGTACGACAGAGGGATGCGTTTTAAACGAGCCGACGTTTTTCAAACGTTCAGACCCCTGGAACGGGGTGAAGTACCTTCTAAATGGCTCGTTTTGTGGTGTAAAGAACGAGAGGGTGGAATAAAAAACGCGGGAATCTTGCGTCGGGATAACGTTGTTGCTTGTTTAAGAATAATTTCTCCTGGCTAAGAGATTTGCTAGAAACATATCAAGATAAATATCCTGCCTTAATTAACAATTAAATTCATGAGATGCATATCGCGTATCTATTTTTTAAAAACCTGTCGGATTCTCGAACGTCCGTAGCATTTAATAAAACACAGTGAAAAGGTTGCAAATTTAATGACTAACCTAATATTTAAACGGCTTCTATTTATTCATGGTGGAAGATTCTTTTTCTAAAAGTAAGAGATTGTACGCCCTTGTCGACGCGTTTCAACGTTCTCGTTGTACAATGTTTTTCTAGCAGCCGGCTGAAACGAACGAGGGAAAATGGTCGTGACGAGAGAACATCGAAACGCTATTCAAACCAAACGATCCAGCTAGTGGTAATCGCGCGACAAAAAATCCGCAGATCCGTTACGATGACGAGTATTAAATCGCAATAACCGAAGATTTTCCATCGACGAATATGACCGGGTCGAAACGTGCACAGTTAACGGGTGGAGTTTCGTGAATTTGACACATCGAAAGGAAACAGTGTCTGTGTGACGTTGCACCGTGAAATTCAACTTATTTGCAAAATGTTAGCACGCCGGGAAGCTTGGTAAACGACGTCGCTCGTACGCGTACATCGCTGCGTCCTGATTGCGAGTGCACGCTTCAAATAGGGCGGAAAGAGGCTTCGCCGTCGCTTCACGAGCAATTTCATTTCCACCCGTGGAAAATTTATGCAAATCACCTCTCGCCCACGCCACGGAGAAAGAGCCAGCTCTGAGAAGCGTAACGAATTCGTCGGATTATCCGATTTCACTGGGACAAGAAGCTGCGAACGCGCTCTCCGAGTGCTCGCGTCGATAGAACTCGAGGAAAGTCTTAATGAACAGAAGATTCACCTTATATTTGACACCTTCATTGCGACGTTGGGCATTTCGTTACTTGGCAATGATAGTGGCACAAGTCAAGAAATTAGAAATTTTATGCAGTAACAACATACACCCCCACGCGAGCTTCCCTTTTTAGTAGATCCCAATTTTGCCTAATGGTAAATTCAGCCCTGTTAATTATTATCAAATTCGTCGATTCTGATGCAACAAAGCAACTAAGATACCTCGGGTAAGAATATCTTGAAATGGTAAAGGATTTGGTAAACGTACGAGACAAGCGAACGTCATCGGAATCGAGTGGAAAACGGTTGGTTTAAAGTGGAAGAAGCAATTTGCAGGCCATCGCCTGTATTTCCATACCTGTCAGAAGCAAACGTTGTTGCTTACGTCACGGTTACGATCGTGATCTTCGACCTAGGCCGTTCGACGGTCCGCTTTAAATACGACCTAAATAAAAATGAAAAAAAAAAAGAGGAAGCTCGATGAACAAAGTGAGCTGAAATGAAAATTTATGAGCTCTTCCCGATGGGCGACGAGACGCGGGACGATTAAGTAATTAAAAAAATAGCCACTTATGAATATGCAGTTGCTCGCCGACGCAGCAGGTCAGGAATTACCTTGTCCCAAGGGGTAAAGTTGAGGAAAAGTCCGACAAACTTTTCAGGAGAAATATGCAGGTTAATTCGAGAAAGTGAACGGGTTTGACGTAGCCTCTATGAAAAATTACACTGGGAATGATTGATAGAGGTACAAATTACATTTACTCTTTCATTACTTCAAGCTCAGCTTTTTTGTCAACTTTCGACTACTTCAAAAAGAAATCATTAAACACCGTATTACTTCATGAAATTGGCAATTATAAAATTGCAATTAACACATCATTCAATCAATACAAACATGTTAAAAAATGACAAGGTAAAATCCCATGTATCACTGTCACGAATAGTAGATATCCGAACCATCGAAATATTAAATCTCCCTCGTGCCTCCAAATCAATATCAATTTTCCATCCGTCGCTTCATGCATTATTAACACCGCGAGAAATAAATTTCCAGATAAAATGGTTATCTCCGATTCGCGGAAAAAGTAAAATAAAAGAGAGGGACAAAAAATATATCGAATTTACCCGGCTATCCGATTCCATTAAAACTACCCAAAAACAAGTTAGCTCGAATGAATAAATGAAAAAAAAAAAGAAAATGGAAGGTAGCGTGTTTGTTCTACGAAGAAATTTTATAGCAGACTCTGGATAACTTGCCGCTCTCTGGTGGCCAGTTCTCCATACCTGAGTCAAACTATCATGAATTTTATTTCCTCCTCGCGCGACCTGCACCCTAGTGTCACTCTTTCTCCTCTTATATTCTTTTCCCGGCTAGAAGATCGCATTTGCATAACATAAATGTACGGCTGTAAGGGTTGCACGGTTTAAGAGTGGGGGTCGTCGAGAGAGGTCCCGTCTGACAAACAGACAAACGGACAAGCACAACCGAGAGCTTCTGCACGGTAAATCTTTGGATACGACTCTCGTCTAGGAGGTACTTTGCATTCGTTCCTTATTCCAGCGCTCTTTTTGCAACAGTCGCGTGCTTTCGGCTCGCGAGTGCTCGAATCTCATTGGAAACTTCGTTCCTTGCGCCGGCTTTTTACCTTCGCCTCGTGAAATTATTTTAAGCCGGGAACAAACAACTTCGTTTTTCCCTCTCTCGTCTACTTAATAACGCTCTGTGTATCGTCCCGGAATGGAAAATACAGCTGGAATTGTTTTCTTTCCGTCACGTGTAATCGCTTGATGCTCTTTTTCCTACTGCCAGAGTTGTCTCGAAATTCACTTGTTGTTTCAGGATATTAAAATAAGTATGAAAACAGTGCATAAGAGGATCGGATAATAACCCTTTGTATTTCACTATCAACTGTAAAATTGTCTGAAATTTTTTAACGTTAAATTTTGTATCGAGATAATTGCAAAGGGTATACTCTGAAGGTAAGAATCAAATTACGTTCCTGTAATTAATTTTATCCACTTATACACTATGAATGTTGAAACGTTCGTGTATTCTGTTCGAATTTGTTTAATTTTCAAACCGGGAAAAGCGAATTAAGCTCTCAGGAAATCAGAGTGGAAAGCTTTCTGGACGAGTTTCCTTCCAGTTAAAATTATCTATTCTTGCTCGAAGCACGAGGAACAACGCTACGATTATTCACTGTTCGTATTCAGAATTCGGCCAGCAACGAAATCCACCCCGAAGAAATATTTCGGACATCCTTCGTGTTTATCCGAGACGTCGCCGTCCAGACAGATATTTTAAGATTCCATTCCGCTGGGGTTATGAATATCTTTATCGTTCGTTCGCTCGGAACAAATAATCAGATAAAAAAAGAAATTGTGACTCATGGAGAAAAAAACATATTAAAAGGCAACCCTTCGCCTAAGGGGGTGGTTGTTTGCTGAATTTTAATACCCTACCATTTAGCGTATTAGTATTCGCGTCACGACAACCAACGGCTTAACCAACATTTATTTGATTTATATCTATGAGACGTACGACCATGAGGAGGAATTGTTTTATGAAAATGAACGAAGGGTTGTACCGCGTTAAAAATAAACGCGACGACCGGGAGGGTGAAGAGTGTGGCCCATCGGTTTCCCGTGTAATGGGGGTATTTTAAAAAATTCAATTTTCCATAATAAAAATGAATTGCGTATCGATTAGCGTCGTTTACTGACGGAAAAGCAAAGGGAAACACCCTAAAAGAGAAAATCGAGAGAATACGTCGTTCGAAAAATTAATTACACGTCCAGTGCATCGAAAATGAAATAAAATGTAGCTTTTATAAAAATTTTATTTTTCTCTAATAAAATAATTACTATCGAGGTGTATGTTAATATTTTTTTCAAGAGCTTTTCATCTGCATCGTTATTACACGTAACTTTCATGAAATCTATCGGCATTTCATCACACGTTCACTTACACCTCTCTGATCTCATTCAAACAACCGAAGAGGAGCCTTAATTCTGATTGATCGCCACTTCTTGTTCAGCATGTCACGCTTCCTTTGTCGGGCACAAACTTCGAAAAGTTCAAGGTACATAGATCCTGTGGACGGCAGAGGCAAGAGAGACGCGGTGTAACTCGGGAACAATTTCCACTGGGCGACAAGCAACTCTACTTTTCGATTCGACCCTCGTACGGATCGTTCATTAGACCCTTCGTACACGTTTGAGTCCCAAGTTATGTAAAACGTGGAAACTCTTTTTACCAGCTAGTTACAAGACTGACCGCAAAAAGAACCCTACCTATTTAACTAGGATTATTCGCGTTGCTGTGAGAACCACCTGCTTGTTCAATCGAAATAATAATTACTTCATTCGAGAAAAATAAATTTTTTTTGTAAAAGCCACATTTTATTAAATGCTCTGTTCTTCTCACTCGTGAATCTCGTAATTAATGCTTAATTAAATTAAAATTGTGATTTTCTCCATGGTCTGCCGTCTGAAGGTTAAGAAACCCATTAGATATTGGGTCAATCATTGTACGGGAGCCAACAACTGTGTACGTTACTCTATAATTTGACTGACGGCATCAAGTAGAAATACTTGAAATATTTCATGTCTGAAGGCAGGAATCAACAGAGAAGAGAAGAGAAGAGAAGAGAAGAGAAGAGAACAAAGTTCACTGGCCCCAAGCAAATATACTTTCGAATAACGATTAGTGTAACGTTGATTACAATGCCATTCAGGGTGAACGGCAAATATGCTCATAGTGAAACGATTATTGGCAACGTGAAAATTTACACGGAAAACCGCTAGTTTCGAGTGAATGAACATCGCCGGTTAAAATGACGCCGCTATTCTCGCTATACAACCAGATAGAAACTAGCATACACGACCTGGAACTAATGCGACCACAAATTTGTACAAGTTGAAACGGCACCATGGACGAATTTATGTTTAGAAAGCGTGTATATAATTAATAATAAGCCCGCGAGCGATTATTGTGCACTTCCTATTTCCGTTCTACGCAAATCCTGTCAGATAACAAGTAAGCAAACTAAGGAGAAACTCATTTTCGACTAATTCGAAGGTGACGGAAAATCCCGGGGGCCCCCCTGGTTCAAGATATTTTAATAATTATTTTTAAAAATTATTTTTATTCTAATTATTCCAAAAGGGTAATAATAGCTTAGAACAGGGCCACCTGGAAAATGGGGATAACAACCCCTTTTTGAACAGTGCTTCAGACCACTGTATTTTCATAATTAGAAGAGAAACGGAGTTCGACCCAGTAAGAATTGTTCGATAGATACGATTGCACGTGGTCTTGGAATCGTCGAAATTACAACGACTTTTATGGCTTGCTACCGGCTAAAATTTCACGCATCAATTCCAAATGTTTCCGGACGTGTTTCGCCAAGAGCGTGGTTTCATCGCTGGGAAAGAGACGGGTATGGTTCTGCAGGGGCAATAAAGACCGCGGTATTGTAGCACGATAGGGGAATTATACCCTGGTTCATGGCATAACAGAAATTGCAAACAGTGTAGAGAGACGTTTCGGATGATTCTAAACGGTAACTGTATACCTAGCGAGGCACATTTTATTCCACGAGAATACCAAGAAATACGAGTAACAACCAGAACGTCTAAGAGTACTTGTATTAATATCTACAACATCAGATATAGTCTTTTATTGAAATTTGATATTTTATTAAGTAGGTCTCTTCTAAAAAAAAATATATATATATATATAATTGTATTTTATTATTTAAGAAACACTATTATATTTTCCCCCGTTTTTTCAAAGGAGTCAATCATTGTATAGGGATCAACAGCTGTACCCCTTACCCCATGTGTCGCTGACACATTTTAATAAATTATGGTGGGATATAAACTGCGTATGAGAATGTAGATTCCATCAAGAAAAACAAGTATTGATTGTGCGTGCTGAAGGGAAGTGCTAAGTTAGCCTTGCCTTTAGCCTACACGAGCAAGATAAATTGTCCGACGAAATCTTCAAAAATCATCGATTTTTTAATATTTTAAACATCCTTAAATGTAATCAACCGTCTCTCTGAAAAACAATGGTTACCGTGCTACGCCTCGTTCGAGGTAAACAGATTCTCCTTGTAATTCCCTATCAATGTGTTCGTTCAACGAGAGAATGCTTAGCTACTGGCGAAGTAAATATATGCTAAGAAAATAATAATTAATTTCCTAAAGCTCCAAATCATTCTGCTGTTCAAAATAGCTATCGAATATTAAAGCTACTTTACCCCTTTGTACACGTCCATCATTAAAAAATAATAATTAACGACGAAGATAAGTAAAGATTTTCTTTGAAAGCATTGAAATAAATAATAAAGAAAAATTGTTTATTTATTACACAATGGACGTCACAACAAAGGGGTTATAGAAAGAGGAGCTATGCACTGAATGCAATAAAAGGCATGAAACAATGGAAAAGAAGAATCCACGGTACGCAATCCATTCATTTCTAACGTGTCGCTGCGGATAAGCCGTGGCGCGTCCTTGGTTACATCTCGAGAATCGGGTATCGATTGCTTCTCTCGCACGCTGATAAAAAACGAGGGAAAGAAAAGAAAACAGACTCGTTGCTGGAGCTTGTGCTCCCCGTAAGACAAACATGTTGCCACCAACTTTCACCCCCGTTGCCCTACCTTTTAACCCCGTGGCTTTTCTTATTCGAACACTAAACGCAACGTTGAAGAAACAACTAAAGATATCAAACTAACTAAATTAACTACAATGTATGTAGTAATAATAATAATAACGTACGCGGAATGATTTAAAAATTGTCGCAGAAATATAAAGAAATTGTTTGTCTCACCAGTTTGTAGAGACAGATTGTTAAGGGTTGACAGTGGGTTGACAGGGTGGTTGGCGATGGGGTTGATGGCACAACGTTGACGTCACCACTAACCAGAGGTCAGTTGATCAAAGAATGACGGTCGATGATCTGCCACTCGCAAGGCAAACGAAAATTCACAAACGAAAACGACGATCTTCACCGAACGAAGGTGCGCGGACGACTGACTGGCGCGACCGTCACGATGGGGTGTAGCTGTGCGCTGATTCTCCCCTTCCCCCACCATCGACCCGCTCGCTCTCGACGCGAAACGCTTTCCATCCCTCTCCGTCTCGTTTTCAACCCCCGTGTATCCGTCTCTTTTTATTCACCCTTTACTTCGTACGTCTTTCTCTGCTTTCTTTCACCCTTTACCCTTTTTTCATCCCTTTCCATTTTGTTTCTACCCAAGCCAATCTGTCTGTTTTCATCCACTTTTTATTTTATAATTTATTTTTATTTTTCACCCTCTTCTATTTATCTCCACACGGTGTGTCATTTTATTTTTTTCTGTTTTCCTTCCATTAGAATTCCAGTCCTTTCCGCTACAATTCACTCTTACTTTTGTCTGTTTTCTATCGATAGATTTTCCGCTACTTTCGAGGGTTGTATTTCTCTTTCAATACGAAAGAAAAATCCTAGTGTCACCGTGTTCGTGTAGACGAACTTTAACAGCGGGAATAAAAAGGTGGATGAAAAGAACAGGAAAGAAGACGCCGGAACGAGTATAATCGTATTCGATGGAGGGAGAAAGAGGTGCAAATAAGGTGGGAGCGAAAGGGAGACAAAGGGGTTCACCCGAGGGTGGAAGAACCAGGGATTTATTGGATCTCGGAGACCAACGATCTCACCTGTATATCTAAAGAAAAGTTCGGTTGAATTGGAGACGAGATACTTTTGATCGTTGACTGTGTTGAGAGAGGAGAGGAAAGGTGATGGGGGGAAAAAAGGAAATTGGAAATGGGAGTGGAAAAGCACAATGGAAGATCAACTTCTTGGGTTTATGGAGGATGGTTTGATTCTTGAATTGTTTAGCTATTTCCTGTGGACGAACTTCCTTTCTAATGGGGAATTATCAAGCGCCTACTGTATATCTACCTACAAATAACGTGATGTATTTGAAAACGCAAGTCTATAGAGAAACCGCCTGAAACCGTCTCACGAGCAAGAGAGTACTCTCGAAAAGGAGTACCTTCAACGACGCGACAAATGCACCATCATCAGGTCAAGTATCTGAACGCTCGAAAATCGACGGTTTCCGCGTCGCGACGACGAATAGTGATTCTCTCTATCTGTACGCAGCGCTACCAAGCAGCAGCTTTTCAATTTGCCAAGGAAATAATTTACACTTTCCGCCCGACCGGTACCGCAGGGAAATTTATTGTGAATATGCATGGCCCGTTTATGAATATGAATAACCGGTAAATTATTATGCGTCTCTGGGCCTTGGGTACGGGAAGAAAGTTGAGCGAAGAGCTATCGTGCCAACTGGAAACGTTCGTCCAGATAAGAGTCTCGTAACGTTCTCTCAACGGCAACGACACTTTTCCTTCCCGTTCCCGACATCGTCTGCCCGAGAGGAAAACTTTCTCAAAGTACGTTGAATCAGTCTAGGAACGTATCTGTCTCGAAGTATCTTACACAGGATCGATTTCTGGTGCCGCTTCGTTCGCCCAGGATACGTTAGCTTGCTGCACACGTTGATACCGCTACGGGCATACAGGAGATCACGTACAAGAGGTCGCATAAGTAATCGTACCCTCTCAATTAGCAACTGGACAGGCATGATACCTTCCCGATAGAAATATACCACCTAACCAGAGGCAAACTTGGACTTAATCCTCAACCCTTAACCCTGAGTACAAAGATGCAAACACAGCCTAGGCTAATTAAAATTTATTTTACGAAATTACCGATAGAAGATTACTGACATAGGGAATTTTAATTAATTGCACCCCTCAAATCCCTACCAGACCACCGGAAATTTTCCTAACCCCCCAATGACCAATTCACCCTCTGTGAAACTAATTTTGTAACCCCCTATATATTCTAAACAATTTTGCAACTCGCTGTATATTGCAACAAAGCAGCACTCCCATCTGTGCATCGAGCGCCATAACTTTCGAGGTCAGTGGTGACAAGCGCGTTAACAATGATTTAACGCGTAGCCTGGGTGAGCTTGGCCGAGACCGACCGGAAGGAATATCCGGCTCGTAATGTCCGGTAAAGTTCCACTGAACGAGCCTGGAGACGGAAACACGTTCGGTTGACGTGAAACGAGAAACAGAATCTCTCGCAGGCAATCTCGCTGAGCTTTCGTTTTTAATAAGCGAAATAAAGCGATCGCGAAGACGGTGCACCGGATGGAATACTTTAATTTCTGGGTCACTTGCTCGCTGCTGGCTACGTCGTCTGTGATTTAGTGCAAGAGGAAACGACCGCTGTTGCCGGGAGAAGGATGAAGGCTCGAGACACGAATTATGGGATAAACACCGGCTGAAATCTGGCCGGTGACTCTCGCGTTCTTCTTGGACATCGCTGAGGAAACTTGTTATTTTCTACGAATCAGAGAAAATAAATTTTCTATTCATTTCTCTTCTCCTCGCTGTCCTATCAGTCCTTATTTACCCTAGAGACTCCTTCGAAATTTGTATCATTTAGAAATATGTATAAAATTTTCAATTTAAATACGTAATTTTAGGCTATTCGAATGGATCCATTGACCAACTTCCGAAGGTTAAAGGTGAAATGTGAAATTTGCGCCCGATGCTTTCCATTGACTGTAAATTTATCGTGTGTACGTGATTAACTCGCCGGGGTGTTTGCCGGACGTAGCGCACAGTTTCAATCGCAATTCGTTGCTCGTAATTTGATTTCGTCGCGATTGAAATGAACTAATGCAACGCAACGGAGAACACGTATTATAGAATATACGGGACTTCGGGGTGACGTGTATGTTTATCGTCGACCAATTCCGAAATTTATCAACTGCCACGCGATCCAGATGCTGACCGAATTTGCGCACGCGTTTGCGGTCTACGCGAGCTGAATAAACGTTACCTTCTATTAGCTAATTAATCATAAGCGGTGCAATGGATCCAAGGAATAGAAAAACTGGATCAGCGTAGAGATGGTCGTACAAAAATAGACCAGTCCACTATCTCGGCTACTCATCTCGCCGGTTTCGTGTCACTGTCCTCGTAATTTATTCATCGTACACCGTCCATCGTCTTGCTCCGGTCCATTCTGTGACGTCACGCTGACCCTTAAACCACCGACGACCATCAGCTGGATTCAAGATTCTAGCGAGATTTCGCTGGTAGAATTTAATACGAAACGATATCGAAACTCTCCGTGGGATACTTATTCGCTGGAAAAAAAGAAAAGAAAGTAACAAGAGAAACGTATGGTTATTTAGAGTCAAGAAAGGTACGCACCGTTTTCTAGGGAAATGAAAAATCTTGGGAAACTCCGTCGGGGTTGAGAATCTTGGGCACGAAATTGGTCCCCGTTCGCCTCTCTTCCCATTTCGAATCGAATCAATTTATCTTGCTGGCCACTTGGTATTCGTCCCGTATCCCGTCACGTGTTTCCACTCTCAAAATTTAAACGTCACTGGACGCTTGCACGCTGGAACAACAATGAAGACAGATGAAACCACGTTCCACTGCTTCGTTTGCATATGGGCTGATTTTTACCACCACTTGATTTATTAATTTTCAATTTCTAATTTTTTGATAGACGAAATTCCATTAAGGATTTTGAAAAGATTGAATGGCATTGTTTGGAGAATTCGTAAATACCTAACCAAACACAATTTTGGTGCAGCCGAACGTAGATTTTCGCATTCCTGGTTCCGGATACGAGGCGAACGTACCAATCAACGGTGTGGAGCGCGCTCGTCCGGTGACATTAATTTGTCTGCAATTAGAGCGAAATTTCAGGGCAAAGGGTCGCCACGTCGCGCGCCGAAATGAAACGGCGCCGGAACCTGAAAGCACCGACACAATGGGACATAATGAAACGGTCCTCGTTCCGTAAGCTATCGAGTTGAGTGAAGGAAAAAAAAAAATATTTTTACTGCCTCGGTGCTGGCAAGAACTGTTGACGAAGCTGTGTCGCGACAGCACTCTGAATTCTCTGGTACTGAGAGTGGTATCGATCACCATGCAGCTGCATGAGAAAATCCAAGTGAAAATAAATTATTCCAAATAAAATATTATTTTAAGATAAACTTTATCTTAGGTGTAGAATCTGAAAGTATTTTCAGATTTTCTATGTAGAAAGAATTTTCAATAACAATTAATTACAAATTATTACCCTTTCTCTCTTAGTATGCTAATGAAATTTGTAAAAAGTGAAAAAAAATACTGCACCTGCAGATGGATTCAGAAAGGACAGGTCTGTCCGTTAAAATATTTCTATTCATTTAACTTAACAGGCGGTACAATGCAAATTCTGGAAAGTTAGACGAGAAAGTAATGAAGTCGCAAATTATATGCAGAACGAGGTGAAAGTTGGGCCAACTGGAATTAGTGAGGTTCCCTTTTGCATCAACGGGGACGAGTTCCCGTTGGATGTCTTTGGACCCATCGGACGAGCCATCCCATCCTAGGAATTAATTATTCACCGGAAGGATCTGCAAAAACCGAGTGTCTATCTTTATAATCTTACCCTCGTTCGACGGTAATTTATTATCGGTTGTCGCTGCCAGTGCACTTTTCCTCGGATATTACAATTATGAAAATTAATACAAGTCATCGGCGAACGTTTTCTCTTATGGCAAGGAACGTTCGTTTAATGAAAACCATTCTTGAAAAATTACTGTACGAACTGGAAATTTTTTAATGAAGTATCATTATGGTCAGTAGACCATCAGAGAAATAATTTTGAAAAATATCATTTGTCAAATACAAATGAAATAAAATCATTAACGATGGAAGAAAAACAAGGAAAGATCGTTGTAAAGATGAAAAACGATATCGTCTACTTTCACAGAAAAGATATCTTGAAGGCAGAAAAAAAAGTATAACATCCCTGTCGATATTGATTTATTAGAAGGGGGTGAGTATTCGTGAACTTCAACTTCGTTCAGGACTGGTCAACGCTGGCTGAATATTATCGAGCAGTTGATGATAAATGACTGCTGGTATCCTAAGGCTATAGTTCTCTTGGAAAATTTTCAAAATAACTATAATAACATATACAATGGAATGAGTTGAGTTTTCTAATATTATTGACAAATGAAAATCCAATGTACATTTCACCTACTCTGTCCCAGACCTAATTATACCGATGCTATTTATAATAATTTAATCATTCACTGTAAATTCAATTTATTTATTTTTCTACGCAGTTTACAAACAAACAATCGAAAGTGAAAGGTACTTCGAACCAACGTGACTCCCAGAAAAATTGTACATGATAACCCGAAGAAAATCACGTGCGAAGGGGATGAAATGAGAACGAAAAGAGAACTCGAGACACGAATCTCACGTAGAAAACATGACGCTCGTCTCGTTCTCATTTTCTTAGATTGTGCAGTGTGGTTTATCCCGGCCAGTGAGGGGTGAACTCACACCGTCACATCTCGACCGGAGATGGAAGAAATCGAAGGGCGTCACGTTGTAATTTCCGGTACGCCCGTTCCGAACGTAACAGCTTGAAAAACAAGAAAACAGAGAGACAACAAATTCTCGATTGTTTCGTTCTCTGTCAGACTGATCGGTCTATTATTACTCCTGCTTGTTCTCTTTGCTATCTGAAGTCACGATCGAATTTTGCTGGAAAAACTTTCCACTTTCCATTTGAAACATTCTAAAGAAAAATACTCTAAACTACAGGGAACATATTAAATTAAATAGAAAGAGTTTTTAAACGTGACCAGCAGAAAAATTCATAAACATACGTCCATAATGCCGGTTAAAGTTTCAAAATCCTTTAAAAAATGGCTCTGGTTCGTGACTGAGGGGCGTCTGTGCGAACACTTCCAACAAACTGCCGTAATATATCAAGCTGTACGAGATACAAGGCCTTTGAGTTTCTGCTACAAAGCTTGGGGTAGAGAATTTAAAATAACAATGCTTTCATTTGGACGAGTGGAAATAATAAAAAAAAATTTTTGAAATTTCAAGTCTTACAAATACTCGCGATCAAATTAGGCTTTCCCAAATTTTCGGATTTCCAGGTTCCCGACATCCCCAGTAGGCTTTTTCGGGTTCAAATAATTTATAATTCAAATAATTTTCTCATCGATCAGTATCGATCGATCCTAAAATCTAAAGGCTATTTCCCGGAAATCATTAAAAGCTGTTTGGTAGGTAGGTCCGACTAGTAATTAGATTTTCACCGGGATCTTCCTAGAAATACATTCAACCATTCGAAATGTGCACACGATCCACACGTTGCACCGGACTAATTAGCGTCGCGTGACACCGCCTTTGATCCTCGTAAATTAATAATGGCGCGGTGCCACCCACCCTCTTTCACCGGCGACGAATTCAATTCCACCCTTTCGTCCCTTTTCGTCCGTGTCGCCACGTGTGCACTCTTTTCGACGATCCTCCCGAGAGACCGCTTCATATAGACACTTTTCTATTTTCTTCCCTTCGACTCTGTCCACCCGAGTTTTACTCCCTTTTTTTCGCGCTCAAAGCACGCCGTTTCCTTCGAAACGTTCCCTCCGCTGGGTCGGGACTGGAAACTTCCGGCGGACACGATCGATCGCTGACCTTTTACCTTCCGGTGAAATCTAATTGACCCCCGTGATTCGAAAAAATTCAGGATCATTGATTTTATTATCTACATATGATTTATGAATTGTTTAACCATTTTTATTTATTTAAAATTAGAAGAAGATTAAACGTAGATTAATTTATTCTGGAATGAAAGTAGAGTGTGAATAGAATGAGGAATAAATAGAAGGAGAAATGCAGAGCTTAAGGTTTAATAAAAGAAGGCGTGACAACATCTGGCTTGCACTTCGTCCGAATAAAATAGTGAGAAACGGTTCTTATTTTTTTTCGTGGCTTCGTGCCGGCGCGTTTCATATGCACCCGGAAAGCACGTTTCTTCTCACGCTTTCCGTGATCTTTTCTTCCCTTTTCTCCGCTGCCTTTGACACAGCGCCGCGGGTCACCTGGAAAGAGAAGCATAGCAGCCGAGAAATGAATTCTTACCACAAACGAGAACATTTGTTTACCGAGATCTTCCTCCATTATTACTTTGAGAGGATCGCGTTTCGGCATCTGGGAACGCTTAAATTTATCCGGGACAACGTTTAGAAAATCGACCCGATCGAAAGCTTAAATAGAGCTTTTTGTTAGAACGTCCGAACCAGCTGAGTGAGCTGCGTTCGTTTCTTGTAAAGAGATTCTGCTGGAAATGAACAGTTTCATAGCAGAAGAACTTGTAATCAGAGAATCAATAAAATTAATTTTACCTTACTTTGGTGTACGGAAATTCATGGAACAACATTAATTTAACAGGTTGATTACTACAATATATAATCAGAAATACTAAAACTAAAATTAGTTAATTATCAAATTCATTATTAATATAATATTGAAGCTATTCACTGTTTGAATTATACAAAATGTTAGATGACCACCACGACACACAACATGTTAAAAAGCTTTAAAAATTGCTATTTATTAATTCTAAGTGCAAAGGGTTAAAGCATTTGACATTAGCTGGGATAAAAACCAAACTGGACTTAGTGTCGTCCAACGTGAAACGAGACCGTCCATCGTTAGTAGAGCGTGACTATGTCGCGAAAGCGTTAAGAGTTGAAAAAAGAAGGGAAAAAGGAAGAAGAAGTCGGCTGAGAAATAGAGGGCGAGAAAAAATGGGTGGCACGTTGCTGCAACCTCCTCAGCCCTATTTTTCATCTTTCAACCAGCGTCGCGCGCTTCCGCTGTTCTGACATTCGTCGAAGAAAAACAGAGATAAAGAATAGATGAAAACGTGAAGCAAGACTGTTCCATCTTGATTAATTTGTTAACAGTCTATTTGATGTACATCCTCGATCGAACTCGGCAACAACTTTCTGGTGATCGAGGGTGTACACAAGTATTCAAAAGGTATATTTTTAGTATTTGCAACAATGTTTATTTCTTTGAATAAAGACACTCATCCGACACGTTCGTCGATTTCTTTTACCCTTTACCCTGAATCATCAAGTCCCGTGATCCATCGATTCTTTAACCTGGTGTAGTTTCTAAGATCATCACCCTGAATCGTAGAGGGCGTAACAAAGCAAGAACAAAATTGGAGTTTGGGATAATGCTAACATTTCAGATTTTGAGACCCAAATTCTTCAGAAGATGATTAGTCTAATCCATACTTTATGTATGTGATTAATTGTAAACACTAATATTTCAATTGTGGCTAGAGTATCACTCTCGACGACCACATCGTGCCATCTGTTATTAGGAATTCCAACCACTGAAACTTTAATGATTGAGAAGAAAAAATGTTAAGGGAATGCAAGCGTCGAGGCTATTTTTACCAAATTGTTTGTGAAAATCTCCTGATTAAAATGATACCAAACACGACATAGTTTTTGGTACTACAGTGTCATATTCTACGGCATTATAAAAGTACATAATTAAACAATACTGACCATACATTCATTATTACTAATTTTCTTTCCGTAAAATTGTATTTGCAATGTGGTACACTTCAGAATCTCAAAGGCATAGTTCCTGAAAAATATATAACAGAGATTAAATAGAAAAGAAAACATAAATTTCGCAGCCAATTCGCTCGTATTATTTGCTGCATAATTAATAAATATACCATAGAAATAATGATACAGTTATTAATTAGTCATCAAATAATAACGATTGCCCAGGTCTCACCACGGGGAGGTTGCTGCGGGCGGAGACCCGCCCTACCTCATCCCATCCACCCTCCATTTATGCAAATTTTTATTTTTATTCAATCACATCATCCTCTTGATGTACATTTGCAAAACGTTTCGACTGTTGTGCAAACGAACAACAAAAGGAGCATTATCTCTATTCACTACCTAACTACTTATATTTTTCTTTCTTAATCCTATCTTACAATTTTGATTACAGATCTGTATTCAGTAATATGCAATTGCATATTTGTCTTACATCTAAATACTAAGAATACGAGCGCTCGTATAATGACTAAAATTCGCTTACATCTAAGATTTCCTAATTAAACACTGCGGTGTTTAAACTTAATTATATACTTATTCAATTACTTAACTTTAGGGTTCTTAAAATCTAAAGAGATAAACAAACGCTGATAATAAGTTTGTTTTGGTTGTCCTTACCACAATACTTCCTAAAACAAACTAAAAAGAATGAAAGATAATTTAAAAAAATAAATAAAATTTATATTGCCTTAACCATAGACTTACAACTTGCCTATACAAAAATCTAAAGGGATATAAACAAATACCTGTAATAAATTTGTTGGTACGATGATACTTATCAGAATATTTCCTGAAATAAACTAAAAAGGATTAAGTACAATTCGAAATCATTTTTATATCACTTTAGTTAATTGAATACCTTAACTTCATTCTTCCTATGAAGATATTTCTCTGCAACAGAAACTGATTAATTGAATCCAGATAAAAACAAAAAAATTAATAGCTGGAAAGAAGATATATTAGTAACAATAAAATTTTACAAAAATCAGAGTGGTTGTTAATAACTCAAAATCAATTTGCTACGAAATATGAATTAAAAGCAAACTTCAGTGCCAAAATAAAGAAAAAAAGATTTAGATAAATATATATTTGAGTTAAGTGATTTGAGTTAATACCATTAATTATTTCATTTTATTGTATTTAATATTCGTTGATTTCGCGACGAATAGTACACAATATTGTCATTGAAACAACTGTCTTTTACTGCAATATACGTACAAACATGACTCTACTTGACTTTATTGCATTATATTATTCAATATACCTTTCAATGCATATTTATTGTAAATAGAAAAACTGGAAACAAAATCGCGAGTGGACTTTGCTTTACAGGAAAAGAATTAGAAAATTTATAAAAGTAATTTAATTAGTTTTTCCATAAGCTTGAAACGAAACATCGCGATCAAAAATTATAACTGAACAACTCGAATAACAATCATCCACTACTTTTGTTTAAATAAAGTAGAATTAAAATTTAATAAGCTATTTCAAATGAACAAATATTCCTTGAAATAATTTATCACCAATCATCACAAAATAAAATGAATTTCCATTTGAAATAAAACTTTTAATAAAGTTCTATTTAAAACTTTATCGTATTTAATAATATTCTGACAACATTAAATTCATATATTTTTTAACAGTATTTCCAACAACCGAATGCTCAAAATGTTCAAAATTAAAAAAAGGGAAGAAAAAAGAATGGGGGCGTGGCTGTGGGAGGGAGGGTACAGGGGAACCTGAAAAGAAAAGTTTGACTGCCCATAAGAGCAATCCCTAAGCAAACCCTATAAAACAAACCGAAATCACTCGCAACACTAATTTTAAAATTGCAAACATTCTGAACTATGACAAAACATCAGCTGGCAACGAAGGGTCTCACGCCCCCTAGACTTACGCCAGACGCTACATACCACCCACCCCGCCTGGACGTCGTAACGCCAGGACAGAGTGCACCCCTTCGCTAAGAGCGCTACCCGCCCGTCCAACACGTTGCATCCAACGGTGTCAGATTGACGGACGCCCATAGTATAGACAAAAGGACTGCAGTTTAGAATATGGTAACATATTTTCATATGTTCCGTATTCTAAAACTGCGCCTGCAAAGGCCTAGTAATGCATGGGTATATCTCCCAGAGATGGTGTTCACGGTCTTATGCCGCGGAATCCTTGCCTAGCAATGGATTCCCACCGAATGTTAGTCATAGTTACTTCCACTAATTTAATAACAATCGCGAATTCATTCGCAACACTAATTTCATTAATTATATAATATGTACAAAAGCGTACGCGTGAAGGCTGCTCCATTATGCGCAACTCTAAGCTGAAAAAAAGAAAAAAAGGAAAAACGCGAACTGTAACGCAACACTACTCAAATCTACCGAATTTTGTAAGACGCAACACTAATCTAAAAAAGGGGTACAGCCAATCCAAGGCTGTACCACGGCAGCTGGTCCATAGCTGCCTTATGGACCATGGCAACTCCACTGGATCGTTTTTGGGCATTTCTAATGCAAAACGCGAATATTCATTACCGCAACGCTAATTAGCAGGGAACTCTATAAACTAATGAAAAGCAATCGCGTATTTATAAGTCGCAACACTGGGAAACAATCGCGCTAATATCATTCGCAACGCTATCTTTAACAGACATGCAATTAAAATGCAGAAAAGGGGGATTCTCAAACCGTGAATTTTTTACTCGCAACACTAATTTCATTAATTATATAATATGTACAAAAGCATACGCGTGAAGGCTGCTCCATTATGCGCAACACTAAGCTGAAAAAAAGAAAAAAAGAGAAAACGCGAACTGTAACGCAACACTACTCAAATCTACCGAATTTTGTAAGACGCAACACTAATCTAAAAAAGGGGTTCAGCCAATCCAAGGCTGTATCATGGCAGCTGGTCCATAGTTGCCTTATGGACCATGGCAACTCCACTGGATCGTTTTTGGGCATTTCATCATATATCGCAACTCTAATGCAAAACGCGAATATTCATTATCGCAACACTAATTAGCAGGGAACTCTATAAACTAATGCAAAGCAATCGCGTATTTATAAGTCGCAACACTGGGAAACAATCGCGCTAATGTCATTCGCAACGCTATCTTTAACAGACATGCAATTAAAATGCAAAAAACGGGGATTCTCAAACCGTGAATTTTTTATTCGCAACACTAAAGCAATCAACATTAAAAAGCAAAACTCTCAAAAATCTTAAAGCAATCAACATTGAAAAGTTAAATTCTATTTTAAAGCAATGCAAGAAAGAAACGCGATATTTAAAGTTCGCAACACTAAATGAAAATCGCGATAATCATGCATACGCAACATTAAATTGAACCGTGATCGATATTACTTCGCAACACTAAATTGAACCGTGGTCAATATTCGCAACACTAAATTGAAAACGCGATTTGCCCAAAATCATGGGGGTCACGGGCCCCCTCTTCTCCTGCAATTACAAAACTACAACTACAGGCAAGCACAGTGACAAAGTAGTAACGATAATGATTTCCCATCCTTTTTTGCAAAAGGATGCAAAATCATTAGTAGTTCCCCTCTTGAAAGACAGTTTGTCGGGGCGCTTCGGCATATAGCCTTTTCTTTCTTCGGGCGGTCCACCCACCTGAAACTTATATCTAAAGCTCGAGACTTGCAAATTCGCAAAACAAAAAAAAAACAATCAACAAAAAAGAAAAATCGCGAAACTCTAATTGACACGTGGACGAAAAAGGACTTTATATAAGTCGTTGTTCGTGCACACGTGCCGTGCTCGAGCAGAACTTGTGCGTTTCGTGCCATCGCGATCGCGTATGACGACTTATGAAGTCGCCAAAAATTTGAAAAATTGTACAGATAGATTCGAAGGCGAACGGCATACCCCGTTCGTATCGATCGTATCGTCAATTCTTCAAATATATTCCAGGTACAGGCTGATCACGCGAAATCGCGCCTACCCGACCAAGAGACTGTGACAACCTGTCCCGGCCCTACCTACTTACAATCTATCACACACACCAGAAAGTATACTACCTACCTACCTAACGCTATATTTAAAAAAGGCAAAATCACATTCTCACAAAAATTCATTCCACGACCCCCATACACTCCACCCGGGCGCAGAGCCTAAACTAGGGAGAACGTCCCGGGACGCCTCCGTCACCCGAGTTTCATCTCACATCACACTCTACGGTACGTACCATTTTTCACTGAAATCGTCTGGCAAGGCTAGCAATCATTGCGTATAATGATAATTACAAAATTTAATTAACTACTTTGATATAGAATATTTCATAATAATGGCAATAATCATGGTAATAGTAATGGCAATACAGTAATAATAATGGTAATAATACTATTTGGTTTGTACGTTCATCGTACATCTTGTTGAATAAAATATTATTTCAAATTAAAAGTTAAATGAAAAAGTTACGAAACCGACGCAATCCCACAGCCTAAAAACACACACACCATATGTGGAGATTACGTCGTGCACGATATACTAACACAATGCCAGCCGCTTATTAATTATTATTCTTATGAACTAGATCATCGTACCCATTGCCTCTACCCATCCAAGTAGCACCTGGGCACGTGAATGGGCTTTGGCAATAAACACGGAAGGGATTAAACCTGAAAATCCTGATCTACAAACATGATTAGTACATAAACATCTAACGGGCTAATATTTCACTATTTTAATAAAAGTGACTCGACTTTGTAAATATAAAGCTTTAAGAACAAATACTGAAAAGTAAAATAGAGCAACTATGACGCAAACATGGTGCACTGCTAATATCAGCTGGCAACGAAGGGTCTCACGCCCCCTAGACTTGCGCCAGACGCTACATACCACCCACCCCGCCTGGACGTCGTAACGCCAGGACAGAGTGCACCCCTTCGCTAAGAGCGCTACCCGCCCGTCCAACACGTTGCATCCAACGGTGTCAGATTGACGGACGCCCATAGTATAGACAAAAGGACTGCAGTTTAGAATATGGTAACATATTTTCACATGTTCCGTATTCTAAAACTGCGCCTGCAAAGGCCTAGTAATGCATGGGTATATCTCCCAGAGATGGTGTTCACGGTCTTATGCCGCGGAATCCTTGTAACTAATTTGATTAATTAAATAATACATAGGATTGAGTTTAAAAACCAAAAGGATTCCCACCGAATACTAGTCAGTGCATCGTCATATTTACTCTCGCGTCGAAAATTTCTCGCAACACTAATTTAATAAAGGCAAAACTCTAATGAAAAGGAATTTAATGTCAAAATTGAATTTGATATTTTATTAAAAGCAAAACCACTAATTAAAAATTCTTTACAATGAGAAAAGAATATATTGTGAAAATTAATAAAAAATTAAAACATCCTCGGGCGACTCCCTCCTCAGAGTAAATTTTCAAAAATACGCAAAATGTGTTGAAATAGATCACTCTGACTTGGAAATCTACCCGTCACGAATTGTCTTCTTGCACATAAATTGTTCATTTTTTCATGAACGTATAAATAAGTTAAACTTCGCTATTGAATGAATGAAATTTTAAAAACTTCTCAAATTATATTTGAATTTATAATGTACAAAATGTAATTAAATCAATGTAATAGCATCATTAATATGTACATCCAGTATACATATTACATAATACTATCAATATTATATTGCTTTGAACCATCGCAATAACTAGGTCAGATAGTATTTGACTTCTCTATTACAGACAAACTAAATAAAATTGTTTCGATATTAAAATATTCTAATTCCACATGTAAGAACATTTAAGAACATTTAAGAGCATTCATATATTTCATAAATATCTATTGGAATATGTGGAATTGAAATGATATTAAAACGTGGAGTACAAGAAGACCTGGCCTAAACTAAATGAAATGAAACAATAAAAATGTTACTACTCATGGGTATAATCATACCCATGATCACTATGCTTGCCAAGCACGTATACAACTAGTAGCCCGTGTCGATTCGGACCATTCGTCCTACGACATGATTGGGCACTAGAGGAACCATAAAACATGCGACTCACCGTTCGCAGATATACTCTTCTTCCGACAGTCAAACACCAGGTAGGAGGCTGCCTTGCAGGAGAAGACGGAAGTCGTGAAGAAAGCCATCATCAGAATATCCAGAAACTCGGCAAAATCAAAAAATTCATCTGTAACAAAACAAAAAAGAATTACGGTTAATTTTGCAAATTATCAATTTTTATTCTAATAAAATTATATATGAATTTGGATTTTATAAAATATTAGCAATAGCAATTAAACAGAACTCTCGAGTATCAAGTATTGGAATTGTAGTTTATTCTATTTGAATTAAAATTAATTAAATAAAGTAATAAAATACTTACACTCTTTCCTTGTGGAGCATCGCCCAAGACTCCTCTTCAGTGGTGCACTGACTCTAATACCGGATATATCGAGCAATAAGAAAAAAAAATTAAAAATAAAAATAAAGATATAAAATACTAATAACGCGACCGTGAATAATTTTCGGCGAACAATTGTAGTGATTCTACTTTCGCGATGAAAAAAGAAAAATCAGAGCCGCGATGCTCTAGAAAATATTTTATAAAACGCAGCAAACACTGACTCTACTATCGCGTGATTCCTAATTGTACAAACGCAACGCTATTCAGGGCCAGTTCACCCTTGAGAAAATCAAAACATTAAACGTATGTACGTGCAAACACTGGCTCTACCGACCGCCTTGCGCGCGGCCACAACAATTCCTGGAAGAAAAGATTAGTCAGGTTGGGGATGGGTGGAAATATACAAAACAAACATTCTTCTTATTCAGCGTTGGGTTAAGGAAATACTGTTATTATTTGTAAATGGAAATATCCCTGTTCATAAAATATTCTCAACGAACACGAATATTATTCAAATTGAATATTGATCCTAGATTATATCGCAATAATGAAATGTTTTAAATACTTGTTGATAATTATTTCAATGAATATTACAAGAATAGAAAATCATTGTTAAATAAATATAATATACCATTTTATTAAAGTAGAGGATTTCTGTTGTTAAAATTGTAAGCATGCTAAAATGTGTTCAAAATTGTATTACGCCTGGATTTATAAATTGTCTAAATTCTTTTCAATAAACAAAGTTCAATAATTAATCATGCTTAAACAGCATGTGATTTAAAAACGTGATTCTAATTTAAACTTGCACCAAAAGCTGGATATTATAATACAATTACTATGTCTTAACAAAAATAGATTGTTTAAAATAATTAATAATTACAGAAGAGAAACAATCATTTGCAGTAAAAAACGAATTATTTCAATACTGTTCTAATTTAAAACACAGGTATTAAATTACTACACGAAATTATTTAATAAAATGAAAAATTAATGATCCGTTTTGTATTAATCGATAAAAAGAAATTTCTTTGATCTTTCTTTCCTTGACCTTGGTACCAATTAATTATTAAAAATACTCACAATTAACAACGATCCAACAAAAAAAAATAATAAATATTAACAATTGATTATAATAAGTGAAAACGTTACCAATTCTTTATGAAATTATTTCAAACCAATATCAATATGGCGTTGCTTCGATATCAACCAAATATCTGCAACAAATAAGAAATACAAATTTACGTAAATACAACTTACATAACAGCAATAAAATTATGATTAACAAACGAGCGAATTTTATAATTTATGCAAAATATTTGAATAGATATGCTGTGCGTACCTATTATGTACTACCGGCACATAAGAAAGGACGTTCTCAACACGTGTTATCATCTCGACGTTCACGAGACAAATGACGAGACCTTCCTGCCCCTCGAAAACTAATCGGTAACATTCGGTAACATTCGGTAATATTCGGTACCGGTTGACACCGGCCCATACCGAAGCAGCTAAACGAACAGACTTTATGATGCTCAAGGAAGAACGTTATTGAAATCTCTTGTTAAAATCAACACGTGATAGTGAATTTTAACAATTTAAAACAATAAATCGCGAGTAACAGTACTAAAAACATTCAATAATGTTTAAGAAATGAACGATATAATAGATTCTGTAGTTCCAACCTCATTGTGAATTCGCGACAAGAGCAAAAATTTTCATCTCACGTACTTTTGAAGAAAACGCCGAATTAATGTCAAAGATCAAGAATTCAGACTCCTCTTCGATGTTGCTTTCTGTTTTTTGTACTTCTAACACCCGACCAGCAATTAAATTTAATATTTGAAGTTAATTTAATCTTACCTGTTGCAGACACGTGCCAAACGGACGAAGCTTCGTAGAGGACTACCACACTCCTCGGCTCCGCGTACCTCATCTTGCAACGATGAATCTGATTGGTCGAAATGAGAGGACGCCATGATAGGACGACCAATCACAGCCATTGTTAAAAACTCCAAATTGCTCAGAAGCTCTACCATTAAAATAACGAAAAGGTTCATTGAATATTATCAACATGATGAAATAAAGTCAAAATTACTTTTTTCAATTTAAAGCACCAACATATAGGAAAGAAAATAGAAAAAAATATGAGATATTAACGACTTTTAATAATTTATCGTCATAAAAGTAGAATAGATGAGGAAAATATTATTTCAATTCGTATATATGTATATTGGCAGAATAGTCAAAGAATGAGGAAATCATGAAATAATGTAACAATATCCAAGAAATTGATGATATAAAAAGGAAAGTAATTGAGTTTCTGCTATTCCAACCTCATTGTGAATTCACGGCAAGAGCAAAATTTTCATCTCACGTACTTTTGAAGAAAACGCCGAATTAATGTCAAAGATCACGAATTCAGACTTCTCTTCGATGTTGCTTTCTGTTTTTTGTACTTCTAACACCCGACCAGCAATTAAATTTAATATTTGAAGTTAATTTAATCTTACCTGTTGCAGACACGTGCCAAACGAACGAAGCTTCGTAGAGGACTACCACACTCCTCGGCTCCGCGTACCTCATCCTGCAACGATGAATCTGATTGGTCGAAATGAGAGGACGCCATAATAGGACGACCAATCACAGCCATTGTTAAAAACTCCAAATTGCTCAGAAACTCTACCATTAAAATAACGAAAAGGTTCGTTGAATATTATCAACATGATGAAATAATGTCAAAATTACTTTTTTCAATTTAAAGCACCAACATATAGGAAAGAAAATAGAAAAAAATATGAGATATTAACGACTTTTAATAATTTATCGTCATAAAAGTAGAATAGATGAGGAAAATATTATTTCAATTCGTATATATGTATATTGGCAGAATAGTCAAAGAATGAGGAAATCATGAAATAATGTAATAATATCCAAGAAATTGTTGATATAAAAAGGAAAGTAATTGAGTTTCTGCTATTCCAACATCATTGTGAATTCACGACAAGAGCAAAATTTTCAATTCGCGTATTTTTAAAGAAAACGCCGAATTAATATCAAAAATTAAGAATATAGAATTCTCTTCAACATTTCCTTCTGCTTTTTGTACTTTTAACACCCAAGAGGCAGTTTAACTTAATATTTGAAGATAATTTAACCTTACCTGTTGCAAACACGTGAAAGGCGAACGAAACCTCGGAGATGTAGGGCTTTACCTACACACTATTTCTATTACTGATTTCTACGTCTTTAATATTAACGTCTTAATCATTACAATACCACGTAGCGAATGCACGTCGGTTATTCTTTTTATTTGTGTTCAAACTCTGACAACTAGGACTATATGCTTAACCTAGATTGCGGACTACAAACTAACTAACGCCACAGAGAGGACTAATGAACTGCGCCCTATAGGAAAAATGAGGAACTAAATTTGTAGTCTGTTTTACCTTTTTGATCCAATTGCACATTACTAATTACAGATCTATAATTAAAATGAAAAAAATTTAAAGATAGGATTAAGAAAAACAAATATAAGTAGGCAGGAAGTGAATAAAGATAATGCTCGCTGGAGAAACTGTAGTTTCTTTGGCAACATGCAAAAATTCAATCTGCAAAAAAGCAAAACGCTGAAGTTTATGATAACGCTGTTGTAAAAGATTTTATTGCTTAAAACACCTGCTACTTTATGGTACAAATGGCCTATAAAAATTACATATCATTATGATCCAGTACGTAAAATACGTGCCTTAAGAATTAATTGCATTGTCAGAGATAGCACCATAGATAAACATTAGGAAATATATCAAATAGTATTAAAAAGGTATACATCAAATCCTGACCCGTTATTTTTTTTTTTTTTTTCTTTTCTTACGTTGTTTACCCTCGCTGCAGGAGTTTTCGTTAAAATCTAGACCACCGTTCACGAATGGCAAAGGCCTTTATCGATAAGGAAAAGAAAAAAAAAATGGTATACCATCGACGTCGTGTAACATCGTGTAAAATATCCGTAAAAAAATATCGATTGCACGCGTGGTTGTTTGCCAATTAGCGTAATTAACGCTTCCTCTTCCGTGTCTCGACTAACAGTCACATGGTTCTCCATTCACGACCATCAATTTCCCAACGAATGGTATCTAGAACCATTTTTAATAGCATTGTCGTTTCTCTTGTCATGATTGTCAACGTGTGAACTGTTAATCAAGAACTGACGCGAGAAATTCTCTCTTCTAAAGAAAACATACGCCGAGATACGTTCATTATTTGTACTGATTCTTCAACTGCGTTCGCAGGATCTTTCCGCTCGGGCTAATCGGTATGTTGTTTACGATCATGACGCCTCCTGAAATCATAAATTGATTATGATCAATTAGCGATCATTAGGATCAATTGTGACCGGATCTAGCTATTGTTCACGCTGAACTATGGACTCTGATATTTCGAATCGTTACTTGAGGAATGATCCCCACCGCGGTGTATAATTGTTTTACCTCGAAGTTCCTTGTAGTCGGATACTTTTCCCTTCACGAAGTTCTGAATGTCCTCTACGTTTGGTTTCGCGTCTTTTTTAGGCAAAATGTAAGCTTTCGGCACCTCGCCGCACCTTTCATCCGGAATACCAACCACGGCTGCTTCCTGTACGTCTGGGTGCATTCTTAACAAGGCTTCCAGTTCCGCTGGTGCTACCTGTTATTTAACGTCTCTATGTTTAATATTGTCTTCTGAATTATATTACAGAAATTTCCATAGCAATCTCTTTTTTTTTTAAGTCATCCAAGTGTTAAGACAGGTTCGTGTCAAGTTCAAAATTTACAATCTTAATCATTAATTGTAAAAAAAATGCGATTGCATCATATTCATTATCTTGCATTCAGCTTCTTTACATAAAATAAATGCAATAAATCATTCAAAGATGAATGGAATATAATTATAAAGTATTAAAGTACAATTTCGAATTATCAAAGGTCATCGAGCATCAACAGAATATTCAATAAAATATGATTGTTTGTACTATGCACTCTGAATGGACTTTAAAAAAATTGATAGAATATAATCGTTACATAAATGCATAATATCTGTCCCGTGATAGACGAACTCTTGTTACGAAATTACAAAATAAAAGGTCAAGAATTGCAAGTATTACATGAGAATACAATTTTAAGGTAATTAATGCAACTACTTTTACAGATTACTATTGAATAAATAATCGTGCTCGTAATAAATGGACAAAGAAACTTTTAACATGTTAGTTATTCAGTGTTATCTCATCGACTAATTTACAATATCATTTTAAAAAAAAGTAATTGCTAATCATCATGTAAATTGAAGATATTTAAATTTCTCCGATAAAAAAAATGAAGTATTACAAGAGTGATACGTAATCGAAGTTTTATGTTCCCTCACCTGGAATCCTTTGACTTTGATCAACTCTTTCAATCTGTCTGTGACAAAGAAATCAAAATCTTCATCGTAATAAGCTATATCGCCGGTTCTCAGCCATCCGTTCTCGACGATCATCTCCCTGGTGGCGGCCTCATTGTTTAAGTACCCTTTCATAACGTGAGGACCCCTCACCCAGAGTTCACCAGTTTGACCGGGACTAGAAATATCTTCGTTGGTAATTGGATCGACTAATCTAACATCGCATCCGGCTACGTTCTTCCCGATGCTACCTGGCTTCTGGCCAGTCGTTTCTAAGCAAATGGCTGGCGATGTTTCCGTCATTCCGTATCCTTGACAAAACAAGCGTTAATATGAACATAACGCTTTGTTTACAGGTTAAAAAATAGATGTTCGAGAAGTATTTTTATAATTTACCTTGACAGAACTTTAATTTACTATTATCTATCTGAAACTTCGCATAAAATCTCTCGACGTCCGGATTTGATAAGGGCGCCGCTCCGCTGATTACGTGATGCATGTTTTCCAAGTATTCTCTTTTGATAAACGGCGACGCATTCAGGAACAAAAGTACCGGTGGCACAACGAACAGACCTGTAGACTATGAATAAAATACGAATAGAATGCATTCGATGCATGTTTTGATGATGATCATTTATAGGCTACCTTGTACTTGGCTAGAACTGTGGTAAACAACTCGGGTGTAAATTTAGGGACAGTGATTATTTGGGTGCCTTCTGCGAGACGTGGTAAAACGATTACGTTCATTCCAAAGATATGGAAGAATGGTAGAACCATGGGCAATATTTCTTGGAAACTTTCTGTAAAAAAAAATACATAGTAAATGGATTGCTTCCAACGGGGCCCCTGGAAGGTGGGGCCTGGAGGTGCTATGGAAAATCAATAGAAATGGTTGTATGTGATAAGACACGTTTTTAAAGAGAATTATTATTTATTTCAGTGTGTCATCTATCTTACTAATTTAATGACCAACACGTGCAAAAGTACCATGTTGTCTACCCAAAGGTCATCGATAACGAACAGCACAAATGAAATATTATCGCATAATTTGAAAAAGAAAAAAACAGATGCATTCATAAATAGTTTAACCTTGAAATAAGAATTGAAAAATTAAAAACTGTTATTACGTATCTTACTACATATGTCCATTTTCATTGTTTCACGTTTAAATGATAAATAACAAATGTTTCTTTACCTGACGCTTCCACCCACATTTTTCCTTTAGCCGTTCGATCCACCATCTCCATATTGGAAACAATATTTCTATGTGTTAACATAACACCCTTTGGCAATCCAGTCGTTCCACTGGAATACGGCAAGACCGCCATATCATGAATAGACGCGTCAGATAGTTTTAAAGCAGGCAAACTTTTGCCACGTTCAATCAGATCCTACGAAAATTTCATTATATTGAATGACAAATGAAAAGAGAACATTGGGTGTTTAAAAAACGATAAAGGAAAAAGAATCGTTCGATTGGTACCTCTTCTTATCATTACTATTTTCACCTCAAAACTCGAATTTTTGTATAGAAAAACAAGCGAGAAGACTCTTCCGAAATAACCCGTAGAGTATCGACTCTTCGAATCGTCGAACCGGATGATTCGTTAACCGGATGACTGGTTTATCAATTGAGCTACCCAGGCACGTTGATAAATTCTTTCTCCCTAAGTTTAATATTCGTCCAGTGACTACATTTTCGTCCATGCGAATTTCAATAAAACTGTATCAAAGAAAGAACGAATCGATGGATTGATTAGATGGAAATTAAAAGCAGCTGCTAGCCCTTATAAAATCAAACTTTCTTAACTCGGAGGTATGAAATAAACAGATTCTTTCTTTCCCATTATGAATTTCCATTTCCATCCATTCTTTTAGTTTCTTTTGAAACATAATAATAACAGTTCTCACCTTAAACGGTATAGTGCCTTCGGGAATGGGTCCAGTACCATCCTCGATGACTATGAAGGGTGATCCAGGCGGAAGCGCACCGGTCGCAGCTTCCAGCGTGGTCCGTGCAATTTCCGCCACGGTAATCACCGCCTTCGCCCCAGAATCCTTCAACTGCCTTTTAATTTCATCTGTTCGAAACATGCAACCGAATAATTTTAACTCTTCGCACGACTCGTTTAGATACAAATAAAAAAATATGGTGATCGTTGTAAAAACTTTATTACTTCATTTTCTGTTCGTTCGTATGCAAACAACGTAACAAGAGGTTATACGGTTTTGTATAATGCAAAGTTTAATTAACTTACCGGCTGTGTAAAATGGATTGACAGTGGTCACGATGAGATCAGCATCCACGGTGCCGAGGAACGATATAATCGTTTCTGGATAATTGGGTGCCACTAGGGCAACCACGTCACGCTTCTTCAGGCCCATGTTCAACAAACTTCTCCCCACATAATTAGCCGCGTCCCTAGTTTCGATGTACGTATACTTCCTTCCGGTCACCGCGCATACCTAAAACGATGTCACAATAAAGACACTCGTGATTTTTATTAGATTACGCGGTTCGCACGGAAATCAATAACCAGGCAAATATAAAAATCATTTAATAAAATCGAATCCTGATGATGGTCCCCATCAGGGCCAAAAACTAGGGCATCACCATATTTCCTGGGAGTATACACGCGACGCTATCTCGAAATTATTCACAGTAGCGTTTGTTATGCCATGGGAAGGGCCAAGAGTGAATGACTTCCTTCTGTTTGGTAATACTCGTTGTGTGCGCAACGACACGTATCTTTATCTGTGAATGCAAGTTTCTTTGATCCCGTGTCAGCTGTTTGCTCAGTTGCCTAAGATTCATACGCGACGCTCCGGAAGTCGGGTAGCCAACTTTTTATCGCGTGTGTCTCCGAAAAAATATAGCAGGTTGCAAGATAATATAGAGTGATCGAAGATCAAAATTTCAAAAATAATTAACAATGAATATTTCATTTGTTTGCATGTTCTTTTAGCATTCAACTTTCGTGTAACTTCGTCGAATGACCGTGAAAGTGCCAGTCATTGTGGCATTCGTCATCGTGTAAAAACAGTAAGGTAATCGCAAGGTCCGTCTACGATCGACGTAAATAATACATTCGATTAATCTCAGACCGTCCGCAACGAGCTCTCCTACTCCTCCTATGCAAGCGGAATTAATTATTCCTTTCACTAAGAACAGCTCGTACTCGACTCAATGCCAACTCAAGTTTCTCAGAAACAAGTCCTTAGTAACAATAAGAAAAAAAAAAAAACAAATCCTAAAATTCAAATATTTAAAATGAAATTACCAGAGCAGTCTTATTGGCATGTTTGTCGATGTTCCTCCAGATGAACTCCTGAATGCGCATCTCGCAATGAGTAACATCGCCATACGGCGAGGGGAAAATTTTTTTCCCGTTTTCATCCTCGATGATTTTGTGTCGCGCCTGGGTGGACGCGCATCTAACAGACCGGTTTAAAAGTTTCGCCCCACTCTCCTGTAGCTGCATCAGCCTTTGGGTGCAGCGAAGAATTTGCCTTACGCTCGTCATGCTTCCAACTTCTTCTCTTGATTTTTCCTCTTCGTTCTGTCCGTTTACGCGAACGTTCCTAGCTATTCATTAAGGCAATTACGGACCCTGGAAACCATACAATATCCGTTGTAAAATTATTCTGTGTGAAAGCGGCTTTCTACTGCGATGTAAACTAATAGGTCGTAAACATCGATGACAACACAAGAAAATATGAAGAAACATTGATAAAGCGTCACCTAACATGAAACATAATAAAATATGAATATGAACAATCATTCTACGATATGTAATACTATATGGAAGATGATAAGATTAGTTCCTGATAATTTTTCGTCGAAATCCAGCGAGCTCCGTTTGATACGATTCTTCCGAATAATTATGCCAAGGGCGATTCACCCGCGCAGATAACGAGCTGCAAACCGGATAAAAAGTATACATATTATACACGACGAGAAAGCCGCGTTGAGCGTACATCGTTTATCTCTCGTGGAATGTTTGCACCGAATCTTTGCCAGTGGTAATAATTGTGAGGACGAATTGCCGTTCAATAAATAACAGTTCAAAGTACGATTCATCGAGTTATCGTCGATGACACACCTCGCTCGTACATGTTATCTTGCTCGTAACGTAAATACACCGATTTCTTTTTCCTCCTTCTTTGCATTATCACGTCAAACGGTACAAGAGTCAACTCTGAATGACTGACAAGTAATACGTCGGAACACTATCGTGTACAATTTAAAGTTTCAATATTCACGATGACAATAACACCGAGGAATATTTATGAAGGCTTATTTTCGAATTTGAATACATAACAACCTTTTTCACTGGCAAACATATCCCAGTCTGGCTAATTATTGGCACCGAGGGAAATCGATGTTAATTAACCGGACCGATGCTTTCTGAAAAGCGTCATCTACCGACGTGCATTCGGAGCCGAGAGGCTATCGGTGCATCGGCCTTAAATAACGTTCTACGTAATACGCTTTCACGAAACGTACGTTCACTCCCGGCAAACACTGGCTTTTATTCTTGAACCGCCAGCAAATGAACGTTTTCGTTCTCGCTTTCTGCAATCGGTCTCTTACGGTATCGTCCCTGGACGCAATTGACCCGTTGTTCCTTCGTTTCCGCCCTATCTGGCTATCGTGAATGAAAAAAGCACGCGAGGGATCCAATAAAGATAAACTGGTGAAACGTCTGTGTTCTACGAAACCGAGCAACCGATACGACACAATGTTCCCTGAATCAATCGTTCGGTGCACCTAAATAATAAAAATAACCCACTTTGCGAATGGTAATTAATCGTGGTGAAAATTAATATAAAGGGTTACGATATCGACGATGGAATTTCACGGTTTCGATCGGTCGATCGATTTTCCCGTATCACGCAGGTAACTCGAGACTAACCTGTTGGGTTAACGAGCTCCGTGAAAGGTAACGAGAAAAACCGGTCGCGCGGATAGAAAATCGTGGTAAACAGACAGGTGAAAGTGTACCGTGCATGGAGGCGATTTATCGATAGGTCAGCTCCGTATAGAAACGTATGAAAACAATTCGAACCTTTATACGAATCCTCTCGAAATGCACTTAGATGCAAGTTAGTGAGATTTCTCGTTTATCTTTCTTATTTCGGCGTGTTTGTCTCTTCGATCCGGGATCTTTTGGCACGCACGATCTCCGAATTCCACGATCACCACGATACTCACAAACCGGACCTCGCTCGCGTAACTGTTTTCACTGACAGACTACGGGATTCTCTGGCAAACCGCTTAACTTCAACCAGCCTGTAGATACTGTTCCCCCACTGAACGTGGTCGCAGAAGGAGGCGTGTACAAGGTGCCCGCGAAGAGAGGATTTCTCATTCTCGAGGACGGCTCGGCTGGTTGGTCGAGTGGAACACTCCGAAACGAATTCGCGTATCGCAGAAAATATTGTATTGCGTACTTTAACTCTTTCTTATGATACACACTTCCATCCATAAGCGTCACAGTTAGGCCAATTATCAAATTTGTCTGCGCTCGTTTCGCCTATTCAGGACACACGTCTCTTCGTTCCTCCGTCAATTTTTCTGGGCTCTAGCCTTCTTCTAACAGAGCAATTTCTTTTAAACGATTCGAAAATCATTTGCATCGATGCGTACAGACGCCAGTGGATCCTTGATATGCATACGTCGGGTCAAATTGATGTCAACGATTCAGACCATGCTCAATCATCGCATATTCTTTGTTTGCGCTCAAGTAGCCATTGATTCACGACCCGATTGAACGATATGCGTGCATTTTTTTTTTATCGTACCTTCATATCGAAAGAACTTTGTTAAATGCAACTGCATGCAAGTTACGTAATTGTAGCAGGTTGATTTTCTGATTCTTCGATTATGTAATGGCTTTGTTTTTCTCGCGCGAATCGACGATTTCCGAGACCGAAATAAACACTGCATCGGTGAATTATTTCAGATAGAAAAGTTGGCCAGAAGATTTTTATCAAAGCTTTCAAATTGTTATTCTGCTTCATCCGCGGGCATCTGCTAAATAATCAACCTGACACATTGTTTTTCTTTTATCGATGCAGTTGGACCTCGTTTGTATTTGAAAAATTTGCAAATGTTTCTCCTCTTGCCATCTGGCGAGAGGATTCATAGATTTTGAAGCATTATCGTTCGTCGACAATAATCGACTTAGCGTCATAATGATTGCTTTATGATTACCCTTAGTATCGAGGGGGTTAATTAAAACGTGACGAGCGGCGTGACGTGCGTTCGAATGGAAACGATATTTTTCCTCTGGTCGGTGGCCGCATTTAATTTTCGAACCCGATTGCGCCCGGCACGCTTCCGAGGCGTCGGGATGCGTCGCGTCGGCGCAGCGTCATCGACGCCGAATCCGACGTCTCGTGCAGGCCCGTACGATGAGTTACGCGAGACACGTGTTGTGTCTGAAAAGCTGCATCGCTAAGATGTAACCTGTTTACAAAACTTTTAACCGTCGCAAGAGTCTTTGCCCACTCATGCTCATAAATGAATGTTAATAAAAGAGGACAGCACACAATTAATGTGCCCTGAGATATCCAAAAATAAACTCGAGTATTCGTCTGCAATCAGAGCGCAAATACTGCGAGCGAATATTTTTTAATAAAAAAAAAGAAGGATTTTTTAAAGGAATTTTAAATAATTCTTGTTTAGTGGTGTGGGAGTTGCAAGTCGAAGCACCCCTGCTCGATTCACCCCTGACGAAAGCTGACTAGGACGCCATGTCGACGTTCACCCCTATAGTTCGTCCTCGTTGCCACCCCCGTTACGTCCCCAGCTGACCGTGAATCCCGAGGAACACGCGTAAAGGATCGTGTCGCAGCTAGGATTCATCGCACCAGGTCAATCTCGCTAGACGAATCTGGGCTATGAATGAAGACCCAACCCTTCCATTTCGAGGTAATCGTTGTTTTTCACAAGTGTTTGTGTATCGACAGGCGGAATGGTCGTCGCGTATATTCGTCACATCGGCCGGATTGCGTCATTACGAATCAATTTTTTCCTCTGTGTCATCGAGATTGGAGGAGGACCCGCGGAACGATAGGGGTATACCTCGGCCGCCGACTGAGGATGAGCAAAACCATCAGAGTGCGTGAATTTCTATTCAATGCCCGTTTCATTTCTACATGTATATAGATCGTCGCAAACTAACTTGATGACTCGGCTGAAAGACGTCACTAATGTAGGGCGATACAAGAGTGTAACGTTGAAACGATCAGCGTGCACCGATGCACACGCGTTTCTTCGTAAACGAACCACATGCACGCACACAAATACAGACTGCGTTGAGGAAAAGGAGGTCGATGAGTTGAACGTTTGCGTTTTACGTGTTTCGCAGGTTTTAATAGTGTTACTGTTATCCGTGATCCCCTGGCCAGGACCGAGCGTGTTTAAAATATCATGCCCCCGTGATCGAGCGTCGGTGGTGAGGAGGATCGTTCAGAAGGTAAAGAAATTTTCGACTGAAAATATTCTAACGGATTAACATTTGGACGTGGATGGGCCGCGTGTGATTCGACGTGGTAATTCATTTTGTTTGAGATTTCAGAGATGGATGCCCATTCTGAAGAAGTACCAAGTAGAGCTGCCGTTGGAGTGCCCGTTTCACGAGAGTCGCGACATTTTTCGGCCTCAACAGAAGGCGAAGCACCAGCACAGACCGTCCCAATGGACGTGCGGCCTGTGTGGCAAGTCCTTCTACGCGGAGAAACACTTGGATGCCCACTTCGATAACAGACACAAGAGCAACGTCAACACGGTAATGTATTCTTGTTTTTTTAATCCTTTCAACGATTTAATCAGTGTTTCAAATGGAAAATTAAAGGTGTTGCCCTGGCAGAATTTAGCTTGTATAATAATCAATGACAAAGGTGAACACTTAAACGAATGCAAAGTATTCAGACGGAGAAACTGTTGAATAATATCAGCCACACTATTTAATCGAAGAGAATGCAACTCCTGAAGCTCCGTTATAGCTGGCATGCGAACCAGGAAATGCATGCTGTTATAACGGAATCGTGTTCATTACAAGGTTCGTTTATAAGTTGCACTTGAAGATTAATTAAATGCAAAACAGAATAATGGAATCAACACAGTGTAAGTTGAACTCTGAACTCCCTAGGGAAAATGGTGATATTCTTTGAATATTCAAGTTTTCCAAAAATTTGATTAATCTACATACCCTGAATAGCCAAAGTCACAGTCTCGGTGACATTGGCCCAGCGGAAGCGCCTTTAATTTTCACGAGAACCGATTCGAACGAGCACAGAGAGTCGATTAAAATGCACGAGGAGGAGGCGAGTTTGCCAAGTGTGTCAATTATAAATGAAATGGTAGGCGGAGGACGCGGTGTGCCTCGCGGACTACTGCGACATCATGAGATGCGATGTGCTGGGTAACCGGGATTTCGAGAGTTCCCTGGTGGACGACGAGGCAGCCCACCACACCACGGACATCCAAGTGTGGAAGGAAAATACCGAGCAACGTTCCACCTCGGTGATGCCGTGCGAGTCGCGAGGACTCTCCAGGTCGACGTATCCGGTGGAGAAATCCTGCACGATGTCCGGGGGTGTGGCGGTCACCAACATCCAACGATACTGTCACCGAGAGGACAGCGGGGCGCTCGAGAATCATCGTCTACCTGGCACGGCGTACCACGTGGAGATCGCTGGACCCGACAACAAGAGCAACGCCTGCGACAACGAAGAGGAGGAGGACGAGGAGGACGACGAAGACGACGAGGAGAACTTGGTGGAGGCGGCATTACCGGCCGTCGACAAGAAACAGAGGCGCAAAGGTCTGCACCTGAGAAAACTCAAGTCCAACTGCAAGCCGGAAGAGCTGCAGAAGCTGAAGCTGCAGTGCGAAGTTAGTTGACATCCTGAGAAAACAGGATGATTAAGATGAGAAAGATTCTTGATGTAGAGATGATAGGTATCTGAACGCGAAGACGTTCCACCGACCCTGAAGAATTCAGAATCTACGTAAGATCACAGTGCAAAGTATCAATTCTCCTTAACATGCTTGGGTCTACCGAGTACTCTCTAACTAATCTTGTAATTAAGAATAGGTTATTGACCCCTGAAAGAAAATTTATATTATCTGTTCAGACAAGCTATTTATCACTTCGCCAACGGAAGTGATAACAAAGTCGTAGTTATTAAAATGATTCGCAAAGGAAAAGGGTAAAATTTAGAAAATGAAGTTGATATGGGGATCTCCCCATGGTCCGTCGTCCGAGGGTAAATCATACGAACTTTGTCTTTGTCTGAACGAATAATATAAAGCAACCTTGATACGTTCGATCCATGGAGTATAATTTTCTTGCATTAATCTTGTAACTAGGTAATTCCTCGTAGCGACCTTAAGAACTAACACTATTCCGCTTAGTTTGTTGATGTTATCTAAACATGCGGCGTACGTCACCGAGCGATAATTAGTCATTTATTGCAGCATCGCGACTACAAGATGGTTGCAAAATTTCAAAACCCAAACAAGTATCGTAATACGAGCACTCTTATCCAATGTGCGTAGGCTAGCGCCACGCTAATCATCGTGAACGACAGCTTGGTAGTATAAAGTGGTAGCGTAGAATGAAATAATACTCGCTTGTTCTAAATAACACAATCGATCCGTTCTATTGGAATAATAATCTTATTGTTGTCCAATGTGATCGACAGATATTGGTTCGCGATTGCATCGCCGGACTACTGACGAACTTATCCGTTCGAGATTTCCAGGAGATCGAAGGTAAAAATTTAATTACGACGAATTAATTGTTGCAATCAATTTCACGAGTCAAATGATTGATTGTTTTTCCAGGGGAATTAAATCGCGCGATATGCTGGTACCTTAGTTGCGACAGGTACTGGGAGGACACTAAAAGGCAGCAAAGGCACACACCTTGGTACCTGTTGACCATTTTTCTGGTCGTACTCTCCTCCTCCATATACGCTTGCTATTATGTCATTTGGGTCCTATTCAAGTACGTACGTCGAATCAATTATTTTTACCTCGTAACGTTCCTCTTATCTTTTGTTGCCTCTATTTACCAAAGTGCAACGATAAAAGATATTATATAGCTCGAATGTCGGCACCCCAGACGAGCAAGAATAATTTCACGCGAGATACGACCAGTCGGAAAATATTCGAAAACATATCGCACGTGACGCAGAATTATTTTTGGCTTATTTTTTTTTAACAAAATGACAAATTTCACATTACAAGATTTTGATTCAGGACGGTTCTTAAAGACTGGGGAGACTCGGGACAAAGGTCGAAGTTATTGAAAATATTTAATTAAAATCTGTTTGCTCGATTTAAAAGATAAGTTAGTCACACAACAGTGTTCCATTTTGATAAAATGATAGAAAGATTGTTTTGATTTAAAAAGGCGTACAGAAAATATTTAAAAAGTCGGTGAATTGTCAACATTATCATACGTGGCGCACGAAAATACTCGAGGTTAATGAAATATTTTCGAGAGATATAAATAGTAGCCGTCAGAGTTTCGTAACGCATCCGCGACTGAAAAAAATAAGAAAAATCTCTGTTGTCGCGTAACGAAACCTATAATCACTAGCAGAATCTTTGTAAACAGTGTATTCCGTCACGAGAGTTATCAATCATAATTGAGTATAAAAAAGTGATTATCAAAGGTGCCACTCAAGTTCCTCCTATCATGGTTTTATCATGAAACAGATTTTTCTTTGCACAACGTACACTAAAGACTAAACAATTAAGAATACATGATATTTGAAGTGGAACTTTGATATGTCAGTTCAGCGGAGGAAGACAGATTAGACGGGACCGGAAGTATGGACTACACGGATGGAGATTACACGGCTACGTCACCGTTACACGATCCGAGTGGTCTCGGGGAGAGTAGATCAACAGACAGAAGAAAAGGCGAACCTGGGGACGAGAATTTACCTATTTCGAACGAGGAAATGCCCGATCATTACATCTACGTAGCCTATCCACCCGAGCTAAAGCGGCGATTACTGGAGAGGTAAATAACCGAAGTAAAAGAACATATGATACGTGTACGAATCGACGTTCTTGTATTTTCAGCTGCTACAACAGAACCACACGACTTTGAATCGAAGACATAGGGGAAATACAGGCAAAAATTCGATCGAGAAAGCACGGACAGCTCGATCCATTCCACCAGTCGGTTCCATGGCTGATTTCTCACACTTTTGTTTCTCCAAACCTTAATCCTCGTGTTTTGTATACCAACTGTGGGAATAAATTGCAAAATGTACACGACAAGGCGATCTCTGTTATTCGAATCAAAATTCGAATGCATTGAACGATTACTTTTTAATAACTAGGTGGGAGAAGAGCGTGGGTCTAGCCCCTCCAAAAATTGTGGACTGTCTCCATCATTAAGTTTCTAGAATTCCAAAATTCTAATCTGGCCCCCCAGAAAATGATTACAATAAATTATATAACAGGCGAACAAAAGTTTAATTCCACTCTCAGAAAATTCAAATTCAATTGTACAGAATGAGGAAGATGGAGAGAGGCGATAATACCTCTGTCGTTTCATGATTCGGTTTTATTTGTAAACTCGAGGTTTTCTAGAACCAGTAAGTCATCTTGATGGACCCATCCGAGTCCCTTTGCGTGTCCATCACGCTAGACTGACGGACCAAACGGCGCACACTAGCACCGCTCGGTCTTTGTTGGTCTTCTAGCAATCTCTGAGGAATCGGTGCCTCCGGTACTTCGTGCATCTCCACCGTCTCTCTTGCTGAAAGATCCTCGTAAGAAGCTGCAGCTGATGAAGGTCTGCAAATGTAATTACAAAGGTTATCGATGGAATTTCGAAGAAATAAGAATGTACATCTATTAATGGTTTCGCACTTGATTGGGACGCAACGGAAGCAGTCGGCACATGTCCAATCCTTCCCGAACAACTCCCCTTCCTCCACGGTTTGAGGCAATCGATGATGGAGAGTCTCGGGTAAACGCAAGCCAGACAGTCCACCGATAACCGATACCACGCCGAGAATTACTAACGGCAACACCAAGTTCTCCTTACCCTGCCAGGAATGACGTAAATGCTCTTATACGATTCGTTCGACAGTGGAAAAGACGAGATAAGCCTATTTACGATCACTCACGAGATACGTAACAAAAGGAATGATGATAAGTCCGAGACCACTGATGTAAGCGGAGAAACCAATCGCTATGCCGCGCAGTTGCGTGGGGTAAAGTTCACCAGCGAACGGGTATATAATTAGAAAAGAGGCCGATATCGCGGATTTCGATAGGAGGAACAAAATCAACGTGGTCACCACGGCATCTGTAAAAAATAAAAACGTAAAAATTAGAGAAAAGGGATTGATTGAGGTATCAGTGACGCAATTAGGGGTGGGGGGATTTAACGAAACAAACATATTGACTGTATTGATAGTCAATGAAAAAAATTATATTCATACTTTCAAGATTGTCTGAACTTCTCATGATATCAATGTTTCAAGATTTATTGCCGGAGTAATGGAGTTGTTTCTTTTCTAAATGATAAGGAATTGAAGTCGAGTACCCGGTGACAAGAGAACAGTGGCGATGCACGAGACTCCAGCGACGACCATGCTTAAACAAAGAGGCCAGCGACGACCCCATCGATCCATCACGACCCAACAAGCCATATAACTTGGAATTTCTGCAAGGGATGAGAAAAAGAAACTCAGGTGTTCTTCGTTCCCCAATGCCGGGCCATAGTACGACAAACCCACGTACACCATATTATTAGCAAACCTAAAAAAGAAATTTTTTATTAAAAAATTTTTAATTATTTGAAATTAATTTTTCTGTGACTAAAGTGGCAGTCTGTAGACAGATCTGGAAGAAAAACAAAAACAATGACGAGCTACTTTAAGAATAAACAAACCTCAGAGTAGCAAATAAAATTATCTCGAGGACTGTGCCAAAACTTATTTTGATCGAAAATAACAAACATAAAATTGGAATGTTGACGTATCGCCTTATCAGCTGTTTGGATTTTGATTTTACCAATTCAGAGTGATCAAGCATGTTTTCAGACGCATATTCGGAGTCTTGAAAAGGGACAAAACACCAGGTCCGCTACGTAATCGTTCCTCCTCGCTTTTCGACCGTGACATCATCATTCGTTGCCGTAATTTCTGCGTGAAAGAAGCTGGTAACTCTTTCCCGTTTACCTTTGCCAGCCTCTCGAGGATATCGTTAGCCTCGATTAGGCGACCCTTCGCCAACAACCATCGAGGCGACTCTGGGAGAAACCTGTTTTACATAAAAATGACTAATTTAATTTCTAAATTGTAATTTTACACTGAGAAATAAAATAGGTGTAGTGGTAAATTAGAATTCTATAGAAATCACTCACCACCAATATAACGAGTATAAGAGAAAAGGTGCACTTGTTGATAGAGCAAGCGTTCTCCAATCTCTTATCAAATAAGTCACACCAGCCAACATACACAGGCCCATTGTGTAAAAACTGCATGTCATTACCGTCACAAAAGACCGATAATTTGGTCCAACAAGTTCCAGAGCTGTTCAGAGAAAAATCAATAAAAATTAATGCTTCTAAGAATCAATGTTGTGTATTATCTTTACAGTGCTTACATATGATGAATGGTATCTGATAAATAGCTGGAATGGTTAAACCGACGACAACACGTGTAGCAGCCCATGTCCAGAAACTGTTCGACATGGAGGTTAAAAAACCACCGGTGATTAACGTCGCCAAACAGGTGAAAAACGATAGCCTTCTACCGATTCTACGAAACGTAAGACATACTTTGTGATAAAATGATTAATGTTTTTTATAACAGATAATTACCTATCGTTTAGAGTGCCGAACAGGTACACGCCTATGGGTCCTCCTGTGTTCAAGGCGACCAAACCGATCGTTGGATAAATTGCATAGTCGCACACTAGATTGAACTGAAATATCATTAATCGTCATTAATCATTATCGTTAATTCTAATATCAGCTGCAAGGTGTCTGTGAAATTTCGAGTTAAAATCAGGGACGGCTGGCCATTGGTGGTTCAGGAAAATTTCCGATGAACCCAGTAAGGATTTAAGGTCTAATTTATTAAAATTAGGGCTCATCGTGTCACTAAGTTCTCAGTAAAAATTTAACTTCTGTCCGCCCCTGATAAAAAAAAAGAATGTTAACGATGGTTAAAAACCTACATCAATAACGATGGAAGACACGACTTCCGATGTCTCGTATTCCCAACCATGGTCGCATGGTACAACAGGCCACGACGTGTTTGGTACGTACGAAGCTGTCGTCACGACAGAAATATTCTTAGCTGTCCAATCGATATCGTATCGTGTGCATTGACTGTACGTTTCATTGTCGTCCTAATTATGAAAGCTAACGTTACAATAGTACAATCGAATAGAATGCCAGATTTCTACAGCTAGCATAATAGCCAGGGACAATAGAGGTGGATACGATGAATAGAAACGAGCAGGGTCTAACAAGGTTGATTGACACAGTAATAATTGTACGGCGCACTTCAATAAGAAGCCTCAAGAATACAATCCTTTTATTTTCTAATTGAAGCTTTTCATTTCATAATTAATTTGTGCCGTCGACCACTGATAATTCTATGACAGCCAACATATTAAAAAGCACAAAGATACAAAGGATAAATATGTAGTAACCATGGTGAAATGATGGCTAGCATTGGATAACCTAAGGCACAGTGTTACTTTTCGAAAGTGGACCTAGAACAACAATTGCACCTGAATAGTAGGAATCGCGAGTCTCCTTCTACGGGAGATGTCCAGGCTTTCCAAGCCTGGCACGTTGCACCAATGGGGTGGCGTGTCGGCCATGAAAAGCTGGTTGAAGGCACAAAACCCGCAGGGCAGACACGCCGGAAGACATACGAACCAAAGGAGTTGCCTCTGGTAGCGACCGAACTCCCCGACGGTCGGGAGAAGATCGTCCAGATCAAAGCCCTCCTACGATACGAAACTTCCATCTCTTAATCATGATCATTAATCCATTCGACACCTGAATCTTATTATTAAATTTGGTTATTTTCAAAACAGGATTAAGATTTCTGGGGCTATCACACCTTCGAGGACCTTTCGGTTGATATATTTGGTTAAAAAATTGAAATTTATGAGGATTTATTTTTACAGTAATAATTAGGAATTTTTGGAAAATGGGGTCCAAAGCTGAAGTCTCCCTTAGATCCCCTAGTTCCATAAATATGAAGAATTTCAAAAAATCTACAAAAGGTTCCTTGTTAATCACGATGACAATGAAAAAATCCTCTAACGACGAGCCTAACAGTTTCATTCACTAATCCAAAGAATAGACGATCGAGGGGTTGCAATGGAACAACTTACTTCATCGTCCGCGGTCCCGGTGGTCTTGGCGTTTCCTGCACTTTGATTATCGTCCATCCTCGTGCACTTAGCCCACGTCTAGTCTACCGAAACGTCTCCGATACCTTAGAAAAGCGTTACGTGATGTGTATTAGCTCCTTGCCGATGGTTGTGCGACCGATATGCCATTCGTTCCATCCTGTACCGACGGTTCTCCCTTTGCTGATCGTGACGCGAGGGTGTCCTCCCCCGCGATGTCCTCGAACCAACGACCGACCAGTGTGTATCTAGTATTCAGATATCCAGCTGTCTCTTTTTAGCGAGTTCTGGTAAGACACGAATCCAAACGATTAAATCAATTAGAAGATCAATCAGTCGATGTCACTGTATCAAATCCATCCCTCTCAACATTCTTCACAAAGCTTGCTCTTTTCGACAATTCATTATTTTTTTTTTCTCTCACTTGTTACTCGTGTTTTTTTAGTTAAAAACAGAAGAGAAATGGATGAAAGGAGATTGGAAGTTGGTAAAAAGAAATTTGTTTGCTGTTCTAAGATTGCAGCCGATTATCAGGATTATTGGGTAACTTGTTACGAAACTTTCAACGGAGAGAACAACAACGTTGTTTGTTTCTTTGAAAGTGTACAAGCACACCAGGCAATGTTATTCGCAAAATGATAAAAAGGTGAACTCGCGCACGCACTCGCGGCCGCGTTTCGCGCGCGGAAAAGAGAATCGAGGAAATGCAGGAGAAATGAGTTTAACGGCGCGTGCCACGGCCTGTGCCCTTCTAATTCAATTGGGTTAAGGGTACTTAGAGGAGATTAGGAACACTGCTGACACATGCTGCTAGGCGGCCGTGCGATTCATTCCTCGAATGCACTACAAGTTTATGCAAAATATCTAAACAAAAACAATCTCTTTTTTTTTCATCCTCTAATTCTTTTCTCTGAATCATCCGTATATTTTTCATCTGAATTATACGGTCTGCTTTTTTCATTGCGATCGATCATTTCGATGCGCGTGGAATAAATCACGCGAGTGTACTTTGAATTCAGTCAGATAAAATGCACAAATCAAGAAGATAAAAAAGCGATATCGTTTAACCGTCGACCTCGGTATTTTTGTACGATATCGAAAATTACGGGAACTTCTTGGTATCGCGAGGTGTACGGCTTCCGTTTTAATCCGGGGTAATCTAATTGATGAAGCAAAGGACCGTATAAGGAGACGCGTGCTATTGGCTTGTTTGGAACATTTTTATTGTATTTTTGTAACTGAATAAAATTAACCTTTTGAAATTGCAGGAACCCATTTTCCCATTTTTACCCAGATCCATCTACGAATGTATTTTATCACGAGCGACGGATCGAGGTGAAAAGTACGAGCGACGACCACTGGTAAAAATGGCACCACTACGTGTGTACAGATTCCAAAACTGAATTTATTTTGGGCAATTTCATCGATGAAAACAAAAGGTAATAAAAAAAGATAAAAAATTCGCTGAGAAAATGTAGAAGCAATTCGCATAAGGATCTTTTCTTCTTGTTACAAGATTTTTAAAGGAAGTGTGTATAGATCGCATTCGTGTTTCCTTTTTTGTTTTTTTTAATGATCGTCAGGACGATGAACCGTGACGTTAGCAATCGAAATGATGTATCGTATTATCATATGGCACTGTTACTTGTACACACATGAACGATAATATACGGTCAGCCACATTAATGACCAGCCAGATAAACAAAAAATTCGTGAAATTTTCCCAGTGACAAGCGCAAAAAATAGATAAGAAGATTATTCAGAAGGGAAAAAAGGAATGAATGGCGAATCTTCGATACGACTTTTGGACTTTCGTCGCTCAAACGTGGGTGTTTTTGTTGATCACTGATTATTTCACTTGCTCGTTTGTTTGCTTCCCTTCCGTGGTAAACAAATCTTCGACGATCCATTAATGTGACCGATTGTACATGTACGTTTTGAAGCACACAATTTCCAGAACAATCATTCCACGATCGCTCTGGCACTCGGATGAACAATATTAGCCGACGTCACATGTAATCGTTGTCATTTAGAAATACATCTTCATTGAAACACAGGCTCCGCAATATCACACGACTGACACAAACCGAAATGAAATGAAGGTTTGGCACCCTCTCCTAAATTTTCTGACGATCCTTAAATTGCATATTATTTATTTAGGATTATTATGATTCAAAATTTTGAAAATTGGGTAAGTGAGTTTAACACGTTGACTGCTACGTCACTCAATAGATAAAATCTGTCAAAAATATAAGTATTACCTAATGAAATTCCCAACTTCAGCGTGGCAGAAGAATCAAAGTATAATCTCCTAAAAATTGAAATTTATTCTAAATAAAAAATAATGTTATTCGATATTTTTTAACGTACTAAATAGAAGACTTACAATGGTCCCAGGACTCTAGTCCCCCTCAGACCCCATTAATCCGACTTTGCATGGCAGTCAACGTGTTAAGGAATAAAAAGAAAAGATTGGAGAGGGTGAGCAAATTTGAAACAGGAATTCATCCAACTTGTGTTCTCGTTTATTCATTTTCTTTCTTCCTTTTTGCCCACGTTTATCGCCCGAATTCGTTCACATGCGTAAATTATATGATTTTTTTTTTAGGGTCCGATCATTGAATCGGCAGCACTCGACAGCATTCTTTCACTCTTCTTCTATCTCTTCGCAAAATCATCACAAAAAAACGTCCATCTCTCACTCTGCTGACTCTCTTTATTACTATAATTACGCTCTTCATTTTTTTTTTTGTAATTTTTCTTAGTTTTTTTTTTTCATCTTGCTTCCCTTTAATTCTCTAGAATAAATCACACGGTTGCGTGCACGGTAATGGCACGGTGGCTCTCGACATTCACGAGTCGAAAATCGGAACAAAAATATCGAGTGATAAAATAGGCATCTCACGGAACAATCCATCTTCAACCCCTTTCTCTCCTACCATTACCGTGCCACGTCTCTGACGCTTTGGAACAACAACAGCTCGTACGCGTTGGCCTCGTGTTTCGCGATTCGATCACGATTGAAAAAATATTATCGAAAATATTGTCTCGTACGTAGAACCGCGAATCTATCCAAGAACGGAGAATTCTGCCTTCGAGCACCCTGTCAGCCCAGCTGAAGAGTCTCTCGCAAGAAAAAAAGAAACATTAATTAATAAGTATTCTTCTGTGCGATTTGGATTATTGTTCGGCTCGTGTAGCAGTTTTATTTCGTTGAATCCTGTCTTCTTTATTTTATCCAGCTTTTCTTAAATTTCAAACAAGATGATCTCAGAGACAGGTTCTCCGATCTTTTTAACCGCGTCACGATACAAAATTTATATAACTTCTTTTTATTTATTTAGTATTCTTTGTTTTTTTTTTTTTATTTTTACTTATTTCCATCTTTGCTCGTTTTTTTACAAATTCGTCCCATCCTGAACGGTGACACGCCGTGATTCACGTCGAATCACGAGCCAACCCCCCTCTTCGTCATCCCTCCAACAATCAAATCTTCTTCCAATTCTCTTTCACTCTATCTCTCGTTTGATCGCTTTCTTTCTTCTATCTCTATCACTCGCAACACCGATACAGGACACACCCGATCAGTTAAAGTTTACTTCACAGCGCACATCATCACTGATACAGCGTAATGCACACGCTTTCTTTCTCATCTCTTTTTTTTTTTGTTCATTTTTTTCTGTGTGTATTTTTTTTAATATACTTATCACTTAAATACGCTCTCACTTGCGTTCCCTATCGAAGCATCGCACGCACTCTAGGAGTCTCGACGATGAAAAGGCTAACAACTAATAGTTCGATAAAAGATATTATCGTGTATGAGTTTGATTCAGGGAGCACGTGTCTATCGCGTCTCGATCTCTCGTTTTATTATTCACCTGTGTATTTATGTGTGCGCGTTAGACTGGAACCAGTGTCCATTGAAGAAGAAAAAAAAAAAAAAAAGAACTAGAACGTTAGGGAGAAGATATTATCTTAATCGCTCGTGTTGATCAATTGTATATCGTTGACTGTCACGTTGCAATATTGATTAGCATAGATCGTTTGATTGTTTTAATTGAACTCTTTGAGGGGATCGATGAGTTTGAGAGATACGAGAACACCGAGAGAGACAAGCTCCCTTCAGGGTAGAACGTCGACCCCTCGCACACGAGAGTCTCTCCAAAAAATCACAGTCGCGTATATAATATAATTTGTTTCATTTGTATTCCTCATTTTCACTTCGTTACTCGGCACGGCCGGCGTTTCATTTCCTAGTTTCCTACCCTCTCGGCTTACTCGCAGTAAAAAGCCCCTATCTAACCACGACCGTTTCCTACCTTTTTTTTCGCGTTTCGTTTCCTTTTTTCCTTTCTATTTAGGCTCTCTCTGTGGACCAAATAACGTGATTCGCAAACGATTCGTAAGAAATTATAATCGTATGCTCGAATATTCAGAGTGAATCTAAGGTGGGCAAATTTTATGAATTTTTATCGTTTTTATAAATACAGTATAACTCCATTTATTTGAAGGAAATTATACTCTGAAAATATCTGATTTTTCTTCTGTTAACCCTCAGACGGCGGACCATGAAGAGAGTCTCAATTTTAATTTAATTTTCTATTTCACGTTATTTTCATTTCCTAAATTTTATACTGTTCTTTCAAAATTATTCTTCCAAAATAATGAAACCCTTTAGTTTAAAAATGATTGATGGATTAATAAAAAAATAAGATAAATGGCGTTCTACTGATGCAAATGATCAGAAAATTTGTCCACCCCCTTCAGGACAACTCTGACTATCCCTGAAAGCTCAGACACGGCCTACCTCGAGGGTGTAATTATCAAATTGTTTGCGAATCAGAAGAACAGGCGAGCGATCGAGTTCTTTATCAAGTCGCAGAAAAACACGCACCGCTGTCCTCTCCGTCGTGGTTCCTCTCTTTCATTCTCATATTCACTCTTTCGTTCTCACTTTCTCACGTTCTTCCTCTCTTTTCATGTTTTCATTTTCTCTCTCTCTCTCTCTGCTACATGGAATGTAAAAGAAAAGCATTCTTCTTTGGACTCGGAACAACCACTTTCGTTTCCTTTTCTTTTTCTAAGTCAAGGTATCAACTTTGGTAAACATCATCATGGACTGCAAGGCAAAGCTGCGTTTTGAAAGGAGGTAAAATTTTGTCGCGATTGGAAGACACCGTGTTTCGTCTGCTGGAATTTCTTTCTGTGTCGAAAATCGAAAGGATAAAACGATATACATATGAAATGGATCAGTGATCGTTAACATCATTCCTGATTTTTCAAAATGAAAATAATATTAAATTACATACTGTAATATACAAACGTAAGGAAGCGTTTAATGATGGTCATAGAGAAAGGGTTAAAAAATGTCTGATTATTTACTTGAAAATAATTCAGTAATAATTACCGATCGATCGAATACTATAGAGAGAATTTATGCGCGTGTACTGCAAAGAGATCAAGGTTTAGGCTCCAGTCTATTTAACGAGCGGCTCGAACCGAAACAATTTCCCTGTACTACCCTCCCACCCTCCCCCTCATTTTCTTTCACGGTTAGTCATTTCTTTTTTTTTTTTTTTAAAAGCTAGATAAACTTTTCTTCCTTATACGCTAAGTTTGGCAATATCGTTCGCAACAGTAAAAAAATTATATACGTATATATATATTTATTTGTATCCAGACGTGGAGCTGACACATCGGTTATCCTTCGATATGTAAAATCGTAAAAAAGATAATCAATTTAATAAAAAGTCTCTTAGTTTAATCGTCCCTCATCAATTCCCTATTTTTATCCATTTTTTTTTTTTTTATATCGTATGTGTCTCTTCTTTGTATTACGCCAATGTTGTTCCTCGCTTTTTTATTTAAATTTATCATTTTGATTTCATCGAAACACGTTTGTCTCATTTTTGTTCCAGGACGGTCCCCGTCGAAGGAACCATCCACTCATCACCCACCACCGCCATCATCAGCCGGGTGTTAATTTTCCACGTAACATCTCTTTATATGTCGTGTCCGTACGTAAAAGTTTCGCGTAAAAACGAGGCGTACTCGAGAAAAGTGTGTAAGTAAGATTATTAATGAAAACGCTTTAAAATGTACAGTTCCGACAATCGCGCGAAAGAACGGTGGTCTAACACGTTAATATAGTGCTTTCCGCTGGCAAAAGTATTTGGAATGCAATGGCACTAACCACGGCCACGTTTTCGGTAACGTGACGTAACTTCGTATTATATTATTAGAGGCGACCGACCGACCGACCATCCGTCCGTTTAATCTTTCCCGTGAAATCTTACTAAGAACAACAATCTAATAGGAATCTCATCCGCGAGGCCGGAATACTATGAGCAGAGGACAAAACTAAATTAATTTCTCCCTCGTTAACCCTTCGACTGGGTTCAACGACGTCCCTTATTCTCCGTGTACGCTCGTTTCAGGATTCAACAGAAGTCTAACGGGACAGTGTACGAAAGCGAAAAAGTATCCTAAGTTACCCTAATCCTTAAAAGTCAAGGTACTTGAAGCGTCCCCAAAAGTAAACTACCTGGCATCGATGGCTCTCCCCCATTAGGAACATCCTATCCTCCCACTTAAAGCACTATCTAACATACGAATTTACAAACTTACTAAATGACTGTTGCCTTAACTAATAATGACCTAAGTGCGAGGATAAAGGATCTCCTCAAGGGAAGCCATTTTTGTTAACCGGTGTATAGGTACACCAAGTACCTTTCTTTTAACTAGGGTCACGATTTACACGATCATAGTACTCTGAGTACCTGAATAAAATACGAATGAAATAATTCGCATAATTTATTCGATCTTCGACGAATGCCCTTCTACGATAAAGCCAGATAGGCCAGGAAGACGACTTCTTCGACAGTATGCAACCTCGAGCTTGTTATCGATATCTCTCGAGGTTCTTGAAATTCGAAAGGAAGGAACGAGAGATTAGAAAGTGTCCGGGGCAAACATTGTCCCATGATATAATTGGCAGTGCGAAAAAGCTCTCGTCTGATATATGGGCTTCCTCGAAGATCGCTACGTAATTTTTCCAACGAGACCGATGATCGTGTACAAAATTATTCTTGTATCTAACGCAGGACTACGATCAACAAATTGGGTAGATTATATTTTAGGGGGGTGGGGCTAGACATTCGATTTTTTGTTTTTCTTTTTTTCGTTTCACGCTCTTGTGTGTATCTTCACGAACGTTCAGGCCGGACGAGGACTTCGGTACAACTCAATAACTTATGCCAGCAAAATATTAATTTTAATGAATTATCAACAGCAACAGACATTCACATACGGGGGGAAAAAAAAATAACATACGCATCATCATACTACAACTGATCGTTTGGATTCTCGCGCAGCATGATCGGGGACCAGGGGGTCACCAGTATTTCGAATCTTTCCGACCTTTTAGTTTCGTTTATTAAATCTTCTCCTTTCTTCTTTACAATCATTCAACGTTCATCACGTTCCTCTTTTCTCTTTCACTCCCTCGCTTTCTGTTAGTCTAGACGCAATCACGCAACATTTCGCTGCATCGGATAGCAATCATCATATTTTCACGATCATTTATTTCGCTCGTTAACTGTGAATCACGCCAGCAAACATACGACACGATGACGCTTCGATTCTCATCTATCGAGCGGATGATGATCGTTTCAGCGAGGAATCGAAATGATAGTACACGCTTCGTTGATAAGCTACAGTTTGGAGAAAAAAAAAAAAGCTCGAGCTTTACAACGAGTACGCGTAATAAATGTACTTTCTGCGAGACGATGCACAATCGTTCGTTCGATGGCGTTTTATTTAATAATATATACGACTATCACACGCATACGTATAGGAAAAAATTTCATTCTCTCGATCAATTACTCTCATACACTATTAATTGTACAGTCTCTCTTTCTCTCTCACTCTCTCTTTCTTTCTCTCACTTAATTTCTCTATCACATTTTAATCTTCTTTCTCATTCATCTGTCTCCCTTTCTCTCGTATTCTTTCTCACTGGCCACGATCATTGTCCATCGAAGTCGTCCTTTCCTCAGGTTCAACTTCTCAATCACGCGGGTAGAAGCCCCAGGCTCGTTATCAGGCATACTTGCATCACCGGAACATCATCTCGGCAGGCAGGCTTCGGCCTTGGCTCATTCATCGGCAACAATCCACTTGCACTCCTCACCATCAGTTGTCGGCAGACATCCGGCAGACAGGTATTCTTTCGTTTGTTCTTTTATTTATTTTTTGTTTTTTTTTTTTTTTTGTATTCTGTTTTTGTTTTTTGTTTGAGTCTCGACCAATTGGGCTGCGCTCGACGTGTCGGTACTCGAATACCGTCGCCAGAGCAGGGACACGTGCAGACTCATCACCCCATCATCATCGTCATCGCTTTTGGAACTCACGCACATCCATCAACTCGCATCCGCACCATCCAATCTTGTTGTCTTTGCATTGTGTTCGATAGCTTTCTAGTCAAATCAAATTGCACGACAGTACAACCGTGGGGTGATCTGTAAACAACAAAAGCGAGCCAAATATCAATAACCGTCGCTCACCGGGTCTCTTACGAATTTTTATTTATTAATTTGTTTTGTTTTTTAATTATTTTTCTTAGATACGATCTCCGTGTCGAGTACACGTATTCACGCGATATCACGGCTACGACAAGGGAAACGATAAGCAGCAACAGCAGCAGCAACAACAACAAAACGAAACTGGACACTAGAATTAAGCTGACTCTCTTTCTCAAACGAAGATATAGAGAAGTATCATTTAACAGTAATTTAAACGTCTCTTTGTATTTACAAATAAATATTCCTTTATATTAACCCTCCAATCTTCGTTCCAGGAAAAGATGCAACTTAACCTCCAATATGGTACACCTGACCCTACACCACCACCACCCACCCAACCCTATTCTATCTTACTTGCATCTTTGTCCTAACTTTTGTACCACTTGTATCGTTCTTTGGAAAGCAGGTCTCTGTGAACGAGTCAAGTTAAACACAGCGAAAAGTAGCATGAAACAGAAGAGGGCGTTGCAAAGAATAAGATGAAAGGTTTCGACAAATAAAACGGTAAAGGCATTACGGGCGGAGATAGTGACTGAAATACACGCACCACACATCGTTCACACGAAAATGATGAGAAATAAAAACAAAGGTGAAAGAAAAGAAAGATAATACACGAAGAGAGAAGGGGAAAATTTTTACTCACCAACTGGACGTTGAGTTGGCAGCACTCTTGAGCTTTCGAATCTCTTTGGTTGCCCAGTTGGCCAAACTTTTAGTCTTTTGAGTGCGCGATCGTCTGGCCTTGGTTAGCAAGTCGGTGAGCGGTTCAGTCTCTACCATTGGCAACAATTTTGCCCCGAATACGGTAACCAAATCGCCGAGCAAGCCTACAGAGGCCGATATGTTGCCTTCAGAATGTTCCCGATCCTGTGCTATCGACGTGATGAATTGAATGATAAAGGGCACGTGGGGCTCTACGAGAGCGATCGCAGCATCCGGGCAAGCATTCGACATGTCGCCGCGTAATCCTTGCACGATACCGGTGTAAGCCTCCAAAACACCCTCGCGTAATTCGTTCAGATAATCGATCATGTCGTAGTCAGTCCTATCGACGTTAGCCTGGGAGGCTTGTGCCAATGTCTGCAGCACAACGTCCAGATACTTCTTGAATTCAGGACCGATGCTTAGAGCGACATCCCCGAAAACGGAGAAAATCTGAGGCTTCACCGAACGATGAACCGTGTTGTTACTAAGGTTCTCCAGTAACAGGGTCATGATCTCGTCGCAGTAAGGCAGCATCTTGTTCCTCAAGACGCGGCAAATGTCGCCGGTCAGACCCACGGCGGCGCAACAAACCTGGTATTCAGCGTGATTTTTCAAGCCCAAACAGAGGTACGGTTTGAACGCGTCCATGTACTTCAGGAAACCTTCTCCCAGCACTTCGACCAAGGTCGAAACAGCCATGAGCGCGTCCTCCTGTACACCCTCTTTGCAGGAGTTCGAATTGAACATGGACAAGAGCGCGGTCATGATCACGTCGGAAATCTGTGGCGCATCTTCCGGTGTAACTTTACGCAGTACGGATTGCAAGGTGGCGCACAGCAACGATTGAAGGTCGTTGTATTGAGCACGATCCGTGTGAGTTTGGATGTGTGTTTCCATTTGCTGTACGTGCTGCAACCTCTCTAGAATCACCATCGTAGTTTTTTGCACCGTCACGTAACAATCTCGCGGAGAATTCTTGACCATCTCCATTAAAGCCTCGTACGCGGCTGATCGCAAGTTGGCCTGACTTCCGTCCGCGCGATCCGTCGTTTCCAACAATCTCTGGATAATGAAATCGAAGTACGGAGACATACAATAGGTATCAGGCTGTTGTCCATCCTCGTCTGTCTGTGCGGACTCGTAGCTGGCTTCCGCGAGCCCTGTAAACGCCCAACAAACGTTCGCCGCGACGCGAGGCTCTGCCTTCAAACCGTTTATCAAGGCTTCTAATAATGGCTTCAAGTACGTGTCGTTGATCGCCGCTTCCGGTATGATCTCGCAAATACGACCGAACGTCCAAGCAGCCGTGTCCCTTACCGCGACGCTGGTATCGTACATTAATTCTATCAACGTTGGCATAGCTTGCTCTATTAATGGCTTAACGGAGCCAGGATCTAATCCTCCGAGAATCGAACCAAAAGCCATCAAGGCAGCATCTCGAAACCTCCAGTCGGGACTTTTGATATTGTCCTTGACGAAAGGAAGAACGTATGGGAAAATGGCCTCCTCGCAACAAGAAGACAATAACATTAAACACACCCCTGCGGCTTTCGAAGGATTCCAATCGTCTTCGTTATCGAATTCTTCTTGTTTTGTAAGTTTTTTCATTAGAACAGGTACCAAAAATTGCAAAGCTCCCTTTGCGTAATGCCTCGATACTTTAACTGGTGGTCGACCACCGTCGGAAGCTTCACCTTCCTCCATCGATAGATCGACTTCCTCTTCCGATACGTTCGACCAGAACTCAATTCCTTGAAGTGCAACTTCGTCGATATCTGATTTCATGGCTTCTAAAGTAATAGGAAATAGCGCTGGAGCCATATACGGCTCCATATACTGATAGTACAAGGACATAATTTTCACAAGACACTGTAAAGCAGCTACTTTAACTTGCGTATTTACAGATTGCGTTGCTTCGCACACCACCTCCATGATGAAGTTTCTCTCTGACTGCACAAAGAAAAAATTGGATTAAATTACGATTCTAAAGTTATACTTCGGTGTTAACCTCTTGTAATCGAAACTAACCTCTATTTCGAAATTTCCTTTGGTAAATTCTAAGGAGTTGTAGAGTGCACTAGTAGCAGCAAGCCGAACGTGATGCGAAGTACTAGATCCTTTCATGCCATGAATAATAGCAGTGAGAATGTGATTAGACTGAGGTACCAAAACGTCGCTTTCTATATCTTGACAAATGTAACCAATGGCTTCTAGCGTCGCCTCTTTCATTATTTCAGTACTGTTTGGGTTAACAACATTGTTGACTAGCAACTGAATGATGTTGGTCCATTCGCCAACAGGTAATTCAGTAACAGCAACATATGCAACACACTGTGCTGCAGAACTTGGCCTATTGTTTTCTGTTCCAAGTGCTCCAAAAATCTTTAAATTTAAACCATACAAAGTTTATAGAATGCCACTAGAAGAGAAGAAACACAGGTTTAGACAAAAGAATCTTACATTTTTCTTAATAAATTCCCTAGTTTCTACAGGAATTTGAAGCCAGCGTTGTTGATATTGATATTTCAATTGGACATCTTTGGATGTAAGTTGATTCTTGAGCTGAAGACCTGCTGCCATACGGGCAACTGAGCTTGCAGCGGCAGTAACCAGCACGCCGCTGAGTCTTTGCAAGAACTCATGCTGTAAAATATAAAATGTACTGTTAGTTTTAGAATTTCCATTGCTCCACTTTAAAAGCAGCCTAATTTTCAAGGTTGAACAACTTACAAAATTAGTTTGTGCTGCCTGTTCCAAAAAATTCTGAGCTGCCTCCAGCTCATTTTTATCTGAAATTGCAAATGGAAATTAAAATTATTAACATGATGAATTTTTGAGCTAATCATTTAACTAATGACAAGCAATAAAGATTTGTGGCAACGTTTAGAGGTTAGAAAAGCACGATGCACCCGTATTCGCCGTGCCAACCGACAACGGGGACGTGCAATAGGAGTAACCGTCACATTGGGACAATACTTTTCCGGTGGCGAACAAAGCCCCTAGCAACAGCCAAACGGAGCCCAATACGACGTATTATCGTACAAACGAGAAATTCTCATCAAATATTAACGTATTCGTGTAGAAAAATTTCCAAGAAATCGATAAAAGCATTACTCCGCCGAGATATCAATTACCCTCCGAACATACCGGAAGGAATTGGTAAAGGACGCGCACGCGGTAGGATTTTACTTTTCCAGGCAATATCGTGAAAATCATCAAAGAACGTTCGTTGAGCGACATGTTTCGTGAAACAAGAAGGAAAGCAAGGTCAAGGGGAACAAAGTAACCAATAAAAATGAATCTCAACTCCATGATGTCGCCGTTAGCTCGAACTCGATTAATCAAATGACCCACCTGACGACACGGTCCTTTCGAGGACCTGGATCAGTTGCACCGTCGTTGGGTCCATCTGCATGATTTCAGCTTCTTTCGGCGATCGATTATCCTTGGAAAATGTAATTTTTATGCCCAGTTAGGAAATGTCTCCGTGTCGTGACCGGCGGACAGCCACATGTAGCCACCACCAAATCAACTAGCTCAACGACGTACCCCCCTTCTACCCACTTCCTGCTAGTTACTCGATTTCTGCTTCCTTCCACAACGTGCAGCGCAGTGATACCCGCGCCCTTTGCTATCGTAGAGATGAATCTTTTGTTCTTTAAACAGAGACAATATGTACGCTCGACGTGCAACTTCTATCAATTAGCTTTAAAACTTTGATTCGGGATCGCGTAAACGTTGCAAAACTACTGTCACGAGTGTCACGTTTCTCGAAGCGATCGTCGTGTCTCTTCGAGCGCGGACTATTTTCTCTGTGCGCCGTGCAAACTTCCTTCTGCGCATGTGGACACGGTGCCGGAACTGCCATCTACAACCGCTGCCAGCGCTCTCACGCTTGCCGCCCTAAACATAACCGTTATGCCGGTTAATTTTGAAATTCTGCACACTGCAGCTGCACGCTCACGCGATTCACATCTGAACGCTTTGTCTCCATCCGTTGTTAGATATTAAATTGTTTAAATATAAAGAGAAATATACCGAGGAATAGATCTTCAAACGAACTTAAAAAGACAACTTACGACTTTGAAACAGTACGTTATTTGAAAAATGTGCAGTTTTTTTTCCCTTTACTATCTTGGTCTTGAAAGAAATTATAAAATGAAACTGTTAATCATAATACACATTGCAATTCGAAGAGAAAATATAATTCTTTAGATTTCAGGTTTCACGACTGGTATTTAAGCGCCAGGTGCGCTCTATGCAAAGTCGCGGGACCCTTGAAAACCGTCAGGATCCCTTCAGACTATTGACGATCCTTCGAATACCTGTTTTGCAATTCATGATCAGCAAACGGGGTTACGAAAGGGAAAAAGAACGTCGGTTATTTTAATAGATTTAATGAAACGATATACAGAATACATTTGCTTTCGTAATGCATCGCATCGCATCGTCCGCGTGCCTTACCATCTATATCACATGTCAATTTTTTTTTATTTATAAAATATAATGGTCACAATGTGTTCATATCTTTTTTTTTTAAATATTTTATTTTATTACGTCATTCCTTTGAATTGCTTTCTCGTTCGCATATCGAAAGTATAATATATATATATATATATATATATATATTTCTTCATTTATATTAATCATATTTATATATTTATAAGTATGTATATATAATAACAATATATTATTTTATTTTCGTATCATATATTAATCAAGCGAGAGGGAACTGTGTGTGGCTCGGCACAGAATTACAACGAATCAGGCCACGGAAAGAAGGTTTCGTGAATGTGCGCGCGTGTAAAACACCTTAAATAGAATATCTTTACAAATTGTTAATAACAGTGTTGTAACGATGCTAGATATCGACGGTCGTAGGGGTGAAAAGGCCGGTGATGGGGAAACTTCCCTTGCAATTCCCTTTTATTGTCTTTGTGAACAAAATTGCAAGGAGAACACAAATTGACCCGATAGAGATCATCGGCGAACCATCGATCGATATCAACAATTCGCACCTCCTTTTCAATTGTACGGCCGTCAATACGTATCGGCAATCGATCGACATTATTTTATTCTTCTATTCCTTTCTTTCTTATTGCGATTCATATAATATGTATATATATTTCAAAAGAGGATTGGAGTATATTTCTCACGAGATCTTCCCAATAACATTAATGTACATAAATTTATGAATTTACTTTCGATGCAACGTCCACCACTTCCGGTGTGTACTTTGTAATGGTGCAGCTAGTATCTGTGGCCAGAGGCGAACTGGCCTGGAGGTTTCGAGATTTCCCGGAGGTCCGATAAGGTTTTGGGCCCTGGATCATGTCACTAATTCTCCCGGTAAAAATTTAAGTCCCAGTACGCCCCTGTCTGTGACTGTATCCACAGATATTCCTACGGTGAAGTACGGATCGATCGCTGTAGAAATGTCCGTACGAAAACGAGAATATATTTTTTATTTTCTTCTTAAATAGTAAAGATAATTGTTTTTTCTTATGATTCTTTGTTTCTTTTTTTTTTATAAAATGTCGATCGTGAAGAAAAATCAACAAATTTCGCTCGATCGTTGGACGGAAAGGGAACGAGTTTCGATTATCGAGCGACACCACGGTTCCGGTGGAACATCGAACACGCCAGGTTACGAAAAACGATAAAAAAAAGATAATGAAATCAGCCGTTGATTGAATATTTATTATTACATCGAGGGAAAGAGGATAGTACACCTAACGGAATTGGCCGTTCGTTTTACAGCGATTTACGACAATTAATTGGTAACAACAATACTCGAACGATCTCGTTCTCCATCGAGATATTTCTACGTTCGAACGATCCGAGATATACTTTCCAAGTTTTCTTACCCATCTCGTTCTGACCTCCTCTCTTCATTGTTTCCCTGTTGAATTTGACATAATAAAAAGTAATACAGCGTTGAGTCCAGGAAAGATCCGATAAATATCGAAACAGAAGTGTACACGTCGATCACGAGCCGAATTGTTTTCACTTTCACTAAGGGATTAGAAACGATCGCGAGACTTCCTTTAATTTTCTTAATTAATAGGAACAAAAATAATCCATTCCCCTCTGTCCCTCGGCGAGGTAAAAACTTAAGAACTCTCGAATTCATTGAGCGCTCGTTCATCGCAATTAGCCTAATAGCACCGTTTAATTTGACGAATTCCTTCAGCCTCTAAATCTCTTCTGGACTCGATCCGCTCCTGACACGCGGAGAAAGCGACCGAACCCCTGAATCTCGATAAAATATTTATACGAGCTCGAGAAACCATTATCGTTAATTACGGATTCATTATTTTCTGATTGATCATCGAGTACATTACAAATTTTTAATCAATCGCTTCCTTCGCGATGTTCTATTTTCTCTATCGAAAGGAAGATACTTTTCAATATACATCTTCTTTTCGCGTACATTTGTACCTTGCTTCTTGCCGGGCATTTTATTCTGTTTCGTATCCATCCGCAAAGCTCGTTTACAACAATCGTTCGCTATTTTAATAAACTAATCTTCGATCGATAAATCGAAATTTAAAACGATACAAAATTAAAAAAGAAATTTAAAGAAGTTCGATTTTCCAAAGGAACCGTGATTGCATAGAGATCGAAATGGAAGGAAAATTTCTTTGCAAAATGTTAAACATTTGCGGATACACACGGCGGATTAGAGAGTAACGTATACACACGTAATTAATTTTTTATACCTATTGTGCACATATACATGTATTTTAACGTGTTTCTGTCTCAGCATTCCACGCGGTGTAGGTAAGGTAATTTTCCCGCGCGAAATGCCTGTTGATCGATTAAGTGCACTAAAAGACAATGCTCTGTGATACTATTGAATATATTAAAAGTTGTATCGGTTGGATCGGTTTACTGGGCTGTGTACTTTTTTTTTTTTTACGTCGACAAGTAACATACAGAACAGAGGACAGATATTTCCTACCGAAAGGATGACCCTGGCGGAGATCGAACGATTGGTTACATCGACGACCATCTTCCATCGATTCGTTCCCCGACCAATATGGACGCGATTGCCCTTGGGTCGATCGGATTCCAAGATGACGTCCCAGAGATACTGTAGAGCGGCGAAGAGCGCTTAACGTTGACGGTGTTCCTTAAACGTTTAGCGAATAATGGTAACGCAAGGTGGTGTCAATGGTGGTACGAAGGTAGCGGATGGTAACAGTAATGGTAATGGTAGGCGAACGGTACGCCATAGAATCGTAAACGCTAGCGGTAAGTAAGTAATAAGTAATAGTAAGTAGCAAGTAATAGTAGTATAAGTAGTAGTAGTAATAGCGGCGCGGTATACGTATAAATAGGGACTTTCTACGTTAGTTTGATTAAAAATAAATGTCATAACGTAATAGGTAACTTTATGCCGGACCCGTCGCAAAGCCTCTGTATTATCCGAATAAAGGTATCGCGATGACACGCCTGTCCGATTTGGCTGACTTCGGGGTCCTACTTCAATCTTGTCTCCCTTAGCTGTCTAAAATCACATTAACGCAAAGATAGCGGTTGATTTGTTGGACGGGAACGGTCCCGACCACGTGTGACGCTGAAGACACCCGAAGTTTTACGACGACGCTAAATTCCTTAGATCGACAATGGAGAAGAGCACAGCACCGATTAAAAGTTTCTAGCATAGGAAACGAAGGATTTTTAGGAAAGAGGGAGATTATTTAGCATCGTCGTGGACGTCGAGTGCGATCACAATCACGAGCTACTTCTTTTTTTTTTTATTTTTTAAACTGTCAACACGGAAGAGCGAAATTCACGAAGGGAGAGGGAGGGAATAAATCAGCAACGTTAATCTGCGGTGTTTACATCCGCTCTTCCGTCGTTGCTCTGATATGTTGTAAACCGTCAATGCGTCTCTTCCTTCTCTCCAACGGATAAGTACATTCGTCCACAGTAAACAGAGAACCTTGTTGCTTGGCGGATCGTCGGCTACGCGTAGCACCAGCGATGAAATAAACGTATTGTTCGTCGACGCGATGATTTGTACAAAGTAGGTAGAAAAGTGATAAAAATTCTCTCGTGTGTGTATGTACGTGTACGTATAGACGCGTGTGTTCGTGTGTGATACTCCTTGAACCTCTCGTTTGTGCACGTTTGCGAAAAATAGGTAACTTTCTTCTACGCCTTCTAAAACGATAGCAAAAATGTATAGAATGTATCGTTCGTTTCGTCGATGTTCACCCTCGTCATCGACGATCCGTCAAGAAATCGTGATTCATCCACTGTACTTTCGATAGCAAGAATAATCGTTACAGTGTTAAAATAGTAATAGCAGTAATAATAGTAGTAACAATAGTAACAGTTGTCGCGTCGGGCAGACACGTCCGCCTTCGGACACATCGTCGAATCACGCGCCCGAGCATCCACGCTTCTCTCGGATCATGTATTTACATACACGCACAGGGAACCTTTGTCTTAAATTTAATATTCCGCACAACGTTCGGTCACACTCACACCCATTCGAAACTCGTCAGCATCCGAGAGAGGATCTCTCGTCTTTTGTCCATTTTATCTTGAGTCTAACTCACGCGATTCACTGGTGAAAACCATGCAGAGGATATACGCAAGAAGATAGCAAGAGCTACGTATACGTATATACGTATAAAACTAAAATGTAAACTTAATCTCAACGGTGACGATGATGAATTGTCCTACGCGAAACTAGCCTTAGGCTTTGGCTGTTCGAAGGTGACATTTTAAAACGGTAGACTACCGACGAACAGCTTCTCGATCAACGGCGGTGCTGGCACCAGGTCCTCCAGTTTCAGGTAAAAGATACGCTGGAGCCCCTGCACCGATAGACTCCTCAGTTCCGGTAGCTTAGCTAACAGACGGGACAGGTAATGAGCTTTTCTCTGTGCCTCGGCATTGTAGGTGACGTGATCGCGTAGGGAGGAGATTATTTTCATCTGCAGCTGCTCCATGCGATGAGGTTCTTTCAGGCCGTACCTTGCTGGAAAGTCAAGCAAAGACACACGCGTTTCTGTCAGTCAACTACCAACTCACAGGAGGTGAGTTTCGTTTCTCGAGAGGACAACGATTCCACGTTTCTGTTTACGTTCGAAGCTCTCGATTGCGTGCAATCGAATTCATAGTACATCGAAACGGTGAATAAGGAACACGCACATGCAACGCGCGAAGAGGATCGCGTGCGACGCACGATCGAACTTCCTTTCGTCGTATCAATAAATAACCCGACTGTTCGATTAATCATTTATTTCGCAGACGGTCGCGCGCGTAATGAAGAATCGTCAAACGAAAGAAAAGGAAAATCATGGGATTACTTTATTTATATCGTGTGACATAATGGTTTTCGATAAAAACTTACCGGTAACGAGCGTGAGGGCACACAGACAGGCGAAAGCGCTAATGTCTACGTCGAGGGCGTGAAGAGCCTTGCAGAACTCGAGGATGCTGTGAAGCCAATCGCCGAAACTACGCTCGCATTGTTCCAGTGCCAGGACGACACCGTTGCAGAACGTCAGCTTCGTGTCCTCTGGTTTTGTGCGGTACGCCAGTCGTAGAACGAACAATTCCAGACTGGCTAATTGGAAAAGTAAGTCCTGCAAGGTGGGAGGACAGAAAAGTTCGGTAATTACGAAAGGATTGTTCACTATGAGTCGTCCGATTCGTGTACAATTTTTCTAGCGAGAAAATGTTATTTTCACCGAGGTCTCGAGACTACTAGACAACCGGCCAATCAGACCGTCGATTAGACATGTCGTAGGCTCGTCAGGATTGACCTTTTATAAAATGTACAAGCTATCGATCTCTCTTTAATGAGAGCTTCTCGGATATCGTCTGGACGTCGATACATAATAAACAATATATGTACAACTTGGCTCGCATAACGACGCAGGAAATTAGTGATAAGAAAATGCACCCTGAATTAATCCTTTCTTACATTGTGTTACAGATCTACATCTATTCTTAATTTTAATAATTCTTCGATATATTTTTAATTTCTTTTCAATATTAAAAAAAGAATCATGCAACAGATGGAAATATAACGATGGTGAATAAAAATATTTTACGAACCTGATCCTCTCGCACCAGATCCGTGAAACCAGGAATCTTATCGGCGAAATTCCGAATCACGTCGATGGAGGCGGTGAGAAGATTGTAGAACTGTTGGGTCTTTTCCGCTTCCGTGATGGGTGGATCACCGGGCCTCGGTTGTCGGTACTGCGTATAATCCAAGTTCACTTGATCAGGCGTCGTGTCTAAATGTGCACGTACCAAAGCTGTGATCAAAGAAACTGGAGGGCTGGGAGGTGATTCTTGCGGTGATTTTTGCTTCGAGGGTAATCTACCCCTTCGCCCTTTCAACGAATCCGTCCTGACAACCTATCGAACAAACATACTCTTCTTATTTGAGAAAATCAAATTCAATTATATTTTTAATATCCACAGTGCTGCTCTATCTTACCTCTTTCACCATACCGACCATCAGGCACTTCTGGAAGCGACAAAATTGGCAACGGTTCCGTCGACGCTTGTCAACGGGGCAAGCTTTCTCGGCAAGGCAGACGTACTTCGAACCCTTCTGTACAGTCCTTTTGAAGAAGCCCTTGCAACCTTCACAGGTACGTACACCGTAGTGTTGACACGCTGCTGTGTCCCCACAGACAGCGCACAGTTGGCTGGGACTTGGTGGTGCCCGTTCGTTGCTGACCCCGCTTCCGGGCGAAGGAGAATTGACGGAGCTTCCGGTACTGCCGCTGCCCCCACGTGCTTTCGGCGATTCCGTACTGCCACTACTATTCGATAAAAGACACGATCCTTTTTGATTAACAAAATTTGTTCCCTTTTTTACAGGATTTACTCGCCGAAATGAATTCAGTCATTTTACCTCGCAGACTCTGATCTCTGCGTGGGTAAGGACGGCCTTCGTGGTTGAGGAGTACCCACGACTACGGTGTCGACACTCGAACAAATATCCGTCGGCGCGACAGGGATGGCACCCCCGGTGATGGTCGGTGGTTGACCATACACGATGGGCACGCTTCCGGACCCACCGTACGGTGAATCCTGTCGATGATTCGACGGGGAAGGACAGGCGGTGGTCGGTGTCGGCGCTGTCTCCGTGGCGAAGTAATGATGAGGATGATGTTGCTGTTGAGGAGGCGGTGCTGGCTGCTGCTGGTGGGGATGATGATGCTGTTGCTGAGGTGGTTGTTGATGATTGTGGTAGGACAACGTGGGCGAGAACTCGGTGGAATAATGGTCAGCGGGACAGGAATATACCAAGTTGTCGTAACACTCTCCCTTGTCGTCCATTTTGAGCTGTAGCTCCTGCCTGGTGTACCGTTGGGTGTAGGTCTCTTGGAAGCTCGGCAAGGGTGTCGCGCTGCGTCAAGATTGAAATGTCAATGGTCTCTCGCGAAATGTCAACGATGATTTTTATCGCTAACGAGGACGATCGATAATCTTGAGAAAATCTGATGGAAGTTTGATACGAATAGTACCTATGCGAATCGGCTTGGACGTCTTCGGGAAGAGACGGAGCCGACGGAGGTGGCGGTGGAGCTTGCGGATGATGCTGTGCCTGAGCCGAATCGTCGGCCGTCGGCACTCCTTGGTGATTGCCCAGCTGTAGTTCCGGAAATGGATCAAGTTCGCCTGGCAAACTTCCCGTATCCGTGGTAGCCGGATAAGGGACGTCGTAGAAGTCCGGCAGAGCGTCACCGTAAGGGTTCTGAAAAGATCACGTTAAACTCACCCCTGGATCGTTTAAAATTTTCAATCATCCTACTAAAATTTCTAAGGACGATTATGGAGTAAGAAGTTGGATATCCTTAGAGGAGAGCACGGTGGTCGAACGAAGAAGCTATTCACTTTTTTCAATTGTTCCAACCAAGTCGGACAAGCTCCGGAGAGCCGCGCGAGCGGCTAATCGAAGTACTCGACTGCAAGGCGGTAACATTGTTCGACCACAATTGCGAGCCGTGTCGAGACATCGATGTACAGTTGAGGTGCGCAGTGAGGATGTCGGAGAGGATTGGCGAGGCGGTTTGTATCGCGTGTTCTCTACAACTGAACGGACAGCCGAAGATTTCTTGCGAATCCAAGACGAATTATAACAACTTCAACATCCAATGATTCGAATAGTCGAGTTACCTTCCACCTTGCAATATTAATGCATGTTATAAATAACAATCGCATGACGGAAGGTACTCTATGAATAGTGACCAACATTAGTTTAATTTAAAATATCATTTTATTATGATAGTGGTTAGAGATTTTATTTCACTGATTTGAAATTCTGAAGAAAACGTCTGCAAAGGGAGGGCTGAAGGATATCAGAAGGCGGAAGGGAGGATGAGGGACGGATATTCAATTTGCCAGGTTGGTTCCGCTTCTGGTCTGACATTTCGTTCATCGCTCCCTCGAGAGGCGATCGAAGTCTCTCGGTCTTCTAAACGACCTCCAGAAAACACCAACCCCCTTTCATCCCCTTGGAATCTCCAATAGCTGGGATCGCTAATTTCGTGTATCAACTGTACTAACCAAACCGTTGGTCGTTTAATTACGCGTAACGAGAATGGCTGATCCGAACGAGTGAAACCGAGATGGAAAATCTGGCCTGACAGCTGGGGGAAGGGGTAGAAACAGGTAGGACGACACTGTAGAGATCCGGGTACGTGGGCAGGAATGCAGATGGTGCGCGATAAGCGAATGCAGATGACGATCGAGAACGTAGGAGGGCAGATCTTGTTGCGGGTCGAGCTAGACTTCGAAGAGTACCAGGACAGATAAGATACTGTGAAATAGTGAAAGTATCATGCGTTGCTCGACCGCTATGATGGATAATTATCCGGATAACTGTCTCCGGCAAACACAGTTTAATCATCGAAAGAAGCTCGTCGAGCATACCAATTAAACGATATTGAAGATATATTATTTTTATTATTTTCAAGAATTAACAATTTATTTATTATATAAAAATTATCGATTTCAAAGGTATCATGGTCGACCCTTAACAGCTAGGTAAAAAGGGATAAGAGGTAAAGTCTTGGTGCTTTTTATATAGATAATAAAGGGGAGAGTTTAATAAGAATATAAAAGAACATGATAAATGAATCGTCATCTTAGTCATTTACCCTCAACCGCAAGATCACCGAAGTCAAGGCTAATTGGGTACGGATTTTAAAGATGGATTACCACGAGCTGTTGGCAAAAAAGGGGACAAAATAGCGAACAGACGGCTCCAAAGGAAAAAGAACACACCACAGCAGGATTTTTGAAATGGATCATAACGTTTATTGGACAATATCAAAGACAGGAAACAAGTAAGCCATAGAGATTGATGAACGATAAAAATGTCCCTTACCTGTGCCTGGAGAATAAGCATGCTTGAGCCTACTACGTTGAACGCGGTGGTGGTCGTGGTTGGTGACGAGTGATTCGTACAGGCGAGAACTGGAACGGTAGCTGGTGCCTGACGTTGCTGCCGTTGGCGGTGCGGTTGCTGATCTACGTCGTTCCGTGTAATAGCCACAGCACGCTGGCTACCGTTGCTGTTGTCGCTGTCGCCGTTCGGCGAATGGAGTTGCCCTGCAACAGAACGAAAGAAACACCCTAAAGCAACTGTTTCCTATCAACATAAAGTATATTAACTGTTGGAAGTTTCAGCTGGATTCCAGTGGTTGCATTTGGCTTACTTTAACGCCTGACTGGATTTTATTACTCAAAGCCTTAAGGCACCATTTAAACGACGGTGTTTGATGCCTTGAGGCTTCATATGTGCTGAATGTGTTACATTATGAATCACGTGGATATTTCCTCAAATATCAAATTCCTCCGGCATCAATAGCGTCTGGTTGGTTTATTTTCGTTCACCAATACAGAAGTATTTACAGACTCGGTGTATTGAAAACATGATTTGAAAAGTGGAGTCTGAAATCAACCGTTCATTGTCTAGATGAGACAAAGGGGATGCTCGATGAGAAAAGAAACTTTTTGACGCGAGTACTGAAGCGTGGGATAACCGAGTCGGTTTATTTATGATACCGTGATTGGGAAATGTTTATTCGACAAACCACGTACAATATCTTCGATATTGAGAATGACTGGCGTCCATGGTGATCATCTCTGCGATCGAACGAATTTTGGTAAGTACGATCGAGTTTCGACCACCAGGCCAAGGATTAGGCCTGGCAGTCAATGAAATTTAGAAAACACTTTCACTGGTAATTCGATGTTACTTTTGTTTCGAGGAACTTTGTTTAGGAACGACTTATTGGTCGTTGGATCGTCGACGTCGACTGAGGTCCTCGACGTCGGCGGTTCGTCCTATATAGGGTTGCTTCGACACCCCGGGGAGACATGAAATCATTGGCATTTAAAATACTACCCAGTATACAGACGGCCACCATACCCTTGCTCGATTATTATTACGCGATATTATCCCTAACGTCTAGGGGGTGGATATGTTTCTGTCAACGAGAACGGTGATTGCCTCGTCTTTTTGTGAAACAAATTAAACAAATACTTCTTATTATTCTAGATACATGAATTATACTTTGGAAAGTGGAAATTGAATATCAAATTACAGGAATCATAGATTCCATGAAATATGTTAGATACACGGAGTAAACAGATGCGTTCATCCCTCTCGAATATTTTCCACCCTTCGACCGATTGCCAAGATGCGAATCGCAGATAGTCACGGTCACCCAATTCGCTTATTCGATTGAATTTCCCTGCAGCTAGCGTAAACGGACCACCCAGTGGTTTTCACGTCGTAAACCATACTCCAGGCTGCCACCGTGGCGGGGATTAATCAAAAGGGTTGTACATGGTGCTAAGCGATTAGACACGATAGGGAGGTATGAACGAGCTCGCTGATAGGCATCCAATGCAAACCCACCTCTCCGTCGAATCTACATCGTCATAAATTCAAGACCAGCCGGATCGGTCAGACAGGAGGCTGTTACCACTTGGAGAAAAGTCATAAACGCAGTAACCCACTCGCTCCCTTCCTCTCTTTCTCACATTCAGCCAAGTGTAACCTGTCGAAGGAAAGGCAAGGTGGCTGCCAATTAAGATAGTTCGTTCTGAAACAATGAACCCTATCGGATAGCGAATCCGTGAAGGAGAGCCGCGAGTGGAAGAACCGATCCCACCTACGCGAACGCATACTAGAGGCAACAGGCTGCTGCACCTGAACGGTCGTGTGTGCACGTGCACGGAAGGACTCGATTAACTTCGGTAACGCTAGTCGACGGTACCGTAGGCAGGGTACAGGTAGAGGTAACCCAGGGTAGGGTAGCGAACGGACGAGAAAGAGTAGGGTTAGCCGAACAGCGTGTGCCAAGTGGATTACAGCGGTATACACGGCCCTCCCACGAACCACGCCTCTCCACGTGCCACCACGTGCAGCCACGGCGCACACCGCCACTTGCTTCGTTCCTTCTCGGATGCCTCCTCATGAATTAACCACTCTTCCTTTTCCTCTCCTCCTTTCGCTTCCGCGTTCCTCGCCATTTATGGCGAAAATCAAGTGGACGCGAAAGGGGATGAGGGAAACAAGGAGGGAATTTTGGAATATCTGAGATTCTCTTTTGCTCTGCGTAACAGTCTTGTATTAGAAGAATAATTTTTAAAGGAACATTGGGCTTCTCTTCGTGGTCCGTCGTCGGAGTGTTCAGATTTTTAGGGAGATCCGACTTGACCGCGAGTGTACATTGACACAAGAAGCGTGGTAATCGTGTGCGCGGTTGCGTTATGGTGTTTACATATCGTTCGGGTTATTTGGAAACCGCACCCATGAGCATCCGCGTTACGGAAGGTGAAACTCGCATTGTTGCAGATCATCGGGTAAACGCTACCGAATCTCTCGGTTGTGTAACTTTGAGGAATCCTGTAAATTCAAAAGTTGCGAAACACTCTTACCGCAATCTATGCTAATCAGCTATCTTGAAGAATTTTTGCAAATTTTTCAGCAACGATTGCTCTGCCTCTTATTTCCTTCCGCGATCGAATACGTTTACGCTTACCGCGATATCCTTTATGAATAATTCATCCTATATCAACAAGTTTCTTTCTATAAAGTGACGCGTGAGAGGAAAACCGCGTACAAAGAAAAAGAGAAAGATGATGTCTATTTATAGAGGATGCTTTTCTTCGTTGTCCTCGCGATACGAGGATCGTTCTATTGAATCGATCGATTCTTCAACAGAGGCACACCTAACGGACGTTAGGTGGTGGATACGCGCGTGAACGCGCGAGAGAAAGTGGGACTTGATGGTGGTTTCTGAGACCCGTACGAGACACATAATCACATACCGAGATATCTTCGATTTAAGCTCGCAATCGATTCGCCCACGCGAGTCGGACGTCTCATCCAGCTGGATGATCGTAATTAACCCTTTCACTGCTAAGTGGAGACAGTCTGTATTGGTTGGCACTGGACTGGTTCTTTCAGTTGCCTCGTTTTGCAATATTTATACTCGTTACTCAATCGGAAAGAAAAATTAACGTAATGCCACGGTGGATTAACACGTTGTCTACGTTGGTGGTCTACGATGTATTTATAAATTCAATTTTGCCGTACAATTATGAAACAAAAAGGTATTATTTAGTAATAATTTATCAGCTGTTAAGTCACTTCATTCATTATTTTCGTAATAGAAAAGCTGTACACCTGCGATCAAAGGAGACTATTTTAAGGAAAATGGAGAAGACCGGAACGTGGAACATCACCATTTTTCCTGTAGTAACCTGTCTTGCTCGCGAGTGTACCAGTTAATTTGAAAGTTTCCAAGTAGCAAGCAGTCTAAAACTGGTCCAACGCATGCAAGCCGGTGCAGCTTTCTCCTTCGTTGAATTTAGCGGGAGATTAATGACGTTGTAATTGGAATTACCACCAAGAGAACGTATACCGATCTTGACTCATCTTTCCGTGCGATCCTTTCAACAGCCCGACACCGTCATTCTACATGGATCATTAGCGATTCATTCATCGGACCGTTAACAGAATCGAATTATCACTAGCCTCGTAACAAGTTCGGTCATGATAACCTTCGGTCTCGAGAAAGGCATCGAAAGAAGAAAACCTCGCAACAACGATAATCGTTTTATCAAATATTAGCCGGTTGCAAATCATAGTAGAAAGGCGCATTTCTCAAGGATCCCATCCATCTTCCCCGCGAAAAATTTCGATCTGAAACCGAATCTATCGAGTTGGTTGAAGCAAAACGCAAGGATCCGTGAAAGCGAGCGAGTTGGACCAGGAAACCGAGGCGAAACAAATTGTCCAGATACCCTGGAAAGATTAGATTAGTTCGCGTTGGATTGACCTGAGCCGATAAAAGGCAGCAGGAGAGTACAAAAGGCTGGCAAAAGTTGTAGTCGCTCGTGGTCCGGGTTAGAGTGCGGTGTTACGGTGTCGAACGAGGTGAAAGAAGAGGTTCGACGCGGAGCTACGAGGGAGGAGAAAGAGAAGGAGGATACGGAGAAGGCTGCTTGCGACACGCAGGCTCGAGCAACCAGGCTGATAGGTAGGTAGGTAGGTATATCGCCCCCTGACCCCGAAGAACTACCGTGAGACCGGCTTAGCTCCGCTCGGAGCACTCTCCTTTGCTCTCTCGGCGTGCACCGCGTATGCACACACGTATCCACACGCGTGTGTGGAACCGGGCGCCGTAGAATAAAGAAGTGGGAAGGATACGTGGCGCGACACCGAGAAGAAGAAGAAGAAGAAGAGGAGGAGGAAAGAGGAGGAGAAGGATGTGACTCGTGGGTGCAGCTGCAATGCGACCCGGCTGCATTCAGTGGCACACACAGGACGCTTAGGGCTTTTCGATGGCGCGCCAGGATTATCCAGGATAGAGAAGAGATGGAATGAATTTCGTAATCGCCGCAAGCACGACTCGCGTTCACGAGGATTCCTTGCTCTGACTGCGCTTCGACACGCTTCGAGGCCTCGCTCAGGAGGTTTCCTACCTCCTTTCCTTCGTACGGATAATACCAGATGTCCCACCACCTTTGCCCTACGATCGCGATTTTTCTTCGTGTGATAATGAGAATTTAGTGTCTTTGATTTTCGAGAGAAAGTTAAACGGTTTTTGATTGTCAGAAAGTGCAAGGGATCCTGTTAAGCGGATGGGATAAAAATACTCGTTCTCATGGAGTTTAATGACTTTTGGATATCCCCGATTGCTAATCGTACGATAGGAGAAAGTATCCGCAGCGACGTTGTTTCCCGTGGCCTAAGGTACCTTCGGCCGTGATGCAAAGCCGCCAGGGGATCGTTCGGATTCATTAGGATCCATCAGGATCGCCATTTTAAGAAACACCTTGCAGAGGCGAAAGTTTTGGCCGTAGAGCTTCCGGTTAAAAAAAAATAAATCAACGCTTACCGTGTGATTGCGCAGACGTTCGACTGTAGCCTAGCACGTCGTTAAATTATCGATGATTCGTGAACAAGAGAAAAGGTGTTGTGCATAAATCAACGGGTAGAAAAACGCGATAGCATAATTACAGAGCGCGATATTTTACGAGGAACCGTTTGACCTGGAAACTAAGAACAAACACGATTACTCAAACGCGCAATTTACAATCGTGCACAGATTCCTCCTGACTTTTTCTCTCCATCCATCAGTGGAATATGAAAAAAAAGACACAAGGTACGATGTAAGCAACTTTTTCTAGGCGTCGCGTAAGCAATCATCACGCATACCTCGGATGAAAGAATAAGCAAATAGAAAACCAGCCGGAGCCGCTCGCCGTCGACGTTGCAATTATGTTTCCAGTAGCGCATCTGCTTGTGAAATTCGACGTAATTTCGTCAGATTTTACAAGGCACGTGGAGATTTACACTTGCAGTCGTATGGGGATTCCATAGGGAAAATGGCGATAAAGGGGAAACAGGAATTTTTTAAATCCTAATTTAGAGAAGAAAATAATATAATTTTTAGTTAAATTAACTTGGGTGGGGCCAGGGAAAATTATTTTTTTTGGAGAAGATTGTTTTGCTCGCAAGTGTACACTTTAGTAAAAATTGTCGTCGAATAGATTCATATGGCGAACCGAATGGCGTATCACGCAAAATGGCTGAACGAAACGGCTCCACCCATATCCTGATCCTCGCATGCGTGCTCCATGCTCTTTATATCGATCCTTTGGCTCCTCTTCGTAGACGAAGAGAGAAGCAGACGAGAGAGAACGCGAGTAGAGCAGCGTGAGGCACGTGCCTTGACATGCGTCGAGCTCTCCGGCGACGTGTCGTGGTTTTTCCCAAATTTTTGTTTTTACCTTGAATTTCATTTATTTTTTAACATTGCCAAGGAGGTATTTTTGAAAAATAAAAATTTCTCCTAAATAACTCATGTTAAAATGAAGCATCATTATGAGAAACACTGCTACTTGGTATACTTATTGATTACGATGCAGATTTAAATATAAAAAAAATCATTTGAATTCTAATATGTAGTTCATTAATTACATTGTCGTCAGAATATGTATTAAGTACGGAATGTAAAACACTAATTAAAAATGAAAAAAGTCTTCCTCAGACGCGGTACTTGATAAAAAGAATAAAAAATAGGTGACAGTTCACGAGATCAGTTATGCGAAATCGTGATTTCGATGCTAATATATACAGTATGTTTCAAAAAAGGTTTTACACTAATGAATTTAAAATTATTTCCAGTTTCATTGGTGTACGTCTTTCCTTGAACCTTCAGTGGTTTAATTAAAACGCTATTGAGTGTTTTTAACGACCGTTGGAAGAAAAAATTGTGCGCTTAGGAAGGTAAAAAAGAGCCTCGACGAAGTTGCTCGATCACTTTCCGCTCGTCTGCTTTAATAACGGAAAACAGAGGAGAGATTAGCGTATTACGAGATGAACGTCTCGCGCATCCCTGCGAAATCGCGGTGGACAGTTATGCAAGAGGCCACATTTGACGCGTCCGCTCTGGCAGGTTCGACCGGTCTTAATTGCAATCAAACTGCCCAGACCACTTTGCACGCCTCGAAACTAGTCGGTCTGAGCTAGAAACAAGACACTCGGTGGACCTCTGCTTGAATATTCATAAATTACTTTCTGCCGGCACGCGTCCGCTACCACGTTTCACGTGGTTTAATGAAAAGTAATCGACAGCGAAACACGCGAAGCGTAAATTCGATCATTTTACTCTCGACTTCACATAAGAGGCTAAGTTTTGTCACGATCGGACAGATCCTTCTGAATTTCTACCGATGATAAAACCGTGACTGATTTATGAACGATCGTCTTCATTTTCACATACATTCCATCGTTTACGTAATACCCTGACGAACAGCACGCGAATATTGCGTTTGAACGATCATCGAGACACCTTCGACATCGAACGAGCATAGGAGACGACCGGTAATTTACGATTGTCACGCGTTAACCCATCGATTTCCAGAAATAAAACGCATCGTTCCGCGCGACCAACGAGCGTCCTCGAGCGTTCCTGCGTCGCGAAACCCAAGGACAACCACGGGCTCGTCGTTCTTCGCGATAAAATGCGACACGTGGGTGCGTGCACACTAACCATTCGCGAATTCGCCTTCGAAAAACCGTGATTCCACATTCCCGGCCAGAAACTCCACGTGTCTGCGTGCTTCTTCTCTGTATTCGTGTCGAGGTGTCTCCTTTCCCCGTCGCGGTGTACGGTACCGGTTGCTCGTCCTCTCACTCTCGCCGGGCAGACGGACACCGGTGATGTACGCACCAGGAACGATGTAAGTACTTTCATCAAATTCGATGCGAGAACGAATTTCAATCGGAGAACACTGACAGCATTGGGTTCCTGGTTGTTCAGAGAAGTTCCTTGTCAAGCCAATTAATGTTTACCACGCGATCGGGCCTTCGGCTTGGCTTGTTGAGGAGACGCGAGAAATATTTATTGCGCGGGCTTTCTACGAGGTCCGCGCGATGTCGTAATGTCTGATCGCTTCTCAATCCATCTACCATCCACTTATCCGCCCGAATTCTCACCGATAGTTCCATTATTGAATGAAGAATTCTGTGCAATATTCTAATTAAAATTAGACCGACTCGATCTAAATTCGCCCATCGTAATTCTAATTTGAATTTCAAAGCGTCCGAGTAGTTGTGCAACGTGCAAAACATACACTGATTGATTGTGTAATCGGTGTACGAAGCGGCGTTTGAGGCGAAAAAAGAGGCGTCAGTTTGTATGCCACCGTGTGGCACGCGCGAGGATTTATCCGAGTGACGATCATCAAAGGCTGCGGAGTGCGAATCGTTCCGTCAATTACCCGATCCTGTAGGTTCGAGCAAACTGCACGTCGACAGCTGGAACATGCAACGGTGCCCGTCGTCGTGGGACAGCGCGGATCCCCAGGAGTTCTGTCGCGAATGGACGACTTGAAAAAGCGCCGACGAGATCCCTATCGATTCAATCAACGCCGTACGAGGCTGTAATCGCGCTTCATCAAGACGCCTCTCACGCCGCTTGATCGCGGGGGGTTTCGACTTTTTCTTCCTTCTATCTTTATCTCCGTCGAAGACAATGTTCCGCGGCTGTAATTCGTGAAAATTGAACGATCAACGCCGAGAATGGAATTCCTTTTTTGCCTGCGTTCGTTGAATGTCTCTATCCGAGCAATGTCTTTTTGCGATGATCTCGACAGGTATATCGAAAAGTATGAATGTCTCCTGATAGAAGAAGAAATTTCCAACGTATTTTTCAAGTACGTATCTTTAATCGTGGGGGTCGCAAACGAGCCCTACTCGACGCAAGACATTTCCGCGCGGGCAGATGAGATAGCCGCGACACAGCGCGAGGAAGACTTGCCACCTTGCAGCGAGGATTCGCGAGAGGAGGCAGCAATCGGTCGACACGTCGAAGAGAAAGGATTTACCGGGGTCACCGCGTGTACGCGGGGCCCGTCACGAGGAAGATAACCGCCGACTAATAGGGTCACTTAGGCTAAAGCGTATGTGTTCGATCGGAAAGAAACTTTGTCGGACAGGTTTCTTCGCGGCGGTATTACCTGCAGCGCGGCCAATCTCCAGCCACGAAGAAACGCTTCGTGGGAAACGCTCGCCGCGTGTATCGGTCCTCGCGATCTTCTCTCTCGACGTTTCATCCTCCATCGAACCTCGACGGATTCCGTGTTCAACCGTTGAATCCGTGCGATTCTGCGTCGATTAAAAATTCGTCGTCGCTAATGGTCGTCCGCGCGAAACGAGACGAGACGAAGACAAGATAGACGGCACGATTGCCATTCCCGATGGACCCGGGGAAAAATAAAACGCGCCGAGGCCGCATATGGCGATACGGAATGGGACGAGATGGATCGACGATGCACGGTAAAAAGCGTACGCGAAGGAAGAGACGCTCGAAGGCCTTTCTTGATTCTCCTCCGCGAGTCTGGTTCTACTTGTCGGATGTCGCAAGCCGGTAGCATCGGTACGCTCGATTAAGCGATCAAAGATCGATTAAGCCGGCTGCTTTTTCCATCCGATGCTATTTTCTAATGGGGCTCCGTGCCTGAGAAAATGGTGCTGCTCGTTTGATACCGTAATTGAAATCGCCTCACGCCTTTTTGCACCGACTGGTTGCGCGACGGCTTTAAGGATAGATGTGATAATGCGGAGACTAGAAAGCGGCCAAACGTGGAATCGGTTCGAACCGACAGAACCGGATGCAGGGCTGTGTTTACCCCTGGGCAAAATAGGCACGTGCCTGAGACTTGGTAAAAAGAAAAGCCCGCATAGAAAAGTCCTGTCTTTGAATTCGAAATTTAATTAACAGAAATATCTAAGGGCCCTCGTTTTCATTTGAATGCCTGAGGGTTGAACAGCTCTAGACACGATCTTGACCGATGTATTAATAATTGGAAAAGGAAAGTAAAGAGCCTTCATTGTTGGATAGAATGATATACAGCAACGTTAGATCTCAATGTGCCTGGCTTATGATAATCGTATCTATAATGACAGTAGTAGAATGAGTAGCAACTAGTCAGACACGCGTTCCAAACCTCTATTCTTCACCGCTCATCCGCGCTACGGGCAATTATTTTCTTGTCCAGCTGTCATTCAATCTATTCACACTTACTAATCAGTTTAACTGTAGAATTAAAAACACTGTCCCGAGTTACGTCAACCCATTGCTAAGAATGTTTCAATACAACAGTCTCAAAATTCAATCTCTTCGTTCCGTAATGTGAATTTCTAAATAATTATATACAAGAAAACGGGATACATTTCATTGATTCTATTTCAAATGATTCCATTAACAGTATCTAATCAAGAATACTAAAGTGTTCGATAAATATTCATTAGATAAAATTCACCTGAAATTACAAATCGATGGAGACAGGTATTCCTTACGACGAAGGAATACATAATTCGTTTAATTATTTTATTATTACGGTTTATATAAGCGAGGAACAGCTTTCACGATACGATTCGAGAGCTATCCAGCATCGGGAGGAATATCATCTGCCGATCTAGGCAAATTCGAGTGCGGAAATCGAGGAACAGGTAGACGTAATCCAACGAATATCGTAATAGGTACCTTAATCCTATCCAGCTTTCTACACCGCCCGCGGCGAGGAATCGCTCGCACGCTCGCTTGAACAAATCGCTCGCACACTACGCGAGACGGAACATGCTTCAAGGGCCGAGCAATTCCCATGGATTGTTTCTTCTTTGTCTCGTCTCCCCGATCCGCCTACACCCTTCTCTGCCTCCGCACACGCACCCGCATAAATATTCATCGATCCTCGATGTTTGGCTACGTACAATTCGAAACGTAGAGATGCGCCTATCGGAAGTACGATTTCGTACTTTCTTATTTGATGCTCGCCGGTCAACGACTCGTGAATTCGAAATTTCCAATCTCTTCTGCCACGACCAATCTCTTTAACCAAAATTTTTAAAGCCGATCCTTCGCTACTTTGAGACTCATAAGTTTCAGAGTCCAGTTGGAGGGAAATAAAGCAAGAGAATAACTTTTTCATAAAATTAAAAGTACAATTCTCGGCATGAGCCGAAGCTAAGTAACGAGATACTTGAACGTTAGCAACCTCTCGAACGTGTTTGCTCACGTAACTCACGCTAATGATACGTTAAATCGCCACGAGGGAGTAATTGCAGGGACGGCAAGTAAGTGGCAAACACGTACCTACCCATACGTGATACGTTTCAATGTACTTGGACGTATGATCCTTTACGGGATGCTGATACAAAAGACAATCGGTAATCAGAAATGCAGACAGGGCGTTCGATCTGTCACCGATGAATTCTTCCGGCACCGTGTAACGCGATAAACACAGGTCGATGTAGACCATTGTAAGGCGATAAGAGGCCATCGGTGTAATTATTGGGAAATTTGATACGCGTGTCTTAATAACGTAACACCATGGCTGACAGGAGTTTGCATACAGGAATGAAACACTTAGCTGCAATGTTGATTACTTGTTATCCGGTTTAAGGATCGAGGTACTTGTTATTCAGTAAATGTCTTCCTGGAAACGCTGAATATCGCATTGACTTTGATGCAATGAAATAATTAAATATTTAGGTTAAACTTTGTTTCAAAGGACACGATACTATTAAACTTTATGCGTGGAATCGAAAAATGTAATTCCTAACTTTAGAAACTCAGTGGTTAGAAGTTGAACCTACCCTAGCTTTCAACTCTTAACCTCTGTACTTTCGACGACCGTTTGTGAAGGTGTTAAACCTTGTAGATCCCATAGAAAACATCGTTCCCATCAAGTTGACGCGTCGAACGAAATATTTAACAGCTCGACGCCAGCTCTGTCAGCGCTGGGAGAGCTTAAACCGTAAGATAATCATCGTTCAGCACAATGCAGACGGTCGGACCGTAGTTCAAGCCCATCTGACACGATCGTAACGCGATGAATGCGAGCAGATAAAAGGCTCAGTGCATCGCCAGGCAAATTATAGTCGCGGCCGCAATTTTATTACGAAATCTAAGCGGCACACGTGGGCAATCATCGTGACCGGGCGTGAGAGTCTAAGACTTTTCATTCGCAATCTTAACACCGGCTCTTTTTCAACCAACGAAACGCCTTGCGTGAAACGTTTAAGCCGTGACCAACCTACCCGCAAGCCAATTAATACGTCGATGGATTTTTTTGCGAATAACCAGCGCCCCTAGGCGAAGACTGCTTATTATCGGTTATCGTCTTGCATCTTACGGTTAATATCATAATCACCGTCCTGCTGTTCCAGAATGCTGGACGCATTCTCTCGCCTCGATCCTTATTGCTTCGCGAGTTATCGACGCTCTTAATAACCCTTAGCCGTAAATGATCACCCTTTCATGTTCGCCGGGAGAACAGCCCTCTGAATTCACCTTATAAATGATCGACGTTTTATAACAATTTAATTATAGAGAAGCGGATGGAAGTTTGCTCGTTTTCGCCTAATTTCTTCTGAACCGAACCGATCAAAAATTCATTCTATACCCACACACACTTTCCTAGGCATTCAATCCAGAATGATGTCCGATCAAAAAACTTGACTTACTGTGCTTTAACGAGCGCGTTGGCTGAATATTTATAAACGTTAAAGAGTCATCCTACAGAGTCAATGTAGCATAATGAGCAAAACCGGTTGCAACACGTGTAATTACCACGGTAAATGTAGGAACAGGTAACGGGCAACTTTGTTGGTCAACGTCCACTTGAAAAATATTCTCGTAACTATCAGGAAATGTTCGGAGGTGTAAATATTGTCCAAGTATAATGTGTGTCGCGATGCTGGCGGAGAAAATGTGGAAAGTAAGAATGTAGATGAAAGTGTGAAGAAAGCATAGAGATGGTAAATGTGAAGCTTCGTACGCCCTTGGAGAAGGTTGTACGAGAGCTGGGGACGAAAATCGATGGTGAAGCTGGTGGTGGGTCGTGGCGAGATACGCGAACATAGTGAAATGCTTGAAGGTGAAGGACGAGCGTTGCAACCGGGTGATACAAGTATTCGGTAATCGTCTTCAGTGATCGTCCTTGTTCGTTGTCGAGAAAAATCGATGGCTAGGTTACCTGGGCCTCGTTACGAACGTAAAAATGCAACTGTGCGAATATTTTTTAGACCAAACATGGCGGACTTCATTCCCGCCAAAAATATACAATTTCCATTATCAGTAAGATTATCAACCCACGATCAATTAGTCTTCTACTTTAAGTTTTCAATTTTCTTTCATTAATTAATCAAATAAATCATATTTGACCGTCGATTATTGCTCCCAAAAAAATCATCATAACTTCAAAATTCTGCTTAATGAACAAGATTCTACTTCATCATCGCGAAGTCGCAGTAATTAATCAAATGAAAATCGAAACAAGCCGGTTGTCAATGACCGTGGTCGCTCATTCAACGTTCTAATATTAAACTAGATTATTTCAGTCCCGAGGAAGATTCGATTTCTTAATGTGCAGCGCTCGCAGACGGCTGCCAGGTTCTGTTTCGAATGAGTTATGCCGTTCATTAATCAACGGAATCAATGGGAATTAAGAAACGCAATGTGCCAGCTGTCAAACAATTTCACGAAATACTGTCCGTCGTACCATGAGTCGACGCGAGTTATTAGTCTCATTAATCAGCGGGGATTTGGCGTCCAATGTTAACGAAGAAAATGAATCAAACCCAAAGGAACCTGTTGCTGTCCCTTCGATGTGTTAATATCAGCTGAACCAACCTTTCGAGGAACATTTTCAATATCCCTAAACAAGCCCACTTAGAATAATCTTGCCCGATTGAATTAATCCGGCTGGAAAATCATTAGGTCGCCAAGTTAATTTTCAAAGCTGCATTGTATCAGAATCTCTTGAGCGTGAAGAAACTGCGTGGTAAGTACCTTCCGGTGCCCACGCTTCTGAAACTTGCAGAAACCACGAAAATCCGTGTAACGTTGTCGAACGACATTGAAAGCGGTCGAATCGAAAAACGCGTCGCGACAAATCTGGGACAATGTTCGGTGACGAAGAAAATTCGCTATCGGAGAACCGCTTTCAGGCTCGATCCGCGTCTGATTTCGATTTCTCCTTGAAATTTCTCCACCGTCGGTGATCCCGTGCGATCGAGGTCCCCGATGGAACGGGAAACGTGACGGCTACGGTGGAGAGGGAGAGAGAAAGAAATAAAAAAAGAATCGAGAAGGAAAAGACAGCGAGCAACGGCAGCAGCAGTAGCAGCAAGGATGGGGACAAGCCAAGTGAAGCAAAGCCAGAAGCACGAGTCAGCGTGCGGTAGCGTGCACGTGTGAGTGCGTGTCGGCGCGACAACGCGCTAGATACGATCTGTGTCTGGTTGGTATGCGCCAGAGCGGGCAATACGCGACACCCATACCGTGGTCGGAAACGAGCTGCAGGTTCCGTGACCCCGAAACCGGGTACACAATCTCCCGTTGATAGCCAACCGATCTGGGAGGAAAGCTCATTCCCGATCGCCGGCTATCCCCGGGCGCAGCTAATTGGCCGATAAGCATCGGGCACAATTAACGAATATTAACTGCTTCATTACGGACGGTGGTCTAAATATCTCGATTCGCGAGAAATCAAATAAAGGTAACACGCTAACCGGGAAAGGAAGGTTTCGGCTTTCTATTTGGCCAACTCGATGGAAATCGGAACGAGCTGAACTCAGGAAGAAAATCAGCCTGTTGAAACGTGTGATATGGAGCTAATTCGATTTTATTTTATTGCGCTGTTCGCAGTTTGATGAAAATTATATACCGACGCTTAATTATAGAAAACTGTGATTATACTTTCGTTTCGCTTTGAAGTTTACTTGAACACTGGACGGCGGACCATGGAGAGAGACCCGATTTTTGACTTCGTTATTAAAAGGTTAATTAAAATGTCGCTTTTCACGATGCCCTGCTGATTTTCCAAGGGGAAACCGAATTAAAATACGTCCTTAAATATCGTCGACGACTTTCAATCATCGAAGACCGGTTCATGAACGGAAAGTAATGCGACTTGGAGTTTTCGATATCGGCATAAATTAATTATGCTTACACGTCCGCGTTAATTATGGACGTCCTCTATGCACCGAAACGAGCGTAAACTAATTAGTTCCCGTTTCGAGAAGCGTATATTTCACGGAACTGACATTGCGAGGTACCAGCACCGTTAAAAAACAATGCACGTCCTCGGTGTTGTTAACGATTGGAAACACGATGTTGTAGACTCGCGAGAGTCACAACAATCGAACAGGATCATCAACCAAGCCGCGACTAATTATCCCCGAGATGACTGCTAATGACTGGAGAGCGAACTGGAAGTTCGAGGCAAGTGTTAATCACTTTACCCTCGCATCGACGGACACGCGTGTGCAATACACTTCGGTAATGCTCGCTTCGGGCGAGCGTGCATCCAGAGTGCATAATTAGATGTAAATACGAATGTGCGATCGAATCGAAACGGTGCATCATAAATCATCGCGAAAACACGACGGAATAATCTGCTGGATGATGGGCAAACTGGTTGTATCAGAATAAGAAAATACTCGACATATATAAATATGAAATAAATTGGACGATGCGCATAGAATGATTCTGTTCATGGTGATATAAGCTCATGTGAAAAACATATTCGCGAGCAAATCAAGATTCCCCGTAGGCGTCCCGGGGGAAAATGACAGGGTAACGAAGCAGGTCTTATATATAGGTCAATGGCACCCCCATTACTTGCGTATGAACGTTTATTTCTTTCTAAATTACGTGTTGAATGAAAGCAGAATTGTGGGCGGAAAGTGGAGAAAGGTCTAAGAACAAATTAGGAACTACCGAATTTAATTCAGACCCGCTTCTAAATTAAGGAATCGTTTATTTTCTTCCCCGTCTTGTTGAACATGCACGCAAGTTCTGTAAGTCGCCCACGCTTAATTTCAAGCTATTCCATATCATAATTCATAGCAATGTATTAACAACTCAACGAGTAAAAAAGTACAGGTTGTTCAAACTTATCGCACGTTATTATTATGTTAGTAGAACTATATGCATTCAACGAAACGTCATTAACGCGACCCTTTAATGCACATATGCATTTCTTGAATTTATGCAAAAAACAAAATGGTCGATGTTTTGCACCGAATCCTTAACAAAGAACTTTGCCCCTCAAAGGGCTTTCGCGGTCCATTTATTCCCTGTCAATGGTTCTTATCGATTTTGAACCAAGACACAGCAGGCTAAAAGGGCTTTTGTGCTGCAATTTATTGCACGAAGTGCACTTTAGGGGGCAAGTTACCTATCAGAAAATGATTTTCAAATTTGATCGAGCGAGAAGAGAAATTTTCGTTCGGTTCACCGAAAAATCGACACGCGATTCGGCAGTCCGTCGATTTGCATGTCGTCGCGAACTATGGGGCTTGTAAGAGGGATCCTGGAATCGGACGATCCTGGAATCCTGAACGCTGTAAGTTAACGAGGATTCGTTCGTACACGAGTAGCGTGCAACAGGCAAACGAGTGATTTAGTCGCTTAGATCGAGGTCCGCATACCGAACGACTGTGACCGACTCAGGACGGATCGAGAGACCCCGTTGGGCCTCGAGGCCTCAAGGACGGCGAGCTCGTAAAGCCAATTCGTGCCTCTCCCTCGCTCGTCCAGGCGGATTTTCTTCGCCGTGACGGACGAAGACGTGCATCGGCCGCAACCTGCGCCGACCACCACCTCCGTCGTTAATGTTAATGTTTGCAAATTGTGCGTTGCGTCGAGAGATTACGGGGTGAGAACGACTGCTCGTTGGTTCCCTCCGCGTGGTCATTCCGAGAGAAAAGGTCAAGCGAAGTGTTAGCGAACGCTAATTCATCGGCGTTGAACCGAGAGATATCTAACTCTGGTTGGTCCGCGAAAGCGTATGAAAGCAGAAATCGGTCGGTTCGTAAATTAGGACACGTGACGCGATTCCACGAAATTAATCTGATCAAAGTTGCAAATCAAGCGACTAGACGTACGGTCCGCGAGCTAGGAAGCAGAACGACAATGCATCTGATAAAGTGCATTCGACTCTAGGCAGCGGAGTTTGCGATTCATTGTGAAAGAATCCAACACGAGGCCATTCCAGATGAATTTCTACCATTTAATCAGCCTTCGAAATTTAATTTACCCTTACCCTAACCTGTTCATCCCTTGGATCGTCAGAAATGCAAGAAGAACAGCATTGAGTGTTGGTAGAATAAAACCACCCCTTAGGTTTCCACCTGTTAAAATCCGACGTTCAATATCGCACCGGTCTATCCCCTTTAATCGGCGGCCTTGCTTGCCCCCGTTAAACAGACTCGTTCGCACACGTACACGAACAAACCACCCTTGCACCCTCCGGTGTGGGTCGTCAACACACAGAGGAGAAACTCGCGTCCCTCATCGGCGCAATCCCGCTCCACCTTTGCACAGCTGCTTTCCACCCCTCGCCTCTCCCACCTTCAACCGCCCTCTGATCCAGTGACGTCATACTGCGACGTCGTCGATGACGTCATTGTTGTACCGCAGTTCCGTTCATCGATCGACGCCCACCCCATCGGACGCTCAGGGGCGGAAAATCAGGTGGCCCCTTTCGATACGCTTTATCACCCTCCATTTCCGTCGCTTCAAAGAGACGTGCAGGTTTCTTTCGACTGTCTCTGACGTGGTACCGTTTCAAATAATTTACTCGATCCTTCGATCAGGGATATTTCGAGCGCGTTCAAAGGCAGGCACGAGTAGGGTTTCATGGTTGACGGGAAATTTGGACAGCGGAACGAATTGAAATCCGAGACTGTTCAAGGCTAGCCCGTGTTTTCACGGGCCAGTTTTATCTTGATGACTGATTGATTTTGATTACTCGATCCGCGCTTTTGCCACAATGTTTTCGTCGTCCTTGACTTGTCCCAGGGGATTCGGTTCGTGCCGCGAGATCGTTCGAGCGTATTTCAGTGAACTTGGTAAGAGCGATTATCGAGACTCGATCATTGCCGGTAGGATAGTCATCGATAAATCAGACGCGGGGGAGACAGGTTGGAAAAGCGTAGGAATTCATTAGTGGACATAGTTGCTAATAGACAACATTTCAAGTAACTGTCACAGCATTCTCCAGCGAGGTCAGGATAAGAGATACTTCTTTCTTCGTTTTAACGATACACGAACCGCTGTTTATGCATCGTGGAAGAAACATTAACGATTCAATTCTTTTTTAACTAATATTGAAATTAAAAGTATGAATTTTAGCTGAGAAACTGGGTCGAACCGGTTGGAAACAAATGGAGGAATTAAAAGATGCCCTTATTAGTGAGAGGAATTATTCTGGTATCCAGAGACCAACCGTTTCATTGAGTATTCAACTGCATTAAAGTCTGACGATCGGTCTGAAATCTCAGATTTCAACTGGCCGAGGAAAAATATTTGATTCAAAGGTTCGTTAAGCCAACCAGATTACTGCGTTGAATCGATACAAGCCGCTTCGTCGGTGGCACCCACTACCTAACACACGTTCCGATTTTCTTTAGCATTCAGGGCGACCGAAACGTACAGTGTTGGTCATCGTGGGCTGCCCAAAGAAAATTACTGTTATAGAGGAGATGGGTCCATACAGATAGAGTCTTAAAAATTAAAATTTTGAGAATTACTTTTTCCCCTTTTTCCCAAAGGTACACAGTGGTTAATGTGCTTCGAGACACAGCAACCTTTCCACCTTTCCCCTTGACAGTTCCTACATTTCTGCTCGATGACATCACAGAGAACTCGCTTCGAGGCGGATCAAAGTGTCAATAATGGATCAACATTTGCATCGTAATGTATTCTTAAGAATCCAGTTATGAAAACTGGAGGATAATAAATATTCCAGATAATCTAATTGCCACTAATGCCCATCCATCATTCGAATGTTCTAATCTCCAATTAATAATCTCCTAATTGGTCATTTCTCAAAGGCTCTTGATTGAATTCTTAAAAAGAGCTTTTAACAGGGTGCTGTTGATAGAAGTTTCTTTTCCACCGACCGGTCATTCACCAAAGACTGGCATCGGACCGGTATTTACGTTTCGAGTCGGTGCAAAAAGCTCGCGTCAAAGCACGCTCGCGATGCACGCTCGTCACGGGTCTGTTTTGGCATCGTTCACCGTTCGCCTTTCGTCTCCTCCGCGTCCCTGGTCGTTTTAACCCACGGCAACGTCACGCGGAACCCAGCCCCGACGGGCTAAATCTCGAGCCTCGCCGTATTCGCGCGCATTAAATTTAGCCACTGCCACGCCGACTATTACGCGAGCGAACTGCTAGTTTGATCCCGTGGTAGTAAGTTCCACGTCTCCGCTCCTACCTTTCGTCAAATTTCCCCGCTGTTTTCGACGGCATTTTCCGGGAAACGATTGCGCGACGATGCGCCCGTGACACCTCCGCAAAAATTACCGACGCCACGTGACGCCCGCCTCCCGCAAGGTCGCGAACAGAATGCGCCACTCCTTATGAATATCTTCGTACATAGCGATGCTTTCCCTTTTCAGGGAAATCCAATTTTTTCAGAAATTTTTACTTTAATCATCAAGGATGATATTTGGATTTTCTCTTTCCAAAAAGAGAAATTGAACTTTAATTTAAATAATATAACGAAATATGAAAAATAAATAAATGTCAATTTTCCCGCGTAAACGCTTACACGCGAATGATAGGGCCAATACATCGTCTCGTTTTCTCAGGAAAGGTCGAGAACCCAGGACATCGTGATTTTTCCAAGGAAAGCCCGATTTGATCGCGAGTGTACCATACTCTATAGTTTCGAACGAACCCCAAATGACCAATACCACTCAGCTGGCGTAGAAACGGTGTTCGCAATCGATAAGGGAAAAAAGCAGTTCGAAATAAACGTCAGATCGATAGTAACCCTCTCGTTACCTCATTTCAACCAGACCGGATATCCCTGCGACGCTAAATGGATGAACAGAGAGTCGGCGTGGCACTCGTCCCGTGACAGGCGCGAAAACTTCGACACCGACTTCATGTCCGGGCCCGTTCGCACTGCTCCGAAACTTTCGTAAACACTCGAAACTTCTTGGAACCGGCTCCGGCAGCCAACACTTTAAACGCGTTCACCGCGTCATCGTTTCGAGCGGAGGGTAAGGAAAACGCGGGGCAGCGTGATTCCGCGCGAACGTGCGGTGACGCGAAAAGAGGAAATCTCGTGGTGGAACTGAAAGGGCGAGCGAAACGATATCGACGGCATCGGTCGCCAACGACGACAACGAGAACGTCGAAGGAGGTGGCGAAGACGACGACGAGGACGGCGATGCATAACGCCCGAAATAGCGTCGTCCTTGGCGGTACGCGTGACGTCGTTATGCCGTCGGTCGGTCGATGACGGACGGGGGCGGCGTAGTGACGTCAGTGTTTAACGGCGCAAAGGGAGGAAGAGAGAAGGACGGAACGGTAGCGTCGCGACGCCACGGAGCTTGCGCGCGAAACCCCTGTCGTGCGTCAAGTTTGAATGAACCAGCCATCGCGAGGGAATACTCGTGCAACTTTCCTAATCGTTGGATATTCTTTCACGACCATCTGGCTTCTCGTTTGCTTAATCGATTCGAGAAACACTAGAGTATGCAAATTACACGACGGATTGCGTCTAACGTTTTCTATGGTTCGTTGGATTTCAAGACACCTTTCTTTGTCACTGCAGTCAAGGTTTGTAGTTGAAGAAAATAGAACAGGTGTGTACTAGTACCTGTAATTTCGGGAGCCGAATAGCAACTCGGGTGTTGGACTCGCACCCAAATTTTTCTATAGAGAAAGCAAGGGACAAACGAATTGATTACACCGATACGGCGATCGATCGGTAAACAGCAACGAGAAATTACCGAGCGGCGTGAAAACTCGCGCGGAATACGCTTCCGCGCGGTGAAATCTATTTCAGGTGAAACAAGGCCGTGCGTCAGCCGGTCGCGTTACACACTTTTTGCTCGGTTCGCCCGAATTACCATAAACCTGTCGAGCATGCGGCCACCACCGTTGAACGTTACACGCGTTGCATACGCCGTTGGTAATTATCCTTTCTTTTTTTTTTATCTTCATTCCGTCTCTGTATTTATTTTTTCACCTCTCTCTGCTTTGTTCACCGATTTTCTTTCGTTTCTTTGCCTGTCTTTCGAAGCCGCGATCATTATCGAGCTACTGTTAATCAAGCGTGCTAAAACACAACGAATCGAGTCCTCCCGGTATTTATAGCGCCACCGTCTGACTACTGACCCTTTCACCGTTGGCACGCGCGTTCATATGCATCAACGTCACTTATCGATCCTACAGTCATTATGCGAGTCACAATCTCATTACTCAGAGCTCGAGTAATCTCTCTTTCTCACAGGAGAACACGTTCTCTGTCGAGGTAATCAGCTTCTCTTGCTCGACGAGAGAGGAGAAAACCGTCGTGACAATGATATTTTCTTACCGTTCTATCCCTTTCGATTATTGACCGTTTTGCCGTTCGAAAATGCTCGTCCGTCTTTTTTAATTTTTCCCCTTTTCGCATACGAGTAATTCGTTGTTACGCAACGAGGAAATTACCGTACGCTTAACGATCGATGTTTATCGACGAGTATCGGTTTCGATTAATTATAATTATCGCCGGTTCCCTCTTTCCTTCCCACGAACCGCTGGAAACGTGTTGGCCGAGCTCGATGAAAGTCTCGTATTTTGCACGAATCGCGCCGAAGTAACGATTACATAATTGAAGAAGCGGCATAGCATTTATGCAATATGAATCGACGGGACCTGGGGTGCCGTGTCTTTCCATCCTCGTTACTACACCTCCGCTTCCGGTCGCTTCCTGATCGCGTGCCCGGAAACAAGGGCCTATTGCCGCCCCGCCAGCCGCAAGCTCATGAAAAACTTATCACCGGAATCGAACAGCTACTTGTCATCGTCTAACTTCTTCGACGGAAACTTTCAATGTCGATGCCCTGGCTATGGTTGTAAGTGACTTTTGTCTTATGGTTAGATATTTCTCTAACACGAAGGAAAAGAAATTACCTGAAAATTCAAGCCTCGTCCAGCAAATATCACCCCACTCGAGTAATTACCCCACCCGCAAGAAATTGCATTTTCGAGTCATAGATATAGAAACATCGTCCTAGCACGCCGAAAACGTGAAAAGTGTAACGGCACGTGATGCCCGATGCCTTCGTCGTCTCTTTAATCCCCTTTGTGTCCCAGCCAAGCAGCCACGGATCGCCCGCCTCGCACGTATATTTAGTTTGCCCAGTAAAACAATGCAATTGGCCTCTAGGAAGCGCTGCCGTTCCACGGGCACTCGCCGTCAAAATACTATCCAATTTGATGGTTCCACGAACGATCTGGATTACTTTCTTCTTCGTCATTTATCTATTCCTTTCGATTACTTCGATCGTTTCCTTCGTGGATGAACATAATACATTTCCCCTTCCAAACGAGTAATAATTAATTCATCGTTCAATCGAAGAAGATTGAGACGAAAAAAGACCTCCATGGTCGCCGTTTTCTTATTATACATTAACGAACGTGTTAATTATTCGTAATAAATTAAATTACATTTAATAAAATGTATTTACTTGCCAGTTAATTGATTGATCAATACGAATGTCGCTGGGTCATCCGTGACCGGCATCGCGAATTTAATTAAATTCCAAAAATTGAAAAAAAAATTGAAAAAGAAACAATGATTGCATTCTGAATAATTATAATTATAGCGTGCCGTGGCGCGCACGGATCGAGTCAGAGAAGGAAAGTAGGAGCGCGCGTACGCGTGTTTAAAAAGAATTAAGTAGTTAGAGACGTGCCAGCTCAGACGGCCTCCGATGCGCGTCTCGCTAATGTCTGAGTCTGATTGCGCTTAACTACTTGCACGCTGAAGCAACAGCAGCAGCTAGCCGTGCGAGCCGACCACTCGCGTTTATACTCGAGGCCTATTAACGTACACTGTTGCAACGACACGTGTCGCAGGCTTTACGCGTTAAAGCAACGATTTTCCATGGAGGAAACCGTTCTCGAAAGCCCCCGTCTCACTTTATCATGGAACGAGAAGCTGTCACCTCGACTGATTAGATTTCTCGATCGATATGTTTATCAAACGTTCTCCCTACTCGCTGTCGCGGTTATTTTTCCCTAGCCTTGTGAAACTTGCGTACATATATCGCAATTACATGCTCGTAACGGACCTATTACCGAGGGAGGGTGAACTTCGAAACGGGTAATCGCGTTTAACGCTCGGAAGTCGTAAGCATTGATTTACCTTACATTGTCACGGCCGTTACTCTCGCGTACCTGACAATCGGTTTAGCGCGATTCAACCACCGCTCGAGCACAATGCAGCGGTACCCGCGGCGCGGTGACCGCACCTGCACCACGCTCCACGCGCGGTTATATTTGTTCGTTCTTGCGCTCTCTTCTTTCCTGCGCGGCCAGGTCTCGTGCGGGCCAAGTATGTACGCGGAAAAGAAACGCCTGTCTTGCACTCGGCCGACTGCCAGACTATATTTACCTTAACGTGCCAATTACACCTGTAAAAAGTACTTCTAGGCTCGTCAGCTATAACCGATCGAACTTAGAGTCAGTCGGTAGATCCGCGCCACCGCTGTCCTCGTAAAACGGCAGGATTTGGAAGATGGAGGATGATGATGGTGGTGATCAAAATAAAGCGTGATGAATAGAAATAGTTATGAATGAACATCGAAGTTTTCGTTAGTTTCAATCGTCTTTCGCTTCGCCATTCAATTCCTGTTGACTGCGGAGAGGTAGATGAAATGATTGAAAACAATTTACTTGAAAAGAAATATCGAAGAAGGATTCTTCAGAAAGCAATTTAGAAATATTCTTCTCGTCGATCCGTCTTCGTAATCAATGATCGTCATCGATGCGACCATCGCCACCACCATCACCACCACCACCACCACCTTTCAACCACAGTCTGTCAGTCATCAACGAGCGTGTACCTTCCTTCGTGGAGAAGGATAAACTAAACGTAGGACGGTCCCAAGGTCTTTCATTCTGTTTGTTTGACTATCGACTTACACTTATTCCAGTGATCGTGGCGTTGCACCCCTTGGTGCTCGAAGTTCCGATGATGATCATGATTGTTGTTGGTGTCCGCCGCGATGGTGACCTGGTGGTACGGTGTACTCGGTAAATGGATCGTCGTCGATCGATCTCGTTGATCGTGATCATGATCGTCGATTAAATGGCGGCCAGTTGCGGTGCGCTGATGGGTGGTCGCAGCACGAACGGTGGCTGCTTCCGTGGCTGTATCCTCCACGGTACGCATCGCACGTACGATCAGCACTATCGCGCCTCCTTTTTACACGTTTCATTCACCGAACAGCGTCTCTTAAATGTACCCGGCGTGCGGACGATCGATGGCCGCGTCGATCGCGACCATCCTACGGTACCAACGATCTCGCACTTTTTCCTTCTACCTTTGACACCTTCTTCGGCCAGCTTCTCGCCTCTTCGTACGCGGCGCACGCGCGCACGTGCTCGATCGGAAGACTACTCGTAGAAAAGCGAGTGTCGAAAAAGTTACACGTGGGTCAGGGGTCCGAATTTGACCTTAACACGAATCAAGGAACCGAGTCAGCGATTTGATTATTCTCATGTCAACGATGCGATGGTTAAAGGCAGTTTCTATTTAGTTCTGCGATTATCGAGGAACGAGAAGAGAGGCGATGAACGATGAATGAAAGTGAAAGTGGAATGCGAATATCGAGAGGATCGTGTCGACGAAAATCGATGGCCGATGATTCTCACGGTTCGCAAACGGTACCCGGCGAACGGAACGTGGAAATTCCTCGACGATCGGTGTGATTACAGACGCGAATGAAAATGAGAAGCGGGACAAGAAACGGAACAAGTACTCGTGCTCTACGTGATCCAGCCGCAAGCAGCACACACACAACTCACCCACAACACATGGATCAAGAAAACAGTGATGACACACGTGTATCACCAACCTGTCTGCGTGGTCGTCGGGCTAGACGGATCCTTCCGGACTACGTTATCGGAGGTGAGCGCTCCACCGAACGGCCCGAACACTTCTGTCCAGGGTACTCGCATGCAGAATTCCGTATTATGTCCTTCACGATCGTCCAGATTATCGTTCCTCCGTCACAACGGGCGACATCGTTTTCACTGTTACCGTCGCGATGTTCTCCAGATATATCGTCGAATACTTCAGCATCGATCGCTGCACAATGTCCACCTGTTCGATTACGAAATCTGCCTGTTTCCCGCGGTTTCGTTTTTGCGGTTTAAAGATGACGATTTCAGCGGGAAGCTGTCGGAAACGTAGCACGAGACACACCGCAAGAGTCCCGCACGCGGAAACCACGCGCGTTCGAACGTGCCAGTTGCGCCTCTCCCTCTCTTCAAGTTGGTCACGCGAAACTCAAACACAAACGTCCTTGGCTGCAACACCTTTTCTTCCTTGCTTTGCGTGTGTAATCCCCTGCTTTTTTTTAATTCTCACTTGATACGCGTTTCACGTTTACCGATCGACTTGCACAGGTGAGTACGGTGAAACGAGAACGCTGACACCGGACTCTATATTTCCTTTTTTCCTTTTTACATACGACGAACGTGCGTTACTGGAAGAAGAGAGCAGAGAAAGATAGAGGAAAGAGAATAATAAGCCTCGGAGATAAGAAAGAGAGAGTGAAGAAAGAAAACAGCACGGACACGTTTTGCAAGAAAGCGATACGCTCTCGCACGGGTGGCCGGCCGCCGCGTAACTGAGTCCGGATCGCGCGCGTTCCTCCGCTATATTAAAACCGTAGCGTGTGTAGCGACGGCGGTGGCGGCGGCGGAGAATGGCGAACGGCGCTAACGATGACGTCACCCACGGACGTCATAACCCGGGGATACACACGACAGCAGCCGTCGGATCGATGGACCTGGCTCTGAGTAAGCGTCGCTATTGGCCCACGCGACTGACGATGCCGCTACAGTGACGTCAACACACCACCTACCGATCCACCCGTCTCCCTCCATCCCGGCTAACCAACCCCGCGTATCGCTCGATCCAAACCAACCCGACCCGACCCAACAACGGCGGCACGCGGACCACCGTTGCTTTCTTCTTAGGCCATGTCCACACTGCCATTTATCGTACTACTCGCGAATAGCTCCTCTGATGCATCGCCTCGTAAGCGAGCAGTGTTTGCTGCACGCGGCAGTGGACCACTGACGCTGCCTCTTATGCCGCATACGCGTTGCTATTCTTGGGCCACGTTTGCTTTCCCTTAACCCGCAGCCACGATGGTACTTTTGGACCACTGTCGGTGCCTGTTATGCCGCAAAAAGTGTGTCCAAACAACTGGCACACATTGCTCAGAAACAGGAGTATGGACCCAGCATAATGCTTCCATAAGGAAAACGACAATCACTGTTTTTCGAACGTTTCTGTCTTTTCCGAACTGTCTTTATCGCTCTTCGAGTTTATTTTCATCTCTACCGATTTCTCTCTTCAACACCCGTCTCTTTCTTGGCTCGCTTCCGTTCGTTTCGCGAAATCTACCGATGGCGATGAGCCACTGGCTGACACCGATAACCGCTTTTGAATTATCGATGAAGCGAGGATAAAACGGGATTCTGCAGAGTGATGGATGGAAATAAAGTTGGTCGGGTTATGTCGTTTGTTAACCCCCCTCTTTCGGCGTCTGATATTTCGATTGATGCCTGATGGATAAATCATTTAAGTAGTTCGATGACGTAATGGAACAGGTGGCTCTTGGCTGATTGCGTCGAGCATCCCCGAAGTGCAGTCGCCGATACTGTTGGGGCATTCTCAGAGCTGATACCGTCATAACAACTTCTGCACGGTATAGTTTTTTAACTAAAGGGTGATAAGCTAGTATCCCCTATGAATCCCTATAAATTGCTTTCGGTTTTGTAACCTGTCTGAACCATCGTTCAGTTGCATACGGCTACATCGTGTACATTTACAGCACCGTCTCTTCCTTTCCCACGCAATTCATCATCCTGATGGGACTTTCTGCTTCCAATCAGAGACGAGTATCATCTTAAACGAAACTCGTCCCCGTTCTCAGATAAATCATGATTAACCATACTATGTGTTTCTCGCTACGTAAACGCTGCTCAATTATCCGAGGAGATAGGACTCGCAATTATTCATTCCCGCTTGTCAATCGAATGCTCGTCCGTCAACGGACCAACCGGATTGACGCACAGATGCGTGATCGAGCGAACGCGGAAATCCTCGGCTACTCGATGAGCAATCGATCTGGAAATAATGCTAATTAACTCGCATCTTCTGGAACTGTAACACAACTACGTCATCGTGTACCGGTTGCGCTATCGTAATCCCCGTACATGCGCGTGGGTCACCGACGGACAGAGGGAGAGGCAAGTGGGTCAGACGAGGACGAAGCGACGGAGGGATGAAAAGAAGGATGGATAGAATGGAAGAACGACGTAACGGAAAAAGATGAGGCACTTGTGTCGAGGGATGTCGTTCTGCCTCTCTTCCGTTCTCGACTCCACCACCTCTGCAACCTTCATTCATGCATCACTCGAGCTACCCCGCCAGCCCCCTCCGCCTCCAGCAGCCCCGTCCCTCTTGCCTCCGACAGGCGGACCTGGTGACTGGTGCACGCGTGCCGGAGCGGAGGCGTGAGCATGAGTCGACGTCGCCCCAGTTAATCACCCGTAAGACGAGCTCGCTTCGACACGTGACGAAACACGCCAGTATCGTGTCGGCCACCTGTGAAACGAGCAATGATCTGGAAGAGGCAAGAGAGAAGGATAAGGTCGTTCGATCGGTTCGCAAACCAGGCGAACTCTTTGCCGACAATTCAGCCGCAACTAGGCAGTTCCCTACAACTCGGATACACGTTAAACACTGGCGTGTATCGACGAGGAACAGGCTGTTCCATTATTCAGTGTTGAATCTTTAATCGACGAGATCTTTTACCTGGAATTTCCATCGTTAAAAAAAGAACAGATAGCTGCTTCTTTATAATTTTTTATAGTCAGAAAAGATAGTCGAATTAAATTCGCCAGCTTGTGCAAGGTTAAGTGAACAGTGTCCTCGGTGAAGACTGACCGTAATTCAGTATTTCGAAATGCCACCGGTTGGACTTCGTTTTAATGCGTTATCGCGATTAATCGAGTTTCAGTTTCTGGATTGCCAGGAGCGATGCGTTGATCTAGGATAGTCCAGCGATACGCAAGCCGGAATCTTCCGGTGAAGACGTCGTGGGCGAAGGTTGTCGCGACTATCAAAACGACCGGTGTCACGAGATAGCGAGAACATCCGACGAGTTTCGGTTACCAGAAAAAAGTTGTTTGCCTCGGCATGCTCTAGTGACATGCCGGTGGCATGTAGTAGATTTAGGACCCTTCAAACCTCAAGGAAATCGAGAAAGCAGATATTCAATCATTCATGAATATGCACCGTCTGGCTTGGTTTAATCCTTATCCCTTGGACGGCGGACCATGGGGAGTGACCCAATTTTCATATTACTTTCATTTCCTAATTTGACACTGTTCCTTTATAAATTGTTCTTCCACTATATGCAACTCTTTCAATGGTTAATTCTTGCTTGATATATAAAATGAAAAATATTTTAGGGGTAGTTTTCTAGTTATGACAGTCACCGGACGATTTCTTCTTCGATGGCTTGTTTTCATCGACACGAATTATTTACTCATTTTCTTTAATTAGCCACCGCTTTGTGCCGCTGAAGATCATTGTACCGTATAACGGAGCAATACGGCGGATAATTTTTTATTAGATTGCGGGATGACCTTTCTCCCGTGTAATGCGCTCTCGGTGGAAAAGCTTGGATGCCAGTGAACCACTCTCTCGTCGCATCCCTCCATGGATATCGCTTTTCACTCTCGTCCATAGACTTCCCGTTACGATGGAATCGCAGAGAGATCAATTAATATTTTTTTTCCCCCTTTAAGGATTCAGGTAATCGATCGTTGCGTAAAACGCAGCGGGTGACGGGTTAACGGCGTGCTCTTTGAAAATCCAGCTTACTTCTAGTTTGCACGTGGTCATCTTCGAATCCTGCCTCTCGATCCAAGGAGATTTCGAAGGACTGGCTAGCGATTTTTGATTATTTCTTTTTCTCTTCATTTTTAGAAAGTTGTTCGTGATAAACTTCCTTCGGAAGAGGAGCCCGTTTCCATGCGAACATTCAAATGCGATTCGATGATTTGTCCCGTGTAAATCTTGCAAAGACTTCCTAGCTTTCTAACAACGAGCCTTCTTGTTGAATTTTACATTTCACGATTATAATGCAACCGCGTAGTGTTACAATGAATAAAGATTCTCCGCGTTACGTATTAACCCCTCGACCGGTTGGGGTGAAATGCGTGTTGCGTAATTTCTGTTGGATCAATTTGGCCTCAATTAATAAAGTGGATGGGACATATTTTATTGAACTTTCTATTGAAACTCGGCGTGCACTTTTGAATTACCCCAGCGGACTCTTCAAAAGAACGCAATTACTTAAACGTTATCTAATCTTAAATCTTCAACCGTGTAATTAATTTGTTTCCATTCGAATCACCTCGTCTGTTCGAAGGTGTACATTAATCACAGGATATTATTTCTACCGATCGATTATTAAATAATGGACCAATATTTATCCAATTCTTCCTAGAAAGCGTGTCAGATATTCGTTTAACCCTTTCGACCCCTCTAGTGGCAATCGGTCCCCCTATGATGAAAACTCGTTTCAATTTTGCAGAGGAGTTCTTATGACAATTATGAACGATATTTTGTACCAGAAGAATATTTTTTTCAACATCCAAAAAGACCGAAAGGGGTAAACATTCCACCCTTTAATTAGTGCAATAAGAAACTGAAGCGTCCAAATTGTGTCGAAAATTAATCGATCAGAATTGTCGAAAGAACAAGGTGGCTCGTCTTGACCTCGTGGGCTACCAGTCGAAAGATAAATTTCACCATTAACTGTCGCTGTTTCAAGGATGATCGCGAAACATGCATCGCTCAGCCTCGAGAACGAATTTCGCGAGCAGTTCTCTTCAGGTAACGAAGGATGTGAACGGAGAAGGAGTCGTGGAAAAAAAAAAGGACAAACAAGGAGAAGGAGGAACCGGTTGCTGTTATGGGTTCTCCTCTACCGTAGTCAGGAAGAAGCAGGCGAGGGTGAGAGGTTTATACAGGCGGTATTACGCAACTGTACACACGTCGGGTTACACGACGAAAGGAGAGTGTCCTGCGGATATTCGTGCAACCAAAGTTTACGCACGTTTTTACACTATTTATGAAACGTGAACGTTCACCTTTCGAAGATTGGGAATAATAAAAAGGAAGGAAGAACTCATCATCGCGGTCGAGGTGTGTTTTTCTTACAGGTAAGATGCAACGGGCGGTATAATTATTGTTTATGATACGTTCGATTCGAAGAAATCGTATCTCAGAGGCGGATGAACTGTTCCATCATCCAACTGTTGCATAATGTCGCATTTGAATTTTTATTACAGCAATTCGCTATAAAATGGTCTCCTCTAAAAATGCCTATAAACATGGCAAAAAAAGATGGAACCTTCTAAAATTAATTATAGAATGAATATTTTTTATTATCTTTCTGTATGAAATTTTGCCTGCTCTTTAATATCGCCAGAAAGAAATTAAAAAAAATGTCTCACTTTGTTCCTGAAAAATTGATAAAGATAGAGCTGTTTCTATGCTTCCCAGGTGTGTATGCCCCGTGAATAGTATCAAGAGTAAGGTGGATACAATTGTCCGATTGTCACGCGAAATAATCGATCTAATTACCATTTGGAAACAGGCAAAAATGCATTTAATTGCATGCTCGATGGACTCCCTAAGACAGCGCTTAGCTGGAACGAAGAAATAGTGAGTCGTTGCACCGTTACCGGTTGCACTCCACAATTCAATCGACACGTGAGCGTTCTTTTTCTTTTTTTTTTCAATCAGCAATCGGTAGCGCTACACGCGTCCCGTTAAACTATAATACACGCACAAACGTATACTTGTTATCCTTGTAATTTTTCCACGAGGTTCCCTCCCCCTTGCTCGTAAATCGACGTTTAATTCCGTCTATCCTTGTGTGCCCGTGAATGAAAATGCTAATAAAGCGGCACGTCGAACGGTGCTGCTGATCGCCGGTCAATAATGGGTTAACGCAGCCAGCCGCGGTACTTTCATTTTCACCGGGACTCTGATATTTCCTCCGAGTCGTTTCGAGCGTGCGACAAACCGCGTGGGCGGGCAGCCTTTTAACGGAACCGCACGTGGAGCATTGTGTGTATAATATACGCAACTCGAGCGGCTGCTCGAATCGCAGAGGAAAACGCTGCAGGGAAACTGTTGAAAATTTGGAGAAACAATTGATCCATGGATCAACTTTACTTTAGGGAACACAAAATCGTTCATCTTTTCATTTACCATTTAATAGCTTTTGATGAGTAGAATTTAGGAATGTAATTTCTAACTTCAGAAATGCAGTGCATACACTTTTATCTAAAGTAAAATTAAGACTTGCATTTTTTTAGATTCTGCACACCAAAATCGATCAAAATGACAAATAGAAAAATTAATAATTCTGTGCCCTCAAAATAAAGTTTAGCTGAATAATTTAATTTAATTCAGCATTCTCATTTCTATTTTCGAAATTTCAAATGTTTCCTGTAAAAACCGAAAGTTTCAGAATTCTGCTGAAACTTTCCATTTATTTGCCTGATCGAACCCAAATCTCGCTTCGACTGCTTATCTAATTTTTAATCAAAAATCTTCTCCATATGTTCTGCAAACACGTTCACATATCAACCTGTTTGCGGACGCTTGAAGTAATTGAAACTAACGCCTACGTTATCGTGCGTCAGGGTGATTCAAAATTTCCCCAATTAAAATCATCTCGCAATTTGCGATCGGGTCTCAGCTCGATCCTCTTTAGCCGCAATTTATTTCGATTTCTCTGTACGGTGCCTGCATAAATTCGTCGGACACAATACTCGAGGACCGTTGGAGGAAGAAAGTTACACGTATCCAGGGAAGGCTATACACGGTAGTCTTCTTCTTTTTCGCTTCCAAAACCCTGTCGTTCGCTGTCGTCTCTTCGGACCAGGATGCTCCTTTGGTGTCTTCTCTTCGTCTACCTGTTTCTTTTCCTCTATGTCTCCTGCTCTTCCTGTCTGTTCGTCTCTCTCTTCCTCCCCCCTGGCCCGTTTATCTCTCCTCTTCGTCTGGTCCCGTTTCTCTTTCTCTCTCCTCCTCCCACCTGATAGATCAGAGAACGATGGGCGATTAGCGCCGCGTGTGAAAGGGAAAGCGAGCGGTCGGCTTCACGGAGGAGGACGATCGAGACCCGGCACACGATTCGAAACGACTCTCTCCTCCGTACGTAATGTATTCGTCGTCTCTCCTGCGCCCACACCTTTTCTCTCTTTCTCCACGCGACCATCTGTCCGTTTCTTTTCATTTTTATTTCAACCCAGCCTCCTTCGTCCCGCTTCTTCGGCCTCACTTTTCTAGAGGATGATTTAATTGCAAGGTAACAGCCAAATGCCTGTTTAATTCGTCGCCTCGATCTGAGTCATAATTCATTAAAAAAGGAACCCAACAAGTGGTTGAAAAATGTTGTTCTTCCTGTTGAATGCTGACGAGATAATGTTGAGAACGATTCGACTAGGATTCATGGCTGATTTGAATAGCTCGGACGCTCGAGGCTCGTCGAGGATGCTGTACTTTCTTCGCGGGAATCCGAGATGCGCTCGACATCCTCGAGACGCGAGGAGACAACTGTTATTCGCGTTGTCGCGGCACGTTACGAGCTATCGACACCGATGATCGATTCGAAATGCGATGATTGCACGCAGAACCCTCCTGGATGAGTTACGAAGACGGGGACGTCGGCTTTCGTGCGTGCATCCACCGCGTGCCGCCGCGTTTCCGCGTTGTTATGCTAATGAGAGAGCGTCGGAGACCAAGACCATCCTTGGTCAGCTCCGACCACTCGAAAGAGACACGAGCCTCGAATTCGTTAGTAAAACGAGGTTTAGAATTTAAATAATATCTTGTATGAGCTAATCTTTACAAATGGCTAAACGTTGAATTCAATTAATCACGCTTTTGTTTCTTATTAACATTGGACTAATCAGAATTGTTTTCAAGGTAGGCCAGGTTCCTTAGAGATTTTGGAATTTGGAATTTTGGAATTTTGTAAGGGTTGTACACTTCAGGGAGGCCAGGCCCATGCTGGTCTCTGCCTAATTACATCACTGCTAATTAGGAGCTTTAGGTAACCAGATCATTAAGGACAAATTCATTTTGGCTTTTCTTCCTCATTGAAGTGATTAGATTTTCTAACAGAATAGGGTGATTGGAGGAACTGTCGTTTCTCTCCATCGACACTAATCAATGCGTACTGCTGACTTCCTTCTATGCATCAATGACAGCTTCCTTGATGCTCTTTCCTATCAATCATTAAGTCCATCGACATCTTTTAGGTAATGTTGTCAGACATCTTCAAAAGGTTTCATTTAAACTTCACTACCGTGGTGAAAACGGCCACAGTGAAATCCTAATTACCAACTTTTCATAAAAGTACCTCCTAATATCGTATTGAAAATATTCAGCTGCAAGTGCTCTTCGGTTAGTTTTCTCGTGCTCCCGGTAGATTTACCCACACCAGACAATCGAAGCGAGGTGAAACCCGAAGAAGGAAGTCGTCCTTAAAACGTACCGCCTACGCTATCGCTCGACGATCCTGGAAGACAAATATCCGATTGAAATCGCGACATCGATTGTTCATTACGGCCGTAGTCACCTCTGCCGAGCGACTTCGCGCTCGACCCCGAAGCTTTTAACCCGCAACAGATCTCGATTCCCGGTCTCTTCAGGTAACGTTCAACGTATCGTGAATTTTCTATTCACAGTTAGGAGCTTCCCGGCGCGGTCACGATTATGGCGCCATATAAAGAGAATCGACGTCGAGTCACGAGGTCATTCGCGGGGTCACCTATGGGCTTATACCTTCTTCGACTCACCTGGTCCCATCCTTCGCCAACAGGAGGGTGGAAGATGCGACCCCGTAAAAATTTGAAATTTTGAATTTTTCGAGGTTTTAGAACACCATGCGTCGGTTGCTTAGGCTCGCAACGGTCAGGTGAGGAGAGTAATGAAAAGGGGGCGGCAAAGAGGGAGAGAAAGGAAGGAATCGGTGAGGTATAGAAGAGGGGGATAAGGAAAGAGAAAGAGGCGGTTGGACACGATGCCGGAGGATCGCGAGAAGGTCGTCCCCCTTCAGCCTTCGAAGACACACAGGTACTTTCTCCTATAGTTTTTCGGTGTCGTCTTTTGCATGGCTCCCTGCACCGACCAACTACAACACTTCTCTCGATCTACCAACGTTCAGGATCTTCCACGGCATGTACCTGGATTGTTTATGTCCGCGGTGGACATCGGTAGACGACGAGAATTCAAGAGGAGCCTGCTCCTTGTTTAGATGGGTCAACGGTCCGAGAAACTGCCGGTTGCCCGAGGAAAAATCTTGGATCACAAGGATGCGGAGGATTTATCGTTAACGCGAGCCTCGGTACCGTTAACACCGATCCGATTTCCCGATCCTGGAAGCTGAATGGGTAAGGAAGCCAGCGTTGTTCGCTCTGTAACGTGGATGTTCTACTGGCTCCTCGGTTCGGTGTTTCGAAACCCGACACCGTTCGGAATATGTACTTGCATTCCGGACAGGAAGATTAACATCCGATCATTATTGATTTATTAACTGTTTACGTAAGACAAATTTAGTCATCATTTTTTACATTATTTATGTCCGCTTTTCTATGGAGGTTAAGGGGAGGTCAGAAGCTTTCACAAGCTAAAACCGTAGGCTAAGTTAAGTTAGCTTGTGTATACATGCTGGTTTTGACCGAAGGAAGGCTTTAAGTTTCCGTTACGCCACTGTGTAATTTCGCTGATTTACGATCCTCTCTCGAGACTATCGTCCCTGCGTTCGATCATCTGGAGAACAAAAGGATCCGCGACCGGTCGCCGTACGACTACAAGGGGAAAACGGGCAAGAAAGCCTGTTAAAGCGGTTGCGTGAAATTGTAGATATGTATGTAGGTTTATGGTAACAGACGTTGGAGTGAAATAGAAGAGGATGCCAGATGACAGACAAGATGAGATCTGTTTGTGACTCGCAGATGCACGTAATACGGGTTTCATCGCATTTGACGGATGACTAATGCCGAACCGCGGCAGCGAGCAACGCTTGGCCGAGCCTGCGATGTCGTTAACAGCTCGGCTTGGCCTTGGTCAGGAATAGTTAACGGGCTGAGGATTTTTTATAGATTCCGTATCTACTTCCTGCTATCCGCATTGTGACTCCTGCGTGCGGTTTGTCATTGTCTCTGTAAGCTTTATCTACCGGTCGCGATAGATCCATGATTGTCTTAGAATTTTTCTAGAGTAATTGCAGACCTTGATGTGATTCTTTTTTAATTGAAACTTAACAGTATCGCTATCAAATTTGATTAAGGATTAAATACCATAACCCTTCCTCTGAACAAGTACGACACGCAATATCGTACACGCCACTGTACCAGTGGACTGTACGGAGCAAACGTCTACCGTTTCGCAAGCGGCATGTCAACGTTTATCGATTTAACGTATATAAAACAACGTTTCGAAGGTTCGTGTCGCAAATAGTTCAAAGCGGCAGCCGTCGGATTTACTTACGTTAAGTAATATTACTTATTGCTGCACTTGCCAATTACTTGCATTAAGTAATCGTAAGAGATTCCTCCTCGTGTGCACCGGCTTCTGATCGTGCCGACACAGAGACACGCGGTAATTATGCGTTTACGAGGACGATCGTACCCACCACTTTCGCCTCTCTAATTACGACGGAAGATAATCTTTAAACGAAGGGATTAGAATCTAATGGGACGAGCAGGGAAATTCATTCGAGCAGTTGATTGTTAATCAACCACCGTTCACGTATCCATCTGTCTGATCCGGAGATATAGGAAAATCATTGTTTACATCCTCGTACGTTGGACTGCAATACATTATTCCACGTTTGGGTTTTCAGAATGATACGGAAAAGAATGATTATTTGAGGGTGAGCTTGACACCCCAAAAATGTGGACTGAGCTCCCTTTTAAAATTCTAAGATTCTAAAATTCCACGATTCTAAGCTTCGAAAATTCTAAGCCTTCAAACTTTTAAAATCATAAAACTCCAAAGTCAGCAAGGTCCGGTTTCTCAAGAACTACCACACCTCCTCGACGCCTCTGTCTACCTATCTGCGTCCGCTATCACTGGTAAATGACTATTAAAAATTCATCTCAACGAATCATCAATTGAATTTCTTTCACGAAGGTGATTATGTTCAGCAGGATCCAGGTACCCCGATTCCGGTCGATCTTGGCGTCTGCGCGTCCTTTCCTTCGTCGCCCGAAGCGATCGTCCTCTCTCTTTCTGTGCAGGTGACAGGTGAAACGACCTATACGTGCAGGACAGCGAGGTCGTGCACCGTTCGCCGAGGATACCTAATTCCGGAGAAAAGGAGAGAACCGCGATCGAGGACTCGCGATGAGAAGCGTAGGAGAAACTGCTGCTTTTGCTTCGAACAGCGAACCGAACTAAAACTCCGTGGAAACAATGAAAAATGAATCAAATATTTTCACCTTAACGACACGCTTTTGAAGAGAAAAAAAAAGATTGTGATTTATCGGGCGATACCAGGAAGTTTATGTCTCTCCAGTTGGCTTTCCGATATAGAAAAGTGTTAAAATCGTGATATAGTACCATTTACGCTCGCTATCAATTCTATCTGGTATCTTGTACGCTGTCGCAAATGGACCAGGGAGAAATGCGATTTCGTCAGCTTCTCTATAGTCCCGATATTATGTCGATCACTTTTTTCTGTCGTTCGCTTGACAAGATACATATTCAGATAGGAGAACATTGGGACGTCGGGACACGTTTCGTGACAATGTTAACACGTCCCTATTATATACAAATTTGATTAATGCAGAAGCAACGATGTAACCAAATGTTAATTAAATATTTCTCTAAGCGGATCTATGTCCACGAAATGACCTAATTGAGCGTGCACACGGTACCAAGGTGGCAGCTGAATAATTTCTCTTCACGGAGGAAGAATTTCAAAGCCTAAACAGAAACACAGACTGGCGTTTCACGGTAAGCTCGTTCCCGGGGTAAGAGCTATTCTCCGGTATTTCGATATCGTGTTCGCGAGGCTGCTTGCGTGGGACTGGGTGGAAGATCGCGGTGATTAATGGCGATTAAACGAAGAAAGAGAGAGAGTTGACGGCACGAGACCGAGCGTGTGCAGAAACGGCTCTAAGAGCAACAGCATCGAGCGTCGCACCCTTGCGTGGCCCGCGAAATCACTCTACGCGGTATGCGTATTGTATGGTAATACCGCCCGTGTACCTACTCCAATATTTATTCCCCGCAGTTATAACGCGCTTTTACTCGAACCGACGCCATCTATCTTATCCAGCCGTTCCGTGCTCCTCTCCTTGATCTATTGATCCTAGTATTCGTCCGCGTTGCTTGTATCGACGAACATCGAATATTTATGCTTTATTATATATCCAGTGACACGAAACCCACGTATCATCGATGATTGTTATTGCATGCATCGAGTGAGCAAGTGGATATTCATAAAGTTGCACAGATTTCCAAAAGTCAGGGGTACCTTAAGTTTGAATCAAGTCGGGAAAAGTCAAGACTCGATAAGATTTATGTGGGAGGATACTTTTCCCTTTATATACGTATTCAGTTTCCCAGTGTTAAGTGTGATGAAAATTCATCAAGCTTTCCAAGACAAAAGAATGCACACGGTACCCTGTATGGAACACGTGTACGAGGGTGCATCTCGGCGACATGCATCGTATAACGAACGATCGTGTAAGCTGTTGGAGGAATGCTAGAGACGCACTGGCTCGTCCCGCGAACACGCTCCCGGTGTATCTCGTGCAGCTGCAGGATCGAGTAGGAAAAATCGTCGAGCGAGTTGCGAAAATCCGTGGACTCGGTCCCGATTGTAATATCATCGATAACTACTGGGTAGTTTAAGGGGGGAACTTTCTCGAGTAGGTGCGTGCCAGTCGATGCGTCGAGGATAATCGTCGAAATGGATCTGCCGTTGTGGGTCTGAGGCGACCTAGTCGCGCATCTGTCCGCGAGGCTAGATCCTGTTGGCCCGTTCTTTTCCACAGGAACGAACGAGGCTGCATCTCGACCGGTGGAACAGAGACAGAGACGCGTATCGAAGAAGGGAAAAATGTGGCATAGAAGGAGAGAGAAGGCGAACGGGAGAGGAGCGAAAAGACAAGACTAGAGATCAGCATGGTCGGAGAGTAAGAGTCGAGAGTTGAGAGAGGTAAGAGGATGGAGGACAGGAGGTGAAGGGCCAGGAGGGGAGTGGGTGAGCCGACCCCTGACCCATCGAGGGGCGGCGGGGTCCTTGCGGCAACCGTGCCGTGCCGGCATAGCTCAGGCATAGCTAAGGCACAGGCATAGGCATAGGTTTAGCGCAGGCATAAACTAGCGTGCTCGCCGCGACTCGCCCGCCTTTCACTTCGAAGACGAAGGCGAACGTATATAGACAGGACCTGCCGTGGGGAGTGCCTTACTGCTATTATCATATTATAGCCAATTCACCGTGCCGATGCCGTGCGACGACGCCGGGCGTCGTTGTCAATCCTGACGAGCCTCAAAATCGCGCCGAAACCCTTCTCGCCTGGCTGATGGTCACGCGATGGGTGACATACACCTATACCTACGTAGAGAATCTACGAGAACTTCGGGGAACCTGATGATGACCGCACGAAACGAAAATTGTGTCTTTTCAGAAATAAGTCCCAATTTTGGGCCCATATACATATACCGTGGGAAAAGTAGTCCTCGTTCACGGTTATCCGTAAAAACGTGTATCCGAATGAAGCGAGAAACGAGCGAGAAGAGATCAACACGCTTTGCCGAGCCTCGATTATACGCGCTAATCGTGGCGTTACTCGCGCGAGGGCACGGCGATAGACGCGATACGGAGGTCGCACCGGTGCAGAGCGCGTTCGACCCCTGATACTCTTACCGGTACTACTCGCGGCGAGGACACGAACGGCCGGCGATGATAGTACAGAGAGTACCGCACGGTTTCGAACGCCTTAAGCCGTGGCTCCCAGGACCAGAACGAGATGAACAGCTGGTAGAAATGAAAAGAGCGAGAGGGACAGAGGCGAGGACAAGAGAGTACCGGTGAGAGTGCACGGTCGTAACGTACGGTACGATACGGTCGTGCCGGCATACCCGTAGGTCGACCCGCACCGCGACGTGTAATTATCATCTCCCAAGGGCCTATCCCACGCTATCCAAGTTAAGTGGGACACAAACGATTACTGCGTGAACGATTAGAGAGGAGCACGGAATATCGGGGGTAAGGAGCAGATCGATGGAAAAGGCACCATCTGCGGATCATTACGCTTTGATGAATGGGAACCTGCTCGAAGAAAATTTGTTGCGCAATCAGCGAAAGACAGGATTAATTTTGTTGGATTAATACGACCTGAGGTTTCAGGATTTTAACCCTTAACCCCCTTTGCATCATTAGCGTATGTACGTATACGTCCATTTGTCTTCGATGGTGTCGTCAGAAATAAGAGAATCAAATTTAAGGAATTTCTTTGATTCGGTGCTAAAATTTTTAGTCTAATTGAACTGCAAGTAGACCCAAGTTCGTAAACTAAGCCAAGTTCTTTGTACTCATAAAATGTCCCGGGTATCAATAACACGTGGCTTTGACATATATTACAACTATTTATGTTTTCAGTAGTAGCATGTTTCAGTGCACTTAACTCTGTTGATTCAAGCCAATCGTGATCTTATCATTTCCACTGTTTTTCATTGTCGTCCTCGTTCGCTCCTGTTTAAAATGACTGCTCGCAGACTTGTTGCTCGAATATCAAGCGAGAAAGTATTTTCAACAGCCATTTAATCTACGTTTGTGCGCACAGAGGAGCCAAGCGTAATTTGTTTCACCGCAAGACGATTATGAGAGATCGCGAGTGGTAGGAATAATTTTATCTAGATTAAGAACAGTTCCCCGCTTTCACGACTTAACGACGTCCTTGCTTTCAACCGCGCGATGCCCATCCCGTTAAAAGCTTAATTAACTGATTAGATTCCAGATAACCGACGGAGTCAAACCGCGAATCCAGTCACGAATCACGAATCCGCGATTTCAGCCACGATGCACGAAGCACACCCGGAAACAACCGTTCTAACGCTGCGCCCGCGAAAGAATCGAAATTAAGCTGCCGTTCGCCGATTACGAAACGCCGCGTAACCCCGTCGAATTCACGTAAAAGAAAAATAAAGAAAATTCTACTCGCTGCTAGCAGCGTATTCCCCGATGATGCAACTACGTGTGCCTGAGTTCATTATTTTCTCTCGTAAAAGTAACACGCGAGCGAAACCGAACAATAAGATCGTTTAAAGAATCGAGCCCGAACAACGGAGGGCGGATCGAAGCACCGGCGAACAATCGTGTATAAGCGTTCACCACTTAACGGTTCATAGAATAGCGTCACCGATGATACTTTCAAAAGTCTTCGAACCCCTTTAAATTCACGCTGGCCTATCAATGATAGGCGGAGTTCGTGGCAGACGCAAGATCGAGCCGCGATTATTTCCAACTGAAAGGAAGAAACCGAAAGTGTACGACATTGATCAATTCGTATCAATTGATATTTCTTCAAATCGAGTAACACAGCTGTAGCAATGTTTAAATGTCAACTAATCGTATCTTCACCCCTTCCACGTGTATAAAAAGAAAATAATATGAAAATTGGGTCTCTCTCCGTGGTCCGCCATCCGTAGGATCAAAATAGTAATTAAGAAGGCGTAATACTAAAGGTATTCAATTAAATTTTGTAAAATACAGTAGTGTAACAATGATCGCGTGAGGTAAAGTGTGGATAATTGGAAAATAAAGGAACCACTTGTTGATTAGATCAAAGTGGATGATCGCGACAAGTTGCAAAACACCGGTGCCACGCTCTGACCCTCTCGTCTTTCGTGAAAGTCTTTCGAGCTCGCGTTTGACACGAATATCGTGTCTAATTACAAGCACGTTGCTTCGGGACGATTGTTAAAGAACTGTGATACGTTTAGAGCAGAGGATCGCGCGGCTACGGTAGGTGGGAACCGTCGAGAGGAATCGTGCACGACGTTGGTGGCCGCCACCCGGCTAGAGTCACCAATATTTTCTTGCACTCTCTTCATTTACCATCCATTGTTGTTTCTGACAAAGCATCTATCTCAAATTTACCAAATATTTTGTTTGCAGTGTACGTTTAATATAGGGGTGGCTTTAGCATATCGATCCCAACCTCCTCCCCACAATTGGGTGTCTTAAATCTAATTTTCGAGCTGAAATTAGATTTAAGACGCCCTTGGGTGTTCGCCTCCCTAGAAGGTGGCCCAATCTTGCCCTCCCGCAAAGGTGATACTGGTTTAATAAACCCGAAGTCTCATACGTTTCTGAGAGATTAAAATAGGTATGCTTTCTCGAATCACGTCACAATATTAGCACGAATATAAAAAGGTATCGAACTGTTGTGTAATTATTTAATCAATTCTGCCTGGCACCAGTGACGAATTCGATATTTTAAATACGATGGCTAACGTTATAAACCAGATTCCAGCTGGTTCCATGAGTGGCGTAGCAACACGTCATAATTAAAAGTTCTCAGCCCATGATACAATAACAAGGAAAGAAGAGATAGACTGATTCATCAGTAGGTCAGCGATTATAATAGCATGAAATCGACAATCCGAAATATCCTGCCTATCTTCAGCTGATGTAATTTATGTTATCTTCGTTCGTACACGTTATCTGCTCAACACACCTGTCAACCTGTTCTTTCGATTGCAAAGATAATTTGCAAACCAAAATTCTTATTATTATTTACTAAAAAGGAGCCCAGCCTAATTGTATGATTTGTAAGGGTCCCAAAGGTTTGTTTAGCAGACACACTTATCGGGTACCAATAATTATTACCCGCTCCGACTCAATCCGACGCTCGGGTACCCGCACACCCCTGTTTGTAACATTACAATTAATAGTCATCAATCGATAGGTTCTTCGACAAAAATTTCAGTTTTGGAGAAAATTTCCACGAAATCTTCCACGAAATATCTTTGTCATTTCTTACCATTCATCTTCCACGAAATATCTTTGTCATTTCTCACTTTATATAGATATTCATTTCTAGATACTTGAAGAACGAAGTTACCAGATATATCATTTTTTTTTAAATTCTGTCGAATCGAGCGTCGGCAATTTCCCCGTCTCTCAAGGAAATGGAATATCGGAGCATCCTAGGGCGAGAAGAGGTCGACGATGCACGTGGTGCAGCGCGTTGCACCGTAGGCAACTCGCGTCCTTTTTCCCGCAGCGCACGAAAGTTAGAGACAATAGGTACGTGGGCGCAGCATCGCGAACCCTAACCTTAGGTGATCCCATATTCCGTTCTCTGCCTTCTCTCCTGTTGAACGCTCTACGTCGTCTCTCTTCCCGTTCGATTACTCTCTCGCTCTTTCGTTTGCAACTCTCTTGTGTTGGGTCGTAGCTAGAGAAGCTATCCTCCTCCTCCTCTCCCCCTCGCCGCCTCATTGCGCCTTACCTCACCTGCACCTTCTCAGGTATTTCTCTTTATCTCCGGAGTGGCGAGAGTGCCGCTTGCGAAATCCCAGAAGTCTGCGCCCGCTGCGCACGCTGCGCTATGCGGCCGCCTTCTGGCTTGCCACCGATGAAACTTAGGCTATACACTGGCAGATACGTTTCAGAAAATCACATTACAATTAATTAGCTCCCAAATTCCTAGCGGTTCACTGGGAATTTTCCTGAACTGTCGATGGCCAGTTCGCTCTTGATCATAGTTGCATGTGGTTGCATCGAATTAGCGCTTTGGAGGGTGGTTCGTTTCATTCTGTACAGTATCGAGTATAGTAAGCTTCCCTAGGGAAAATGGCGCCCTTTCCCCATATGCTATTTTTGGATGTTTTATAAAGCTATAAGATTTCTTGCATCAAATTTGTCATAGGTCTGATTCCTTATGCAGTCTAAATTCAGTCGTATTGCAAATTTGGTTTCTCTTTCTTCCCTTCGTTCGTTCTTACATAAGAGATCAGTGTTATCCGTGTAGGAAACCATGCCGGACGCCTTATTTAGAATATTTCGTAGGCACAGGTAATTCGATTATCGTTGATCGACCGTAATCTGGCCGTCTCTGGAATAAGGGGTGGCCGTAGCGAACGAATGCGGGCCACGGGAAAGCATTGTTGCGTATTAGATTTCAGGTTGGGAATACATCGATCGGACATTCCCAGACAAAGGATATCCAGCGTTGAAAGCCTTTACAATGCATTAACGTACTGTTTCTACAGCGGAGCTATCATTCGTCTATGTTGTTATTGTTCTACTAAAATCCATTAGGTGTAGCGTTTCGCTTCTCGCGCGGCCAGTCCGCTCGGATACACCCGAAAATTTCTTTCTCACGAAGCCGTACAACTCTATTGTTGCAAAATGCCACGACTAACAAACGAATCGTAGATGAAATAAAAATAAAATAGAAACGAGCCACGGTACGGGTTTGTTCAAGATTCTGCGGGGGTGTCCCGATCGAGACGAATCGATGATCCACCGATTCGATCACCGTTATACGTTCTGCAAGATGCAATTGTGCAAAAGGTAACGATCGGTTTTCTTTTCCCCGTGGAATGCCGCGGAGAAGGTGCATTCTGAGCGCACCCACCAGGAGCCCGCGCGAGCGCGAACCAACGCGTCGCGAGACGCAACAAGGACAATGATACCGGGCACGATATAGAAACGTACGAGCACAGGGGAACGATTGTGCGCGGATCGGTGGTGAGATTGCCATTGCCCGTCGTAGAAGAAGGAGCGAGGATGATCGCGATAAAGAAACAATCGAACCGCGTCTCCGCCCACGGGTCCGCCAACATTCAATTGTGCCTCTGCCGTCTCTTTCCCCTAGTGCCCATTTCTCTTTCTATCCTTACGATACGCGGACCCATAGACACGTCTTAACGGTACAACCCCCGCAGAGAATGGTCCCGCGAGCTCATTGTTCCAGACAATTCGAACGGTTTTTAGCTCGATCGCAGGTAGGCTTTCTTATTACCGTGTAATTACTAATTTGTGCGTTAGCCGATGCCCAGAATCGAAGGTGAGTTGACAGAGATATAGAGGGGGTGTAAATGGTATCGAGTTGCGTGGCAAGTTCGTGGCGCACTATCTGTATGGACACCCAACAGGTGCACGCTAGAGTTAATAACGATTCGCACTTACATCAAACTTTTGTGTTTGAAAAATTATCAATAGAGTACACGTCAGTGCTTCATGATTTAATCATGGTAACTATGTTACACCCCTTTTGTTCAGAGTGACCGAACTTTCGTAAGAAAGTTCAAAGTAGGTAAGCAAGTGAGTAAGGGTAAAAAGAAAGTAAGAGGGAAATCGAGCGTCGAAGCTCCGCGGTGCATCCCTTATTTTTCGGTGACAAGCGATCCATCAGTATCGTAACGAGAAACGTCGATAGTTAAATAAAACGAAGGGGAATGTTCTCGGCCTTCTAGTTGTTCTTCGTCATTATCATCATCCTCCTCGTCCCCTGCGTCTCATACCGACGGCTCTTCCGCCGCGAAACAGACTTTCGAAATCGACTAGTCGCGTTCGATTCGTGCCACTCGCTTCGCTATTCAACGGAGCATCGGCGTTTTCCGCGACGTGCAAAGGTCAGCCGCAACAGGCCGCGTCGAAGCTACGCTCTCGGGAAAGAAGACGCGAGTCACCCGCGTGTACTCTTACACGATGGGGAGGTCAGGTAAGGTAACTGGTAACCCGGCTCTTCCCTCTTGCCTCTCACCTTCGAGTTTTATGTTGCAAACTAGTACTCGTCTCTTTAGTAATACCCGATGCTAACCGAGCGCACAAGCTTCTAGAAACCGTGCAAACGCTCCGATCGAAAGCGATAGTCATTTCAGTTTTAACCCTGGAACGAGGATGGTTAGCCATAAACGATGCTTCATTAAACTTAATCGATACAACTTCCATGTTTTTTCACCGATTAAAGGATTACCAGCCTCCATAAGAGAGTAACATTCAATTATGCGGTTGCGAACGAGCACGCATGCTTGATTATCTAATTTCCAGTGTACCATCATTACTCTTACCGATCGGGTAACTTGGCCGTGTCCGATCGAATCTAACTTCGCTACTCAAACGACTAATTGATCTTCATAGATTGATACGTTCAAACTAAAAGGTGATACGTTGAGTTTATAGGCTCGTTATCGGCTGCGAGTACAGTCAACAAAAAACCGGCAAGACTACTCCATTACATAGCCATTATAATGGAAACGATTGCTTGGATTTATTTATCCTTTCAAAGCTGGATGAACCGATAACACCTGTTAACCGATTTGCATCCAAAAGACACGTATTATCTTTGATTTTCCTGCTCGTTATCACTGGAACCTGTATAAACGTTCTTGGATCTAAGGCAATCTTACCCTCTCCCAATGATGGTACTCATCGTTTATAGAAATCATGACGGGTGAAAGAGGGAGGATTATAAAAAACGAGAAGAAGAAACGGTGCGATATCGCGATGCAATCATCGTTCGTTGGAACGCCGATGAATCTGCATTATTCAAAGACACAATGAACACGGGTTACAGTATGGAAACGAAAGTGTTGTACGTAGAGCACGTCGTCATCTTCGTCCTAGGCTTACGTCTGAAGCGTTTTGCAACCCCCCGCTGACCGTACGCCTTTTTTCGATACCGATTATTGCGGCGATCGCACGTTCTTGATACAAACACTGTCTAGGATAGGCACTTTAATGTGGTACGAACGCGTGGGAACGCCTTCAAGATACGTCTAAAGGCTTTTCTTTTCGTTTATTCCCACGTATCCGCAGCAGTGAATTTAACGGTTATCGATAATCTATCAAAAGTATTCCAATGAATATATAATAGACGTGGTTAACTTGAAAATCGGCATTCGTCAATCGAACGATGGCCCTTGGGACACAAGTGACCGGAAGCTAAACGCGATGGCGCGTTGTTAACGAATTGCACGATATTCGGAATGAAAGGGACAAGATTCGTAGCCGAAAGCCGCGAATGGATTTCTTTCATGTTTCAACCGGGATTTCTAGGTAAATTAACGCGCACCAGCACGTACACGTAAAATATGAAACTCGCGTATCGTGTAGGATTGGTGATACCGGTGCAACAACTTTCTAGAGTATACCGGAGCCAAAAAAGAGCAACGGACAGCAATGACGGTGGGTGAACACCGGCTACCTGCTGGCTGGTGGAAACGATTTCTTTGAGAATATCGAGCGTTACGCAATCCCGCCGCGATTGTGCATATTCAGCAGCGTTTACAATGCGGGACGGTCAGAATCGATTTCATAGAGAATTACTCCCGAGGAGTCGAGGGGAGCGAGCAAAGGAGGCTACACAACCGACCGGGCATACCAATCTGTCCGCGATTTTTCTGACCTGCGAGGATTCGATTTGCGTGACGCAATGCTCCTGGTAGAATCTCCTCGCGCGGATTTTTCAAGCGACCTCGGCGAGCACCGGTGCACCCGCTTGCTTTCACGTACCGAGATCACCCTTTCCTCTAGCTAACACGACTCTATCTATTTCGAATCTTGATAAAAAAAAAAGTTGAAGAAAAAATTGAAGGATCGACGATGAATCTTTATGGAAAGGATGAACGTGGAAAGTAAAAGTCAATGAACATCTTGAAGCGTTGTATCAGGACGGTAATGATCGCGTCCCTAATTATTATTATTATTTTATACAACAGAGCAATTCGTTTCAATAATTTAATGCTAAAGTGAACACCGATGGATCAAGATATCTATAATATACTCGTTGGAAACTGTGATTCGTTTTTCTTCTCTCCTCTTGGAAGAATCTCTTCTTTTTAGAAAATATCAGTCCCCGCGAGCAGCATAAGATTATTGATTAATCGAGTTGTTGACTCCACGCTTGCAACGAGCTTCGTCGAATGATTTCTTCCGATTGAACAGGCAGGACGCGTAGGTAGACCGTGGTGTATACTTAGGGTAGGAACACAGGTGCTTTCTTTGAAGCACACTTCCTCCTTTATATAATACCATTACGAGGTAAGACTAAGTTTAAAGTACTGTCGATCGAGTCTTGATGTTGCGTGTCCATTGACGACACGTTGTTCGTTCAGTTCTCTAAGAAGGACACGAATTGAGTGAGTTTGCGCAGCTGATCCTCGGTAAGACCGACTTCAGTGGGCACGTTGCATTCCTCTTCTTTTTCGATCTTGCACGGTTGTACCATAGTTCCGTCCATGGACCAGCCTCTCTCGAGGACAAGACGACGAGCTTCCTCCAATGTCAGACCAGTCATCGATGCGAACACAGTCAGGCCCAACGACGAATATGCCTTGGATATTAAGATGATTGCCCTCTCTCGAACGTTTTCTAAAAAAAAAATGATCAAGAGGGGTTAGTACAAAGTTCCTCTTTGACTTTATTCGAATATTATTTGTACTAAATTAAACATAATTCGACAGCTTGTACTAATTTCCATTACTGAGGTAATGTACCTTTTAAGGCAGCCATAATATCGGACACATCGTCGCTCCACTTTGCGTTAAGGGCAACGTGAACCGCAGGCCAATCTCTTTGCCACATCCGCTGCCCAACCACCCATATTTGCTTGAGTTCCGTACTTCCGCTTTTTAGGTCCGATGGTATCCGTTTCCATAGGTACTTGGCGTTGCATCTGCGACCACGATGTTTCGATCAAATAAATGTATTTATTATAAGAAACAATGGAAATAGGAATTTTTAAGTTCCATGCTTTTGGTTGTAGGTAAAAGAAATGAATACCTTATCGATATCATATGTTCATTAAAAATTTTTTAAATTATACATCATATATTCGTCACTTACAAAATAACTATGATATTTTATATTTGATACAATATTATTAATAAAAGGCATTATATTGTATAGACACTATATAATAAAGAGTTTGTAGAGGGCGACACCATCCACTATACAGATAATGTGGTTGCAAAAGTAACGATAAAATACATTTTTTAAACTTATGAAGTACTAATGATAATTGGGAGTAGGTACTTAAATAGATAGGTACATAACTAATTACAATTAAAATGATATGAGAATTAGAATTTTGTACTTACAAATCATTTTGGTAAAGATATACAGCTAATAATTGTGCGTACGTTTGTGTTGTTGCAACTCCACTAGGAGCCTAGGAAAATGTTCAATGAACTCATAAGTAACTAAAGAATTTATAAACAGTTTAACAAAATTCATTACACTAGTCGGCATAACCTATATTAACAATTCAACTATGTGCTTACTTCAAGCTCAGTTTTCTCTAAATCTTGGAGATATTTGTCCACGTCGTTTAGTATCATGACGAAAATTCGTTATTTCCACAATAAACAAAGCGATAAAGAAACTATTGTGTTAGAAGCACGCGGCAACATTGAAATAAGCAATGTCAAACAAGAAATCTAAACAGCTGAGGGCTGACATATACATTACGTAGTGACTACAGATATAAGAAAGACTGGAGATACCTCTGTTCCTGGAGGATCATGGTTCTAGGGATCTCAGACACCCCTAGGTAAGGCTAGGTCTGCATTGCGGAACACAGTCGGTACAGCAGCAAGAATGTAAAAGAGGCTGGGATATAGGGAATGCAGGAATGTAAAGGTTGCAGGAATATAAGAGATATTTATTGAGATGTAAGGGATACAGTTATTTCAGTGTGAGATATAGTAAAAAGAAAAACTGTTATAACTAACTCGATGTGCTACTGTATCGACTGTGTTCCGTACATACAGACCCAACCTCACCTGGAGGGTGTCTGGGATCCCCAAAATCATGATCCTTCGGGAACAAAGGCATTTTTAGTCCTGTTGGATCTGTAGTTACTGTATAGATCTGTAGTCACTAATTGTATACAATATGATGACAGCAATGTGTTGTTTAAAGCGTTTTCTGACTCTATAATTATTTTTTTTTTATAATACCAATGTGCAATGTAGTAGTTAGTAATAAGCGATAATGACTTAATACTAATTAGAATTAGTTATCGTGTATAATTTGTATTAATGGAAAATGATGAATTTATCATTGTTTCGAAAGTTATAACTTTACTTTCAGTAAAATTTACGTTCTACTGAAAAATAAAAAAGAAACAAGATAGAAATGGATATAACCACAATTGTAGAATCTATGGATGAAAGCCCTGAAAAGGTTCAAACAAGTCCTCCTATACAAGTTGTAAGAGTACCAGTAAAGCATGCAAATCTTGGAATAAGAAGTCATGCCATGTAAGAAAATAATGTAAGGAATCATTATTTACAGTGTAATTAATGATTACATGTTTTAGGGACATGAGTACAATGGTAGAACTTACTTCTTTTAGTACTCTTGGAAAAATACAACCCTTTTTAGTTACAATAACTACCACTGCAGCTTTGTTGGTAGATTTGCATTGCCATTTAACAGACAAAGAAGTTTGTGGCTATCTGGGTGGCCATTGGGATATTAATTCACATAGTAAATAGTCCTTTCATCAAATCCCAGATAGATCAAATCTATTTCTGTCAACCATAAGTAATTTGTTTGGCATTTTAGATCTATCTATAACAACTGCCTTTCCATGCAGATACTCTGGTAAAGACAAATCAGCTGCAGCTGCAGTTGAGAGTGAAATTGCCAGAGCTATGGAATGGAAGCGTGTTACTCTAGTTGGATGGTATCATTCTCATCCTAGATCTCATGCTTCTCCATCCCTTAGGGATGTAGATTCTCAGTTAGATTATCAAATTAAAATGAAAGGGCCTAGTGACAATGGATACACACCGTGTGTAGGATTAATATGCTGTAAGTGTTTTTTGTTGTATCTCTCAACAATTTTGTAATTAAAATTTATAAAGAAATCATTACTATTCCTAGCTCCTTATAATACTGATGGTAGTTGTTATGAGTCAAACTTTAATGTATTTTGGTCTTTACCACCTCCCGAAAATCGGCCCCACGAATACCCAAGGCCGATGCTTTTAAGTTACACCTTGTCTCAGGAGCATTTTCTCTCTCAAGACACATTAGAAGAAATTGTATGTACATATTTATGTTTATTTTTAAATTTGTCAGAAATAGGTTATCTATTTCGTAATTAATATTTCAGAGAAGATGTATAGAATATTACAAAAGTGAAGGAGGTATTGATTTTACTGCCAATTTTAACAATAATACAACTTATCTCGAACGTTTAAGGGTATGTATATAAGAATCTACATAAAATAATACGAATGATACTAAAACATCCGTTACATTAACAGTCTTCACTCGCGTCCAAATTACCTGGTCGTAATCGATCCAATGGTTCTTATTGGGATGTCATTAGAGAAATGATCTGCCCTGGTTCTGAAGATGGAACACCTGAATATCTTGCCGTTAAGTTCCCGTTAGTACCACCTTCGGAATCACTTGTTCCTTCAGCAGTTCCACCAGGGGTTGGACTTGCACCCAACAATGCAGCAGTCTTCCTCACACCAGTAAACTTTAAACCTGATGGTGCCATACTTACCCCTACATCAAAACCTTTTGTGATGCAACCATCTACTTCTAGAGATAACATTAAGAAGGATAATATTATGAGCGCGGATACCGCATCAATCACGCAACTGAAAGATGGAAACTCTGCTACATCGAAACAGCACGTACCATCGTCGGAAGTAATACCCAGCTTCCAATCCGGGGAACTAACTGTTTCCGTGAAAAATGCAAAATGCGACTACGATTATGCACCAACCGATTTTTCAAAAGTGGCCAATTCCCTCGGTACGGACACCGGTATTAATAAAACGCGGTCATCCGCATCGGATTTTCCTTTAGCTGATATAACGCAGCAAATCACAAAGTTTTCGGACTTATCGAAATTAGCTAATTTCTCTACGGCAGATCTGGCGAAGCTCTCTGGATTCTCTATCGCGGACTTTACAAGAACCTCATCACCGTCACCGTCTACGTATATGCGTAACATAGCGAATTTATTTGGTCCAATTGGTAAAATTTCTCCAGCAAGAGATATAGAAGGAAATGAACGTAAATCGAGCGATTTTTCAATGGTTGATCCGCTGCAGTCGCAGTTTAAGCCGACTACAGGGTCTCAGGAATCTTGTAGAAATTTTTCTGCAACTCCGGAAGATTATTCAACCGACCGAAAGAAAATGGAAGTACAAAATGATAATGCAAAGCTGAATCGATCGAACGAGTATCAAGGAACCGAGGATTTATCAATTTCTAAAACCGATTTCGGAGGAATGTTGGATATGACAACGATGCATAAGAAACAACAGCAATCGCAAGCTGTTGATATTGGTGATTCGCTAAATTTATCAAAGGATCGTCAATAGGCATGCTATATTAATCAGTATTTTACGATTGTGATTATTTCTGTACGTTTTATATTGTATTGTATGTCCAAACTTGTCTCTCTATATAAATATATTTAATGTACTTGGTACTTTTAAGTTTGCAATGCGCGACATTTACACGTGCTTTACGTTATTTTTTTGTACCTCTGGAAAAACTCAAATTAGTAAAAATAATTGTCACATTTACTGTACTTAATGAACTATATACATACCGATTTTTCATTATTGTCTCCCTGTATTTATAACGATGTCCCTTCTCTTTCTTACAAATGATACATTGTATATGCATACATATATAGACTTCTTACATACATATACATATATCTTTTGTATAATACAGATAAAATTATATATTGCACCACTTTCTGTAGTAGTTGCTTGGGTGCAAATATAATCTTAATCAGTCGCATGAATCAGTGAGTATACGGTCGTCAAGTACGAAGGAACACCAGTTATATTACGCTTAATGTTGAGAAAGACAAGAATATAATTTTCATATCTGTGTCCGCATAGGTGAAAAAACAGTTAAATAAACCTGAACACAATATAAGTTAGGTTATTTAAGGTTAGATCATGCCATGGTTTGGTCTCCGTATTTAAATAATTAAAGTAGATCTGTGTTTTTAATGAACATTAACATGTTTCGTCCGACGAGAAGCTTACTATCAACCTTGAATCGTGTCAAGGAATGTCGTGCGGTGCACGCTAGTAGTCAAACTTTAGCAGAAATTACAGAATATGAATGTAAGCACTGCAGTTTGTATAATTATTATACACAGTATATTAATTGTTATATATAAATATATTGTTAAATTACAGCTGTTATTACTGATGAATATAAAAGAGGGCCTGAAGAAGGCAGGGCCCTTTATCTGGATGCTCAAGCAACTACACCAGTGGTAAATATAATATGAAAAGTTACTTCATAGCCCCAGAGTTTACAATAAAATTATTACAGGATCCAAGAGTATTAGATAAAATGATGCCTTATCTTATAGCATATTATGGAAATCCACATTCCAGAACCCATATGTATGGTTGGGAGACAGAAACAGCAGTTGAGCTTGCCCGTAAAGTTAATATCCAATGTCATTTAAGTCTGTTGCATTCATTATTACAAGTTATACTATAGAAAGACATTAATTAGATGTTTTATTTTTAATAGCAAGTAGCAAATTTGATAGGGGCAGATAAAAAGGAAATTATATTCACATCTGGTGCAACAGAATGCAATAACATAGCTGTAAAAGGTGTAGCAAGGTTTTACAAGAGCAAGAAAAATCATATTGTGACAACCCAGATAGTATGTTGATTGTTGCTAAATATAAAAGATATCATTTGTTGCATAGCATTTATTTTTATATGATTCCCACAATGTAGGAGCACAAATGTGTACTAGATTCCTGTAGAGCCTTGCAAGCAGAAGGATTTGAAGTAACTTATATTCCAGTGAACTCAAATGGTCTTATTGATCTTAATCAGTTAGAAGATGCAATTAGACCAAGTACTTCTCTGGTTTCTATAATGATGGTAAATAATGAAATTGGTGTGAGGCAACCAGTTGAAGAAATTGGTGCCATTTGTAGAAAAAAGAAGGTGTTTTTCCATACAGATGCAGCTCAGGCTGTTGGAAAAATCCCAGTCGATGTTAATTCGATGAACATCGATCTAATGTCTATTAGTGGACATAAAATATATGGTCCAAAAGGTATTCTTAAGATTTAATACAGTAAAGATTCGATGAAAGCGAAGAACTCGTCCCCACCATTGGGGATATACCCCTTGAGATGCTGCGAAGTTTGCTGGCCGAGTAGTGTAATATGATCTGGGAAGGATAGCGAATGAAAGAAAAAGTTCGCTAGCCGAGTAGTGTAATATGATCTGGAAAGGATAGCGAATGAAATAGAAAGAGAAGCCGCGATCGTGGCGAACGGTAATCTTTTTTCACTCGCTGTCCTTTTCTACGTTCACAAATGGCGGCAAACTCCTAGCAACGTAGGAACTGCACAATATAAACGAAAGTTCGGTCTCGAGCATTTCGCTTTCATCGAATCTTTACTGTACTTGTTACACATATTTATACAATATTAAATTAGTAAATTTTTAGGAATTGGGGCTCTATATGTGAGAAGAAGACCGAGAGTTCGCGTAGAGCCAATTCAAAGTGGCGGTGGACAGGAAAGGGGTATGAGAAGTGGTACTGTTCCAGCTCCTTTAGCTGTGGGGCTAGGAGCAGCCTGTGAATTGTCACAAGCAGAAATGGAGGTAATTCTATTAGAATCGGTATCTCTATTTCTAATAGATTCTAAATAGTTCTCTGCTTTTTTTCTTAGTACGATCATAAGTATATTTCGATGCTCTCCAGTCGTTTAATTGAAGCGATAACATCAAATTTGCAACACGTTATACGTAATGGAGACCCTGTTGCTTGGTACCCTGGCTGTGTAAATTTATCTTTCGCATATGTGGAAGGTGAATCCTTATTAATGGCATTAAAAAACGTTGCTTTGAGCAGCGGATCTGCTTGCACCAGTGCAAGTTTGGAACCTAGTTATGTGTTAAGAGCAATCGGAACATCGGAAGATTTAGCACATTCCAGTATTAGGTACATAAAATTTATGATATGGTATTAAACGATAGTGACATAATGTTGCAAAGATTATTTATTTTCAGATTTGGTATTGGCCGGTTTACAACGATTGACGAGATTGATTACACCGCAAAAAATACAATTCAACATGTACAGAGACTTCGAGAAATGAGGTATAATTCGTTCAGTTACGATACAAATGTTCATTTGATGCGAAAGCATTAATTAATCAGTTTACGTTAGTTTTATTTACGCATTTTCGGCTAAAAGCACGACAGTCGTAGCAAACGGAGGGTATAATTTTATTGTTGGACGTTTCATGATTTGAAGTACATGATCTTAAACAATTTGCTTTGCAGTCCATTGTGGGAGATGGTACAAGAGGGAATCGATCTAAAATCTATCCAATGGACTCAACACTAATGGCTTCTTACCGCATAGTCCTGACTACCTGATTATGTAGATAGTGTGGATTAAATATACGAACCGTAAGTTTCCGAAATAGATCAAGCCTAATTGAGTAAAACATTGTTCAGTATGTAATAAATTTTTATTTGAAATTCTTTACTTTTGGGAAATTTTAAGTTCGATTATAATTGTATATAAATTTCATATTAATATTCCCTCTTTTCTCCTCACAGTATTTTCCCTCATAGGAAAGTTTCTTATGATTAGTATTTCATATAAAAAGATACCATTACTCTTCACACTTTATTGCTGTGTGTTGAGCTTTTCCAAGTTATAAAAAAGTTACTTCATTCACACTTGCTAATGTTCAATATTTAGCACAAACATGATGGATCAGTGGCTTCATCAATATACGAAATTTTAAACCTATCTTTATCCATTTCATGTAATTCCATACGTGACCTGTTAGCTTCAACCAGATGTTGTGCTATATCTTCAAACATTTCATGTATTCCTTCCCCAGTTTTACACGATGTTTTGTATATACCAGATATTAAATTATGACATTGTTCACTGCAGAAAACAATATGTTATTGTCTGAAACATACATACATCACATTTCAACAGTATCACTTAGATCATAGAACTGACCAGAACTGCTCCATTTCTGCATCAGTAACTTGTGGGGCTGTGCTTTCCAAGTCACTTTTATTTCCACAAAGGAATATCTTTGCATTCTCAGCATATGTAACAATGTCAAGCAAATGCTGAGATAAAAGGTGAAAAGAACTTGAATTGTCTAATGCAAAAACTAAAATAGCAGCTTCTGCAAATTTGTAGTAGCTTGATGTTACTGATGCTACTCTTTCCATACCACCTGTGTCCCATAATTGCAGCTGAAAAATAAAATAAATTCGTATGTTAAACAAATAAATACATGTGTTTAAAAAATATGTATGGATGAAAAATGAGAGGAGCCTAATTTGAATTTAAGATTTATAATTGCACATGTATGTTAATACATTACTCGTATTCGTCTGTCTTCGACAACGTATTCTTTGTCGATATTATCGAGGCCAAGTGTTGATTTACGATCGTTACTTGTTACAAAAGTATTGTTCGCGAAACGCCTAAATATAGACGTTTTTCCAACACCGTATTCCCCGCACAGAATAACTTTTTGCTCGGTTACTTTAACAGTGGCCATGTTCGGCTTGTGTCACTTCACCGGTTACAAGGGAATCTAATACTAGCAACATCAGTAACAGCAAATCATTGTAATTGCGTGCATTTCATGCAACTATGCATTGCATTTAATGGTTGTTTCCCTAAACACTACTAGCAGGACGATGACAGTCGTGATAATAGAAATACAACACTGGTAACGGACCATAAAATACTACTACTATAGAACCCCTAAGCACATCGATGAGGTGCAACAGAATCTGCAATCAACTAATCAACAATCCTAAGAAATCACAACTTTATTGCGATTATGATGAGTTTAAGTATTAGAATACGGGTTTGGTAAGTATTTCACAAATTTTGTAGTACCCTATATCTATATCTCTTTCTGTTCGGTCTAATTTTCGATGAAACGTTGACTGTTTTACCGATGCGGAATTCGAAGTTCGGCCACCATGCTATCCCTAGACGCAAGTTTTCAAATTACGTCCTCATTTCTAAACAGAATGTAAAAAACTTTGAGGGACGTGTTCAGAAGGTTCTAAAGAATATTTGTCTGGTCCTTATATTATCCAAATCGTCAAAAACTTATAAAATATTGAAATTGCTGTCTGTCAACGGTCAAGAAAATGGCGGATCGGACTCACCTGCATTAATTTATTCGTAATATAAACTTTTCTGTGAACCGTATGTCGAAATAGGGACCAGACTGATATTCTTTGGGTCGGATAGAATAAAACGAGCACCCAAGGGATGATGTACAAGTCTCCAGGTAGAAGTAATTTGAAAACTACGATTTCGTTAATTGTTCACTCGCGAAAGACGTCAACAAGATAAAACAGACCAGAAATTTAGTTTCTCGTTCATTCTGTAGGGCGCAGTTCGTTCGTTTGATTAATAAACAATTGTAAAATTAAAAATAATAATGAAATAATTTTTAATAGAATAATTAAACAAAATTTTGCAATATACCCACGCGGAAATGTAAAGAAATAAACAATTTAAATAGATATAACAATAATTTGATTAATAAACAATTGTAAAACATAAAATAATAATTAAACAAATATTAACAAATATCAGATAGAAACAGTTAAATCTGCGGAACCGGTGAAACGGAACGTCATGCTTGATTGCGCGCGCCGCGCGCCGGTGCATGCGCGACCCGTACAGAGGTCAAATCTAATCAGTCTTATCGCGACCGCCAAAGGATACGGATGGATCTGTCAAACATATACCGGTACGGGTTGATACCATGGATATTCGTGCATGGATTTATCAGTGTATTACCACAAGTGTTACTGTGTTTGCCTATAGTGTTTCCTATAGTGTTTCCCATGTGTTTTGGAATATTTATACGGATATATTAGTTCGTTTTATGGTGTGGAACCCCATGTACCTGCATGTGCTTTATTGTGTTTTATGGTGTGGTACCCCATGTACCTGCATGTGCTTTATTGTGTTTTATGGTGTGGTTCCCTATGTGCTTTGGCATATTTTTACGGATTTATTAGTGGGTTTTATGGAGTGGTACCCTATATGTTTTGGCATATTTATACGGATTCATTAGTGGGTTTTATGGAGTAGTACCCTATGTGTGTTGGCATATTTATACGGATTTATCAGTGGGTTTTATGGAGTGGTACCCTATGTGTTTTAGTATATTTATACGAATTTATTAGTAGGCTTTATGGAGTGGTACCCTATGTGTTTTGCTACAATTTTGCAAATATTTTATGGTGTTCTATGGTTTTGATCTTCATGTGTTTTGGGATGTATTTATTTGCATGTGTTTTACCGTATTTTATGATGTAGTTATTCCTATATAGTTTTGCATGCATATTTTTAAATTATAGTATGTATTAGCATATTAACTACAACAAATTGAGAGAAAACATATATCGTTCAAGAATCGTGATTTTTATGCTTCCAGATGAGTGCTTTGGCCAGTGGGGGTTCCGTTTCTTTGACGAGCCAACAGTCGAGCTATGAATCAATCTAATTGTAAGATGCGTGGCGAGTGCAGTGGTGCAAGTCAACGATCGGTGAGTCGCATGCTTTAAAGTTCCTCCGGTTCCCATCATGTCGTAGGACGAATGGTCCGTAGCGACACGGGAATTGGTTGTAATTTTTATTTTTTGAGCGAGCATAGTGACCCACGAATATCACTGTATTATTTTATACAATGATAATCGTGCAAATTGCTTTTCTGTGTATTTTATGCCTTAGCTTAGGATAGGGTTTTCTTGTACATATTTACATATATAGATTTCGAGTTTAAAAATGTAGAGAAGTCGGATGACCCTCCGATTTCACAATACACTTTCTTTTTTATATGTACAAGAGTTTATTTCGCGATGAGCGGATTTCAATATCAAAGTAATAAGCATGATTACTATTAATTATTATAACTACTTACTTTGATAACGAAATCGCTCTTGAAATTGAAACGTTTTTCCAATTTTACTCGTGAAATTGGCATCAGTTTAGTATGTGGGCTGGCCCCCAGGGGGGTTGGTATTTGCTCTTCAAGCATTGTATAAAGTTCCCCTTTCGTACTTGAAATTCATTCTGTCACTTCATCATCATTCGCACTTCAGCCTCACGAACTCTATCACATAATCATTTATCCACCCGCATACCCTTGTGTAGTGAAATATTACCCCGTTAGGATTTTCAAGTTATAGTAGTGTTGCGAAAAATTTTCAACGCGAGAATAAATATTACCCCGTTAGGATTTTCATGTTTAAGTAGTGTTGCGAAAAATTTTAAACGAGAGAGTAAATATTACCCCGTTAGAATTTTCAAGTTTAAGTAGTGTTGCGAAAAATTTTCAACGCGAGGGTAAATATTACCCTGTTAGAATTTTCAAGTTTAAGTAGTGTTGCGAAAAATTTCCGGCGCGAAAGTAAATATGACTATACACTGACTAGTATTCGGTGGGAATCCTTTTGGTTTTTATTTGATAAAATTAGTTACAAGGATTCCGCGGCATAAGACCGTGAACACCACCTCATGGGAGATAAAACCATGCATTACTAGGCCTTTTCAGGCACAGCCATAGAGTACGGAACATTTAAGTATGTTGCATCCCATACGCTAAGCTGTCTTAAAGTCCTTTTGCCTATACTATGGGCGTCCACCACTCGAACTCGTTGGATGCAACGTGTTCGATGGGTGGGTAGCGCTCTTAGCGAAGGGGTGCACCCTGCCTGGGCCTAGAGCCTTAAACAGGCGGGGTGGGTGGTATGTAGCGTCGGGCGTAAGTCCAGGGGGCCTAAGAACCTCCGTTGCCAGCTGATATTAGCAGTGGACGAATGTTGAGTCATATTTGCTCAATTTTGCTTTTCAGTATTTGCTCTTGAAGCATAATTTAAAGCTCCCCTTTAGTCATGTTGCTAGATCAGGATTTTCTATTTTAATTAGTGTTGCGAAAAATTTCCAGCGCGAGAGTAACTATGACAATGCACTTACTAGTATTCGGTGGGAATCCTTTTGGTTTTTGAACTCAATGTTTTATTTAATTAATCAAAGTAGTTACAAGGATTCCGCGGCATAAGACCGTGAACACCATCTCATGGGAGATAAAACCATGCATTACTAGGCCTTTCAAGGCGCAGTTTAGGATGTGGCGCCCATCCATAGGTTCCATTTAATAAACTGCAGTCCTTTTGCCTATACTATGGGCGTCCGTCAATCTGACACGTTGGATGCAACGTGTTGGACGGGCGGGTAGCGCTCTTAGCGAAGGGGTGCATCCTTTCCTAGGCGGGGTGGGTGGTATGTAGCGTCGGGCGTAAGTCCAGGGGGCCCGAAAACCTCCGTTGCCAGCCGATATTAGAAGTGCACCATTTTTGCGTCATAGTTGCTCTATTTTGCTTTTCAGTATTTGCTCTTCAAGCATTGTAGAAAGCTCTTCGTTCATACTTCAAATTCATTCTGTCACGTTCACGGTTCTCGACCCTAAACACTCATCATTCGCACTTCAGCCTCACGAACTCTATCACATAATCATTTATCCACCCGCATACCCTTGTGTAGTGAAATATTACCCCATTAGGATTTTCAAGTTATAGTAGTGTTGCGAAAAATTTTCAACGCGAGAATAAATATTACCCCGTTAGGATTTTCATGTTTAAGTAGTGTTGCGAAAAATTTTAAACGAGAGAGTAAATATTACCCCGTTAGAATTTTCAAGTTTAAGTAGTGTTGCGAAAAATTTTCAACGCGAGGGTAAATATTACCCTGTTAGAATTTTCAAGTTTAAGTAGTGTTGCGAAAAATTTCCGGCGCGAAAGTAAATATGACTATACACTAACTAGTATTCGGTGGGAATCCTTTTGGTTTTTATTTGATAAAATTAGTTACAAGGATTCCGCGGCATAAGACCGTGAACACCACCTCATGGGAGATAAAACCATGCATTACTAGGCCTTTTCAGGCACAGCCATAGAGTACGGAACATTTAAGTATGTTGCATCCCATACGCTAAGCTGTCTTAAAGTCCTTTTGCCTATACTATGGGCGTCCACCACTCGAACTCGTTGGATGCAACGTGTTCGATGGGTGGGTAGCGCTCTTAGCGAAGGGGTGCACCCTGCCTGGGCCTAGAGCCTTAAACAGGCGGGGTGGGTGGTATGTAGCGTCGGGCGTAAGTCCAGGGGGCCTAAGAACCTCCGTTGCCAGCTGATATTAGCAGTGGACGAATGTTGAGTCATATTTGCTCAATTTTGCTTTTCAGTATTTGCTCTTCAAGCATAATTTAAAGCTCCCCTTTAGTCATGTTGCTAGATCAGGATTTTCTATTTTAATTAGTGTTGCGAAAAATTTCCAGCGCGAGAGTAATTATGACAATGCACTTACTAGTATTCGGTGGGAATCCTTTTGGTTTTTAAGCTCAATGTCTTATTTAATTAATTAAATTAGTTACAAGGATTCCGCGGCATAAGACCGTGAACACCATCTCTGGGAGATATACCCATGCATTACTAGGCCTTTCAAGGCGCAGTTTAGGATGTGGCGCCCATCCATAGGTTCCATTTAATAAACTGCAGTCCTTTTGTCTATACTATGGGCGTCCGTCAATCTGACACGTTGGATGCAACGTGTTGGACGGGCGGGTAGCGCTCTTAGCGAAGGGGTGCACCCTGTTCTAGGCGGGGTGGGTGGTATGTAGCGTCGGGCGTAAGTCCAGGGGGCCCGAAAACCTCCGTTGCCAGCTGATATTAGAAGTGCACCATTTTTGTGTCATAGTTGCTCTATTTTGCTTTTCAGTATTTGCTCTTCAAGCATTGTAGAAAGCTCTTCTTTCGTACTTGAAATTCATTCTGTCACGTTCACGGTTCTCGACCCTAAACACTCATCATTCACACTCATCATTCATCAGTATAGTGGAATATTAGCCCGTTAGAGGTTTATGTACTAGCTATGTTTTTAGATCAGGATTTTCTATTTTGATTAGTGTTGCGAAAAATTTCCAACGCGAGAGTAAATATGACAATGCACTGACTAGTATTTGGTGGGAATCCTTTTGGTTTTTAAACTCAATCCAATATTTTATTTATTTAATCAAATTAGTTACAAGGATTCCGCGGCATAAGACCGTGAAACACCATCTCATGGGAGATAAACCCATGCATTACTAGGCCTTTGCAGGCGCAGCTTTAGAATACGGAACATATGAAAATATGTTACCATATTCTAAACTGTAGTCCTTTTGTCTATACTATGGGCGTCCGTCAATCTGACACCGTTGGATGCAACGTGTTGGACGGGCGGGTAGCGCTCTTAGCGAAGGGGTGCACTCTGTCCTGGCGTTACGACGTCCAGGCGGGGTGGGTGGTATGTAGCGTCGGGCGCAAGTCCAGGGGGCCTAAGAACCTCCGTTGCCAGCTTATATTAGCAGTGCACCATGTTTTATGTCATAGTTGCTCAATTTTGCTTTTCTGTATTTGCTCTTCAAGCTTTATATTTGCAAAGTCGAGTCACTTTTATTAAAAATAAAACTCCCTGGGGGGGCCAGCCCATATACTAAATCGTAGCCGTGAAATTTCGCCGATATTCTTACTTTTAATAAAGTGAGAATATCATCTTTAGTTTTTGCTAATCATACGTTTTAGCTTAGGCATTTCAGCACACATGAAGAAAACTGGTAGGTGAAAATACCTTTGGCCTTGTTCATTTTTATGCCCAAAGCTCATTCGGGTACTTAGATGTACTCGCGTGGGTGGAGGGCGGTGGACAAGGTTTAGTTTTAAGTGTACATTTTGGCGACTGACAAAAGTAGTGAACCAATAGTGAACCACGATAGAAGTTCCACATGTGTGTGTGTGGTTAGGATGTGGGATTTGTATCGTTTATTAACAATCTTAACTTACTATAATATTACAAAATACTTATCAAGAATAAATTGAAAAATTTTTACATTAGATAATTTAATAGAATGCGAAAATGAAATGTATTACTTTAGCATAATGTTCACTATTATTTGTCAGTCGATTTCAGCAAAAAGGTATGATTTTATTAGAGTGTGAAAGTTGAATTGAACTCGGGTGTCGGAGGCGTCCCGGGACGTTCTCTCTAGGTGTAGGCATTTTTGCACCCGGGTGGTTGTATGAGAACCGTGGAGTGAATTTTTGTGAGAATGATTTTTGCCCTTTTTTAAATATAGCGATAGGCAGGCAGGTAGTTTACTTCTGGTGTGATTGAGTTTAGTTTATAAGTAGGCAGGGCCAGAGCAAGCTTTCATGTTTCTCTTCGTATTCTCCTCTAATACGTGAGAAGCTTGTATCTGGGGTTGGGAAACCAAAAATCAAGAGAAAAGATGAAAATGCAATTTAATTAATTTATCAATTAATTAATTTAGCATTCTCTCTTGATTTTTTCAAGGCCAAGCCTTATTAGTTTGTAAGTCGTAGTCGTGGTACTAGACCCGATTACAAAAATGAAGTATTAAAGTGAAAGTGCAGTGAAGTGAAGTGAAGTGAAATTAAAAAGTGTTTTGTGCTTGGACATTTGCAAAAATTGTGCAGGTATGCGAGTAGCGATTCAAGGGATCGTTGCTCGTTTACGTGTTACGTTTTTACAAATGTCTGAGCAAACGTAAAATTTTCGCGAGTGATTTTTGTGAGGCAATTGCCGAAGAAAGAAGAGGCTATATGCTGAAGAGCCCCGGCAAAATTTGCCCAGAAGAGGGGAACTACTAATGGCTCTCCATCTTCGGATGGACAGTCATTCTGTCACTATGCTCGCTAATTTGTTTTTTCATTTTTTAGTTTTTTTGTGTATATTCCTTTTGCACATATCGTCGAGAAGATAATAAATTCGAAATTTTACGAGTTCAACAGCCAGCTCGTTGAATGGTCAACTCGCGTTTTTATTTCCCCTATTTCCTTTTTCTTTATTACTTTATTGAAATGAATTATTCTTATCTTATCGATTTTGCACATAAATTATATCTTGTATTTTCATTTTATATCTGCTTAAATTCTCATTTTATTGTATATTTCTGAGATTGCAATGGTAGTTATGTATTCTGTTCTCGGCTTTTACTATTTCATTTGTAATTGAAATTATAATGTTAATTATATTTTTTGTTTCAGCATTTTATTATTGAAATTTTTATTTAAATTCTAATCCTAATAATTATGTTTTGTATTACAGCATTTTATTGTTAAATTATTATTATTTTCTCAATTGTTTCTGATATTAGGATGTTAATTCTATTTTCTATTTCCAGATTGTATTGTTTAAATTTTTATTTTATGTTGTCTGTTTTGAATGGTTTCACGTTATTGTGTATCTAATCCTAATAATTATGTTTTCCTTTACAGCATTTTATTGTTAAATTATTATTATTTTCTCAATTGTTTCTGATATTAGGATGTTAATTTTATTTTCTATTTCAAGATTGTGTTGTTTAAATTTTTATTTTATGTTGTCTGTTTTGAATGGTTTCTCGTTATTGTATATCTAATCCTAATAATTATGTTTTCCGTTACAGCATTTTATTGTTAAATTATTATTATTTTCTCAATTGTTTCTGATATTAGGATGTTAATTTTATTTTCTATTTCAAGATTGTATTGTTTAAATTTTTATTTTATGTTGTATGATTTGAATGGTTTCACGTTCTTATGATTTTAGGGTGGGTCACTAACGTAGCCACCTCCATGTGGTGTGACCTGGTAATTGATATCGTTTTCTAAAGATAACTTTTAGAAAGCGATATCAAGCTAAGAGCTACAATAAAAAGATTTATATATTTTTTAATTGGGAAACAATAGTTTAAATTCAGAAAAGTATTTTCGGGATTGCAATATTACCATACAGAACGTATAACTATAGTGATTTTATAGTTCCTGAAAAAGGAACTTGTATGATTTTTGACTAATTACCTCCTTCTTTTCGAAGTCGATTAAAAATAAAATAAAAAGAAAATCACAAAATATGGAATTTAGAAAGAACGAAGTTGTTTGATACGCAATGGTAGAAAGAAATCAACCCTGGCAAAGATAATTTTCGATGAAACGTTGACTGTTTTATCGACGCGGAATTCGAAATTCGGCCTCGACGCTCGCATCACCTTAAAATCAATCCACGATGAAGGACTGTTAGCGACTACTACAGTTAGTAATTGGTACTAAATTCCTGTGGCGCATGCGTGTTTGATCCAGTTTAGATGTGGCAATTGGGTACTGTGAGGTACCATTAGGAGGAGATCGACATAAATGCGCTCGGCTATCAGCGTTATTTTGTCGAGTCCAGTACCCGACAACAAGATGTCTCATCCTGATTATGAGCAAACTGCTCACGATCATGCTGCATTACTTCTACTTTTGAGGCCGATTGGTACACAGATCAAACAAAAAACTGTTACCAGGTTATGTGAGCGGATAATTAAAGCAGGTAGTAGATTCAGCCTGACCGATTCGACTGGTGGAACACGTGAAATTCTTGCAAGATTTGTTAGGGAGCATCCTGTTGAAAATAATGATTGGGGAGATTTTCAAACCCACAGAAGATTGCTGGGTTTAATTACGTTCGGCAAATATGACAATCAAGCAGAACTAAATGAGTTGTGTAGAGTTCATGAAAGTTTAAAAGTAAAGTACAGTGCAACATTATATGATTCACGGGCTGTACTGTTTGGGCCATTGGAATCAAGTAATGCCCATGAACCACCAGCATCATTCAGCACTCCTTCTAATTTTAAAACTAGAGCTGTGTTTTATGTTGATGAGACATGTCCTGATCTTGAGATTCATGTCATGGAGTGCCTCAATTCTCTGTTTTGGATTCTGGAATCCAAAAGATTAGAAAGGTCTAGAGAAAAAATAGACAGGGTTTCTCTTTTATTAGCACCTTTTGAAAAGAAAGATTTCATAGGATTGGATCTTGAATCTAGAAATAATAGAAAAAGATGTGTGGGTAGAATGACAAAACATTTGGGTGATCTGTGTCTTCAAGCTGGACTCCCAGCAGATGCTTTAAGTAATTATAATTCTGCAGCTAGTGTACTACAAGCTGTGAATGACTGGCTGTGGTTAGGGGCAGCATTTGAAGGTTTATGTGCTGCTTCTGCTTTAGTATTATATCCAAACATGTGTAGAAGTCTTCCATTGCAAAGAAATTCTTCCCTTCAAGAAGGAAGCCCAGGTAAGCAGAGGTATGTATAAATCATACTTCCACTTTCAATTTAGATATAGAACCTTAGTTATAGTTCCTTATACTTAGGAGGGGTTCACAAGCTGTTGGTGCCTTACCATCACCACCTGCTATAGACGTGATAAAATCCAGTATACCACATATTTTGTTACCTGAAGAAATATCAAAGAAATATCGCGAAGCAATCGTTCATTACAGCAAATATCAGTACGCTGGCATAATTGAGACCGAAGCCAGCTTTAAAGCTACGAGAATATCGATAGAACAAAATTGTACTTTACAAGCTGCTTCGTATTTAAATAATGTAATACTTATAAATCTGCCATTAAGCGAACAAGAAAAAGTACGTAACTTAATCGGAATATTTATTAAGTCATCAAATATAATGTAACTAAGTGTGTGCACAATTTTAGATCGATAGGTTTACTACATTATCCGATTTATATACGAGTTTTGGTTTTGTTAGAAAAGCATCTTTTTGCTTAAGATTAGCAGCAACAAGACATGTGTCTCAAAATAATCCTAATCCAGATTGGCAGCAGTGTTATAACTTAATGCTACAAGCCACTTCTGGATTTAAGTTGTCTTTGGATCCTGCTGATATGTCTCCTGGTAATTTTTAATATAAACGTATCAAGTTCTTGTATTGTATTAGGATAAAACATAAAAAAAATTATTTGCGCAGAAAATCATCGGGGTTGGCCGGTTATTCAAATCCAAGTAATAAATGATCTTGTCGCTGCTGCTAATCGTATGGGTAATCCAGCGCTAGCAACAAGGCATATGACATTTTTACTTCAAACGATGTACAATTATTTAACTCCTAATGAACGCAAAGAAACGGCTTTGCAACTTCAAAGTGTATCTCAACAATGCGAGGGTGCTCCCGTACCTCTTGTAAGTTTCATCGAAATATATCGCTACTCCTAACATTAAGAAGAATAAAATCTTTTTTTCACTAGGTTTTAGATTCTGGTACAGTTATACCACCAGCAAATTTAACAAATCTTCCGAAAACAAAATCGTTTGTTCTAAAAAATATGCAGCCGCATCTTCAGCCTCAAAAAATTGAAAGAGTCAAAGAAGATCATGGCCCCTTTCTATTCACACCAATTAACTTTGGATCATTAGAAAGAAAAAATATATCTAAGAGCAAAGTTGGTGCGTTCACGTATCAATTTAGATATCGTTTATAGATTGAGGTGCATGTTTTGTATAAAAAAAAAGATATAAATGGTTACAGATTATTTATGGGTAGAGGGTGACATTTGTGAAGTATCGATGCAACTTATCAATCCTCTTCCGTTTGAGCTTCATGTTTCTAACATGAGACTTCTTACGAACGGGGTGGTATTCGAATCAATTCCCGAAAGTATTACGCTTCCTGCTGAATCAGGACCAATTGCAGTTACCTTAGCAGGTAGACCCAAAGAAGTTGGAGATTTAGAAATTCTTGGTTTTAGTACGCATACATTGGGGGTGAAATCTAACTGTAGACTAAGATATATGGAAGGAATGGTTCATTCTCTATACACCGTTGAGGTGGTACCAGCCTTACCAAGGATAGAAGTGGCTACAAGTTTACCTCAAACTGCGAGCTTTAGTTCTGGGGACAATATAGTAACTAGTGCAAGTGTATCGTTGTACGGCGGTGAAAGGTACATTTCATTAGACGCAAGTATCAATGATACTTGTACTCTAATGTTTTAAGTCGAAACGTAATTTTCACTCTTATGTCGTAGTGCCGAGTGTACCGTCACCATTACTAACAGCGGACAAATTCCAATTGAAACAATCGAACTGTCTATACAATCTACATTGGATGCAATAAGCGAAAGTAAGATATTTAAATGGAGCGATGAAAACTTAATGACACAATTGCCATTACAACCTGGTACCAGCGCCAGTCTTACTTTGTACTTATATGCGGCTACAGACTTCATAGCACCTACAACCAGAAATGGTAATGGTGTTGATAATATTTTCTACGTTTCTTCAATATAAAATCTGATTTTAATTAATCGTTATATATCTTTTAGACATTAGTAGCAGTACATATCTTAGTCAGCCGAACAGTTTAATGTCTCATTCAGGACACAGTTCCTTACCATCTAGATTAAGTTCTCCGTCGCATACGAAACGACAATCCGAATTAACTTCCTCGTTTAGATCAGGCTTAAGTTCTCATTCCGGGCATTCTTCCTTGGCAAGTTCGCGTTTATCAAAACTTGCCGTTCCATTACATACATCAAACGTTATAGAAGGACAATTAAAAATAAAGTATTCGGGTGGCGCAGGCTTGACGGCTGGTTACTGTCGCACATCGTCAGTTTTTGTAACTATCGAAATGTTACCTAGCGTACAAATCACGAATTGGGATGTACTTCCAGCAGAAACGTAAGTGATAAATAGGAACAATCTCCTATTTCAACTACATAGATTGCTTTCTTTTCAGGCCATCGCAATTTTATCTAGTACTAGATTTAACAAATATGACCAATCATGAAATGGAATTGCATTACACGCAAACTAAATGTATATACATGGAGGGTAAAGAGCCATGTAGAATCCCCGTGCCGGTGGATAGGTGTCCACTTAGTAAATTATCTATGGTAATGAAGAATTTAATGCACTTAATAGGACGAGTTTGTAAACATTCCTGTTCATATTTTATTGGTAGTTAAACGGGGCTGGTGATATCGGAGAACTTCAGAAAGTCTGTTCTGAACACATTGCTTCGTTAGTTGATTTACGCTGGCAATTATTAGGCACAGAGTCGATTGGCAAAGCGACCCTTTCGGGAATTACTCTCACCCAAGATATGTTAGATCTTGTTAGGATGAGTCCTTTGCAATGGGGTACGTTTAAATGGTTATCGTACCGATTTTTTCCTTTAACCCCTCATTATATCCTATTAATTTAATAATTAATTAACATTGTTCGCAGAGATAAAAATAAATGATACAACTGTCAAAGCTCAAGATGAACTCACTTGTAGTTTAGGTGAATGCGTTAGCCTTGGAATAGGGATATGCAATGCCTTGGAGCATCCCTTGAGTGATCTCATGTTATCTATTAATTTTTATCAAGATCATCATAACGGTGTAAACAATTATCAATTAGAGACGAGATTATCGATCGCTGGTGCAAACAAAGTTATGCTTCCATCAGTAAGTTGCTGTAGTCACAAAGTGAATCGCCATGTGCATTTCATGTTGTCTCTATAAGTGTTTCTTTTTTAGTTACAGGAATATGGAAGAATTTATCACGAGTGTCGCGTAGTGTTCTTCACAGCAGGACAATACAAAATAGATATTCGATGTAGCAGTAAAGAATCAGCCCCGAACACGCCGGTACTTTGTTCGGAATTGATAAATGCTGGACATACGTGGCGTTATATACCACCAATTGAAATAACCGTTGATGATTATTAACACACATGAAGATATTTTGTGTGCGACTATGTAATATTTGTAAAAATGAAGAAAAATAAATACGTCTATCCTTTGTTACGATAATTATATGTGACGTAATTTAGTAATTAAAACTTTTACTCTTTATAATAAACTACCAAAAAAACTTGTGTTCCAATTTTTACTTATCACCTAAACTACCGGTGGATAAAAGTGATTTGTATTTGTATTTTTCTTCCAAAAACAAAAAACAAAGTATTTTACGCGAAAATGTTTACGTAGTCAAGGGTCAGTTTATTCCGTTATAAAAAATTATTTTACATTCATTTAATACTAAATATATTTATCTTTATCTGAATTTCAAAATCATTTTTATAGATAGAAATTATATTTTTTGTTTTTTTCCTAGAGGAATCATTTCCATTTCTTGCAGATTTCTTCTAAATTTTTTATAAAACACAAGGACATCTGGATGTGCCCATACTTGTTGACTTTCAAAGTCTAAGACTCTTAAAGACTGCAAGCTTTGTGCCCTAGAAAGTGCTACGTACGATTGCCCGGCGTTAAATACTCTGGCAAGGCACATTTCTACGCAATCCAAAGTTAAACCCTGACTTTTATGAATAGAAAAAGCCCATGCTAATTTCAATGGGACTTGTTTTCTGAAAATAACGCTACCACTGTTCGTTTTTAAATTCCATTTTTCTATTTTTGTGTGATATTGGATGCCTGATTTAAATTTAACTACTGGCATGTTATCTACAAACTCAGTGACTACACCTCTTGCTCCATTTACCAAACCTTTAGATACATTTATGTTTTTTAATAACATTACTTGTGCACCTACTTTCAGTATTAATTTATTAGGGACAGTTAGCTGTTTATTTAATGTTGTAACCATTGATTGGTCAGAGTCCTGAGCCACATAAACTTTGGATTCACCTTTTAACTCATTTAGCTGAAATTCATTAATTTCTTCAGCTTCCTTCACATGAGAACAAAGTGTTGTTGCTAGAATTCCATTTCCCTCTATCTTTTGTTTAGCTGTTGCCTTAAGAGTATTTGTAATACTATCTGTAACTCTACCAATTCTGATATTATTTAAAATCTTTATAAATTCAGGGTCTTTTTGTCTATGAACTGTTTGTAATTCAAAATTGAAGTGCACGCATTTCTCCCATGAGTTACTTTGAAAACAAAATTTTGTCTGTTTATCTAGTTTTGAGATAGGAGGTAACTGAAAAAAGTCTCCACATAAAATTAGTTGAATTCCGCCGAATGGTCTTTCATTTTTACGAATATATCTAGCAACAGCTTCAATTTTATCAAAATAATCTGCATCAATCATGGAAATTTCGTCTAATATCAAGTATTTTATTTTTCTCCAGATAGAAGCAGAGCTACGAGCAGCCATTTGATAGCATCTATCTAAATTTGCTGTTCCCAATCCGATTCCGGCGAACTGGTGTAAAGTAACTCCGCCGATATGACATGCCGCTACGCCCGTACTTGCTGTAGCCATCGTAACGTCAGGTGGAAGAGCTTCGATTATCTTTTTCAATAGAAACGATTTTCCTGTACCAGCACCACCAGTAAAAAATACATTTTTACCGCTAAGTACTGCATCTACGATTCTCTTCTGTTCCTCCGTCAATTGTATCGTTGAATTGTCATAAAGTTTCTTCGCGCAATTAGGTTTAGATGCATCTGTATCCGAGAGTTTCCTCTTAATACCAATTTTCTCGTTGACCTTTTTTATGTCAGTACTGGTTATGGGGCTAACTTCTTGATAACTATTGAATTGTTTATTAAAAGGTAGCTTTTCCTTTAATGGATGTTTTTTTATTTCTTCCGATTGGCCTGTGATCTTGACATATATTGTCTTTAGGAAATTAACTAGCTGAGCCGTTGGCGCATTTGACAAAAATAGCGTACAATTTTCGTTATTGAATTTGATTGAAGCTTTTCCTTCGTTCATAAACTTGTTAAAAATATTTACAGATTTCAGTAAAAACTTTGTTATGAGATTTGATTTATCTGAACGTACTTCGACAAATATTTCATGAGGATTATTTCGAATCAAGCGTAAGGACGCTGTTCGATGATTTACTTTTCTCAGGATCGAACCTCGTGAGTCAATCCATTCAATTGTTACAGAGCATGTCACTGAACAACCTTCTTGATCCATATTTACTTACAATAATTTTATGTATAACTAATTCAGTAGAAAAGAATGTATCAAACTTGATAAACACCAAATAACTGTAAATATAATTTTCGTAAAAGAGTCTTCACTGTACATACATAACACCTACTTTTATTCGATGAACGCCATCTCTAAACAGTGATTACCGCCAAATACTAGGGATATTTTTCTTTCTTAAGGAATAGACGCCTCGAGCACGCTCACCGTTCCTCTACGGAAAATGGCGATCTAAGCCAGCGGAGGGAAGGACCTACATAAAGATAGCCGGAAGGAATAATAAAATATGATTATTTTTAATTTTCCTTAGTGTATTTCATTTGTAAATCGTTTGTGATTAATTATGAGTCTATTTTTAATGTTTTTGACAAATTAGTCCTTTTGCAATTAGCAATTTTATTTCAATCATGATGTGAGCCGAAACTTTTTAGTAATTTTTTATAATAAACAGATTTTATGATAACTGAAAACTGTAATTGATTGGAAATGGTTTGTGATTTACAAATATATTATTTTCATTGTTTTCTGAGTGAATAATTTCTTAATTATTTACAAGTTTGTTTTATAATAAATAATTGTACTGTAGATGTGCTACAGACCTGATCGTACCCATCACTATCCCGAACAAGTGAGTTTCACGATTTGTTCGTTTTTCGTTCTTATATTTCGCTAGATTCGGTCGAACCCATCACTACTCCGAACAAGTGAGTTTCACGATTTGTTCGTTTTTCGTTCTTATATTTCGCTAGATTCGGTCAAACCCATCACTACTCCGAACAAGTGAGTTTCAGTACTTGTTCGTTTTTCGTTCTTATATTTCGCTAGATTCGGTCAAACCCATCACTACTCCGAACAAGTGAGTTTCACGATTTGTTCGTTTTTCGTTCTTATATTTCGCTAGATTCGGTCAAACCCATCACTATCCCGAACAAGTGAGTTTCACGATTTGTTCGTTTTTCGTTCTTATATTTCGCTAGATTCGGTCAAACCCATCACTATCCCGAACAAGTGAGTTTCACGATTTGTTCGTTTTTCGTTCTTATATTTCGCTAGATTCGGTCATACCCATCACTATTCCGAACAAGAGAGTTTCACGATTTGTTCGTTTTTCGTTCTTATATTTCGCTACTTGCTTTGGGGTCCTTGACACCCCGGTGATTTAAAATTGCATGCAGCATTACCGGTACCTTGGGGTTCCTGGTACCCCAGGTGCCAAAATGTCGGTATGGAAACGGTATTACAGGGGCATTGGGGTTCCTGACACCCCAATATGATATCATATCGGTATGCAGAGATAGTTATTGGTGCTTCGGGGTCCCTGGTACCCCAGATGCCAAAATGTCGGTATGGAAAAGGTATTACAGGGGCATTGGGGTTCCTGACACCCCAATATGATATCATATCGGTATGCAGAGATAGTTATTGGTGCTTCGGGGTCCCTGGTACCCCGGATGCCAAAATGTCGGTATGGAAACGGTGTTACAGGGGCATTGGGGTTCCTGACACCCCAATATGATATCATGTCGGTATGCAGAGATAGTTATTGGTGCTTCGGGGTCCCTGGTACCCCGGATGCCAAAATGTCGGTATGGAAACGGTGTTACAGGGGCATTGGGGTTCCTGACACCCCAATATGATATCATGTCGGTATGCAGAGATAGTTATTGGTGCTTCGGGGTCCCTGGTACCCCGGATGCCTAAATGTCGATATGGAAACGGTCTTGCAGGGGCATTGGGGTTCCTGACACCCCAATATGATATCATGTCAGTATGCTGAGATAGTTACCCGTGTATCGGGGTCCTTAATACCCCAATATGATATCAGGTCGGTACGCAGCGGGTGTGATTGGCGCAGCGGGGTCCCCAACACCCCTGAATATTATCAGGACCGTATGAAGAGGGCACAATCAGTATAATTTTTTTTCAGAGTTTATTTAATTTACTTTATTTGTTCTTTTTTGCTTATTAAATAAGCTTATCGAAGGGTCATATCCCTTCATTTATGATCATATCCCTCTTCTGGGTTTGTTTTATTTCTGCATTTATTTTACTTTTTCCAGATATTTATATAAGTTTATCCCTCATTATAGGCCACGGCCATCTCAGTATCCCTTACATCCCTGCAATCCTTGCGTCCCTCCATTCCTTCCATTCTTATTTAATTCGTTCTTAAGTACCCTTTTTTTTTTTTTTTTTTTTTAACGTGGTGGAAATCTTCAGAAAGACACCTTCAGCCCCCCTGGGGAGGGGCCGGAGGTAGTGTGGGATTTTTACCCACTAAAACCACCACGGTGGCCTGCACTAGGGCGGTAGAGAGGGTCCTTTGACCCTCCGCCATGTGCCAAACTCCACCGACATCGGGGGCCACCCCCGATGCCGGCACACCTCGGGCCCCGTGCAGTGGAAACCGGGGCCCCAGCCCCGGAATTCCTTTGCGTCCCTCGTTCCGTTACATCTCTGCATCCCTTACATCTCTGCATTCTTTTCATCTTTACAATCTTTTCGTCCCTACATTCCTAACATCTCTTCATCCCTTAAATCCCTACATTCATATCATCCCTTAAATTCCTACATTATTATCATCGCTGCATTCTTTTCATCCCTACATTCTTTTCGTCCCTACATTCCTAACATCTCTTCATCCCTTAAGTCCCTACATTCATATCATCCCTTAATTCCTACATTGTTATCATCGCTGCATTCTTTTCATCCCTACATTCTTTTCGTCCCTACATTCCTAACATCTCTTCATCCCTTAAGTCCCTACATTCATATCATCCCTTAATTCCTACATTGTTATCATCCCTGCATTCTTTTCATCCCTACATTCTTTTCATCGCTACATTCATATCATCCCTTAAATTCCTACATTATTATCATCCCTGCATTCTTTTCATCCCTACAGTCTTTTCATCCTTACATTCCTTACATGTTTTCGTCCCTTAAATCCCTACATTCTTATCATCCCTACGTTCTTATCATCCCTACATTCTTTCCATCCCTACACCCTTATCATCCCTACATTCTTTCCATCCCTACATTATTTTCATCCCTACACTCTTTTCATCCCTACATTCTTTTCATCCCTACATTCCTTACATCTCTTCATCCCTTAAATCCCTACATTCTTATCATCCCTACACTCTTTTCACCCCTACATTCCTTACATCTCTGCATCCCTTATAATAAATAATAAAAAAGACTGCTTCGAGTAAAGGTAAGTAAAGGTAAGTAAAGGTAAGTTAGTTCCTTTTTTCGCCGCCAGAGGGCGCTGATCCGACGTCGAGATTTTAGTTCACAATTTTGCCGCCAGAGGGCCAAAAATGATGCATGATTTAGTTCCTTTTTCCGAAACCAGATGGCGCTGATCGGACGTCGAGATTTTAGTTCACATTTTTGCCGCCAGAGGGCCAAAAATGGTGCCTGATTTAGTTCCTTTTTCCGAAACCAGATGGCGCTGATCGAACGTCGAGATTTTAGTTCACATTTTTGCCGCCAGAGGGCCAAAAATGGTGCCTGCTTTAGTTCCTTTTTCTGAAACCAGATGGCGCTGATTCAACACCGAAATTTTAGTTCAAATTTTTGCCGCTAGGGGGCGCTATTTTTTCGAAATTTTTTATAAGCTGTCTTTATAATATATTTATTATAAGGGATGAAGCGATGTAGGGAATGTAGGGATGTAAGGGATGAAGCGATGTAAGCAATGTAGGGATGAAAAGAATGTAAGGATGTGGGGGATGAAGAAATGTAAGGAATGTAGGGACGAAGAGAATGTAGGGATTTAAGGGATGAAGAGATGTAAGGAATGTAGGGATGAAAAGAATGTAGGGATGTAAGTGATGAAGCGATGTAAGCAATGTAGGGATGAAAAGAATGTAAGGATGTGAGGGATGAAGAGATGTAAGGAATGTAGGGATGAAGAGAATGTAGCGATTTAAGGGATGAAGAGATGTAAGGAATGTAGGGATGGAAGGAATGTAGGGATGGGAAGAATGTATGGATGAAAAGAATGTAGGGATGAAAAGAATGTAGGGGTGAAGACAATTTAGCGATGAAAAGAATGTAGAGATGTAAGGGTTGCTGGGATGTAAGGAATGCAGTGATATAAGGGTGCAGAGATCTAGTGCAGACGGAAGTAATAAAATGAACACGTTCGTCCTCCTAAGGAGTTTATTCAATAAGCTAAAAAGATAATTACAGCAAATTAAATGAACGCAGAAAACCAAATAAGGGTATATGTATGTTTAGTAGGTAGATCTGCATCCCTCGGCGGTCGCTATAAGACTGATGATTGGGTCTTGACTGGTAAAACAGGCACGATTATCATACTGGCTGTGCTCTGCATGCAGGATTTAATCTCATCTGGGGCTGTCTGGGACCCCCTACATCTTGACCCCTCGAAAACAAAGGCATGTTTCTACATCTATAGTCACTAGTAGAAGCCGGCACCGGGTGCGACCCCCGGCGAGAATATCAACTAAAATTTGTTAAAAAATGGACCTAAATTTAAAAAGAATGGCACCAAATTTGTACGAAATTGCAGACGAAAAGACTTTGGTCTAAATTCACATAGTGAGAAGTAATTACCGCGTTTTCGCCCTCTAATGGCGAGAATTTCAACTGAAATTGTTAAAAAATGAATCTAAATTAAAAAAAAATGGCACCAAATTTGTAAAAAATTGCAGGCGAATAAACTTTGGTCAAAATGTACATATTGAGAAGTAATTACCGCGTTTTCGCCCTGTAACCTTAGAACCTTAGATCCTTAGATCCTTAGATCATTTTCTTAAATGGTACGATATTTATAAAGTGTTGTTAATTTCATAGCTATTTACTTATATGGAAATACATGAATACATGTACATACAATATACACATATTATCTGATATTTAAACATAGAAAAATCAGATCATGGGTCTTCTGTTTTAAAGGCTTACTCGTTAAAAAAATACTGCATTCTGTGATATGAAATTCCACTGGAACAAGACGCGATTTATTTCTCTTTTTATCGACATTATATTATAATATGTACCGCCTTTGAATGAATGGGATTCTTTTTCTCATTACATATGTACGATACGCAACCATCGATAACGCAGATGAGAAGCATAAGCCAGAAGATAACATGGCGAATATTTGCCAAAAAATTGTTTGTATTCAGAAAAATACGAAATGCATATATTTGCATAAAATACAGGCACTCAAATCAGCTACATTGTTATTCTTTTCCTTTTTATTCATTTTGGGAATTGACCCACGTCTTCGAGCTTATACTCTGAATCTTGTTAACGAGGCATAACATTCAAAAGAGACGTATTTGGCAACGGACATATTTAATGACACGGTTATAATTGACTATCAGATTGCATTATGCTAACCAAATCATCAAACTTTTCTATTTCTAGAACAAAAGATGACATAATCGAAAACGCTTCTGGCCAGATATTGACTAAATATTGGGCAGATTGAAACTTAATTCATAGGCGGCACGCCAGTGTGTGTGTAATATGTTTTACTAATTAACTACCTATATTGCTAATTATGCCAAAATGGTCAAGATTATGGGAGTAATTATACGCGTAACACAAAAATGGGTTATGGACATTATTGTACATACTAAATATGGCTGGAAATGAAGAAATACTATGCTAAGGTATCCTAAGGAAGGAATGACATTATGAAACATTTACCTTAACTTTTGTACACTGAGATGTTAAATTGACTAGCGCTACGAATGGAAAACATTGATTTTTTTGGGTGCTTGCGGCCTCTAGCTGAATATTAAAACCTCTAGCTGTACTAAATACAATACTTGAAATAACAAATAATATCTATACTTACACATATTGCACATGCCCTTTAAACAAAGAAATCTTCAAAATTTTATAGTATTCCACAATAAAATTTGCTATTGGTCAAACAAATACTCGTATCAATGTATTTTCCAATATAAAATGATTACAAATTATCTCTTAATATTCAGCTTACGAGATGCCACGTTGACCTTTGCTACTTATGGATGGATTACATGTATTGGGCCTTTGTGGGCGTAAAAACTCTACATGAACAAGAAATCTCCCATCGTACTTTACCATTTCTTCCACTTACGATATACCTATCGAAACTAATACGCTATCTTTGTAAATCCAGTCGTACCGGAGACTTTCAACCTCACAGATTTGCAATTTTGGAATATCGACGTAAAGTGTCGATGATATTCTCTAAGTATAATGTTTCAGAACACAATTTGTCTTTATAGTACGATTATACGGTTTCTTTTTCTTGATCGAAAGAAAAATCAACACAGTCTCCGTTGATATTTCTCTTAAATTTTAATCTAGATCGTACTTGATTATCAATGAAATTTCATTAAGAACCATATTTTTATAAAAATTTAATTCCGACAAAATAATCGAACGGTACTTTAATTATTCACAATTGGACACAATCACACACCGATCTCCATTAATATTTTGAACGTTTTAAACGTCATCTCAAGCTTACCAATATTAAAGTCCTATTTAATAATCTACGGATACTGAATTCACAGTCAATGGCAGTTAAGTGCAAGTCAAGCGTTTAATTTTTAAGTTAGTATCTATACGATGTAAGCACACCAGCTTACTTACTGTTAATTTTCGAGTCGAAAAATTTGAATAATCTACAACTTCACAGATTCTTCTATCTACAGCAGTATGAAAAATTTATTCGCTTATAATTAATCTAGAATATAGTACGTAGATCGCCATTGTCATAGTTCTTATCTATGGTGTATATTCCTTAAACCTTACAGGACGTTCATCGATAAAAGACTATTCACTTCTTTCGCTTGACTTGCGCTTTGGTACGAACATTTACTGTTAGTTTTTGGTTTTGAAACTAAATCGGTTCAATATGAACATTTCATGTACAATTGCGTTCGCTAAAATTGAAGTAGCAAAGCAAACAAATCAATTTGGAATTGAAAGCTTTACGATTAATCGATATATCGATAAGCATGCATTCGGTACACATTACCTCAAAGAGATCAATTAAAACGTTACTTCATTTATTTAACGATATGCCATTAAGATGCAGCTGAACAAAAAATGGAAATTTAAACATTATTTATGGAACTATAATAAGACACAATTTGTTTTTCATTTTACTAGATATGGTAAAGCACAAGTTTTAAAGTTAAATACGATCATGAAGCTGATCGAGATAAATGAATTTTGCGTGACGTTTTTATGTCCCTTTGAAGCTCATTGTTAGAGTACTAAATCTGCCATTTTAAGCTCGGGTACTTTGCTGTGCTAATCACAACAGTTGATATTGCACCATAAAGTCGTACATTCCACCAAGAAAACACAACCAGAAAACAACTTCGATAACACTTCAAAATAAATGTACGATTAATAAAATAAATATTCAGTCTTCAAGGCTAAAAGTAACAAATACATGTGTAGTTAACTATAAACGAGTAAAGAACAGTTGGCACTATAGAATTACATTTAGGTACTAATCGTTCACAATGGTAGTGAGATTCACGAATGAATATTTACTTGAGTCGTGAAATTATAAGAATGGGAGAATAGAACTCTATGGTGTTAAACACCTGTCCCTTGTATTCGAAAAATAAGAAACAGCAAACGAACGAAGCACGATAAAGTTAATGATAGTTAATGATAGGATTGCCAGTAACTTATGGTAGTAAAATTGAACACCTTTAAAAAATGTGTGGTGCTAATTGGAGTTTCCACAAAGAAACGGGCCTCGCGAACACGGTAACCTGACCCTTTTCCTTACCACCAACTACAAAAACGTAGAGCGGTGCTGGTCCATACGATGGTGTATCTGATTCATTAATATCAGCCGCGGCAACTTTTGCCCTTTGTCTTTCTGCTCTGGACGCACTAACTGCTCTTCGAGAAGGAGAACCTAAGGGCAAACTTTTCGGCGGTACCCTGGGCACCCTTTTGATTTCTTGAAGCTCCAGCAGTTCCGCGAACGTTTGCGAAGCAGATCTACCCGGTTCATCTTCTAAAACGCTATCCGGCGGACTATTTAACAATTTTGCATACTTTCCATCTTGAGATTGCTGCTTCTTCGTGTCGTCTAGTCCAAGGTAATTTGGGTTACAAAAGCCAAACTGACCTTCACGAATAGTCGACGGAGTAACTATTGGACGATACTGTTTGCTCTTTCGTCCTGATGGCCAATCGTCATCGGCAAGAGGATCGCCAGGACTTCTAGCCTCTATACTCGCATAATCCGACGTTGATTCTTCGCCCTCTTCTAGATCAGCGAATCTAACCGACGCAGAGGTGGGTATTTTCGTGGTGGTTGGGGTTTTCGGAGTCTGAAGCGCCGCTTCGTAAAGATGCGAGCTATAACTTTCGCCCCGGCTAGGTTGACAGGCTTGATGAACAGCCGCAAAGTCTCTGAAATAATCGAAAACCTCATATATAGTTATACCGCTATAATTAAATGTATGGGCACGATCCAAAGAATATATCGTTGCTTACCGTCGCTCTTCTTGAACTTCTATCAGCCTGGAGGTAGGTGGCTCTTTTCGTTCTTCGTTGTCGCTGTTTTCATCTGGGTCAACGAATACCAGCCTGGCTGCTTCCACAGGTGTTAGGACTGGAGTGGGTAGGGTAAGAGCACGGAAATTCGGTACCGAGATAGGATCTCTTGTCATCCCAGATGTACCGATCGCATTCTCGGTGTTGTTGGTATCCGAGGATTTTGATATTGCTTCCGGTGGCTTTTGTCTTCGACGCGCCAACGTGTTGGCACTTCGAGACTTCACCATCCCTGTAGACGGCTCGACCACTTCGGCGTCCACTTGCTGAAAAGGATAATACGAATTCGCCTGCGGGCAGGCTCAATTGTCACATGCGTTTCATGTGCAAATTTAAAAACGTGTGCGTTTATTGTAAATCAAAAAGACCAACAAAAAGATACCGTTACTTCTGGTGCATAAGACAACATACCTCTTGAGGACTCTCCTCGTTATCATCCTGGCCGCTTAGAACGGAGTAACTGCATTTAGTTGGATGACTCAATCGCGACAGGTTGATTTGTGACAATTTCGAAATTTCTTTGAGAAAGCTTGGTCTAGCTGGTGCTTCGTTTGGCGATATTCTATTGTTATACAACCTCGTCCTTTGATTTCTTGGCTTTGCTTTTGAATTGTCAATGTTGGTCCCTCGAATTAACAGTTCGGAAACTGCTAAAGCAACGCTCTCTGCCCTTGGCTGTGGCTTAGGACCTGGCACCGATAATTTTTCCCACGTTTCCGTTCCTGTTAAACAACTCGACATTGTATAGACAGTGACATGTACTTACACCGATGGGCGTCTGTCGATATGATTGATTCGTTACCGAAATGAAATCTCCAGAGTTCGTTCGTAGCCAAACCACCGCTTTCTCCACCAAAAATTAACATACAACTGGGAAGTCTACACGCTGCGTGTCCGTGAAGAGGTCCCGGACCAGGCTTGTTCTTCAGCAAGCACCAAGAAGCTGTGTTCACGTCCCATCGCCAACAATCGCTTCTTTCTTGCAGATCGGTCATACCTCCATAAATGTACATCGCGTCACCGTGCAAGACAGCAGAGTGTTTGTGTCTCGCTGCTGGTCCGCTTTCGCTAGATGAGAGCAAATGCCACGATTCCGTTTCTAAACGATAAATTGATTGGTTATATTTTTGCACGTGCCCCTTTGAAAGGGAAAGAATTATTTTATTATCTTTACCAAAGTGGAACGCCCATAATTCGGGGGAGCTCCCACGTAAATCTTGGTAACCACCATAGATGAGCATCTGACCACGGTGAACCAAAGCGGTATGGCCTCTTCGTCCTCTAGGAACTGCACAACCCCGTTGTGCTCTTACCTTCCTCCACGTATTCGACTGAATGCAAGCAAATATAGTCGACTATAATTTAGGCGTTCAATAATTCGCGTTATTGCAAGAAAGTAGTCATGAAATATTTTTCTGCTCATTAATCTCACGAGGTGTATAACAATGGGCTTGGAAATTCTCTAATTCCGGCTAGACCGGAGGTTTCTGAATGCCGAATATGACTGGGGTTCCCCGTAACAAAAGGTACAGAAGAGCTCCAATTTGTCACTCCCTTATTTAGCCCTTTGAATAGATTCGAGTTTAATACTTGAGGTTTAACGCAATTGTAAATTACTGCTTTTCAGGTAGTAACGAATGTGTCAACAAAATTATATAGAACATTATTGATTTATTAGCCGCATCGATCTATTTTTAACAGTTTACCTTGATAGGATATTTGCAAAAAATGTAGGGCACAAGTGTAACGCATCGTTTGTTTTAGATGGATAACAGCGCTCCTTTACCCGTTCTATATTTAATTCTGTTTTTAAAAAAACCGATACGAGCTAGCAATTTTACGATTTTATCGTCTTGCTAGCAATCAAATCGATGTAAATAATTTGAGGCAAACCTTGTTCGTGTTCGTGTTAGTACGATCGATAGGTGTTTCCTTTCTGAACACTGAACACACATATTTGGATTCTACGGGTCACGTATAAAGCGACATCCTGAATTAGAATGGACGTTGGCGATTCTTTTGATGTATAGTGGCAATCATACGTCTTTCATTTCAGCCAGTCAACGGGTACTGGCAAGAAGAAAAGAGAGAATACATTGCCCTATCCAAGGGTTTGCGATCGTACGTATAAAGCGGAGAAGATGGAAGGAAAGTATATAAGCCGTAGGAGCAGGGGTGCTGAAAGTAATTACGTAACTCGAAGTACGTGCCTAAAGTTGATAGGTCTGTACAGCCACTTGCGTCTACCCTGTATTACGACATGAGGGGATTGCAAAAGGGTAGAGTACTAGCTAAATTCACCATCGACGTTAAAATGCTGTAAAATTAGCAAGAAGACGGTTATCGTCAACGATACAGAAAAGGGTGCACGACGTATCATTGAGTTTTTCAGTTTTAAATTTAGTGGGAAATTATAGACAACTTTCGGCAGGATTTATCCGTAAATATATGAAGCAGAGTGAGAATTTTAACGAAGCATAAAGAGAAGACGACAGTGTGGAAAGAGAACATACCTCGAAACAACCCCTCTGGCTTAACCAATCAGGTTTGGCTGCTGCATTCGTAACGTGGATTTCAATAATACACAAGGAAGAGACAAGCAATGGGGAATATCCCTAGTCTCCGACATGGTTCAACGAGTAAAAACAAACGTACCCATGGTAGCCATAGCAACACGGTGAAAGAAAGAAAATTTAAACCCCTGGGATCCTTACTCTTTATGATCTTCCAATTAATATTACAAAGATTATTCTAAATATATTTATTTTTCCTTGTTTATTTTTTATAGATATATCGACGAAAGATTGACGAATCGTTGACACAAAAACTGACACTGCGTTTCCTGCGTATCACTGTGTATCAATTTTTAATGGCGAACAGATTCGGGCGAAGAGCCCTCGGGAGAATAAGCGCCACTCGGTTTCGAGGGTACGAAACAGAAGAAAACGGTGTTGACAACAGCTGCTGCCCTACATTACTCTAGAAACATTGTTCGTGTACGAATAGCAAACGTCACTTAATATTGAATGCCCCATGAAAACGTGAAACGCTATCAAATTAAAAAGTCATTCGTTCCTTTCTTAGAAACTTATACGTTTCGTTTCGATCCACGTGCGTCCAACGTGCAGTATCGCGAGGATTTCACGGAATTATCGACCTACTGAACTCGCGTAAACGTGTCGTATGCGACAGGAAGTGTACATGTTCGATAGCTGATAGCAAAGCATGCATCCTGACAGTGACAAATGAATCCTATACGACTAGTCATTACAGAGATGACACGATGACAATCACAGAATACGTGATTCTGGTAACGCAATGATCTAGTTGACTCGCATAATTTGCATGCGGGACAACGTGTATCCGATGTCAGCCCTTCGCGTGTTTCTTAATAACGACCTCGTAGTTCGGTGTCACATCTTGCAAAGGAAACTCTTAATGATCTTACGCGTTCTGGAGGGGAGCACGTGGTACATGGGGTTACCGATGAAGAAGAGAGACAGGGACGAAAGAATCGCACCCTCGGGAAACCACTAAATCAATAGGAACGTCATCGGGTACAACCAGTTTTACACGAGAACATCCAATCCCTCTTCGAAGAGTAGGAGAGGGTTGGATTCAGCAGCCGATGACACGCAACGAAGGACAACTATGATACGACCACATTGAACAATTCTACTCTACCGTTGTTCTCGGTGAACACTGCCAAAGACTCCTTGGGGAAGATAATAAGAGCGACATCGAATGGGCAAACGAGAATATCGCTTCTCTATTTCGAGTTACACGTAGAGGGTAGAATTACATAACTCACTCGTATGTTCGATTACTTGGTAACGAGTGGAAACGGAAAAGCATCGAAGCAAGATATTGTCAATCAAGAGCGATGTGGTATTTCGGTTGGTCCACTAAATCGAGGGTGTTGAAACCCCTCGTTGTGATTCTAGAAACGTGGCGGGACGAAACGCCTCCGGGCTACCGTACCTTCGCCAGATCGAATCATGTAAATTTGGATGAAACTAACCTGAACGAAACGAAATCTTGATAACGAATTTACGCGTGCAACAAATACCAAGCGGCTGGGTATCGTTTTCCAGAAGAGTCTCACCAATTAAAACGTTGCGTTTCGTTCCATAAAAACAATATGTATCGTGTCGTGTGTAATTTATCAAAAAGGGGTACGATGTCGATTCGCTTAGGGTGATACGGTACCTTGACATTGTAGACCCAAAGAGGAGTTTCCGTGCCCGCGGAAAAGCCGAGTTCACCCCCGAAAACGTAAAGGCAATCCTTGTAAGCCACCGCGCTGTGTTCCTGAAGTGCTGGCGGCCTTTCTCCCCCAGGATGCAATTCCTCCCATTTACTCTCGGCTGGAAAGAAAAATAAAGAAGGGGTTAACGCGACGGCTCGTTATTCCAAACGTTTTCATATTCCAGTCTCTCTTTGCATCGGCTCGGATGAACAAGATTTATGCAACCTCGCTTTTCTATGTGACTGCGGTGGAAAAAACCGCAGACGGAGAAAAAAGAAAAGAGAAAAGAAAATGAACAAAGAGAGGCTCGTCTTATCGGTATTGCGTGTATGTAATGCTTTTTAATTGCCTACTTTCATTGCGACCACATGCATTTAGTTGGCCCAGTTTTTGCAACGATAAAGAATGCGGTGTCCTCGCTTAACAATGTAAACGATGCCCTATTCTTTAAAGAATTTTTGCAGAAATTGAAACAATTGCGATATCATAGTCGACAAAAAAATCTTTTTACGCGTTAAATCACGCTTACACCCGCCCCGACAATCTACTGTTCTGAAATAAATCCTCCGAGTGGTTGGGGCTTCTTAGAAGTAAAGGGAGAATGAAGAAGACAAGAGGGTAGGTTTCGAGATTCGAATCTAAGCAGTGCCAAGGAGGTACAGAAAAAACGACACGTTCGAGGGATGGTGATACTGCGTTTTATTGTTATTAAAAGAAAATAAAGAAAATGAAAGCGATATAGTTCCATAGAATCTGATAAATCGATTCACCATGTACGATGATACAAAGAAGAAGATTAAATAAATCTGAATCGTTTTGGCGGTAAATTAATGTTTCAACGAAGGGAACGTTAAGGCTCGCCTCTTTATTGCAAGGGCTTAACAAGACGAACGTTCCTTACCCTTAGGAAGTTTTACGAAAAGAGAAAAGGGACGCTCCCCTAATCTGTTGAAAAAAATAAAGGCGAAGAAAGGCAGCGAGGCACAAAGTTATAGATGCGAGTGGAAAAAGAACGAGATTTTCGTAAACAGTATTGCCGCATTTCTAAGTATCCATATTTCGTACAGATTAAGTATCCGAGTCATTTTTTACTGGAACGTGCTCAAGAACAAAGCCTACGAAATTTACGTAAGAGTCATAATGTGCTGGCTAAAGTACTTGCAGCTCTCGTGGACGACTACTAGAGATGCCCGACATTGATTACGTACACGTGTCGTATCTAGCTGGCTTCGAAGCAATGCACTCTTTTGTCTAAAAGTGCTGCTTCTAAGGTAAGGTAAAATTACCGAAGCCTTTGATGAAAGAAAGAAGCGAACAAACGTGACTGGCGAACGATTGATCATCGGTTCAGATTTTCACAGTAACCATAGCGACAAATTCATCGAGAACGTGAGAGAAACGTAAAACTTCTAATGTCGCAATGGAAATCCGTTTAATGGAATAGGTTCTAAGCAACGGGAACCCCTCGAAATCACCACGGGTTTAAAAGAAGGGTGAAACAAAAACGTTCAAAGATGAAGTACTCTCGTGATTCTTCGAGTTATCACAATATTTTTGCAAGTTCAAGTATCGACAATGGTAGGCTTTTAAAAATATACCATGGGGTTCCCTGGATAGTATTTGTCCCAGGAGAGAACCTCCGCCACGGTTCCAACCCTTTTGACGCTGCTTTAATATTCACCCGAACTCGCAGTCGAACAATCCCCTCTGATTAATAGGAACTTCCGCGGTCCACCGGTCCATCATCATGAATCCTATCATAATTATGTACAATAGAATGAGCCATATTTTCTCGTAAAGTATGAAATTATTGATCGCTGAACGATCGAAATGAACATTTCCGTAAATTCCAAATCGTCTAGCGCGAAGGGGTTAAATTATTCCGACATCGAACGATCGAGCCTACAGGGAATACGTTTAAAACGCTGCCAGTTAGACGATCGAAACTTGGCCGAGTTCAAAGTGGTCAACCATTTGAACCGAATAATCTTCTGGCGGATAGATTTATTTTGTTCTTTGCAAGGTGCCATTCTCGCGTGAATTTCTGATCCGGATAGGCGATAAAAAGCGACGACGGAGTTATAAATTTACAACTTGTTAACAAGTCGGCTGGCGTGCTCGTACAAACCGTTGATTATCGCGAGGGGATGCAATTCATTCGCGTATGTCTGATCTCCGTGGAAACAGACGTAATTGTGGAGTATCGTCGGTGGATTTAGTTGATATACGTGGGCTTTAATAATGGCGTATTATTGATCAGACTGAACCCCGTTTAAATTCCGTCGCGCACCCTCGTTCTCGAAGCGAGACGATATGGGGTGCGTTGGTCAGAGATGTTGATCGTGTATCGTGCTCGGGGTACTCAGACATCGTGTATTATATAGCACCGCTTCCAACTACATGGATTTTCCCTATCCACGATTTTCACTTGCCCCTTCGTTTTCCCTAATCCAGCCATCGTGTTATACTTACAACGTAACCATTCGCCTGCTGTGTCGGGAAGAAATTAAAAGCAACAGTAATTATCACTTACCGAGGCTGTATCGCCAGAGATCCTTGAGGGGAAGATTGCCGTTTCGTCCTCCGAGTAAGTACACGTGCCCAGCGAGTAAAGTAGCACTGTGCTTGCTTCTGGAAGGTGGTGCGGGCCCGTTCTCACTGCCAGCCGCGGTAACCGAGCTCCACATTTTCTTCCTGCAACAGACAATTTTGAAATTAGTATGAATCAAGGAAACGATTTTATCGTCATTTCATCGCGTGGAGCAAATTGATCGTTCCCCTATTTCATAAATCTTCGGGACAGAAAGAAAAATAGATTTGTTGAAAGCAGGGCGGTGCCTTGACGGCTGATATCGTTGGATAAAACGTGGAAGCGAATAAAATCGTTAGCTACGTAATCCACTTTTCTTTCTCTCCTCGGTCTAACGAGACAGACAAAGAGGATGATGGAACAATATCCTTAAATGCCTTCTACATTGCCTTTAAACTTATCGGCGGCCACCCACGTTGGCGTACTTGCAATTCAATCACCGAAGCTTCGAAATCGAGTTTCGGGTAAACGAATGCACCCTCACGCACCCCAAACACGCGTATGCAAATACGGTTGTGAAGCAATACGTTCCCTGAACCAGCAGACGCGTCGATACAAATGGGATTCCTCCTGGTATGTTGTATTCGCGAGGAAATTTGTGAAAGAAACAGGGGAAAATAGTATGCACGTTCTTACCCTACGCGGTAGTGAAAAGTTTGAAATCGCGTAAAAATTTTGCGATTCGGAGAAATCTCTGCAAAGAAAGAAACACGACTCGGAAACCGCTCAAATAAATGTTAGGACTGTATTAAAGGTACAATTTTTTGTGTGCGAAAAACGCGAAAACTGCACGAGAAATTTTTAAAGCGTCAATTCATTCCGATCCCAGTACGTGATAACGTAATAGCCATTAATTTACTTCGTACACGCATACCGTGATCGTTGGAGATTTCGAGCTGGAAAGCTCTCTAATTGACATTTCAAATTACAGCATTCGTTTCTCATTAAGAACATTTTTAAACGATAGCAGTTTCCGTTTAATAATTAATTTGATTGACTGCTAATGAAATGTGGAAAACCCTAAGATCAAACAACAGCATCAAACGAACCAATTCAGCGACAACATCTCCGTCTTGCTAAAGAAATTAGGGAGAGACATGTGGCCCTCGTAGTGGGCGGCCTAATTCAAATGTATGGAAATCCAAGTCCCCTATGACGCTGCGTTCAAATACACGCAAAAGTTTCTAAACAAGTGCTATTGTTTATTAAGTTTCGGCATACTTTCCCATATTATAAAAGACAGGGTATGAATTATAGGAACAACATCTATAAATTGGGACAATATGCATACACATATGAATCACAATACAAACGAAACAATGTTTTCGTGTTTGCTGCTCCATCGTAGCTCGCATTTCCACCCTTTGTCGAGATGATATTAAAGGTGGCTGAACCGGAAACAAAGAACATGTGAAAAGAACATAGTCAATGCACCATTAGTTCTCGTTACTTGTACCGTCCGTCATTCTGACAATGTTCAAAAGCCGAGTTTGTTTTTTAATCTCTTACGTTGCTTCGGTGCTACATTTGCGTGTCTCGTGTTTTAACAAAAGTGACAAGAACGCGTAGAATTTTTATCCTAGATGAAAATACTGATACGTTCCTTTTAAGAATTTATATCGCAATACCGCGATTTGCCTTGCAAACGAATGTTTAGCAAAAACAAATTATCATACCGATACGGGTTCAAACGAGTTCCGCTGAAAAGCACACGAGAAAAGTACCGTATACAAATTTTGGCCGGATATACAATTTTCCAAACGTTTCTTCGTTTTCCGAGTATTGTTTTACCGTAGCAATATCCCTTCGCTCGTCTGACTCTTGAGTACTCGACGATGAAGCGTTTTCTTTTTTCAACCCCTGTGGAAACCGGTGCGTTATCGACCGAGGAGAACAGCGTGGCGGCGGTGGTGGCAATTTCATTTTTTTTTCCAGGTTCGATACGCCGCGAACGCGAGCGTAAAGATTCGACTAGATTTTCATCCGTCGACTCCTGCCCCTTTTCATTCGAAAGGCGAAGGGAGAAGTCGTAGGGGAGAGGGTGAAGCGGAAAGCTTTCTCTCTGTCTGCTTAACTCGAGTCGCGAGGGGATGCGTTGTCGCTACCGGCTTCCGAAAAGGGAGCGTACTCAGACAATTTCCTCTTTCTAGCGTCAAAGCATCTCACGCTTCTCTCGATTTCTCCATTACGCAGCTCGATGCTCCTTTCGCGGTTGTTTCGCGGCATTTTGCCGCATTGGTCTTTTCCTCGGAAAAGTTTAAATGGGAAAAATCTGCGATGTTTTCGCGCGAAAACAATCGAGTATTCGGCTCGTTTACCCGTGAGAGGCAAGTGTCATTATTCGCGCGACTTTTTCGACGTGATCTTTCAGCCAGACGTAATGCGCGGGGGAAAATCGAGCGTAACATTTTATGGAAAGCACACGTGTATGGAATATACGACAAACTATATAATATCCGGTGCAGGGATTTTAAAAAGCAGCCTACCTACATGGAAAAGCTCAGGAATAATGCAACACGTGCAATATTTGTTTCCTCGTCTGAAAAATATTTGAAACTCGTGAATACGATAGAGCCTACGAGACGAAATTTCATAATTTTCAAATATAACAAATTTTTAACGATGCGACATAATAGTATCTCTTATAAGAAGTACTGTCCAAAGGTCATTAACGCATTCTTAGGTCGTGGATCAAGACGGGCTCTCATTACAGTGGATGCACATCCAAAGAACCACTTTTCACCGTGCACCTTCTTCCCATGTAATCTTTTTCCTCCTTTTCTGTCCCTCGCCTTTCTTCCGCATTTTTCTTGCAACGAGCGGACGTCGTCTAAAAGTCATCCACCGCTTGCAACGGTGTACACCTCGCCGGAAAAAGAAACTACTCCGTATCGTGGCGATCTTTAGACCCTTGTCGATTCATCGAACCGGGAAGAATGCATTAAGAATTGAGCTGCTAATTAAGAGGAGATACGGGGATCTTGTTATTCTACTTTGAACGATATTTTGCTGATGAATGCATTTTTAGATATGTCGCTTGGCTTTCTTTCAAGTTGTTATCGCCGCGAAGAGGATCGAGCGTCGGAGTTCTTGTTGGCGTCGCGGCGCGATGTAAAACGTCCCTACCAGTCGACGCGTGTTTTGAATGACATCCACTAGAAACCCTCCACCGTGTCACTAGTGTCACTTGCGGTGAGATCTGTGTAACCGCGCTACATCCTCGGTACAGTTACATTTCGCTTAAATCTCATCAACCAAACCTGTTAGTCCTTATCCGAATCGTCGATGAACCCAACGAGGATAACAAATTTTTTCCCTATCTGTTCGTGAATTTATAGTTGACAATTGAAAGATCGTTTATCATGATTTGATTTCTCGTTTCGACATCGTACACGAGCGACGAGTTGGCAGACACATAACGCGAAATGAAACCTTAGAAAAGAAAATAACGGATACAATGTGATGCGAAGTGGTAATCCTCGTTGCTTAATGCTCGTGGTATCGGTGTCCCTGAGTAGAGCATTAGGCCAAGTTAGGTTTCTATAAATGAAATTAATGCATCAACAAGGTAATCTCACAAGTAGGTATGCAGTCACGATAGAGACTGTTTCATGTGTTAAAGATGTAGCGGTATAAGAATTATTTCAAACAACTTTCCTACTCTCCAACCATTTGTGTCAAACTCGTAAGGTAAACGACCTCAATCATCACAAAATATCAGTTTATCGATTCCTTTTTCTGTTGGAAGAAGCGATATTCTGTTACATGAAATATAACAAACCTTAATGTTTAACACGAGAAGATAAAATAGAACACACCTGGTTATTATTACGCGAAGAACATTGATTTTCCGGGAGGTTAAGGACATCGCAAATTGCTATTACCACGTGACTCGAACAATAAGTAACCGATACAATAATTTATTGATATCCTTCTATTTAGAGCACGATTTGTATTTCGCGCTCTAAACTTTAATCGCACAGTTATGTAATCAGCTGCGGTATCACATTACCGCAGATAAGGTGATAAGATACGAATTGGATACAAATATGTATACGATAGGTTTTCGGCTGCTTCGACCCACGTTAAATCTCGAAGAACCCCGCCGAAAAACGTTAAAAGAAGAGGGAATTAATGATGAGGGTAAGGTGAGGGGGTAGATGTAACATAGGATGCCTGAGGGTAACGCAATTTAACAAGCTTACCTCTCTACTCGGTAAACCCTCTATCCCGTTAGCTTTGGCGAATGCAACTTGTGACCCACATGCAAGCGATGATTAAATGCGACTAAGCTTGCTTTTACGCTGCTAAGGATGGCTCTTCCACGATTAACCTTCGATGCACCGGAAACGCATCGTCGAATTATCAGACCTTGAATTTTGCCGGACGAAGACCTTGGTTCACCACAAAAACTATCGAACGTCCGATGGTCCGTTTTGAAGCGATCTCTCCACCAAATTTCAAACTTCAAACTTCAACCTGTTGTTCTTCGCGAGAACGGAACACGATGAAGTACGAAAAGATATCAATTACTCAGTGTAACTGAGTCCGCGTGAAGCATACTGTTGATAAAATAGAGGTTCATCCTTAGGCTACTTCGCCGCAACACATCTATACTATCTCTATGTCTATCACTATGCCCGATATCTTGCAAAGTGCATGGTAAAAGTGTACTTCAACGTTCGGTGCATCACTCGATTCGTTAGAAAACGTTCAAGACACGTATTTCATCTTGCCGCGATTTCGAATCATTGATAAGTTCGCGTTTGAATTCGATGGATGTTCTCTTCATTTACGAACACTCGAACGACGGAGGGTTTAAAGAACGTCTCGTAACAATTGTGCAGAACTCGTGGAACGCTCTTTGATTTCGACAGGTTGTCTCGGCAGACAACTTTTCTTATGTTTCGTTGTCGTTACGAGTGGAGAGGAAAGAAAAAGCAAGATGTGTCACGAGGACGGCACTCTGCGTGCTCGACGTTTCTTCCGTACTGCGTCCGGGTCGAGCACCTACCTCGTCGAGTCGTCATCGAGGACTCGACGCAGGCGCCCCGAGGAGAAACACCCCCTGTTACCCGCTAACTTCAACATCTCCATCCCCTCTGACTTGGCCAGGGGGTGAACATCCGAGAGTCGAACGCTGCACCGTACCCTACAGTGACAACGATAGAACACGGGATGACCGTCGTCGAGGGAACGATCGTGTATAGCTGCGTCTGTGTTTCTCTATTTTACATTTTTAGATCATAAATTAAATCATTGTCAATGAGTTCCTGGGAATGGATGACGAGTTCGATGCGGGTATTCGACGTTATCAGAGTTAATTGACCACCAAGCGAAGAATATGCTGGTGCATTTAAGTGCAGCAGTAGATGCGCGTGGAATTCTGCAAGCAATCGAAAGGGATTCGTAACTTGCCGATCAGACGGTTCGACGCCAAATGGTTAGCGTGCATGGAATGCTCCGCGCTTGACTGCCACGGAACTGTATCTGAGCGAATTTCTATGACGGTACAACATTGGTTAAGTTGCACATGCGCCAGCGTCGGTCCCCATGGAAACGGGATGCTAGCCACCGCGTGTGAATGCGTATTGATTACTCCACTCTTGCTCCATTCCGCGATCTCTTGGTCCTTGTCGTATCTTCTCCTGTCACCCCTCCGCGACCCTGCACCTCCACCCCCTCCTCCACCTCTTTTCTTTCTTTTACCTTTTTCTTTTATCTTTCTCCTCATTCGTGCAACGAATTTTCTCGTTTCATCGACGACCTTTCCCTCCTTTTTTTGCTTCAAATTAGCTCCGTAATATCTCTGCGCGCTCTCTAGTCCCTTTGCATAAAGCACAGATTTCTTCTCCTGGGATTTTTTACTTTATAACAGATAATAAATTTATCTTCTTTGAACGCGTTGCACGATCAATTCGATGAAAAGTTTGAATGAAAGATAAAGTTACTTTCGAAACAAGCTCGAGCTGCCTTCTTCGTCACAATACGTCAGATTTCGGAATCGCGAGGTTTCTTTCCTTTCAACCTTGCGAATAGTTCACGCACAATAGACAAGTAAATTTGTTAAGTATGTTGCAACGAGCTGCGACATGCGATTACTAGATTTGATAGCCAACGGCGCTCTAAACATCCAGGCGGAACAGATTGTTCTATTGTATTTTCTGGCACGAGGTATACGTACACCTAAAGGATACAATCTATGCTTGCCATTCCTGGTATATCGAACAAGATTGTTCAATAAACCTTTGTCCTACGAGGAAAACAAATTGACCCAACATAGAAACGTACTACGGGAAAGCAGAAAAAAATAAAGGAAACGTGTATACGTGCTACACGCTTGCTGAACTTCCGACAAGATACGGAATTGGCCAAACGTTAATTAACGGAAGCATCGACAGGAACGTGAATATATACGACCTGGTAATCGTTCCAATTTCCAAACGCACAAACTATCGTTTGATTCCCGTTCGCAAAATAATGATGTTACGAATTTGATCGCCCATATTTTTAAACATGTCAAACTGTATATAATAGTGCTGCATTAGTAGAACTTTTAGCGTGACGGTAAGAATGTTGGTACACCGATGACACTTTTCTTTTCACCGGCACACTTCTACTTAATCCTTTGGTTGCGCTTTATGACTTGCAGGGACGCAACTAAACTCGTAAATGTATTCTTAATAAAGTTTTCCTTCATTTTTAATATCAACGGGTTTATAAGAGCCCAGACATAAAGATGGAGGAATAAATTTCTATCATAATAGATAAATTCAAAGGGCAATAGTATGATAAAAATGTTAGTAAGTAATTTTAGCCAGTGAAATAATAACGAAAAGAAAGTTGCTACCAGACCTGAAGGGCAAATACGCGACAATACCCCATGCGTGACAACTATATAAAAAGGTGAAACTTCACCATGGGAAGAGCCACTCTTGCTTTGTCTTGACGTTAATACGCGTGTAAAAAACTTGCTTTCATTCAGTTGATTTTTAACTAGTTACATACATTATCATAATGCTGTGCCGCGTTAGTTGCATTTTGTTAACAACTACTCTAGTTTCTTGTGCGTTCGTGGAAAAAACTACATCTTCTGAATTCGTTAAAAATCAGTCTATCGACGACAAGCAATTAATGAACATCGTTCGAGCTAAAAACTCTTCGAATCCGAAGAGTAACGACAGCAATGTGTACGATAAAAGTTTGGACAAACAATCGAGAACGGTAAACCATCGATTGCAGTTGGATACCAGAGATAAGTCGAATATTAAAAAAAAATCTTTTCACTTTCGAATGTGTTGCATTATGAAAAATTGAAACGTGCAAGTTCCAGCTGCTGCGGATCCAGATACGATTCCAGCATACCCACACGACCCGATTCTTATTATAATAAGATCCCTGCGAATGGTGATCGATATTCATCCAAGTACGGTGAACGCTTACCCGCCGATAGGTAGAGCAGATTGTCTAACCAGTTTTCACTCGAAGAATACGTAAAAATGCAAGTTTCATATTGAACGATTAATCTATAGGTATGGTTGGCAAACGCAAGGACAACCACCAGGTTGGAGCGGAAACATAGGAAGACCCGGAAGTGGAAGTTATCTTGGAAGCTCGTTATTCCAAGGAAGTCAAGGAGGAGATAGGTAACCAATTACTTTACAATTGACAATTATATCTTTCAATTTCATAAAATTACCTTAACGTGATTTCGTATAAGCGACAGATTCGGTTCACGACCAAATTATGGAGACGAAAATTCACGCAAACCGGGCGGTTACGAATCTACAAGTTCTGGAGGATATGGTTATGGACATGGGGGATATGGCTCTGGCCGACCAACTGGCTACGGAGGGTCAACTAGTAACGGTGGTTATGGAATTTCAGGGACCTTCGCTAATGGCGATGAATTCGGAGGCGCAGAGGCAAATTATCCAGAAGGAAACGCTCCCTCGCATCCAAATATTCAAGCGCAGAAGGTGGTGATTAATTTTAGAACGATTCACCATGCTTTTTTTCTTTCGTTCTTTCTTTCTTTTTAACGTATCGACTTATACAATCGTTTCCATTAGGCTGTGGCTTTAAAAGCGTTAGCTGGTGTTGCTTTAATTGGAGCAGCTGCAGCTTTAGCTGCGAATCCTATTCTTCTTCCACTTGGCATTGTACCGGGAAGAAGGAAACGATCGAGTTTATCCATCAAAGACGAAGATCTTTACATGGATTATATTCTAAAAGCTTTGAAAGCTAACTCTACCAAGGTACTTGGTAATTCGCCTTGAATAAATGATTTTCTGTGTCTTAATTTTTGCATTACCAAATAGGTTTACAATAATCAAGGCGGGAAGAAAATGTCAATTTCTCCGAACTGCATCGCCAGGCTTACTTGTGAAGTTCAAAAACGTTACTGGTCTGATCCTAAGAAGAAGGATGACATCTTTAAAGAAAGAAAAGAATTGGAACGTCGTTTTACAAATCTGTATATATCCTTTTTGCTATCGTTACGATAAAAGTTATGATGAAAGTTCTGAAAATTTCATAAATTATGATATTGTTACAGGATTTTAAACAATATACCTAATGCGGAGGCTGTCGATGCGCGCATTAGAAAGTTAATAAAAGCGGCAACTGTTGTTGCTTCGAACGGATGGCACTGTAACACATTTACCTGTACGTTGATAAAAACTACAGAAGCTAAGAATCGATTCGTTTTTAAAGTCTGAAATTAAACGTACTGTACGCACGAAAACAATGCTACGAAGAATACATTAAACTTTTGTAATTAAAAAAGTTATATAGAAATAAAAATATCAACCTGAATCTTCACTATAAATAAGAAGAAAACACATTTAAATGCAATAATAAAAATATATGACAATTGTAAACAAATAAAAATAAAAGTATAACACAGAAATTAAAAAGAAAAACAAGCTCTTACCCCTAGCATCGCCCGGAGGGTACTGAAGCGCAGCGCCTTCGATTCACGGCGCAGGCGAAGTAGTTCAACCCCACCACCGCGCCGACTGAACGCGCTAGTAGTGGGGCTCGGGGCTCATTCATCCGATTCGCCATCCCCACCACCATTCATGATATTCGTTCATGAAATCTTAGAGGTGGTCATTTCTCGTCATTTATACGCATAATATTAATTTTTTTTTTCATCTGTGTATCGTTTTACATGGTTTTCCAAGCGTTATTAATTAACTGGATAATATTAATATATATAACGATGGTATAGAGGGATTTTACGTGAAATAAAAGGTGCGTTTACAAAGTAACTAAGTTTCATTGACGATTCACCCAAACGCGCGCGCGCACCTTATTACAAGCGTAGTATTTTGCTCATCTATGGAGTTATTAGTTTCGGTAGTAAATGACTTACACGTGACTTAAAAAACAGGAAAGACAGGTATAACTGACGTGTCCCTAATGAAAAACAACGTGGCAATTTTAAGCTGTATTGCTAGTTTATTTATATGATTTTTAACCGAATGATTCGGAACGAAACAGCTTTGTACGTTAGTCAGTGCCGTTGTTGCTCTTAATACACGTATAAAAGATTAAGTTTTTAATCGGAATTATATTCGTTAGTTACTCGTGAAGGTACAATAGTACTTGATACACGTTATTAAGGTTATATCGATGATGACCACGTCAATGTTGATACCACTGATGTAATATAAATAATTCATTTTATCAACGAATAAGTGGTTCTTCCGTTTAAAAATGATCACTTATTATTTGAGAAAAGACGCTGCGTTAAGATACTTTGGAATATTGCACCGATAATTCCAGTGTAACCCATGAGAATTTCAATAGTGTGGTCAAAAGTAAGCGATAATAATTTGGAAGTTATCACTTACGTAAAAGGAACACCTGTTTCGTCGGAAGTCGTTTTATAAGGTGCATGATATTGTCGCTGACTACCTTTGTTGTTCCTCATGGGTACCAGACGGAAAATGAAAAAGGACGGCAGCGTAGAGGATGGGATTCGCGAATCGAATCACGTACAGGAGCATTCGGATTTACGAGGTGACGAAAAAAATATAGCAATTCTTTTATTTTTATATCTGTTGCAAGGAATACCATTGGGTTTATGCAGCTCTATTCCTATGTTACTTCAAAACCGGGACGTTTCGTATCGTCAACAGGTAATTCCCGAAATTTGCGTTAAGATCGATCAAAGCGAGAAAAATAATTGATTATTATACGAATATTATTTTACTCCTAGGCTGAGTTCAGTTTTGTTCAATGGCCCTTTTCATTGAAACTCTTTTGGGCACCCATAGTAGATTCTGTATTTTCTCAAACATTTGGGAGAAGGAAAACATGGTTGATTCCTACTCAATATTTAATGGGATTTTTCATGCTGCTTTTATCTGGCCACATAAACCGGTGGTTAGGTGATGACACAGCAAAGCCCAACATAGAAATGTTAACTGTAATATTCTTTACTCTAAATGTTCTTGCTGCCACTCAAGACATTGTAGTAGATGGGTGGGCATTGACAATGTTAAAAAGATGCAATGTGGGTTATGCATCCACCTGCAACAGTGTGGGACAAACAGCTGGTTATTTCATTGGTTATGTACTTTTCATGGCATTAGAGTCAGCAGAATTTTGTAATAGTTACTTGAGATACATTCCTTCCAGCAAGGGTATACTGACCCTACCTGGTAAGCAATCATGAATTACTGTGCATGTGAAAAGATGATGTTTATAATTTGTATATCTTTCCTGCTATAGGATTTCTTTACTTCTGGGGTTGGATATTTATTATAACAACCACTTTTCTTGCAATATTCAAACATGAAGATTCAGGAAAGATGCACAAAGGTGGGGAATTAAATACAGACATCAAACATGCATACAGATTACTTTGGAATATTTTCAAATTACCAGCCATAAAAACCATCATTGTATTCCTGTTAACTGCTAAGGTCAGAAGATGCATAGTAGAGAATTTATATCTGTACGATCGTTAATAATATTGTATTATCATTGACTGCAGATAGGGTTTTCTGCTTGCGATGCTGTGACGGGTTTAAAGCTAGTAGAAGCTGGTATACCAAAAGAAAAATTCGCCCTTATGGCCGTGCCTATGATACCGTTACAGATATTATTACCGTTAGCAATTTCGAGGTATACGGTCGGTCCGAGACCGATGGACGTGTACATAATGGCTATGCCTTATAGGTAATGACAAAATTTACGAGTATCGTAAAATATGTGTTTCATTTTTACCACAGCATTTAACTGAAATTTTTCATTAATCGTATAGATTAGCTTTCGGGCTAGTAGCAGCGTTTTTAGTATGGGTGACACCGTACGTTGTAAGCGGTGGACAAGTACCAGCTTACTATTTTGTAATATTAATAGTTTTATATTTGATACATCAGGTAAAGTATATTTCGATAATGTATCTCGATGTATCTCGAAACAGACAGATATTCATTCAAGTTATTTCCACTTATGCCAGGTTTTCACAAGTAGCATGTTCGTGGCATCTATGGCGTTTTTCGCGAAAATTAGTGATCCTGCGGTAGGTGGTACCTACATGACATTATTGAATACGTTATGTAATCTCGGAGGTAATTGGCCAGGAACGGCAGCGCTTTGGTTCGTTGATTCATTAACGTTCCGACAATGTAGCACCGATCCCTCCAATGACTGTAGTACAATTTCAAAAAGAGAGGTTGGTCGTAATATTAAGTTATATTAAATTACTGATTCGACCAGTAATTGTTTATTGAATTTTTCTCTGTTGCAGCTTTGCGCGAATACGCACAATGGTCTTTGTAATATGCAGCTCGATGGCTATTACATCGAGAGTGTCTTATGTTTGATCATAGGACTCCTATGGCTCAGATGGGGTCGACGAAAAATCGACTCCTTACAGAGGAGATCGATGTCTGCTTGGAAAGTTATACTTTCGAAACAGAACAGATAACAGTATTGAATCGATCTTACAACTTGTTGACACGGTACCTTTAATTATTTAAAAAAAATGTACAAAATGATTGCGTGTAAAGCGACTGTGTGTTAGCTGTCTATGCCGTGGGTTTTTTCCGAGTATCTACCCAAGTGTTCCAATTTTATTATCCGAACTTTTTTGGTTACTTTTTTTTTATTTTTGTTTTTCGTTTAAATTATTTTTTGTAACGCGAAAGATCGAAGTTGTACGAAGCACACATTCGATATCTAATCTTGTTATAAAAAAGAATTTGTATGATATCCTTTCAAGCATTAGCACAATAATAACGTTCAACGAGTACTGCGTCGATTATGATATTATTTTTACAAGAGAAGGAATTCATTTACGGCATGTCGTTTTTGTTACAGACCATTCCATTCCTTCTACATATTACTGTGCCGATATGCCGAAAATGTAAAGAAATCTTTGTTGTTTTTTACATGATCTTTGAATCTTATCCTTCCATGAAGGTTGGTAACATTTAGTTACAATGTAATATACATGATATATTGCACAGATTTACCGTATATCTGCTATCGATTTTAAACAATTCCAACGATGAAAGTTGCAATTGTTCCGCGGTCTTGTATGATAAAATGTACGAATACGGGATGTTAATAAAAGTTTTCAATACGAATAATCTTGTCTTACCTTTCTTGGATTTTTCCAACCTCTCTCTTTATACTTATCGCGTTATTAATCGTGAATTATACGAACAGGAGTAACGGGAAGAGATGCTGTTCAGTGATCTTCGTATGGTTTCAAGAAAATCTTTTTATTTCGTATACTATCTCACCGCGAGAAGAATTAAAAGAAATTAAAACGGTATCTACCATATGCACTTAAACGATATCTACCAATTGCACTTAAATACATTTTAAAGAAAATAAATATTTACGGAACAAGATCCATTGTCGAGGAATCGTTTAAATGTGTTCATCCAGTGTTTTATCCACAGCAGCCTGGCCGTAAATCGACCTGATGATCTTCCTTGTAATTCATTGCTCTTTTCTTTAGGTGTTTCATTCCCGGATGTGATTCGTGATTCGTAATCGGTCTGCTTTCTACAGGTCGTGACAAAGTATCGTCTGGGATTATACGACCCGTAGGTAAACGAAGAACGTGTCGTGCTTCCTAAGATTTATATTTCAATTACGTTAATCTATGCTCGATTAAAACGTTATCTTTATTCACAGGAAATCTACTTGTTTATAAGAGAAATAAAATGCAGTATTTACAGATTTCGAAGGTTCCACGTCCATGATCGGGTCAAAACGAGGTTCACCAATTAATGATAAACGTTGTTGAATTTCACCAGGAGATTCGATGCTTCGTGCATAAACGAAGCTACAGATCGTTGAGATCAGAATTAGTTTCACCAACATGTTGCAATTCGTGTGTTCACTTTGATTCTAGAAATCTTTCTAAAGCTCTTGACTATCGAGTTCAGTGTTTTATCTGGATTCGTAGCTCGATACCTGCTCGTAAATCTCTGTCGTTTCGTGTTATTAATGGCATTCAGGTTGAACTTTATTTGATTTTCGATACGTCAAATTTGACGTACTTTATAATCTTACGTTTCTAAACGATGTTGTCAAGGGTATGCCACTCAAAGAATAATCGTTAGTTAGGAATTTGCATGTTTTGAAAGTCTATGATTGCTAATAACGCGAACTATTAATTAACGGTAGAAAAATCATAAATCTTTTCTTTGTTAAATATTTGTGTATTAGAAGACATACAGTACCTACACCGACAAATAATTTTGGTACCATTTTTTTATACACAATTTCTTGCACTCGATAACCACGTATAGTGCTTGATTGCAGTTATTCGAATTTTAATTGCATGTAGATTTGCGCGTGAACGCTTCTGTGCGATCGCAGCGTGTATCCATTCATTTATTGCGATAATTTTGTACGTATTTATATATCTACTTGAAATTGTGTGCCAACAAATTTTAATTATATGTTGAAGGTAACGTATTGGTTTTAAACGTGTATACATACTCTCTAATTTATAAAGGAGTAAACTTTCCACGATTTATCCAATTAATGTTACATTTTTTAATACCGAAAGAAACGTTTCAAATAACACCGTAAGACAATTATGAATATATTAAACAACATTCTGAAACAAGAAGATATCAGGCTACTATATATATACTGTTGCTCTGCTATAACTTTTTACATTAAACGATATGTATTTAAAACGTTTCTTTGCATCTGAAAAAAGTGTAAACTATTCGATTGATTATCGTTTCAAAGCGATAATCATTGGCGTTCAATCATACGTTTAACGTGGTTACGATGTTTAGCTATAATAAATGGTCATCTATATAACATCTACGGCACTTTGACGGTAGTAACCACCATTAAGATATCAATATACGTATACTTTCTTATGTAACACCGATTATATTATTTTCTACGGTAAACGATCCTTGCTGGATCTGCTTAGCTGAAGAACTGAAGACAATATACATCCATATATAATATATATATATCACACAGAAACGGTAATTTAAGGTACAACACGATGTATTACTCAATATTTGTTTGGCGTCAAAAGTGGTTCTTTTGGTATGTTCAACGTAAGGAGATCGTGAATAAATTGGTGGATTAGGAACGGTTAATCCCAGAGATGATTTACGTTATAGAACAAGTTGATTTAATTGTACTTTGTGGTTCAAATTTTGTGTCTAAAGGCAGTTAAATAATAATTACAACGAATTTTCTCTAATCTTACAAGGGATTCGTTAAGGAAGAAACCATCCCAGAACACGTATCGATCATGATGATGCGTTTGGGCAATTCGTGTGCCTAGCAAATCCGTGTATAGGTAATCTTAAACTTATCGTTAATATCCGCCGTATAATAGGCGAATCTATTGTCTTGCTTTTAGATTCGTATATCTTACTGTATAAATAATCTATCCGTTCCCAAGGCACCATGTTTCGATCCTCGCAGCAAAAGGTTTAAATTTTCTTCAAATAGACGATCAGTTTACATGCTCTTTTAAAAATCTGATCTTTTCCTTTTCGCTTTACACATCTTCGAGTTCATATGTTTCACCGTGCAACGCTTTGGAATTTGACAGATCAGATTTCAGACCGTATTAAAAGAGCAAATTGTTAATAATGTAACGTTTTCCCTCATACGGAGAACTACCCAAGTGTTACACTCACTTATTAATGAAACCTTGCCAGTTTGTTTAGAATTATATAGAATTTTAGTTATTCAAAAAGAGACAAATTATTAAAAAAAAAAAAAAAAAAAAAAAAAAATGGGAACCAAGGAGATTTGAACCGAGGACCTTTAGATTGTGAGTCATGTGTTTAACCACGGAGCGGATCCATGACTCGTAATCTGAAGGTCCTCGGTTCAAATCCTTGGTTCCCAAAAATTTTTTTTTTTTTTTATGAAAATTTTTATGCAATAGTTATTCAAAAAGAGACAAATTATCATTAAAAAAAAAGAAAAAATGTTGGGAACCAAGGATTTGAACCGCGGATCTCTAGATTACGAGTTGTATGTGTGAGTTTGTCATATTTCAGAATGTAAGGAGTAACTAAATGTAATTGTTAATATCTTTTAAACAATTAACCGTCTGCTCCCAAAAGGGGCATAGGCGTGTTCAGCCCGACGAGCTCTACAAGCTGTCAAAGTTTCATTAATAAGTGAGTGTAACACTTGGGTAGTTCCTCTTTCAGTGTCAGTTGAATGCTGCTATTTTACACGCTACATACATATATCACCGGATGAACTTTGTATTTCACTCATCTATCTATGTATGTATATCAACACGTAAATTTATAATCAATGTACATTGGTAGGCATATCGAGAATCAATGTACATTTGTTAAAATACGAACAGAAAAAATGGCACACACCATTAACTTGTGCGTAGTAAAATATAAAGAAGACAGAGCATTTTCAAACTGAATCTTAACGTGTTGCAAACGTAACACGACGATCTATCGAAAACCTAATTAAGATAAATACTAAAACACAGTCTTGTCTATTCTGAAATCCCTTGGACGTTCAGTCGCTTAACTGTTAAAGGCAAAACGTCTCGAAAGGGAAGTATAGCACGATTTATCCAACGTTTGTATGTATGTACAAAGAACTGTGAAAACGTTGATCGCGAGAAACTGATGGTCATAATATACAATAACTTTTCTTACCTTTCTACATCACACAATATACTTACATCCAGCGTCGAATGGCATATCTTGAAATACTTTCCGATGAACGCTACCTCTTTCTAATGTACGAAATCCTCTTCGTTCAAAATTGGGACTTTGTCGCTTTTCTGATTAACGCGCAATGTGGCGCCCCACTTGGCACCTCTTCCAGCTTCCGAAGTTGCCATTAAAATCGAATATGAATTTGGACTAGCGGCTTCTTTGCTGTAGTGAATCCCGTACAAGAAGTATATCAACATGCCTGCAATGAATGAGTTGACAAGAATGACGTTATCAGTCAAGATAATGGAAGAGAAAAGAATTATTAACGCATCGACTTACCAACAATCATCCATACAAGGAATCGTAACCAAGTTAAAAGCGACAAGTGGAACATCAGTCCAACGTTGAATAGAATACTTAAAGCTGGTACCAATGGTACCATAGGTACGCGAAATTTACCAGTGGGAGGATTCTGTTGATGCGCAGCGATGACGAGCAAACCTACGATTATCCTTGATTAATTTCTGAACCGTGTGGTGTCGGAAACGGATAGGAAACACTCACTTCCTATCAATAACAGAACAACGTTTGCCATAACAAAGTAGTCCCACCATGCTGGGGCAAAGTACGTTTCGGATATTAATATCAACAGAGGACAAAGGGAAATGCATCCAACCGTGTAAATCATCACGGAACCTGCCACTGCGTTTCCTGGTTTACAGTTACCTAAAAAGTTGGCCAACCAGGCGTATCGTGGTTTCAGTTTACCAACACCCTCGCTGATGTCCAATAACTGCGAAAAAGAAGATTACAATCGATCGTACAGCGATCGAAATTGAGCGAAGTAAAACACTAACCTCGGATTCCGCGGACGTGATACTATTACAATCGCTATTGGAATCGGCACCCTCCGTAGGTGGTGACGTCAAACTACTCGGTGTACCAGCGTTCGAAGACGCAACTGTGTTCTTCTCAGGACGATATCTCAAAATAATCACGCTTGCTGAGACAATGGTGTAGGCCAGGAAAGTACCGATGGACATGAATTCGACCAGATGTTGAAGGTCGAAGAGCAAAGCGATTAAGGCACTGACGGAACCGCTGATGGCCAAATTGAGAACCGGGACTTGCGTACGCTCGCTTACGTGGCCCAGAAAACCAAAGAGAAGACCATCGTTCGCCATCGCGTACATTGTTCGCGGCAAGGAGAACAGGGATCCGAAAAGAGTTGTCGTCATTCCGCATAAAGCCCCAACACTGCATGTAAACGATTATTGTTTTAATAAAGTTGTGCCTTATTTGAAATCGATGTTAAAGTTAATGCAACCTTATCACGTATTTGGCCCATGGTATTCCCCTCGAAGAAAACGCTTCCGGAAGTGCTGCCGCTGGATTGATGTTCCAAAATGGTACGACCAGAGTTAGAGCGGCGCCGACCATCACGTATCCGATGGTTACGATCGCCATGGATAAAAGAGTCGCTCGCGGTATACTGTGTCCTGGGTCGCGAGCTTCTTCGCCGGAAGTTGCGATCGAATCAAAGCCCACGAAAGCGTAGAAACACGTTGCAGCGCCTGTGTTCGATGCGATAATCGAGTCAGCGGCGGAAATAGTTTAATCGTGTAAATATTTCGAGTAAGAAACGTTACCTGCTAGCACACCCCCGAAACCAAATGGTAGGAAGCCTCCGTTCTGGCTGCTCCAGTTAGAAAGATCAGCGTAATAAACTCCCAAACCGATCACCAGCGCCATTACAGCGAGATTTACGATAGTGAGTAAAGAATTAACTGTCGCTGAACATTTCACCCCTAATGCCAGTAACATCGCGTAAGCAAGACACAATCCTGCGGCAAGTAAATCGGGAATGTTTCCGAACGGTTCTCCCATGGTATACCCGTGCATTATGTGACGGGTGTAATTGCTAATAGATCCTCCCGCCAAAGAATCAACGTATCCGCTCCAAGCTCTGGCCACCGATGCGGCTCCTGTTTAAAAGTAATAGTTCTACGAAGCTTGTAAGGTGGTACGAATACCGAGACGAGAGAAACATTTGTACCTATCATGTGCTCCAATATGATGTTCCATCCGATAACGAAAGCCCAAAATTCACCGACAGAAATGTACGTGTAAACGTAAGCGCTACCAGCTTTTGGAATTCGCGCTCCGAATTCCGCGTAGCACAATGCCGCCAACAAGGAAGCTAGACCGGCGAGTAGGAAGCTTAAAATAACACCTGGACCAGCCGTGTTGTGGGCTACCGTTCCTGTCAGAACGTAGATTCCAGCGCCAACCATATGACCCACACCTACGAGATAAACATAAGTTTGGCATTAACGATTTACAGCTGACATTCCATGTATGTATATGTCTCCCAGAATCAGAATGTTATTTTGCAAGAGTGCAATTAACATTTTTCCGGTTTGAGAACTGCTTTATCGCGTTCGGGTGCGATATCGCGAGTGGTAGCCGTACGCGTCCTTACGATTAAAATAGCATAAAACAACAAACTTACCGAGCAACGTAATATCGAAGGTGGAAAGGCATCGTTTCATGGGTGTCTCGAGCAAATCACCTTGAAGTTTTTTCGTACGATTCATTTTACTACACAAGCCAGACACGACGTGTCCCAGGATCATCCGGCGAACCGACGGCATTTTGATTTCTGAAAGATATTTCGATCAGAATTGTTTGCGATCAACCGTGTATCAACGATGATGCATCAAATTCCAGATATTTCACAAGTCCGATTATCTTCGTTTTCAGGATAACTGGAGAATGGAATGTCAAAACGGTTGTTCTCGTTAAAGAACACTCAGGAGCAAATATTTGCTCAACAGACACGTTATGACCAAGTGTTGTCAAGTAAAAAGTTTGACAATTATTCGAGTACTTACGAGGGATTATTTCAGTTGAAATGCACTAATTTTCGATACACGTAAGAAAACGTGAACTGCGACAAACGAAATCACGACGGACGCTGAAATTGGAGAAGTCGCATGGCGCCTCCGTTAACACGCAGGCTCAGATATTCGATCGATTCAGCTGTGATAGGACTATTTATGTCACTCTCGACCACAAAACTATGAATGAAGATCCTCTCAATCGACATTGCTGCGATATTAAACACGTTTTAATAAAACGTGCCTTATCGTTCCACCGCATCCGCATTTCTAATCAACAAGCGGAACATCAATTTTTTGCTCGCAATTCCTAGCTTTTAATTTATTTCTGAAACTTCGTGAATTTAGCTTTACGATTTTTAATAATTATCGATACTTTGCTTTAGCTTCTCTAATGAAACTAACTTTGGTCCATCATTGTCTAATAAGATTATGTGACAGGAGGAACAAGATGAAGAGGCAAGGATTTTCAATAAATACATCGGTTAAGTTGCAAATAACATACTAGAAATGAAATTCCAATATTTATGATAGACGAATTTTTTGATAAAATGCATATTACGAAGATAAACTGTATGATTTGAAAGATAATTAAGTGATAATCGTTTTGGGATTATTCTTTAGGGAACAATGGCGTCTAATACACCAAAGACTCCGTATGGAGGCAGCACCGTCCAAGTTGTTGCAGTATGTATTACTTTACCGTTCGATATTGGAGTAAAGTCTCATTTTGTTAGATGTGAAATTTTATTTGCCAGAAGGATATTTGCATAAGGTATATTTGCCTAACGTAATCCTCCTAAAATATCGGTGAATCAGTGGGTCCGCGATTACGTGTAAAGAAATCGCAGCTTCAACGTTCTCCGCGAAATTAATGGGTTACAAAGGTTTTCTAACCTCTTCCTTTACATTTACATGGAAACAATAAATATGTATTGCCAAAATTGATTTCGCAATGTTGTTAAAATAGTGTCGTACAATTGTTACTTGAAACCTTCCCACGTATTCCGTACTACATTTGTTATTTTAGTGACCAGATACGAGAAATAGTGCCGATCATTTCATTGATTTTTCTCTTATGTTTCTGTAATTTTTTAAACAAAGTGTATTTAAAATTTATAACATCAAATGGCAATATTTTGGTTTGCATCAAAATTAATTGATGTAATTAAGAGGATCTCAAGAATAAAGACCTACCTATGAATCCAACTTTTGAGGCCAGGTAGCAGTACACTTAGGGTAAGCAAGCATTGTTAATATAACCATGTTTTAGCAGATATTAGAAAAACATGAGTTACCACCGTGGAGGAGGTAACAAGCCAAAAGGCTTTGGATTTGCCGGTTTCCAAATGACTGGTACCAAAAGAAGCGGCTCAAATATACCACCACCTCCCCCAAATTCTACCCTAAGCAAACAAGGGTATCATACCATGAATTCAATCACTGAAAATGCTTTGTCCGCGTGTTGGGGTATGCCAAAAAAACGTAGTAAAACCGAAGAAGAGTGAGTATAAGTTGGGAGAGAGAAGTAGAGAATAAGTGGAGAGCAAATTCTAAATTTCACGATTACTTCGAGCTAGATACTTCGAGGACGACGACGATCCTCCACCATTCTCTTTAGAATATATACCCGCGCCTGGATCTCCTACCTACGATTGGATGAAGAAATCGACGCCAAAACAGGAGAGCGACAGCGATGAAGATCCGCTGGATGCTTTCATGGCTGGTATAGATGCCGAAGTGAAGAAAAACACTTACGAAGCTCAGCTCGCGGAAGATGAGCGCAAGGAAGACAAGTCTAAGGGATTCAGAGCAGATATCGACTGCGAGGACGACGAAGAAAGCTATTACAGGTAAGTTGCGCCGATTGACCGGCGAGATGGGAGCGAAGAAGCAGAGAAAAATTGACCGGGTTGTTTATCCGACAAGGTATATGGAGGAAAACCCAACCGCGGGGTTACAACAAGAGGAATCTGACCAAGAAATCGAATACGACGAGGACGGGAATCCTATCGCGCCTCCGAAAAAGAAAGAGATCGATCCTCTGCCTCCCATCGATCATAGCGAGATACAGTACGAGTCGTTTGAGAAAAACTTTTACAACGTCCACGATGAAATCGCCAGCTTAAGCAAACAACAGATCGACGATTTGAGAAAGACGTTGGGGATAAAGGTATCTGGTCCCTCGCCGCCTAACCCGGTCACAAGTTTCGGTCATTTTGGTTTTGACGATGCGTTAATAAAAGCAATTAGAAAAAACGAATATACCCAACCCACTCCTATCCAAGCTCAAGCCGTTCCTGCCGCATTAAGTGGCAGGGATATAATAGGTATAGCAAAGACTGGTAGCGGTAAAACCGCAGCCTTCATTTGGCCCATGTTGGTTCACATAATGGATCAGAGAGAATTAAAGGCTGGCGACGGACCTATCGGCTTGATTCTTGCCCCAACAAGAGAATTGTCTCAACAGGTATTTAATTCTAACGATAAGATATTTTAAGGGAAACAACACTATACGTGGATAAGCTAAGTTCGTCAAAACCATTTTATCGACTTACTTGTATTCGTAGATTTATCAAGAAGCAAGAAAGTTTGGGAAAGTCTATAACATTCAAGTGTGTTGCTGCTACGGTGGTGGTAGCAAATGGGAACAAAGTAAAGCGTTGGAAGGGGGTGCGGAGATAGTAGTCGCAACACCGGGTAGAATTATAGATTTAGTCAAAATGAAAGCGACGAATCTAACCAGAGCAACATTTCTGGTATTAGACGAAGCCGATAGAATGTTCGATATGGGTTTCGGTAAGGAACAAGACAAGTCTATTAGAATCGATTACAACGAATTAACTGTGTGTTCATTTTTATCGACAAGATTGTTGTTTCACTTGTTATCGCTCTATCTGATTCCAGAGCCGCAAGTACGTTCAATTTGTAACCACGTTAGGCCGGACAGGCAAACGTTGTTGTTCAGTGCAACTTTCAAAAAGAGGGTAGAAAAGCTAGCGAGGGATGTTTTAACAGACCCGGTTAGGATAGTTCAAGGGGACGTTGGTGAAGCTAATGCTGACGTTACTCAGCACGTGGTAGTCTTTAATAATAATCCAACCGGCAAGTGGGCTTGGTTGTTGCAGAATTTGGTCGAATTTTTAAGCGCTGGTAGCCTGTTAATCTTCGTTACCAAAAAGGTCAGTCAATCATGGTCGCGCGGCTTATTTGGATCAATGAGATACAGGAAAGTATTTAAAGTATCGTTCGATTTGCATCGCAGCTTAACGCGGAGGAGCTTGCGAATAATCTCAAGTTGAAAGAGTTTGATGTTTTGCTTCTGCACGGTGATATGGATCAAATTGAAAGGAATAAAGTGATCACGGCTTTTAAGAAGAAGGAAGTCAGTACTTTGGTTGCTACTGACGTTGCTGGTAATGTTACTACTTTGGGATTTTTTTGGAAACTTGTTACTGGATGTTTCAGTGAAACTTTTTAATTTCCTGTAGCCCGAGGTTTGGACATTCCACATATCAGAACTGTCGTGAATTACGACGTAGCGCGAGATATCGATATTCACACGCATAGGATAGGTAGAACGGGTCGAGCCGGGGAAAAGGGTACGGCGTATACCCTTGTGACGGAAAAGGACAAAGAATTCGCAGGACATCTAGTCCGAAATTTGGAAGGAGCGAACCAGGAGGTACCAAAGAGTCTGATGGACTTGGCGATGCAAAGCGCTTGGTTCCGAAAATCGAGATTCAAAGGTGGAAAGGGAAAAAGTTTGAACGTCGGAGGAGCTGGACTTGGTTTTAGAGGAAGGCCTGAAACTTCGTCGACTTCGGTATTTATTCGTCGAATTTCTTTTTTTATCATAAATAATTCCCTTCGGACGAAAGTAGGATTATTTGAAATTGTTACGACTTTAGAGTAGCGGTTCTTCGTCGCAAGGATCGAAGGACATTAGCGAAGTGGTGAAGAAATTAGAGAGACATGGACCTGGTAGCGATCGATTATCCGCTATGAAAGCTGCGTTTCGCAGTCAATACACTTCTCAGGTAAGTTACGTTTTCTTAGGTGATAAAGCGTAATAATATATAGAGGGATATTTGATTTTAGTTTCGGGCATCGTCGGATCACACGTGGGAACAAACTATTACACGTCCTTCGGTGATAATGCCACCACCGCCTCCTGTACCACCAAAACCAAATACGGAACAATCGCGATCTCAGAATAGCCAAGCATCAAATACCAGCGGGGAGAAGAAGAGAGTGAGGAAGAGTCGATGGGAATAATCGAATGACTGTAAAATTTACCATTATTTTGTGTATACTATTATTATCGCTAACGAAATGCAATGAAACGACGATGCCGAATTGTTTTATATTATAATAAAATTTAATTTTACCAATCCTGCATCTGGTTCAAATTTTCTTCTCCTTTCGAAACTAACCACCTAACAGCGTTCAACGGGCAAGAGTCTTTATTGAGATAACTTTGATACAAAATTGAACGGGTCGATTAAAATCTAAACGCGGATAATGCTAAATACCGGCCTCGATAAAATGCTAAGCACTACGATATAAACTGAACGATCGATTCCGATTCACGCCAATTAAATCGTGATTGCTAACACTTAAAATAAAGTTCGATAGCCAAGGTAAAATTAGTAGAGGCAATGCTGCATCGTAAAAGGATAATCTCGTGAGTGAGCAATTTTCTTGAACGCAAGTTGTAGCGATACTTTCGTTCAACTCTTTCTTCAAAGATCAAGCGTCCTTTCTTTGAAGTGTAACATGAATAATGGGAGATGCGTACGTTTTCCATCGTGTTTTAAACAAAGTTGATGCTATGCTATTGCGTTTACTTATTCGCGATTTTTGCTTAGAATGAGTCACGTGGTAATTATCCTCGTAAGGCAAGGGAATCATGGCCATGATTGAGTACTCTATCGATTTCGTTGATACTTATCCTTATTAAACGATAGAAATAATAAATGAATAGTCAAATCTCAATCTGTCGCTTAAACGTGGAATCGACACTGGCAACCAACTTTCTTTTACATTATTTGACGAACACCACACATTACCTATGCCGATCTCATTTGCTCTGGGTTTCCATGGTGCAATGTTCACGCGTTGGATCGATTCTACGCTTCAACAAAAAAGAAAATTATTCTGTTAGATTGCTCGATATGGAGATTAAGTCAAGGATACGTCTGTGACGATGGATCACGTTTAATCTCCATATTTGACGACGTTAATGACGGGTTACCGTTTGTCGCGTACGATTTGATGACACACGTTTGCCGATTATTTATTTGTCAGCTTCGCTCTTTAATCAAAGAAAACGCGTTTGCATTAAGATCGCGAAAATTCACGGTTACCGTAATCGGGGAAGATCGAGCACACTAGATTCAGTCTTGGAGAAGGAGAAGTCTATTTTTTTAGGGGTTGATATATTGAGGCATCGCGGGGCTGCTTTTCCTTCTGGTTTTCTCGTTTTGTTGCAGCCCATTTAGCTGAACAACAGATTTTTTGTTCGGCTCGTTGTTGTTCTTGTTAAATTTCTCCATGGCTCTGCTGTAAGATCCTGTACAGACTCTACCCCAAAGTCTCTTGTCTTCCGAGCACTGTTTGTTTCTCCCTTCGCTCGAAGTTCTCTGAATTTCATTTCTTCTTCGAACTTTGCTGGGATCCTCTTTTTCCGCCTGCTGGACGTCCTCCCAGGAGACGTTCACGTCCGATTGCACGCTGGAAGGTGTCGGACAGCTGCTATCGCTGGACAAAGAAGAAGATCTTACAAAAGAGGGTGGTACAATCAATTTTATTTTATTAACTTCCTCTTTCGAAGGTAAGCTCGAAGGTGGCTCGCTTCTAGCACGACTACCCGTTCCTCGAATTCCACCCTCGTTCGTATCCTGATTATCGTGAGACAAATTGTCATTTAGAATTATCTTGGCAATCGACGTTCTTTTCCTTAAATTTTCCAAATTTTCTTTCGGCGTACTTTGAAACGTGTCCACCCTCTGAAGGATATCTTTCAAGTTTACGTTGACACATTCCATAACATGGGTTGTTGCTTTCGGTCTATCGGTTCTTTGTTCTTTTGGGCTCGACTTTCCGTTCGAAACTGTGGTAGCTGTCTTCTTAAGCGTGTCCTGAGAATCGTCTTTGACATGGCACGTTACCTCGGGATATATATAATTTGGCAGTCTTTCTTTTTGACGAGTGAAAGTAGCGGTCGTCTTTTGAGGCTTTCCGTTTGTTGTCTCCGTTGCGTTCAACTTAGCACCCTTCACGCAACGCTTGTATTTCTCGTCTATCGTGGTATCGACATTGTTACGAGCCGAATCTTCTGTGAAAATAGAATCGCCGTTGATTTCGATCGGCGGAATGATCATTGACCATCGATCTTCCTGTTGTTCCCACCTTTCCTTCGTCTCCTCGATATCTAATTTCTTTTCATCGTTCACAGAAGTGTTGCTTTCGATTTTTGACTTTTCCCGATTATCGATATCCTCGTCTTCGTCTTCGTTTGCTGAATCACTGACGAAGTTCTTCAGGATCCCTTCGTTTTTCTCGCTCTTTTTCCTCAGCTCTTCCCAGTTCTTCCGCGGCTTGTAACTCGTCTTCCGTCTAACGATTTTACTCTCGCTGATATTGATGTCTGGTATAAAAAGCCTGAGCGCTTTTGTTCCGGTAGGGAAGGTTACTTCGTTCACTCTCTTCTCGGTCATTATCGCTTCCAAGCTGGTTCTCGAGGCGACCTCCTGGTGTTTGTTAAACGCGGAGACGAGCTGCGCCACTGTGTACTTTGGTTCCTCGGTTTCGGACTCTGTCGAGCGATCTTCTTTGTCGTCGGAAGTTGCCGAATTGTTCGAGTGACTCGAAGCGTCCGAGTGCTGTCGTTGACAGGGTCGTTTGCCGGCTATCAGATTCGATTCCGTTTCGCGATTCACAGACGTTTCGTCCGACTCTTCGGTCAGCGTGTCCGATTCGATTGATTTCAACGAGTCCAAATTCTCCTCAGACTCGAAAGTTTGGCCTCTCGATACTTCCATCTGATTTTGAACCTTCTCTTCTACCGGTGTCACGGACGGCGATTGAACGTTTAAGATCTCGGTATGGGTAGCGACTTGGAGACAGTCGAAAGTTTCCGGCTGCGACACCTCCAACTTTGGAACCTGTATGTTTTCTTCGTTAAAATGTTTCTTAGTTTCGCTTAGAGTCGATATATCGTCTATGCTGTAAGCATTCGAAGCATCGATTTCAGCGCCTAATCGTTTGAAGATGGGCAACATGTCCTCGGTCTTGGCACGTTGGTAACTCTTCCTTCTTCGTCTTAGGCACTCCAGGCTTCTATATATGTCCAACATCCCTTGGGATTTTGACAAAGATCTTAGACCGTAAAGTTTCTCGCGTGATTTGCTAATTACCGGATTTACTATCATTCGCGTTTGCAACGAACTCGAGTTTGCCGAGGAATTTCCATTGAGCAAACACGCCTGGGATTGGATTCGATTCAGGCTTCGTATTCTGGACAGCAATCCTCGACTGGGCCCGTGATTCAGATTCGCCTGCGAACGACTTCGTGCGCGACTCAGCAAGCCTTGTGTTTGCTCTTTATTTAGCAAACAGCTCTGGCTGGCGCAACTTAAATTCGTTCTGGATGAATTTAGGCTTGTCCGCGAGTCAGCCGGACTCGGGAAATCTTCGCTACCCTCGAGGCTAGATCGGCTTCCGGTGAGACGGTGACTCAGACACATCTCGCTTTGACTCAGCAAACAGTCCTGCAAGCTTTGATCGCGATGATTCGACTCTTGGACGTCGCTCGAGAGATTCGCTTGGCTGCTTGCCTGGCTCAACAGCGCCGCTCTTCTAAGATTCTCCCGACCGACCACTCGTTCCAGAAGGACTTCCCTCGATTTCGACAGGTATCTTCTCAGGTGAGGCGACGCTTGTGTAGGTGCTGCACGCAGCCAGTCGTGACGCAGGCATTGTTTCGCGGTCATTCGTGCGCTGAAACCAAGATTCACTTGCTCATGAGAGGATATTCAATCCTCGAGCAAGCAAGGCTAACTCGTACCCTGGCAAATTTATAGCTCACCTTGGGTCTAGCACCAGAAGCTTCGCGACGAAATCCTTTGCCTGCGCCGAGATATCTCCAAACAGTTCCTCCGGAAAGTCTACCTCACCTAAAGAAATATTTTGAAACGTTTCTTGATCGGTCTCGCCGCCGAAAGGAGAGAATCCGGTTAACAGCACGTACGTCGTTACGCCCAACGACCTGAAATTAATCGCGACGTTCGCTAAACCGATAATTCTCGATAAAGAAATTCATAGATTGATCCCGTGTTTACGCACCACATGTCGGCAGCCAAAGTGATGGGCTCATAGTGCAGAATTTCGGGTGCTGAAACGAGGAGAAACGTTAATCGGTGGGCTGTTTAGTTGAATAGCCTCATTTGAATTCGTGATATCATCTAGGGACGTCATTTTTATTTGCAAAACGAAAATTGGTCGTCTCGTAGGCGTGGATGATCGAAGAACTCGAAAAAGGTGGATTTACCCAAACTCCTTAAACGCGTTGTTATTATTATTGCGATTGCTTTTTAGGTTTCGTAGAATCCATAAAACTGTTATAAACGTTTGCCTCGGCTAGCTACTTGATAGATAAACCTTGACGATTAAATCACGATCGTTTTCGTATCTCTGACGACGCGTCAAACACAATTTAGATGTTTGACGATACACGTGCTACTCCTATTATTCGACGAAGCGATACGATCAACGGGAATAATGGACGCGCATCAATTATGTCGTCAATTATGCTGCCTACGATTCTCGTTGAATAAATATTCCCTGCTTTTACGCGTCAGTCGGATGAAACGTAAAACGTTAAATGTAAAACGTCGAGGATGCGCATAATAATAGAGCTCGATTCAAGTCAGATCAACTGTAAATTACAGGAGCAATTAAGATTTATCATAATAATTCACAAGGTCCTATCGTCCGTAACAGTTTCTATAAAAGTTCATGACGATCCATTGGTTGCAAGATCTAACATTTCTAGTAGAAATGTCAACGTCGATTAGTAACACTCTTAAAGCACCGACAGTAATTATCTTCTCATTTCCGTGTCCTGTGTTGATCGATCACACAAGTGTATCGCTAGCGAATGATCCATTAGTTTATTAAAGGTCGATAATCGGTAGCTTTGACAACAGCATCGCGCAATAAGGCTAACGTGTCAATTAATATCGATTATGTTCGCGATCTTGCTCGCAGGAGAGATCGTCAATTAGCGGGGCGCGGTATTGATTGGTAGCAATTAAACGAGAACGAACGAGGAGCAAAGTGCCGACACACCTGTTTAACTCCTCGCTGAATCAAGGTAATACGAGCGATACATCACACAGATACCAGTATCGAGGCAATTTATATTTTCCAAGTGGCCTAAAATTCGGTGGAAGCCGCTCGTACAAACGAAGTGTTTTGCTGTTTTTTCCTTTTACCTTTGCATACCTCGATCGTGCGTACGATAAAAATGAAACAAAGTTGCTGATCGAGAGACGCGGTTGCTTACCCACGTAATCCGGTGTCCCGAGGATTTCACGAACCTCTGTCCCCTCTAAGACCACTCTCGAGATCTCAAAGTCGCACAGTTTCACCTCGCATTCTGGGAAACTGCCCATCATCACCAAATTCTGCGGCTGCAACATAAAACGCCGTCGATGGTAAGTCTCTTTCCGCCATCAATTAGTTGCCGTTTAATTGAGTCGTTAATTCTGATCGACCGAGACGCTGTTTCTTTCTCCTTCTTTAATTGAATCCTGAACATAAATAACGCGTAAACGACGCAAACTTGCTCTTAACTCTGAGAATGAGCTCGTTAATATTTTTAACGCCGTTGGTTATCGCATCGCTGAATACGATTATAAGCAAGCTCGATCATTGTTCAAACGATTTTCGTCCAACTCTTCGGGATTCATTATTAAGACGTACGACGTTATGTAGATCACGAAATTTGCATATGTTAATATCCGTACCAACTAAAGATACTTTCACTGGCAAGACCACGCGGCACGACTTCGTAACACCTGCTAAACGGCATCGATAGATCGATTCAAGTTTACGAGACACCCATGACTAGCATGAGTCAATCACGATTTACGATAATTAGATCGAAAGAAGAGAAAAAATCAGGTCCGTGGTTTCGTATTCTGAGCGACGTGACGGAAGGAATAAATCAATTTTCTGTCCTTCCTGATGATCTACGCGTTTAAAGAACGCTGCCAATTAATGGCCAACTAATGAACCAATCGAACGTCGTTCTCGACGGGATGTCTACGAGTTTTTGCCGTGTTTTGCGTACGATTTTGGCGATCGAACGTAATCGTTGCGCTTAAATTATAGCTTTTCAAGTGAAAATATTCTTCGCTCGAAAAAGTAGAGAAAACGAAGAGCGAGCAATTGCGCGATTGCGTGGCAGGCTGCTTCGCGATTCGCGCTTCATCGAGAGGAACATCGCGACCATTTACATAAACACGGTAGATGCTGTTACGATAAATTCGAGCGCGCACAGGGAATAGAATGGAATATTAAGTTTCTCGGTGAACAAGCGCGATCGAGGCTGCGATCTTTGCCGCGTAGCCTGCAACGCGGACAGGATTTTCATTTTTTTTTCTTTTTTTTTTAAGTGAGAGGACGCGTTTTATTCGCGCGACGAGAGTCGCATAAGAATGCAACCTATATTCTTGATCTCGCAGAGCGTAGATTTCTCAACGGCCCGTTCTTCGCGTTTCCTTATACACGTCGTCGCTGCAATTTCTCGGCTTAACGAGCACGCTTAGAAGCGCAAACCAAATCAGCTTTGATTATTGACTGCGACCTGTTTTGCATTCTTCAAAAGTAGCAGAACGAGAGCAGCGAGAGAACGATCACCGAAATGCCTGAGTTATGTAACAGCAGAAGAAGAAAAAGAAGAATAAGAAGCGTGCGTGCATTCGGTTCGGAAGAATCTTCCTGGCTCGAACGCGTCGAGGTCCTTGGAGACGTTCGCGTGGGCGACTCTGAATATTCAAAGTTCCTCTCGGTAGTCCCGGCACGCGTTCGATAAATAATGACAAAAGACGTAAAAATAATTCTGGGTCCGCGAGATGCGCAATTCCGCGTCTCTAGTCGAGTAAGTAGCGGAGAATCGGTGTTGCGTGTCAAGATTCAAGGGAAACGCGACGATACGAATCAACGAAGTTGCGTTCACGGAGTGAAATCACCTGGTCGCGATAAATCTAATCGCGTCCTTCAGGGTCTGCGCGTTGATCGACCTTTTCCTTTTTTCGGACGAGTAAGCGTTTCTCGATAGAACGAAACGCGTCTAACCGAATCCCACGCGGTCTCTCGCCGCACTGACCAAACAACCGTGTGGGCCGAGACCTCTGAAAAAGAGGCGCGATCGGTACCGTTCGTTTCGTTTCCAGGTTAATCGAAATGAACTTAGAGATGGGGCTTAGAAGAGTAATGGCCCGATTAAACGTCGGAGACTGGGGCCTTTTAAGCGTGGTCGAAACGAGCCGGTAGGCAATCGATTAAAACGTCCTCTCCTCCGCTGTTTGAGTAAATGTCGCAAAACACCCAAGAAGTGCTCCAGTTACGGTGAACAGGTTAGCCGCTCGTGTGTCCACAGAGACGCTAGTGATTCATCGAGTGCGAGCTAACGAGGCGAGGAGAATGCGATTACTGGTTCGCGTGAAACACGTGGGAGCTCGAGCGCGTTTCATTCCTTGCCAGGATTTCTTTCGAATTCGAACGTTTTGCTCGGTTTTTGCCTCGATCGAAAGTTGTACGTCTCTGACGAAGCGAACGACCCGGGAAGCGACTGCGGACGACCGGACCCTGTTCCCTTCGGCGTTACGCCAAACGAACGCGAACTCTTTCCTTTCTCTTTCACGGGAATTTCGCGAGTTATCAGTAGTTGCTCCAGTTATGGCGGTCAGACATAGATATCGAACGTTCAGAAAGCGAGATAGGAACCAGGTGTGATTCACCTATGGAGTAAGGGCGTGGTCGTTTCAGTGCGAAGAGCGTGGGGTCTTGTCGCGTTCCGTGCCAGAGCACCGACTGTGAATCGTTCCACACGATTCTCGAGATTCTTTTGGAAAAAACGAACTACATATTGGCTGGAGAACGCTCGTCGATCGGTTTCCAGTCGAATCCCTTTGGCGACATTCACGAGAAGTCGAAGGGAGGACGCGACGCGACGCGAAATTCGATCAGACGGCCCACGGTGCAGTCTGCATCGAGAGACAATGTAATTGCATCGATTCGGCGATGGATAGGGAGAAGTGCAGCTTGCCAGCGGCTGTTCCGCGCCTCCTCTCCCTTTTGTACGCGCCCCACTATATCCAAATACGGTGCTCGAATGTTTATGGAGCGCGGGAATAATTTTCAATAGGCTTGAAAACTTTGCACTGGCCAAGGATGATCGTTGCTGCCGTAGCTGACGTTACGACGTGTAAACGTACTTCGAAATGATCGATAAACTGCTTTCGTGTTTCGTTTTCGAGTAAATCGCAGAGCTTAAAAATATGTCGGAGGTAAACGGATTTACGAGCGAAAGGATCGAACGTTTCTCGTTTGATCGAGTCTTAATCGAAGAGCGGACATTTTTCCGTAGACTGTTTACAGATCGTAAGTTTCGTCGAAGACGACAGTGGTACATGCGCGCAGTTTTATATCGGTATTCAGGTATTCACGTAGCGTGAATGCAGAAAACGGCCGATAATCGAATTCGAATCGGACAGCTAAATAAACAGCTTTGGTGGTTCGAGGTAAAAGATTCGCGACACGATTTACGTCGTCGATAAAACTCGGCACGCGCTCGAAACTCGCGTCCCGTTCGAGCAGACGCCTTGGTCGAGGATCTTGTACCGTGGCAAAAGCTCGTCGACCTTTCGCCAATTTCTCGCGAGGATAACGAGAAAGAAAGAATCCTTTTATCCGTGGCGGAGAAGTCGGACGACCCCGTCGGATCGCGTCGTACTTTACTGCATCTTTGGATTTTCTTCTTCTCCTCCTCCACCAACTCCTCCGTATGTTGCGCGTGACAACAGCGTTCGCTTCGATTCCTCGCTTTGTTCGAGAAGAAAAATCTGTCCGTGAACAGCACGGTGTCGTAAAGAAAAGGAAAGGTAGCTTGTAGCGAATCGCGAGGCGACCCAGACGGCAAATCCTGCGTGGAACTCTTAATTACGCCGACGCGATGCTTTACGAGCGTTGTAGTTCGTCGGTAAAAATGGTGGAAGCAAAGCTCGCGCGAGACGGCGAGACCGGTCGTTATTGCCCGTTAAGAGGGACGGTCGTCTCGCCGGATTCGAGCGACAAGCTGAAACTACAAGACACGGGCTTTATTCGACGACACGCGACGCCCGCGTACAAAACCTCTTTTCCCTGAGTATGCCGACTAAAAGGTGTTTACGTTTCCGCGATTACGGTAATAAAAAGCGCGCGTGTATCGAGAGGACGCGATAAATTGCTTGAAAACCAGCTGGAACAGGGTCGTGGCGCGCATCGGGCTTTCGTTTCCAGACGTGTCCGAATTCCAAGCGAATTTTTTCTTTGTTCCACTAACGCGTGAAAGGCAGTTTCAATTTGTTTGTTTCGGAGCTGAAATAATAGCTAGAATTCCTGTACGTATGATTTCGAACGAGCAAGTGCGCGAAAGAAATCGTCGGAACTATTCGGTGACGCGACGATGCCGCGTAAAGTCGGTTCCGGGATCCGGATATACGAGAGAAACGTGACAAGTTCGTTTCGACCTTTTATGGGTCGAACTTACCTTGATGTCCAAATGGGCGATATTTCTCTCGTGGAGGTAGGCAAGTCCTTCTACTAGCTGCCTCACAAAGTGTACCACGTCACCTTCGAGGGGCACCAAATCACCGTCGATGAGCGTCTGTAGATCGCCTCCAGGTGCGCTGAAAAGTCGAAAGTTCGAGTGGTTTCGTTCGTTGGCCTCGCCGCTTGATTTCTCGAGTTTCCACGTGTACACGCGCGAGTACTTACTATTCCATCACCAGAATAATTTCCTTCGGCGTCTCGTATACGTCGTGCAATCGAACGACCCGTGGCGATTGCGAGCAGAGAGACAAAAGGGCGATTTCGTGCCTCAGCTCGGCGCTGCAGTCCGCGTTGAATCTGCTTCTCGAGGAGAACTTAGCCGCGTAGAGGATCCCGCTAGATCGAGACCTGCACCGATACACTTTCGCCCATTGCCCGCTGTGGAAACATTCCGAATTCATTTCTTTCAAAGATGAGAGAAAAAATGAAAGGAAGAACACAGCTTCGCGAAATTTGGTTGGCTGATACGACGGGATTTTTACAGTGGTCATGGAGGATTCCGAGCGTCTCTTCGACAAGGTCGACGCCGCGGCGCCTGGCAAGGCTGCGCTGGCAACGCAGTTGTTGCGTGTAACCGACGCTTCGAAGCGATCTCGCTTTTACGCGTCTCTGCCTCCGGTATCGTACACGGCAGAGTATGTACATTGCGCAAACGTCCCACGCCAGCGTCCATCGTGGACAGCTCTCCCGTTGACCGCGTTCTCGAAAGATCGAAACGCGAACCTCGAGAAAAACGACGATGTCCGATGCAAACTTCCTTCGACCGATCCGGAAGCGGTGTAAATTTCCAAGAGGAAAGTAGACGCCCTTGCGCGCGAGAATCGTCGAATCCACCGGTTCCCTCCTTCCCTCGTTGCAATTTCACCGAATCGCGTCCTTTAATCGAGACAGATAAGCGGCTCACTCGTAACGAGCATCCGATACCGAGTGCAATTAACTTTAATAACCTCTGAAATTCGAAGATTGGCAAGGCTCGTTTTTCCAGGTCGCTCACCCTCGTCCCGCGGTGCGAGGCAATTTTTGCACGCCGAATGCCGTGGATTCAAGGCCCATTTCTAAAAGTAATTACCAGGTGTGTTGAGCCGCGTCGCGTTGCGTTCTGTTCGGCTGCAACAGCAGCTCGAACCGCGTTCCGAAGCGATACCGAATCGCAATCATGCTCACTGAATCACCGAGGATACAAGCCGACCAGGTAGATCGCGCTATATACGGTAGTAGGCGCACGTATTATTCCGACAATCGAGACGATTAAATTGCTCGCGATTATTAAAGATCAAAGCATGAACAATCTTAGAAAAATTAAACTTCATAAGCTGCCTTGTTCCGGCGCGAATCGTATCCGTGCAATCGATTCTTTGTAGCAGCCGTTCGATTGTCGCGAATTTCGCGCACTGAACTCGAAACGTCCGCTTGCCTCGCTAATGAGTACAAGTCGAACAAGAATGAGAATTTGTAGATCGTTTCGAATCGCGAAACACCTTTGTAGTAATCGTCCAGTAAATCCGCTTCATTAAAGATGCAAAGACACGAGAGGCAATTGCGGTGGATATCGAGCGACCAATGGATTATCGATGCACGCCTGACGGTGGGTTACGAGGCTCGTTCCAGCTTAACGTATCCGATAAATATGAAATGAATTAAAGTTCACCGGTTGTCTGTATCTTTTAAACGAAATCTAACATAATTTCGAATTAACGATCGGTAGGTGTTTCGCGATGGAAAGTTATGGGACGAGAGTCGAGCGATCGCGATTCAATGCAATTTCGTTTTTACGACGACGATCGCATCTGGGTCGAGCCGTTCCAGCAACGGAATTAACGCGTTATCGCTTTCGATTAAGCGTGCTCCATTTCGTGCGAACGCTACTTTGCTTCTCGACTCGAGTTCGGTGGTCATCTGAAACTCGACAGATGCGAGTAAACGGAAACGTAAACGTCGATTTCTCCGCACTGAATCGCTTTGAATCTTATCGTTAACCGAGCGAGATCTATTTCTTAACGCGGCTCAAGTAAATTTGTAACATCTTACTTTGCGAACGGCTTCGAATCGATCTCGTAGTGCTCGGTGATCGGTCCAGTTTTCACCACCCTGGCCAGTTGCGCCTCTTGAACGAGAACCAACCCCTCCTTAACGTGTTTCTCGCTCCATTGCACTCTGCATCTTCCCCTGCATCGCTCCTCGTTGCCCGTCCTGTCTGTCACGCGTTTCGCTTTCGCTTTCGCTTTCGCATTCGCGCACTTTCCCGACGACGCTTGCAGATTCCGACGCTGAGGCCGTGGGGACGTCTTCCTCGCGGATGACATCGTCGGCGACTGATGATTCGGCTGGTAAATCATGACGTATCCAGACCAGTGGTCAACAAACAGGATCGAGCATGCCGACGAATGCGTGAAACGGACGATCACGGCTCGCGATCAAGTCCCAGGGCATCGAGATCTGAAAAAAATGATAGATTCGTTAGAAGGAATAGAATCGTTTACCGATCTGAAAGGATCCAGACTCGAGCGTGTGCGTACTTGTGCTCGATTTCCCAAAGGTTCGAGGCGCTTTAACTCCGCTGGACAACTGGCGAATGAATCCGCGCGATGCACACCGAAACAGTCAATGGTTCATTGAACAGGCAGATGCATCGTTGGTCAAGTACGAATCGGTCCACTCGGTCGAAAGTATCGGCGACGATGTTCGCATCTCGATGAGAGAGACTGCGCGATCGCCGTTGCGCTGGTACGCTCGAATCGCGAGCTTGACGGTCGAGCGTTGCGGCTGAAACTGGCCACGAGTCGGCGAGAGACCACAAGCTTCGGCTTCGGCTTCGGCTTCGTTTCAGCCCGCTTCTCTCTGTTCTTTCTTCCCGTCGACTCGCTCGTCTCCCCGGTCTCTCGCCTCTCCAGCTCCAGCTCCAGCTTCAACTTCAGCTACAGAACTTCGTCGCGGATCTCTCCTCCTGTCCCACTCTTTCCTCTCCAAGTGGACACGAGAGCGCGGTTGTCGTTGTTGCTGCTGCTTTTAGTGCTGTTCGCGCGGTATATCGTCTCTGACGTAGGTGATATCCAGCCGAGGAGTACGATCTACCGATCCGAGTCGCTTCCTTCCTAGATCCCGATCTCACGTTACAATTTCACTTAGATTTTTAGCCTGGAAAGGGTTACGCGATTTTTCCTCCAAAGTCACCTAGCGTACGAAAAGATAAGAGGTCGTTGAATTTTTCAGAAACGCCAAAATGTCTCGAGGGCCCCAGCTGCGATAGCGAAACGAACGGTATAAGCGCGATTGTAAACGCGTTAATATGTTAATGAACGCGTAGGGGTCTTGCCTTCGAGATTTCCATGTCCGATTGTATCGCTTCTTGGAAACGAGTCGAGCTGTCGATCTCGATTTCAACGAAGCTCGTGCTCAGTCATATTTTCTATAACGCTAATCGCGTGCTGCATTGTTCCGCGTTCTCTATCGTTTTATCGCGAATTACTGCAGCTTATTATTATTATCGTTCTAAACGATAATTACATTGAAACCGTTTCTCCTCGGGGCTCGTACACGCGTATATTCGCACGCGTACATGGCAAATAAAGACACCGCTGCTGCTTGTCGATTCTCTTATGGATCGAGTGAAAAAACGACAAGGATGCTCGATCCCACGTCGAAAGGATTCGCAAAGGTCTTTCCTGATCGAGTCTTCTCAAAGGAGAAATCGATTAACGAGCCACTAGAAGCGGTCCAAGGATTTCATTTCCCGCTTTATCTTTTCATCAAACTGACGAAACCAACGAAAATCTATTCGGACGATCTTTGGTCAGACACGGTCGATTTTCCGCGACACTTTCTGCCGCTTGAATCACGATTACCTAGAAGCTCGTATCCCCGGGAGTATTCGCGGGTTGTCGCGAGGAAAATGTAAGTAGGTACGTGCAAGTATCCACGACACCGTGAGAGTGGTGACAAGCAATTAGTACCGACAATTAGCAACGACGTGTTCGTTGCCGATCGTGCCAAGGATAATTGCTGGCTTATCCGTCACTCGTCTACTTTCAATGACGAATTTGCAAGCACTTTTTTGCGGCTCCCCGTAACGTTCACCTTCGACGTGAGAAAGAAAATGTTCCGTCACGCGTGCACCACGTTTGCGAATTATTCCAGTTTGTCAATGGATTCGATGCAAAATGGGAAAGAATGGAGAATACAGAATGAAAGGGGTTTTCTAGGTAATGGCGTTTAATTAGGCTTGGTGCCTAGGAGGCACACTTTCAGCGCAAATAATCACGAATGTAGACATTCGTTGCCGGCAAATAGTCTGATCATCGATCTCATTGAAAAAGTACCATTTGCGGTTCAACCGTATCGAGCCGGAGCGTGAACTCGCGAAATCAATTATCATCGATTCAACGTCGGCTTGTCTGCAACCCGACGTCATTGTAGCGTTTAATGATTTCTGTTTATAGGTTTATCGGCAGGTGCAATAAATTCAAGGCGCGCGTCATTGTTGCTGCCTCGGTGGCTCGTTAGGTACTTGCGGCAACGTCCTCGATTCGATGCACCGCGTCGACGCGTTCGCGGAGATCCAGTTGGGACGTCTTACTTTCAACGTGGAAGAATGAAAAGTAACGTCGACGAGTTCACGGTCTTTCAAAGAAACGTTGTTCTTAATTTACGATCAGGATACTCGACGAAAATCGTTGAAAGGGAAAGAGCTTTTAATTCGTGGGGAACGTGTGGCGCCTGGAGAGCGCAACGATCGCGATAACGTTGTCCGCCCGATAAATAAGAGAAATTTTTGCAGAGGTTCGTTAACGCATAATTCATCGAGCAACGCGTTAAGCTATTTACCTGGTTGCGTTGCTCGTTTTGCTGGCATTGACGGAATTGGTACGCCCTGCGCGTTTGCTTCTCGCCGCCGCTCAGACCATAACTTATTGCCCGTCATTCAACGCGCTCGATTCAAGATTCGATTACGATAATAGCTTATTCGTTATCCGAATTTGTTTGTTACGATAAATTGTTCGAGGCGATAATGTGGACATCAAACTGTCATAAAAAATGAAGAGATTGCTTTTGTAGGCAATTAGCTGAACGTTATTTATTACGACGCCTCGATGAAACTAAGCCTCTTACCGTTCCGATGCCTTTTCATTTTCTTTTTTCCCGAACGCTTTCGTTTGTTCTCCTTGCCGGTACCCATTGATCGCACGGGACAACACGTATTTATTAATTTGCAAATTTATTCGTTGCGCGTCATGCTCCGCTTGTAATCGCTCGACGATTATCCACGCTGCTCCGCGCCGTACGCGGCGACCCGAAACCAACGCTGCGCGGGCAACTTTAATTTTACCATCGAATAACACGAGGAAACTTGTAATTGTAAGTAAAAGTTGATCGTGTTGGTTTTCATTTGGTTTTACTCGACGCACGAGAACAATGGGTCGAAGAAAACTAAAACTCGTTAGATCGACGGGCAAAGAAACGAAGCATTATTTACAGAACGAAGGAGATATGCGCCAGTATCTCGGGAGAATGCAAATTACCGACTACCATAAAGGACGGTATGATGCGTGCACTGGTTGCTCGTAATGCACGACGTGTACAGCATGCACGTGCAACTCCTCTACGATTTACGAGCCAAGAATTAGACACAATAGGAACGACCGGCTCGTGTCTAATAACCGACTCGCGGCCATACTTGGCCGACCGATTAATGTCCACTGCCACGGTACATTGCCAGAATTTGCAAGTTGCTCGTTCAAATGGATTCGCGACATTTATCTCGGGCTATCGTTCAACCGTTTTTCTTCCCGAAAGCCTCGAGACCACCTCGTTAGACCTTATTGTGTGTCTCCGTCGACCTCGAGGTATCCTCATAAAAATCTTGTAGTTGACAGCCTCCTCGCGTCCTAGGCGATCCTGTAACGGGAAAATATTCGTTCTAAAGGTTTTTCGTTCACTTCTCGTCTCTTGGAGAGTTTTGCTACGAAAGGGTCAAAGAGCTTTCACGGAGGAAGCAGACGATTCGTTTTTCTTTTTTCGTCTGACCTTCCTGGCGGATTTCATCGCGTCGTTTCCGCTAATGGAAGTAGCCCGAAGGCTCGTAGACGGTGTCCGGACGGCAATTCGTGGCGCCTAGAAATCCGGCTGTAACGTTCACGGTACCTACCTGTCAACGCCAAATAAAGTCGAACGGTTGCGCTTTCGAGCGATAATTCGTTAATTAGCGCACGGGTCGATCCGCGTATCATTCGATGCTGAATGCTCGACTTCTCTGACCGAGAGAAGAAAAACGGCAACTTGGTACGATGGCAAACATTAAATGATCGCCGACAAAAGCGGCGCGTTACCTCTAATTACAGGCCACCGCGATTCCATTTTTGTCCGCGCTACTTTTGCGAATTTATACGTGCCGATTGTCCGCCACCGTTACCCTTGACCGACCGAAATTTCTTGAGCAACCTCCTCCGCTCTCTACTCTTACTCTTGCTCTTGCTCCGGCAAAAAAATCCTCCGATACGTACTTACGAAACTTTCTAAAAAAATCAATCATCCAGTCGCCGCGTACCCGGATGTTTCGATCGAACTTTAGGCGACGCTCGTTTTCAAGATTCTTGAATATGCATCGCGTTGGACCGCGTAGGCGTCACCTCAAGGCGAAATTAACGCGATCTCTCTCTCTCCTTCTCTTTCGAAGTATGTAATCGTGCCGATTTGCCGACCTACGATCCAGAAATCGACACAGGGTACGTCGCTCCACCTTACGTAACCGATTATGCAACGATGCCCGAGAATCGAGCCCAACAAATTGTATCTTTCCCGCCGGTCGATCCAATTAAAGAGAGTTTCTTTTTCTCGTGAATTTACGCACAGAACAAGAGCACATAGTAAAAATATTACATAGGTAAATAAGTTTCACGACATCGGATTAGAATGGAATTAGCAAGGAGGCTTTTGTCTCGACAGGAAATCTCGAGTGTGAATCATCGCATCACCTGGTCGCTATTAATGTCGTCGGCCTATTTATAGGTTGAAAAGAAAACCGACGTTCTTGGAAAAATCGGCTCCACGTATGGAAAAACTGTTCGTACTCGTGAAGCGTGAACTCGACAATATGGCTCGCTTACCTTTTGCTTTTCGACCATTTTTCCTTCGAACGGAACGAACGAGGGGCACGAACTTCGAATGATTTGCGGCATTTTATTTCGCACATTATTAAAATTAATACAATGACAGAGATATTTACACAAGATCTTAACGCCTATACGCGCGATTATTCTCCTCGTAATTAACCTCGGTATTAATAAACGTTACAACGATAACGTACCAGTAATAATAATAATAATAATTGTAATTATAATAATAATCATAAGGATGATGGTGATGAGAGTGATAACGATGATGATAACAGCAACAACGACGACGACGACAAAGACGACGACGATAATAGTTGAATAAGTTGGAGAACAGGGGGTGTATCCGAGTAAAAGAAAAAAATAGAAAACGATACGAATTAATAAAATGCAAACGCAAAAGAATTATAAATACGATGTCGGACAGAAAGCAGACGGAAATAAATAACGACGAATCTGTCTCGAGAAATGGTAAACCGACTCGCTCGGATGCATACCCTTCTCTACCGCGTTAATCAAACTATTATATTATACAGGTCTCGATGATTTTTATCTTTGAATTCACCCAAGCACTTCACTCGTTCACTCATCCCGTACATCCTACGACAATGTATCGTTTGTTCGAAGCGTTACCTTTACGTTCTTATCGTCGTGCGTCTCGATGTCCCCGCGTACGCGTTAGAATTTCAGCGAACGCCTCCTATAGAATTCGTTCGTGGGATCAAAGTTTGATAATACCGACTCCTCCTCGATCTACGAGGTTAAGCTCCACGAAATGACGAGAGGCTTTGTTATTCAATCGATCGCATTTCCAAACTTTTCTCTTTCTCTCTTTCCACCTGCCCTCCCTTTGCTTTTCATTTCCACGGTAGCGAAAGATAGGAAACGTTTTCTTAGCGTCGACGCGCGATTCGTCATTCCGATTGGTACACGCTCGTCTCTCCTTCTCGAATCTTTCCGCCTCTCCAGTTTTCATCCTTGCACTTTCCGCAGAATGAAGAACGATAAGGGAAACGAACGAGTTCGAACAAGAGGACGAGCAACGCGTATGACTAGCATTTATAGAGCGACCCCTCCGATCACGGAAGTTTCGGCTCCACAAGGTTTTACAGCGTCCGCCCTTCTGATTTCCACCCTTCTAATTATATGTATACTTATGATTTCTTTATACATACACGCCTGTACGTTTGATTCCTGCAGCTGCACGGAGTTCGCGAAGATTGCAAGTTTGTTCGATGATCGAGCAGCTCCTGATTCTTCCTACTCCTCGTGTACAAAATTTACTCTCGGGTCTGTGTCTGAACGACTGTCTGAAAGGACTTGTCTCTATGATTACGGCAGTTCTACAATAGCATGAAGAAAAAAAAGAAACAAAAGCTTGTACAAACCGAGGTTCTTCTTAGTGGTGTAACACGTGGTACTCAGCGATCGAGAGGATTCGTAACGTCGAATCGATTACTCTCGAAAGACGCTATCGAACCAACGAGAAGAATTGTAGACGCCTAAAGCTAGTTTAGGCTCTCAATTTCGATCGATCGATCACGAGGCAACTCGTAAAATAATGGTCCGTAGAATTTAAGGCACTGTGCAAAACGGGCAGATTTCTTTGCTCGTTCGCCGACTCTTCTCTTTCTCTCTCTCTCTCTCTCTCTCTCTCCTCCTCTCATCATCACCACCACCATCGTGCACTCGATGGATGACTTTTGTCGCGACGTAACGACGCGTATTTCCGTGGCGGGACATGCTGGTGCGAACGGGACAAAGAAAAGTAGGCACTACGAGTGTGCGTTTGCACTCGTGGTCGTCGAGCACGATCTACGCGGATATACGCGTACAAGCATAAATATTAATAAACGCAGGTCTTGATGTTTAATCGCGTGCGTGCACGCGTATACACACGAATGCGTAAAACGAGCGCGACCCGAGTGTGTGCGTGACGCACACACAATTCTCTTAACGCTTAACGTTTACTATAAAGGCACCGAAGTTATCGAATTTCGATTTTAACGAGATCCGTCGAACGGACCTCCAGGTAATTCGGATTACTGCTATCACGGCCCCGATCGATTATTATGGCTAAGATCGCAAAATTTCTCGCTCGAGGCATCGAGTCACTCTACCGATTTCTCGAATCAAATTCTCCCCAGAGCAATCGTGCCTGCCACTCTTCGCTTCTCAACCAAGTCTGTCTGATATATACCTGACATTTTCTACTTACGTAATAATCAAGTGGTTCAAGACTTTCGTTTCGCGGGCAACTCGATGCATCGATCGCGCTAAACTCGCGCAGGTTTTATACATTTCAACTCGAAAGGATGGCCGATCAGGTCAGTCTCTCGGTAATGGCAGACGACGAGCTGCCAAACGATGCGTCTCGTTTCCTCTCGCATTCGATTCACTCAAATTCGTTCATTCAAAATCCCTGCTACCATCACGAATTCAACCGTACCTATTTACACACCCAAGGAATTTCCCTTCCTTCCACTTACGTACGATAAAACCGTCGAAACTCGACGCACTCGTAGAATCTCGGTCGTCCGAATATTATATACAGTACGCGTCACGAACGATCGGTACCCTCGTACTTGAACAGCCATCCTCGATGTGTATTTACAGCCAACCACTTGCTCGAACCCACGCCTTTTCGTGCCAATTACGTCGCGTAACTGGATACCGAGTTTTCGTAACGCGGGCTATCGAACTATGTACTGTACACCGTAAAACTATATGTACAACGGATCGGGTGGATCCGAGACTTTGAAGCTGCTCGAGAAAGCCGTTCAGAGACCAAGAATCTAGGTCTTTTTCGCGTCTACGAGGCCCCATGAATCTGAAACCGGCGAATCCGTGCCTGCACCGACTCGCATTGTACCTCGCTGTACCTGGTGTACCTGCCAGCTCTGACTGGCTCGCGGATTACCACGAAATTTCCGCCCCTTTCTCGAAGCGCTTCCAACCCGGTCTTTCCGTGTACCGTCGGCGGGCTGGATGCTTTGCTAAATTTCGCGTTAGACGTTTCACATGAGAAACGGCTGAGAACTTTGCTCACGACTCCGTTGCATTCCCTCGGCCACGCCCTCGTATGATGGTGCCTTTGTTCCCATCTGTCCGACGACGAGTCTGTGCTCGCGAATGGAAAACTGGCTCTGCTTTGAGTCTTTCCGTACATAATGAAATCCAACGAATCGTCCGAATAAACGCTGCTCCGATCGCTCGAGCTGTCCGTCGAGATTTCGGATACCGTGTCGCTACCACTGTCGCTGCAGTGCTGCTCTTCGCCTAAAATGAACACGGGCGTGCATTTAAACACCTCACCGGCGGGCATCGTGTGGGTGGCAGTCGCCCTCCTCTGAGTTCCGCTCGACGCGTTTGTGGACACGCTGGTACCCGTGGACGACACCGACTCGATTAGCACGATTTCCGCCCCGGAAAATCTCTGCGCCAGTGAATCCATGTTTCGTTTGAAATGGTCCCTGCGGTCGGAGCTCAAGCCGTATCTAACCGGTTTGGCCGATAACTTTGACTTTGAATAAAGATTTTCCGTGTGCGAGGAGACCGCTCGCGTAGCCGTCGGTTTTGTTTCAACGTTTTGGCACGCGGTCGTGTTCGACGTCCTCTGACCGTGCTTTTCCGTGTCGTTTTTAGGGATCGACGAGACCGTCGACGATTGTTCGATCGTAATGGATTTCGAGGCCGATTTCGTTTCGGTCAACGACTCGTCTTCGATCGCGGTCCCGTTTAACGTTGGACAACTAGCCGTCAAGAGAGGTGGTTGCGGATCATCGAACATGGCGAACCACGAGTGTTGAAGGCATTCCGTGACGGTCAAACGTTCGCTGGAAAATAAAAGGAGATTCGATTAACGTTTCGATCATGAAGGATCTCGCACGACGAGACAAGATACTTTCTGATCGTCGTACACTCCTCAAACCAGTCGACCGCTGTAGTTGCATAACGTTAAAAGCTACGAGAAAAGACGGAAGAGAGTAGGAAACGACGAACTAGGACGAAGAGAAGGGAGAGAAAACTACGCGTGTACTCGCGACGATAAACCGCGTTGGTAGCGAGATAAGTGTGCTTTCGCATTGGAAGGGCGAGGATATTCCGGATGGAGACTTCCTCCCAGCTGTCCGACCGGTCGAAGATAAGGAAATCTACGAGTTTTTCAGCGGAACTCGTTCGATGTGCCGACGCGTTCCTCTTCCCGTTTCGAAGAAAGTAGTCGTCGTCGCTGCAGTCGGAGGAATGTCGATCGTTTTGCTTCCACGTACCCGCGAGTACGGATGCAGAAATCCTGCAGGTTGCCGGATTGCGTAACTATCGAAATTTCGATGAAAGACACGACTATCTGCGATTATCTGCCTACGAAACGGTGACGAAATACTAACACGAGCCACGGATAAGTATTATCGAAGAACGGGTTACCAAGAATCCCGGCACCGGTGAAAATAATGCTTTCGAGGAAGCGTGTCGTGACCTACCAGGAACGTTTACCGCTTACGGCTTACCTCGAAGCGAAAGAAGATAGGCCGCGTCGCGTCAAGACGGCGCGTGGATCTCAAGAACATTGTTAGTTAGGTGGCGTACGTTTGCATTATTTAGCTTCTAAGAATGAAAACAATCGCGTAACGCGGCGAACATTCCTTAAGACGACACTATCCTCTCCCATCGTTGTGGCGCTTACTTTTTTTTATCGGGAACCTCTTTTCGCGTTACTCACTTTGGATCCTTGACCATCAGTTTGCGCATCAGATCACGCGCCTCCTCGGACACGTCTTCGAACAGGTCGTCAGGAAAATCTAGGCGACATCGGCTAATGTTGCAGAACGTTTCCTGCTTGGTATCGCCGCCGAATGGAGAGCATCCCGTTAGCAACACGTACAGCAAAACTCCGATCGACCACATGTCCGTCGCCAAGCTGATCGGCTCGTAGTTTAACACCTCTGGCGCTGAAACAAGCAGAAAACGCAACTTGAAGAGCGAACGGTAGCTGCGTGGGTGGAAAAGACGAGTCAAGAGGTGGTAACAGGCGATATTTCTTCTCGCGAAAGGTTCGTGAGAATCACTGAACGGCGCTTCTTGCAGGGGAAATGCGACCGTTAAACACGACCGGTGAAAAGTAATCGCAAAGGTAATCGCGTGACTCGTAAATGGCTCCTCCTCGTGGCCGACGATCCGCGTCGAGAAGTGGCTTGTTCTGTTCAATTATGCAACGTTCCTGTATCTCTAATGGAATTACACGGTACGAAACGAGTCGCGAATCCGGTGGCAGCGAGGAACCGGGATATCTCGTGCGTAGAAAGACATCAATGGTGTACTTGCGTTTTGTCGAGAATACTCACCAACATAGTCAGGCGTGCCGAGAATCTCTCGGATGTCCGCGCCGTGGCTGATGTACCGCGAGATACCAAAATCGCAGAGCTTCACGTCACAGTCGGGAAACTCGCCGGTGAGGACCAGATTCTGAGGCTGAAAAGAGAGGACAAGGAAAATTAAAAACATTCGTATTCGATTTCCTCTCTCGTCGACGGTTAACGAAGACAAAGAAGCTCGTTATTTCCTTTCGTTGCGGCGTATAATTGCTCGCAATTCGATGCTCTCGCGAGGAAGACGAAACGGCGCGATGAAGCGCACGATCCGATCTCTCCGCTCTATCTTTCTTAGCCTTCCTCGAGGGTGAACATTGTTTCATATTTTATCCGCGAGACATTTACAGCGAGAATAAATTATTTCGGGCGATCTTGTCGTCGCAATTATCAGCTGGGTAGCAGCGTCCGATATCAGGGACGCGCAGGGTGAAACGTGTTCCCGGCAAAAGCGGTCGGTCGCAACACGGTGGCAGTAGTCGAGAGCAACCTGCATCGGCTTAGTTTTTTCCATGGCTCGTACGTACACCAGTGTTTCAGCGATCATTACATGCCCCGTGCCTACACGATGCCACTTAATTAAACGTATTTAATAAACGACGATTCAGCGGAGCGTTCGTCACGTAATCGAGGCAATTAATCGTATCGCGAGTGCATGTACCGGTAATTTTTTTCCTCTTTTCTCGTGCATCCTTTCTCAGGCCCGAGGAGGTTGCAAGCAATTTGAAAAAAAAAAAAAAAAAAAAGAAAAAAGAAAACGAAAGGAGCAAGGGTTCGTTCGTGACGCGCAAGCGTAATAAAATCCGTACGTGAACCGAGGCTGGTCCTCGAGATCGCGATCTAAGGAGGAAGCGATCCGCGGGGGCACGAATTTCGCGTGGAAAGATTTTGCGAAGATTCGGATACGAAGGGAGTAGATTGAAAACATCTGCTGGTTGGTTGCAAGCTGAGAGCCGCCGGCTGCGGTAGGTTTTAGAGCAAGGTGGCTTTTTCTCGAGAGCTCACGTTACAAGAGCGTAGTTAGCGATCATTAAGCATCCCAATGGGTACGCGCAGTGTCACTTAATTAAAAGTATCGAATAAACGACCCCTTCTCTCGTCCGTTCTCCAGGTAATCGGTGCAATTAATCGCGATCCTCGTGTACTTTGTTCACCTGGCCAAGGGGCAGGCATTTAATAAACGGCACGATAATGACGCTCCTCGAACCTTATTCGCCCCCTACCTAGTAACTTTGTAAGACCAGTCTGCCCGCCTAGGGTGCTTCGACAATGGACCAGCAACGAACTTTTCTCCTTGATCTCCTTTCGAGAAAACCAATGCGCCCATTGTTCGATCGTTTCGTAGAATCGCTGCTAGGCCGCACCGCGACCTTTCTTATCGGTAATCATTTACATCCGTGTATCGACGCTTCGAATAACCGCGCTCGCATTCGCACTCGAACTAGACGCCCACGCAACTATTCGCGCCTCTCTTCTGGCGCCCACGTTTCTGATCTGCCGCTACACTAACTAAATTTCTCAGCCGCGTTTTCAACGTAAACACAGGTCAATTGACACCTGCGATGAAACTCTGGCGGTCAGACAGCCTTCCAGAGGCTGTTAAATTTTCATCGAGAAAAACGAGAAAGAGGATAGAGTTGGTTGAAAAGGAAGGATTCCGTGCGCACTCGTATCGCTCGAGGATTCAGTTTGTGTGTTACGTTTCGTTATACCGAGTTACGAGTCGAACGTGACTGGACTGCATCGCAAGATGCTCGACGTCCTACGAATAATGCTGGTGATTTAAAAAGTGCTTCTGTAACGTTGAGGTCGTAGGACGTTTTGTTCGTGTCCCCTTCGGCTTTAACAGGCGGCTCAATCCCGTCCAACAAGTCCTACGAAACGCTACCCTTATACTTTTCGCTTCTCCTCCTTTCAATTTTTTACCCGTTCGATGGGGAAGAAGGAACGGTCGAACAGGGACGACCGTTCCGACAGGCATATGGAGAGAAACGACGACGCTTTAGGAGTGACCGTTGCTCGACGAGACTCGACAGGCCGGTTTCGAACCGTCCGACTGCCGGAAGTCGTTCAATAAGGAACAAAGACATTTCCATAATTTACCATTACGAGGTTCCTGCGTCGCTCGTGTTCTTCTGAACGTTCTTCTCGGACCTCGACGCGAATCGTGTAGGCGTCGCGATCGATTACCGCGAATATCATTGCTGCACGCTTGATTCGTCACGACGGAAAACTTTGTAGCTCGAGCCGAGATACGGGCACGTCTGAGCTTGATAACGATGCTACGACGAAACGAGGAGACGACGAACGCGCTCAGAAAAGTGTAACAGGTGAGTTAATTACCGAGGCATCGTCTGTCGGAAGTCGTCGTTCAACGTAACGCAGAGTGGTTACAAAAAGCACAGGAAGGACGCGAGCTATTAAATCAAAGTTAGTAGCTACTCTTTTCCTCGAAATAAAAACGTTCCTCGAAGTAATTCACGCGATGCCAATTTGCTTAGCAAGCGAATGGATCTGGTTAAACGTTTTGGAGCTACGGTTGATGTAACGGCGTACACGCGTGTCGATAATCGAGCAACGTTCTGCTCGATAGGAGCGAGTATATCGCCTTTTATTTATTCGTCGTGTAATCGTACGACGTGGAATACACGATACGATTCCGTCGAAAGCTGCTTCCATCGGAGTTGCAGCAGGAGCAAAATTTTCGCGATGACGAACAGGCTTGGCATTCGGAACGCAAAATACGCGAGAGAAAAAGCGTGTGCACGCAGTTGGAAGGCAGAACGCTTTTTAACCAACGGACAACGAATTTATGAGGATCTGTCTCTTGCGTTCATTGAAACTTCCGGCGGTTGAAAAAGGGGGAAGCGTCCCTACACGATGCGTGGCCGGACACGAGAACGCGTGCGCGTGTTTGAGTAGTATGAATGTAATGCTCAGAGTTCGGTTGAACGAGCTGCGAGAAACAGACGTTCCGAGAGGTCAGCGGACCAGCTCGATCGTTTTATGAAACGAATCGCGATTAAATTCGTGGTAAATTTCAGTCTTATCGATATTAGAGAATCGCGATCGGTAGGCAGAAGGAAAGAAGGGGAGATTAAGGTATCGCTTTTTCCTCTGCGGATAAAATATCGATTCTCTTTTCGCTTAAATGGGGGCGGAGAGCTCGGCTATTCCATTAACAGGCCGATGAATCGATTTCGTCGAAACCGAAGTTCTGGCTAATGAACCAACTGCTCTCGAGAGCCACTGGCCATGCCAGAAATGGAATTCTCGGTACGAGCTCGCTGCTCCAACTATCCAGGCTAGTCGACAGAGTTCATTGATGAGCCTGAATCCTCCCTTTTCCAACGGAGGTCGATCGCCTCTGTTCCTTCCCCGGGAAAAAATGTTGAAAAGCACTGCCAAGAATAACGAACGAGTCGTAGGATGTTCGATGGGTGTCACGTGCACGCCAATTTCAAGCAACGCGATTAACGCGAGGCGGTGATTATCGATGCGCGAGCAAATAGAGAAGAGTACACACAGTCTTTGGCGCCAGTTTAGATATCGCGTTATTACAGCATGCTCGTCTCGAGTGGATCGACGACCGACGACTGGTCGTTGAACAAGCATACGGCATTCCACGCGAATAGAAACGAGCTCGATCGCAACACCGATAGCATTGTTGTCGTTGGAAGCGAGAATACGATCGTTCGAATTCGTAAAATATGCGAGATCTATGCTGACGAATCCGAGTTTCTATCTATTCGGTTGGCGCCCGAAACCTCGTGGACGTCGGCCAACGAGGCCTCTTGAAAGCGAGCCAAAGAATTCCCAAAGTGCATTTTTCCATTCATAACCGCGAGATCTATATTTGGGTCAGGCATATCGCGTGAATTCGTGGCACGATGATATTTTAAGAACGAACCGGAGGTGTGCATCGAACCGGAGGTGTGGAGTTCGTTCGATCGCGATCGCGAACGCGCACGCGAATGAGAACGCGTCGAAACCGAAAGTCTGAAAAACGTAACGCGGTTTTTCCTTTCTAAACGGGCGCGATCGTTTCCATTCAGCCACGCTCTCGCGATCTCGAGCACCGATACCGAAAACGAACGGACTTGCGGGTCAACGATTTAGAAAAACGATCGAAGGGATAAGTGTTCGATATAAAAATATATAGCAGCAACGCGTTTTTATTGTTAAGGTTGCGGAATTGCTTCGTCGGCGCGTTTAATCGAGCAGTTTTGCTTATCCAGAACGTATAAAATTATCTTATCGATTGGAAAACATCGTGATAATTCTGGCGGATGTGTAATCGTCGTTGGTATCAGGACAGAGACTCGATAACAGACGGTGTAAAGGACGTTTCAACGCGGCGCTTAATGCGCAAAAGCTGCTAAATTATTTTATTGCGTCGTCGCTATGGAATGAAATTTTTCCGGTAATTCAATTCGCCAGCAGCAGCGAGTAGCGTTTCGTCTCTGCTCCGCTCCACTTGTAATTTAGTCGCGTAGGTATATACCTGGTAACCTGCATCCCCGCAAATTGCTATCAATTTGCGAAAGCCGGATAATTGGGTTGCATAACCGCGATCATAATCCGAGTCGCGTTAAGGGGAATAAAAAAATGAGGAGGAAGGCTGAAATACGCGAATCGGCGCGTGTGTCGCCGAGGGAATATTATTAATACGACTCGTTTGCCTTGGCTCGCCCATATCGATCACGCCGATAATCGATAAACGCATACTCTCTTATACTTATACCTACGCTCTGCCCTGCGTCGATCTCGTGTCGCGGTGTCGCAGTGTCCAGCTATGCCCGCTGCAAATTGCAAATTGTTCCCATTGCCAAATAAGAAAAACCTCGCGTGAACGCGATCGACCGAATGCATCGCGCGTTTCGCGACGCGCATATAAAACATGCTTATCTATCACTTGGAAGATGCATCGTTGTCGCACGACGTTTAGCGTAATTTAAACCGATTTATTGGCAAAATCGTCGGTAGATTTATCGATGAATAAAACCAGGGGAATTATGTAAATTCGTGTCGCGAGGCGAGGCTGCAGGAGCAGACCGATGAATTTATGAAAAACTCGGTTCCGGATTTTCTAAGGGGCGCCAAGGAGCGTCCGCGTATTATTCTCGAGATAAAAGGCCGAGAGGAGGGACGCGCATCGATCTATTTCCGTAGCAAAGTTTCGCGGCGAGACGAGACTCCCTCGAGGTTGGTACAAAAATAATTTAGAGCGAGCAGAAACACCCCATTGGCGCCCGTTTCGTCGGGATTCCATCGCGATGAATCGCTTTCGCGCTCACGCTCACGCCTGCGTCTCGTCTTCTTCTCCTCTCGTTTCTTGCACGTGTTACATGTACACGACGCGCTGTTTCTTCTTTTTACCAACGACGCTTTTGTTATGATAACGATGCGCCGTGGAAAAATAGGCCTCCCCTTCTCTTGTGCATTCCAGCGAGAGCGCCGTCACTTTCTAGCAAATATTTGAATTTGTGAGCGAAAGTTACTCTCCGAGGCTACAATGTAGAAACGTTTGGCGAATTAATGCGTCCCTCCTCCTCCTCTACCAACTTTCGATCCAATCCTACTGTACGAGTGGGTAAAATCGATCGATCGATCTATCGATGGTATGATAAAGACGCAAATTGCATACGCGATCGGTGTCAACGGTTTCGCGTTCGACTCCTGTCTTTTGGCAGAGATCATCGTGTTACGCGGATACTTTTACATAACAATTTGGGTCGTTCGCACCGAGGACGGCAGGACGCGGGGAGCAGGGAATACGTTCGCTGAGAAACTGCCAGCTCTCGACCGAAATGTCGTCGCTTCGTTCGTTGCCAAGAGCAGTTTCTTTTCTCGGCGGATTAGGCGCGATATTCTTTCTCGCGTTCTTTATCCACCGAACACAGACGGTACACGCGTGCCAATTCACAGCGAAGGTTTTTCAACTCGACCAGGGAATATATCTAGATAAGAGTTGTTTGCAGAAACGACAATCTACGTGCTTCTCTTATCGTCTCGTTTCTCGCTTGTTTTTGACGTGGGCCGAGATAAAGAGTACAGAGCCTCGCGAACACCGTGAAATTTTCCGTGCAGAAGTCTAGACTCACCTTGATGTCGAGGTGGGCCACGTTCAGGGAATGCAGAAACGCTATTCCGTCCAAAATTTGCTTCAGCAGTCTGGCGACCTGTCGCTCCTCTGGAACTTCGTCTCTGTCTAGTATCATTTGTAACTCGCCACCGGGGGCCCTGCGAACGAAAAAGCGGCTTGGTGAACGATCGAGCTAATCGGGCTGCGTTCGTGTCTTCGATAAGAAGAACCACGCATAGGAAGCGATACTCAGTCCACGATCGATTAATCTTCAGTTTCGCTACCGGTTAACGCGATTGCGTTCGAATTATCGACGATTCGTGAACGCTTCTTCCGTAAATACTCTAAGTATAATTAAAAATAATAAGAACATTTCACTTACAATTCCAAAACCAATACCATCTCTGTGGTCGTCTCGAAGACTTGATGAAGAGACACCAGACGAGAACAATTAGCCGCAGCATCCAGCACCGCGACCTCGTGAAGCGCTTCCGCCCTCAGTTCCTGCGCCCGTCTCCTCTTCCTGAGGAACTTGGCGGCCCACTGTCTTCCGCTTGATCTCTCCCGACATCTTCTCACCGTCGCGTATTTACCTCTGCAAGCAAACAACAAGTGTGGATCGTTAGCGAACGATTGTGTAGAAATATCAGAATAAGGAATTACGGTGGAGAAACGAAGTAACGAATGAAGTAACGTTTTACGTGAACGTTTTACTTTCGCCCTACCATTAACGACTAGACCTAAACCTCGTTTAATCGCGATTTTCCAATTACGCCGTACGCGTGGAAATGTTGCGCTGCGTCGACCGCGTCCACGTTCGCGTTTCAATGTTCCGCTCCGTAAATAACGAATGATCTATATTGCGGCTGCTACGATGCAAACATCTAAACAACTCGTAGAAAGCGAAGTCGCGCGGCCAATGCTCCTGAACAGCGACTCGAATCTTGGAGAACAACGGTGAAAGCATCGGTCGCGTTTCTTTTCGCGCCTGTTTTTCCACGATTCCACGAGGACGACTCGTTGGAACGAGTTGTCGCGCGACGAACGGTACCCTGGCTTCTAGCGAACGAGTTCTTCTGAAACAAGTTGAACGTTGGACGGGACAGATGGACCGAGAGTAAGCGTCAATGTAAGCGTCATTAGGGAGCATTGTTCGGTGGACGGTATCCCACAGAGTAGATGGTACAACGAACGAAGCCCCGCCGCTAGCCTCGTCGACGATCGGCTATTCCTCTACAGGTATACACTTCCGAGCGGAAAGCACGCTGCGCGTCGCTTTAATTATCGGCGACTGTAAAACTATTAACGACCCCGTTGATTCTGTAGAGGGAAAAATTTTATGGTCTCGAACAGCGTGAGATCGTAGATGCAATTATCCGGGTGGCATTAACCTGGATTGCTAGGCTTGCCTGTGCTTGTCCAAGTAGCAACGAGCAAAAATTCGCGATACCTTCGGTGATAAAGTTTCTGTACGGTTCTCGCGTGAGCTCCACTCGCCGATTTTTCCAACTGGGTCGAGTTATCCTCGCGGTGTTCGCGAGTATCGACGTGGACACTTATCGTTCGATAAACTGGTTGGAGAATCAACGTCGCGGAACGGGGCTTGCTCGTCTTCTCTTATAAACGGTTAACTCTGTGGTGAAACGCTTGACTCGCAATCTAAAGGTCCGCGGTTCAAATCCATGGTTCCCAAGTTTTTTTTTTTTAATCATAATTTGTCTCTTCTTGAATAACTATTGCAGCTGTGCCATAATCATTGCATTTATTAATAATTAATTACATACATTGTAATTTTTATAGAATTTAGGTTATTCAAAATAGAATATCGAATTTTAGTTTAGAATTATATTTAATTATTCAAAAAGAGACAAATTATCATTTAAAAAAAAAAAAAAAAATTGTTGGGAACCAAGGATTTGAACCGAGGACCTTTAGATTGCGAGTCATGTGTTTAACCACGGAGCGGATCTATGGCTCGCAATCTAAAGGTCCTCGGTTCAAATCCTGGGTTCCCATTTTCTTTTTTTTTTTTTTTTTTTTTTTTAATGATAATTTTTATGTAATAGTTATTCAAAAAGAGACAAATTATCATTAAAAAAAAAAAAAAATGTTGAGAACCAAAGATTTGAACCGTGGATCTCTAGATTGCAAGTTGTATATGTGAGTTTGTCATACTTCAGAATGTAAGGAGTAACTAACTGTAATTGTTAATATCTTTTAAACAATTAGCCGTCTGGCCCCAAAAGGGGGTATAGGCGTGTTCAGCTCGACGACGACACTCGCCTATGTAGGTTGACAAACGCCAACAGCATGCAACTTCTATCTAACAGACTCGTTATCCGCGTTCTAATTACGCATTGTTACAGCGATAGACCTTTCTGTTTGATTTTCCTTCTTGTACGTTGAACAAAGGGACGAGGGAAAAGGGCGAGTCCAATATCGTCCAGCGGACAGACCCTCTCTAGCGACGCGACGCGGCGATTTTAACGATCCATTCTAGAGGCGAAGGGCAGCGTTCCCCTTTGCGAGCCGCTCGATAAACCCGTTCGCCAACGACCAGTGGCACGAGGAATCGAGCGATGGATAAAACACGGCTCGAAATGGATGATCGCTTCGTCGAAGAAACGACGAAGCTGTTTCAGAAGGGAAACGCAATCGTTCTCGAAGAACGATAATTGTAGGTTGCTTGGACTTTCATTTGCTGAAAGGTTCTAATTTTCCAGCGAGACGCGGCTGCAACATCCGAGATCGCGTCGCGATAATAACAGCGTAGCAATCGTTGTCGCGGTAATATCAGATTTATAGTTGCGCCATTAGTCGGTACGCGATTGCGAACGTTTCTTATTCCTGGTTCGTCGTCTATGCATTCCATTGGCAATCGTTCGATCGACGCGGACAAAGCGAAACGGTTCGTGTAACACAGGATTATGTAATGTAGGTAAAACGCTAGGAAACAAGTTCAAAAGTCGAGGAAGTAGGCGCAGGCTAAGAAAACGAACTAGCAAACGCGTCGTGGTTACATTGCTATGCACGTGATCTCGATTTCCCTGGTCGAGAGGCCAGGTCGAACTCCCACGCTCCGCTGTTACCGCGCGTATGCACGATTCTCGTAAAGATCGCGCCTTCGACCAACGAATCGCATCTACTTTCCAGCCTAATTTGTCTTGGAAATGCGACGCGTTTTGTCTTGAGCAATCTTGCCGCGATATTGCGTTCGAAAGCAACGCGCTTGCTTTCGCGAGTGAATCCAACGCTTCGCCAACACGATGACGAACAATAATTTCTGGCAAACGGCAAGAAGCGAATAGCAAGAAATGGAAATTGTACTTTTCGTTCCCCCGAGGTAGCATCTGCCCGAGTCGTGCGTTCGTTACGGCTGCGAACAAATTCCCTGTAATAGCGAGGAGGCAGCTGCAACGGGCAACGGCCAACAGGTGCGCCGATAAATCGAGGCCGAAATTTTATACGCGACCGGAAAGCCCGCCCCTAACTTAACAAAGTAAGTAGCTACTGTGAAATGTAAAAAGAAAAGAAGAAAATAAAGCATATCTTATTACAACCTTTTCTACTCACTATCACTCCTTTGGTTCCGTATGATTTAAATAAATAATTAAATATCGAGGGAGTCGATTGAATCGCGATCCACCTAAACACCTTCTCTTCGCGGAGGAGGAATAGAGGAAACTTTCGCGCGCCCCTCTCGAGACCGAGGCTCTCTTGACGTTAATAGGGTCAGCCCGCGAATCGTTCGAGCAAGATTAATGTTCGACTCTGGTGCGTCGATAAAGTCTCGAGTTGCGGTGAATTTTAAGTAGCCGTTGGAGTTCAAGTCCGAGTCCGAGAGGAGCAGCCTGATTCCAGGCCTCTAACGAGAAGTCGAGTGTACCTGTCCGAAGCTGTTCGCTTAGTCTCTTGGATTTCTCCGGGAAAACCTCCAACTCGTTGGAGGTTAATTACGAGGGATCATTAAGCACTGACCTTGGAGGGTATCGCGACAGAAACTCGACTTTCGTTCAAGAGAAGGCGGACTTGCGCGAGCATGAATGTCGCGGATCAAACTGGTATCACGGTTGCAACGCTTTCCATTGGCGTAGGTCAAATTTGTCGACGGTGAAATGTCATTCGAACGTCGAGAACCGCAATTTCCACGGCGAACGAAAGTATAGCCCTGTCCGCAGCGGTGATAAAAGAAAACGAGAGGTTGATCGACGGGTTCTAACGAGAAATCACGGGACCTCGACGTCGCCTTCGGATTTCTCCGTGGAAATGCAAAGCAGCTATTTCACGAGACGCTTCGATTCTTCTAACGAGCTAGTCGACGTCGTCGTTTTGGTCTGCGTGAACGAGAAATCGAGGAAACGACCGTCGACCGTACGCTTACCTACTCTCAAAGGTCGAGAGTGCTACTCCCCGTTTCCTCTTTTTGCTTTCCCTAGTCACTAGTCGCGCGAAGAATAGCTCGGCGAACAAGTGGTAGCTAATAGCGACTGCGATCCGTACCACTGCTTTTCGCGACGCGTCGAACCTTGAAATTTTCTCGTCTGCGAAAACATAGGCACAAGCCTCGGTGAGAAAGGTAGACGAATCTTCCTTTTTGCCACGTTCAGGTCGTTAAAGGGTAAATGAGAAAGATCCGTTGGAAGAGCCAACAGGTAAGAAGGCAAGAAGCCTTCTTCGAGGAGGTTTAATCGTTACTCTCGCGTTAAAGCGACGCGCTTCCGAGAAGCAGACGAAAGAACGGAATATCTCGAAGCGTCAAGAAATGGCGGCTTCCTTTTGTTTATCCAGAAGCTAACAACGTCAATGAGCAACGGTTCGAAGACACCAAAGTCGCTGCTCCTGAAGCAGCTCGAAAGTGTACCGAGCAGGAAACTGGACCGTTCCACTGTCGTGCTTCCCTGGTTAAAGAAACTCGCGGTCGCTGCTTCCTGCTGTTCGATCTTCGCGTTCGATAGACCTAGGTCTTTGACGAAACGAGAAGCGAGCGTTTGCTTGCCAAAAATTCTAGATGGTAAATGTCGTGGGACCGACCGCTTTCGTCGACCTCGTCTTTGCCAGTTTCGCGAACGTCTGCGTTTAATATGTAGCAACGAAACGGGATACTTTCACTATGTTTGTTTCTCTCGGGCAGCGACAGCTATGTTATTATTTCTCCGAGGCGCGAGTCTTAAAGCGTGCTTAGGACTTTTCTCGAGTTGTACGATATTTTTGATCGAAACACGTTCGAATATGTGTCAGTAGCTCTAACGAATGCGTTCGACGATCTACTTAGCGGGGTTCTTCCATTTCGAGAACGATTCGATTCGTCAGGGATTGAATCTGGTTGAAAGTTTGTCGCGGTGGAAGGCAAAGTTGTAACCGAGGCTGAACGCGGTAGTGCCGCAAACTCCATAGAAAGTACACGCTTTCACCGTGGTATCTCTGGTGGTGCACGGTTCGTAGGACGCGCCTCGAGCCTTCTCCTTGGAGCTTTGGTATCCATGGAGCGGGCAAAGGAACGGACAAGGCGGTGTCCGTTTCGCGGTGGGGCTCGCGTGGACGTTTCGGTGGTGGAGCTCTGGTAAATGGGAAGTCGGTCGTTTCTTCCCACGGCCGGGGATCAACCGCAAAGCTCGGAATGGCGTGTTACTTAAAACTACTGAGCGTAGACCCATTAAAACTGTATACGTAGCGTGGTGTAAGATCAACGACCCAGGGTCAAGAGGAGAGGTAGGGGAGTCGAGTAGAGCGTTAAGTGCTCGTTGCCCTCTGGTGTAGCGTGGCGGACCAGGAAATCGGTGCTAACACCGGGATCGCAGTCTTTCTAACGTCGTGCAACACAACCTTGTGTATCCGTCGTCCTTTAAGGCATCCATTAGCTTCCTAACTACTAAACACACCGATCTCGGTCCGACGACCCTGCTCGTACCGACCGCCACTCCAGTCCTGCACCGCACCAGGAAATTTCCTCCGCCTCTTCCCAGCAGCTTGACTTTTTATTTTTCTTACTCTTCCGTCTTCTGCCCGCTTCGTCCTTCTCCACCTCCCGCTTCTTCGCCTCCTTCCGATACTGACGTTCGTTCGAGGGTCATCGACATCCGTGCCAGGAGACATTGTACGCAACGTCCGTCGCGTCGTTGCCCGGTTATCGCGGTTACCAGCTTGGCCACGCACCTTGCGCGCGTTAATCTACCACCGTATCCCCTGCTGGCTTTGCCCCTACTCTTTTCAACCAGGTAGTCGCGTCCTCGATTCGAGTGATCCGATATTCCGACACCTCTTTCGTTTCTTTCAAGTTCGAACAGCTCGAGAATTCGAGGGAAGCTGTTTTAGGGTAGGTCGAAAAAGGCACGAGGCTACCCCTGAGAGACAGTGGTTGCACAACGTTGCGTAATCGGCTAACGAGCCGCGAACGCAACTGGAACGAATTTCACCGTATGTACTGCTGGCCCGTTGCAGTAGTTGCACAATGGATTTGCATTCGAGAGAGCACCGATGCAGCTGGACGACGAACACCGTGCCTCGGTCTACCTATCCCCGCTAATTTCTTTAATTGCGAACCGAGTCGAGCATAATTAATCGCGACCAGAGGCAGTTGCTCCGATTTCCGTGTTACTGCCTCGGTAACGAGGTAACTCAACGTTCTACAGACAAATAAAAAGGTTCGATTTGGAATGAAGAGTCAGAATGATAAAAATAAGAAAAATTGGAATCATCGAGTGAGCAGAAACGCGATCACGGAAGGCGTTATGGCGCGAGTCAAACGGACGCGTTCGCGTAGCCTTTCCGTCCTCGATTGCCGCTCGTTAACGCCATTGTGGTGGAAGACTTGGACGCGCGACACGTACAACACGCATTACGCAACACACGCACTTGATACGGCTTGCGGTTGTCCAGGATGGGCCGAGAAAAATATACGGTTGAATATCGTGTCGCGAGCCAGTCGCTGCCATTTAAAGCGACTAGACTTTGCAGAGAAGATGGAGCTGAAACGAAATCGTCGATGTCGGCTGTGTACATATGTGTATGTACGCGCACGGTCACGTATCGCGACAAAATGCGCGATTTTATCTTGGAGAACGTGTTTGCGCGTTTCGAACGCGAACTACGGGCCAAGGATTCAGCCCAAGAATTTTTCTTGCTTCCTTTCGACAGACAAAAATTTGCATAAAAACCAAGACGACCAGGGAATTTAAACGGGGACGCGAGACAATGGTAATTTTCTTAACCGAGCTTGTTTTCCGTGGCAACGCGACGCGGTGTAGTCTCTTGACCTTTGGCCTCCACTGTCTTCTTCCAGCTTCCGATTCTTCACGGATGTCACGGTACGAACAAAGAAGCAACAGGAGGAGAGAGCAAACTCTTAAGCAGGCATTTGGATTCCATGCTCGGTTCAGGGTCGTACGAAAAGGAATTTAGCTAGCAGCCTAGGGTAATGTCACGAGAAAAAGCGAAGGAATCGCGGCGCAGCGGAAACACAACTCCTTCTCTTCTTTGCTAATTTCCTCGACAAAAATTCTACAATGTTGCTGACCGTACGCGCTTGCTCGCTCACTTGCTTCCATCCAAGCGGCTAGAAGAACAGTTTTATGATTTTTGTCGGATCAACTGCATTCCCGCAGACCGCTTCGAATCGTTTCATTCGAAACCTCCTGCGGTTGAGAGCCGCAGAAACTTTTATCCCTCTGTACCGAGGATGATTATTATTACGGCACTGGACACGGGATACTTTTCCATTTGCTGACTATACTTCGTTTCACCAACACACGGATGGAATTCTGCCGCAGGTGTCGCGTAAACGAGTATCGTTGATTTACTGGCGTTAAATTAATTACGTAAACGCAGAGTCTGCGTTGGGAACTTGCTTGTGTATAAACTGAATATTCTAATCCTTTGATCGTGGCTAATAAACGTATCGAATTACCATGACGATCGGCAATTCCACGGTCCTTTAACGGTTTCGTCTCATTGACGGAAAAGAATCGAGAGAAAAAGAAACGAAGGGGTGAATGTGTTATATCGCGGCGCGGCCAAACGACAGACGAAAGAAAAACGATCGAGAAATCGATTCGTAGGACGGGCCGGTTGAATACCGTTTCAAATTCATCGATCGTATCTCTCGGGGGTCCCGATTTAGCCGCGGAACGCCGTAAAACGCCAACAAGAGGATGATACTTTGGTCGTTGCCAGGATTAATGCTTGTCACGAACGGACCGAGAGACGGGCGTCGACTTCCAAATTTCGCCAACAAGAAAAGAAAAGAACGAGGCGCTTGGTAAGCGAACGTGGAGGAAAAGGAGGAAGCCCCGGACGAACGGAGGGGAGGAGAACACCCTTGGCGTCCTTCGTCGGTCGCCACAGTTTGCTGACCCGGTTCGAAAAGAGCAAAAATCGATGTCGATCCCAGAAGGACGGGAAGAGGGTCCCCTGATCGGGCCAAAATTGACTAACCGGTTGACGGGTACCACGAACCAAACTGACTCCGCCGCATACTCGTCGACTATTAACACGTTGCTCATCATTCTGGGAGATTTTTTCGTTTATAGTCAGAACAATTGTCAGATGCGACGCATCTAATAGGTAGAGTTAAACACGACGTCGTCGTGTCGTAGAGGACCGCAAAGGGTAATTACCATAAACGCCGCGGCTATCGATGGCTACCGTCGATGAATCACAATTAGCCGAGAAGATGTTGCGTTAAAAGAAGGTGTGCCATGTCCCTCCCGCATGAAAACCAAATCAAGTCGCGTGAGTCAGACGCGTGTACCACGCACTGTCGTGGATTTTCGTTCACGATTCGCGATGCACGGTGGGCGACGAAAGGCCATTGCATCTAACTCGATTCTTTGTCAGCTCGCCAACTTCCGCTTTGCGTAAAATAAGTGGTTAGAGGGTGGTTTATTCTGTATTCAATGGCCTTGCGAGATACCGTTGCCAGAAATCATTGACTAATAACATAAATTAACACCTACTGAAATTACGTCAGAAGAAAGAAAAACAAGACGGTGGAGGGTAGGAGAAAACTCGTTTGTAACCTTTCACTCGAGATGCCATGTAGAGGAAAAGAGGAAGAGAGAGGGATAGATAATCGTGAAGCAATCTCCCGACGCCTTCCACGCAACGATAAGGAATTATCAGCGTTGACTAATCGTAGGTACTTTCTCACAATGGGCAAGCCTGTTGCGGGTATCTCTGGCAAATAAGTCCGGCTGATACGTACCTGCAACAAACACGAAAAATTTCTCGTTAGTTCTCTTCGTGCAAACACGATGAATTCTTGCGGAAGATGGGATCGATCGAACGGGCTTTGCGTTTTCTCTTTCGTGCAATAAAGCATCCGTGAAGGGTTAACGTTTGGTGCATTGAACTTGGTTGCGCGCGTCACATGCAAATTAGCGCGAACCAGCAGCAGCAGCAGCAGCAAAAGAAGAAGAAGAAGAGGGAAGAGAGTTTCTTCGTTGCTCGTTTGCTTCCGTAGCGACAGAAAGCAGGAGCTGGCGGTCGAACGTTCTCGTGCAGAAGAGGAACGCGTTCACGCGAGAAGAGAACGCCCGCCGGTTATCCTCGACACGTTATACACCAGCTACGCGTAGGAAGGAGCTATCGAAAATCTCAAATCCCACTAACCTCGTTGGCGAGCTACCAAAGCCAATGGTGCACGCCTTCGCTACGGATTTCTTTACGGCCCGCTGGCAATTTATTTCTTCTTTACGTGCGACGGATATATATTTGCGATAGTAGCCGCCACAGGTAGCCATGCGCGATAGAAACGCGATCGAGAGTCCTGCCTCCAGGTGTCTCGCGGCTCGAAACCATACTACGGATCCTTTTTTTCGGGCAACCGTGCCATTTCGAACGATTCGCGAAATCAACGTTCGCGTTTTGTGAGAACATCCTCGAGGGTGCGTTGCCGATTCTCAGAAACGGACGGGAGGAATTGGAACGAAGGCTGGCGGAGGATATTTAGAAACAAGTGGTCCAATTGTAAACCCAGCGTGATCGGAAGGGTCCAAAATTGCCTGTGAACGACGTAGACGGTCGTGACGTAGACCGAGTTAATCTCCTTCGTCCACGGGGAGCATAGACTTATTTATTCGTAGCTTCCGAAACGGTCACCGAGTAAACGAGTGAAATTAGCTCGATTTCGCGACAACGGTTGCCGTTCGAAGCACCGATTCGCGACAATCGTCCTAGAAACTCGGTCGTGTGACGTAACGTCGTCGATTTGCTCGAGCCTAACGATTATTACCTTTCTTCTGTCTCGTAGTGTTCGTCGTTGGCAGCGAACACCAGCGAAAGCCGGCGACCGCGTGAAATCGTAACGAGCGTTAAAGCGTGTCGCAATTACTTGGACGACGCTTCGTCGCGAATTTGCTACTCGCTTTTGTATCGCGCGCGCTTTACCATTTTCTTTATTGTTCTAAACACGAACGCGGCCGTATTCCGAGCACGTACGATGGTCGAGCGGAGGAGCACCACGTCCACGTAATGCGCTCATTTCTGCTTTGTGTTTTGAGACACTCAATACGTTTCTCACGAAATGCAAGAGATAACCGTATCCCCTTTATTTTTCCTTCAATTTCTTGCGCACAGCAACCGGCGAACAGCCGGTTTCTGAGCATCGAAAGCAATCGGAAATATCGAGAACACGCTGGCCGTGGAAGATAGGTGCGCGTTCAATTACCCGCGTTCATTAAGAGGGGACCAGAGTGATTGATAAAGGAAGGTGCACGAGTTTCGAGCGGATACCCACGGTCGAGAACCGGTTATCACAAAGTACCGTGGATCAGAGACCGACCGACAAAACAATCGCCAAAAATTCAGCCGGTCATTTGCAAAAGTAATTTAATCGAAGATCCATTAAAGAAATACGCTGATTTGCAAATTCACGCGAATCGTACGTCCATTCGTTTGTTCTTATTAGCATCGTCGAATATCTAGGTTATCGCGAGTTGCTTGACCGCGTTCACGGTGTTATCCAACTATAATAATTCGTTCACGAGAAGCATGCAATTTCGCCGCTTTCGAGTCTATACCATGCAACGTGATAACCATAGTGGAAGATTTGCAATCGTTTATCCCCATGGAAAATAAAATGAATCCCATCGCGATGCGATGTGGCGGCTCTGAAATGAAGAAAAGTATCGCTGCGATAATAGCGGTAGAGGCACGCTAGCGGTGGCTGCTCGTTTCTCCTTTTTCGAGGCGGCTTTTTCACACGTTCTCGATGGCCGGCGCGGCGTTCGATGGGAAAGCAAGCAGGATGAAAAGCAGAAGGTGGCATTCCAGGTGGGGTTAGCCTCCGTGAGGACGCTCTATTCTTGGAAGCTGGATCTACCGCGTCCGTTACTCGTGATAGCTTCTTTCCTGATCGGTTCGCGATAGACTCGCTGCCCGCCACCTTCTCTGCAACGCTGTTTCACGCAATTTATTGCTTTAACTCGACTTTAATTGCCTACCGATATTCCTTCTCGTGTTTTCGTATTATCGCTCTTCCGATGCTTCTTCGCGATGCGCTACAAATAAACGGTGACACACGCGAAAAAGCACCGATGCTTACGAACCGAGCGATTCGAGGAATCGGAGTAACCAGCCGCGATTCTAACGGGTAGCCTGGATGAAAGCTCGAAACCGGTCTAAAGATCGATCCCAGCGATCGATACCAGCCAACTAACCAGTGAAACGGTTAAAAACTCGGCGAGTTTTAATCTTCCGGACGTATACTAGAAACGTCGGTTCGTGGCCACCGTGTTATTAGCATCGCCGTTTTCCAATGAACGCGTACTCCTCGCGTTACGCATTCGTACGAAGGCACAATGCATTATCGATTAAGCAACGCCACTTCCTCGTTCCTAGTTCTCTCGTCGAACGTCAGGATAACGCGCGAGCGTAATGACCCGTTCTGCGTTCATCCGTGTCCGAGGCTGAAACGATAACGCGAAGATACCCATGTATCTTGCACAGTACCTACAGTTAATTCTCATGGTATTCTCTGTGAATGCATCGGGACATCCGGTCGACGGTTGCACGCCACAAGATTAGGCCTGGAATCGACTCGGTTAGCCGGTGCAACGCGAATTCGGTTTGAGGATGAAACAATTGTTCGGCCTTGACTCGGCTCGACTAAGCGTGACTTTGTTAATTACGTCGGTCTACCGGCAAACTGCTCCCCTTCTCGTTCGTTCGTTCCCCGACGTTAGCCCTTGGCTCTCTGCGAGATTAGACTTGGCCGTTGGTTGTTACGAGACGAGGAATTTCGAATTAATTTCATTCGCGATTCAAAGAATAAAAGAATTTTCCAGCCCGCGGACGCGGGCTTTTTCGGTGAGCAAACGATAAAAGGGCACACGGTTATTAACGTTAACCGAGGCGAACCGTCCGACAGAGACTTAATGAGTTTTCCAAATGAAAGAACTCGAGAAACCGACGTGCTCGTGATTTATAGAGGCCATTAAAAAACAGAAAGACGTATCGTTCGCTGGTAAGACGCGTGGGCGGACACGGTTATGGCGACCATCGAACAAACAAAACCAACAGCGAAAGTTCGATCCGCGTTTCCCGTTCTCCTCGAATTTATGCTGTTTCAGTTAATTGCTCGACGGAGAACGAATGTCCCTGGACCCAGGCCAAAAGAAAAATAGAAAAGGTAAAAGAGGTGGGTAGACATTAACCAGAGAGTTCGACGAAACAAGATGGATGAAAGAGGAGCGTATCCGGCGCAAGGCGGGACCTACATCCGGCCTGAAAACGGATGAGACCCGGCATTCAAGTGCAAATCGTTTCGTGGCATTGTACCGGAGACCTCGAGAGACCAGGGTAATGGCAAATGGCCCTTTCTCCTTGCCACCAAGTGCGAAGCTTTTCAAGAAGAAAAAGAGACCTTCCAAGGAGAGAGCCAGTTGCTACCCTACGATACGCTTCAACCAACCGTTAAAAGTCGCTTTTTCATCGAAGACGATCGTTGTTCGAACCATCTGTTATTACATCGTCGCGTTACCAACAATCTATAGTCGTGATAACCAGCGGCTAGTTGCGTTTCAATCGAATGAATTATGCATCGCTTTGAATAAATTAAGCTTATACCAATCTCCCTTTATCATCTTCTTGTCCACAAATTTTCTTTCTATTACGGAATTACGTTTAATCGCGCTCGATGTGCGAATATTTATTATTTCAAGTACCAAACTACATTTTAGCTAGCAGCTATCCGAGGCTTAATTGGAACATTCTTGTTCGATTATTGCGTCAAGGTCCGGGGGATCGGCTTAATCCTGTCATCTTCTTAGTGAAATATTTACATAATGACTGCAATTGACCGTTCGATCGGGACCCCGAGGCGTGCGGCTTATAATTTAACTCGGTTACACCGAGAAGGTAAACTCTTCCCTTAAGCAGCTCGACTAACAAATTGTTTGCGCTGCGCTTTAAACCATCCCGGCTAGAAGATCGAAGTTATTTCCTCTCGCGTTCCGCGCTCTTGTGAACGCGTCTTTAACGAACAGTCTCCTCTCTATTTTTGCGTATCATCAACGCGGGTTAAAGGTTTCTCGTGTACCGTGAGAAAAGCGTTACAGCTGCTTGGAATTCTTTCAAGAGGATCTCGGTACTCTCCTCTGGGCATCGTATCGAGCGGTTGTTTGGCGGCTTCGCGGCTTGGCGGAAGCGTACGCGAACCGATCGACGTTTTTTCCATTGCCACCGGTAATGACGCTGATAACCAACGAGCGTTGCCGCATTAAAGCACGGATACCGATAACGATGGAATTTCACGCAGCCTCCGTGGGACGGAGAGCGTGTCCGTAGCTTTTCACAGGCCGCGCTAATGGACGCGGCTTGACCGCTAGGATCGATCAACGTCTACCGGTTGGCTGGTAGTACGCGGATTAGGCGCACGATCGATACATCTGAATCAATTTGCAGTAATTCAATTGACGCGATACTAGACAGAGGGAAAGAGACGAAGAGAGGCAAGGCGAGGCAAGGCGAGGCGAGGCTCAATGTTCGCTCGCTTGGAAACGGCAAGAGGAAATAAAGAAAGAGAAAAAAACGAGAGAGGAAGAAGAAGAGGGTAAGGGCAAACGCCGAACCTGCCGAGGAATAGCTTCACGCATGCTTCCCACGTGACTCAGCCGGTCGGGCATAGATACCCATCGTTCGCGAGCCCTCCGCGTGCAACCTGCACGCACAATGCGTGCAGAACCCTTCTTCCTCACTCGAACCAGCCACTGACCTTTTCCTCCCGTTTCTCAATTTTCCTTCCAACCGTCGCTGTTCGCGTCCTCCCTCTTTCCACCTTGGCCGACGCGAACCATCCTTCCAGGAAGGATCGCAACCGACGTGGCTCTCACCAGGTACTTCGGAGGAAAGAGGGAACCGTAGATGCTATGACGTAATCGTCAACGGTTTCGTGGTATCGCGATGAATTCCTGGTTATGAAACAAAAGTCGCGTACCTTTCTCTGACTCGGCTCCGTTTTGATGCGAGCCCCGAAGTGGCGAAGCCACGAACGTGAGTCACGTCGCGATTCGTTGCTACGGACTGGCAAGTTAACGTACGCGTGATTCAACGTCACCCACCCGCGCCCGGTCGAAATTCCTCGACGACGCGATCCGGCGTGCCTCTGCTCGCTTCTGCATACAAAAGGAGGCTGGTCGTGAGAACCGAGTAATCCATGAGTCGCCTTTCTTCTTGGAAGGCATCGATTTTCTTTTAACAGGGGGACAATTTGTCGTTGCGCTACCAGATCTAATAAGTATGACTTCAATGATTTACACGTCGTAATAAGGTGCGACGATCGAAACCGCGAGAAGCACGGTAGAGAAGGATTATTATTTGCTTGTTGGTACTGGCGATAGCTAATCGCGTCTGGAAGGAAAGCAAGGCTATAAATCGAACAGCTTTCAAAACTGGTTACACACAGCGTGGACGTGCACTCATTAATACCACGCTTTGGTCACGGTAATTGGACAGTTGTTAGCGGTGTGATCGACAGCTTTCGGCTAGTATCGCGGAACCCACGCGCGAATCCGCGTATCCTGAACGGTGGCGTGTAAGAGAGAAAACGAGAATACCGTGCCTCTAACAGTGCACTCGTGACGAAATCGGGAAAGGCGGTTGTCGATCCGAGTCGCTCTCCTTCGAGAACCATGGCCGTTACTCGACGCGACCGGTCGTACTCGCGATACCGATTTCTCGAAGGCGATCTAGCTTTCGAGCACCGTCGACGATCGATGCACAGCGTTTTGTAATTCACCGAGACGCGAGTACCCGATATTATTTGTCTAATCGTTTATCGCGCCGTCTAGCTACCGATCAAACTACGAGTTAGCCGAACCAGTGAATCGATCTTTTCTCGACTGACTTTCCTGCGAACGCAAAAATCACTGGAACCGTGTAACGTTCTAAACCCCGCATGATTTATCGTGGTAAGATGGTATACAATCAGCGTGGCAAACTAGCTTCGCGTTCCATTCTCCCGGAAACATTGAAAGAACAACGGCAAGATTTATCGTTCGACGTCGATTGGTGGCGAAGGCAAGCCCAGCCGTCTCGCGAGAACAAACGATTCCAGAGAAGAGCACACGCCTCCTGAACTCTACCCCTTGATCCCATTAGCGATTCGATCCGATTCGACCCGATCCGAAATGAACCGTAGGTATTCCATTGGTATTCGAAAGGAACACACGGCGCGATCCGTGTTTCGTCGAAACGAGACGCGAGCGAGGAGTCTTCCTCTTGCCACGACGAGTCTTCGTTCGCGAGGAGGCCTACTTTGCGCGTGGCCCACTTACGGAAGACCGACGGTCACGCGAGAAGGTATCGCGTCTCTCGCGTCGACGAATCGGCTTTGACCTCGAACCGAATCGCAAGTATTTTCGATTTTTCATCCCTCGCGCCTCGCGTTCGTTGTTCTTTTTCAGACCGATTACGATGAACTAAAAAAGAAAAGTGTGACGTTGATGCGCGAGAACATAGTGCGAAAGAGGGCGGAGAAGGAGGCTGCGCCGTCTCACGCGAGACGTCTTGTCCTCGGCTCGGTGTCGCCGAGGATCGGGGACCTAGAGACCTGAATAGCCGTAGCCGGCGGGCCCGGGAGGGCAGAGTAACGGTCCACGGATGAAGGTTACTCGCATTATCCGCAGCCCGGTGTTTCTCCGACCATGATCGCACGATCGGCCAAACCACAGAGTACCCGTGGCCCACTGTACCTTTATTTCGATGACCGTCTGCTCTACGGAAATTAAGAGCGCGCTTTTTAATCTTCCAACTCCGAGGTGGAACAACCGTGAATCGTAGCCAAAAAGTTTCCGCGCCTCGTAAAGTCTGCTCGGATGGATATCACGAGTCTTTGAAAACGGAAGATAAAAGGAAGGGTGGTTTTACTGTCTGGCGGTGTTCCAGTACACGCGGCTCAGCGCCGTGCCGGGTTCTCGTGGAAGAAAGAAAACAGAGAGAGGCTTTAACCAGCCCCGTCAGAATGATGTTGGTCCGCTTGGCAGGAAAGCCACTTTTCGAGCAAAATTCCGGAAGGATTACTCAGCGACAGAACAGCCGGGCTACGCGAGTAAAAGGTCCGTGCTGCGGTTCTTTCAGGTAGAGAGCATCGAAAACAACTTTCCATCCACGAGAATCCCACTGACAAAAGGTGAAACCCCCGACGAGACCGCGGATGGATTTGTTCGACCGAATGCTTCCCTCGAACCGAGAAAAATTTTCAAATTCTTTCCCTTTCGTTTCGTTTCGAGTGTACCCGACGAGTACATTTTCCTCCACGTTGCATCCTCGTAAAATTAATACCCGATAATTCGTCGTTGCGTGATCGGATGAGTCGCGAATGGTCCTGGTAACCGGTAAGCAGGTCCTCCGCCGAAGGCAAAATTTACGGTGCCGTTTGCTGGCCAGAGGTCGCAAAACGAGTTTTTCGTTTTATCGTCGTCTGCCCCGTATCCATCGCCTACTTCCTACACCGAACACGTCTGCCACTAAACGTCATTAATATCCTCTTTCCATTCGCCTCTGGCTATTCGCGAAATTCGTTCCGTCCCCTTGCTCAACCCTTTACCACGACGATCGCTGGTTAAACAGTCTTCTCTGCCGTCGATGACGTTCCAAGGTAACGCCATTGAAAGCACCACGCTACCGATGACTAACTACAAAGGAATTTTTCCTCAATCGCCTTGGCGAACAGCCGGTGTTATCGTTTCGTTAAGTGGCCAGAAGCGGTTATCGGGTTGTCGCTAACTCGATAAGTTTACCGATCGCGGTTCAAAGTCTATCGTGTACAAAAAAAGACTGCTTTTGTTGGGTTCGATGGTGGTAACGCGAAAGCGCGAGTTAAAAGGTTCGATCGGTTGTAAAAGAACCGAGGCGAAAAAGTGATTCAAGAAGAGCCTATTGGGGAGTGGGCTGGAAACGTGCTTGCAGAAAGACGACGCGATGAAAGCGCAAAAACCGTTTTTCCGTCTAGGGTGGCTCTTTGGCTTCCCTCGAGGTCGAGAGAGCGCTGGCGCCAGTGCTAATGCAGCGCTTGCTCTTCAGGAATGCACCGCTGTCGCGGTGGAAGGAACGCGTGTGTGCATGGTGCACGGTGCACGCGATATATTTGTATACTAGTGCATTCGCCCGGTGATCGACGAATCTGGAAGCGAGCCGAGGCGAGGGAGATTCGTCCAACGGCCACCGTCCAAACCTTTCGATCTTTAAATTTAGCATCGAATATCGCGACCATCTTTCTTTTCTTTCCTCATGGTATTCCACGACTACGCTTAGATTCATTCTTTCCACTACTTCCAGGAATCTTGCGTTCCGTTTTTCCAAGCAACTTCTCCGAATGTCTGAACCGCCGGAATTTCCGGTGACTATGCAAAGTTGGTCTTCCTTCGTGGAAAGCGATGAACAAAGAGAGAAGAGAACGTCGGGATATCTCCCGAGCGATGTTTGGTCATCAAACAGGATATTCGATTAAAATACCAGAGACGAGAATAAGCAAACCGCAGCAAAAATAGACTATGCCAGTTCGCGTTCCCTTCGGCTATTAGCGTTACTCCTTCTGTTCGGCAATGGTTCGCGCACTCGCGCGAGAACATCACGTATCCGGGCCAGTTTTTGCGATCGTGACGTTAAAACGCGTGCCTCCGGTGCGGTGCATCCGTTACGAACCACGATCGAAAGGTCGACGACCGCGTTCCTTACTTCCGATTCTCCTTCGGATCGAAGCTAATTTTCAATCCCGACGATGTCGCGATGTAAACGCTGAAAGTTTCGAGAGACGCAAAAGAGACAGCGGTGGGAGGTTCGATCGAAAAGGCATGCAAACGGTGAAAGGCAGCAAAATTTCACTCCTCCGTTCGTTTGAGAATTTGTTCCCTCTTTCTCGGCTAGCCGGTCGCGTTTGAGCCGTTTACATGCCGATTTCGCGATGTTCGGACGGAACCGAGCAGTTTCGTGTAAACAACAGGGGTTGGTTTGGCTTCGCTTTTTAATCCACTCGATCTTCTCGACTCCTCGACTTCTCGGCTATTGCCTGAATCTAGGTTTCTAGATCCGAGAAGAAACACGTTCGCGACGAGGGGGTTGTCGAAGGAACGCGTGCAGCCCTATCTCCACTTTTGCTCCTAATCGAATCGGCTCGGTAAACGAGAAAGGTGCCGTGCGACGATAGTGTCCAAGTGACCGCGTTACAATCTCCGTTGAAAGAACAAAGATATGAACGTGCGTTAACAATGACGAGTTCGAGAATCGAAAACAAAGGACGCAGGTATCGTTTCACGTGCGTGTGTGAAACGCAAAAATAAGACGTACATCTCTGTACATCGAGACACGGTGAAATTTTCTGAAGCGGATAAAAGGCGACAAAACGCGACGAGAAGCGACGCGATCGAAGGTGAGCACCCACGTGGCGCTTTCGAGGCTGCCTTTTAACGGCGTTTCCTCCGAAACACCCGCTCCCACCTCTTGGCCGACAAGCGACAGCCCGTACCCATTACTCGCGATGACACAATAACAACAACGACAAAGGCCGTCGCGGAGTCGCTTACGCAAGGACGCGTTCAGAGGTAAAAGGCAGCTCGATTAACCGGATATTAGCCGAGTCGCGATTCGTTCCCGGCTCTTTATGCTTTTCTCTATCGCTTCGTTCCTTCGGACATAGTTCGGAACTGTCTTACGAGGAAACTTTGAAGTTAGCAGTTCTATTTATTTTGCAACGAAACGCGAAAGATCGAGACGCGTTGGCGAGTCAGCATGTCGAGAAGGCATTCGATTCGAGCGGAACGGAGAAACGTTTAAATCGGCGCCACGTCTGCGGCCTCGGTGACGTTCACCGTCTCGGAGAGAAAACTGTGCTAACAGAATGTAATCCAGCGGTGAACGTTTATGTTCACTCCACTGGCCAGAGATTTCCGCGTTTACATTTAACCGAGCGGAATTTGCTGGTTCTCGCGACTTTCCAGTATCGTACGATTTCATTTGCTTACAATGCACCTCAAAGGGTACGAATGAATTAACTGTACCACTCGAGCAAGTCTTGCTCGAGTATACGAGAAAAAAGTGAAAACTCCGCGGCAGGTGTGTAAAAGGTAAAAAGATTGCGCGTTTCGAGTGGGAAGTCGACGTTAAAAGATGGCACTTTGAGGAGGGGAGGCAAATAATTACACGTGGAATCGTAATTATCGGAGGAAAGGCCCGCGAGCGACGCGCGTCCCACACGTCGATTTCACGGCATTCGGGTCATCACCGACACCGACTGACCGTCCCACGTGAAAATATTCCATGTACACGTACAAGTTTGACGTGTCTACGCGTCTATGCGTCTAAGCTGGTACAGACTAAACCGAAGATAAAGAAGGAGGTTTACCTAGAATATTCGTATAATACGATTTCGTGCGAAAACGAGGTTGCACGATGGCTCGATAATATATGCAAAGACATTCATCGAGCTATCGGAAGAGGAAATGGCAAGATCGTTCGATTTCAAGGAAGGAGTTGCCGAAGAAACGAGGACACGTCCGAACCTCGTAAAACGAGAACGCTAAAGCGTACGGCGAACGGCTTACGAACGAGTAAGCGACAGTTAGGCAGCTGGTGTCATCGTGTTCGGTACACTACGTAAACCTCTCGTCTTAACGGGTCAGGTCGAGTGGCCATTTCCGATCTACTTTCCTGACTCGCGCCTAGCTTTGTCATTTTCTCCTCTCCCTCTCTTTTTCTCTCTCACTTTTTCGGCCATCTTTTTTGTCCTTTCTAAAGGCAACGTTGAAACCGCAACCGGTCAACAACTTTTGTAATAACCAATGTCGCAACGTTCGTTCGCTTCCGTTGAAATTAAGGAAAAAGGTGTTTTGCGAAATCTCGCGAACGATTCGATCGACGGGCAAGCTTAGCTTGTCCGTTGATTCGAGTCGAAGGAGAAATTGATTTCGAAATGGGCCAGAGCCGCAGAGACAACCGCAGAAATTCGCGATCGCGATTGCAACCGGAGATCGGCACGATTACTCGAGTAACAGTCAGGCTGGTACCGAAATATCGCGAGCTGATTTCGATGCCGTTACAAGTTCAAAAACCTACTAACGTGGGCGTGAAAGCTGTCGCTACAGCCCTGCCAATATCTTTCGCTATGCAGCAAAGAACGAAGAGGGCGATAAATCGAGCGGAATAACTGGCCACACCTGTGCACGCCACAGACGTTATGTGGCCACGTAAGTGTCTCCGTCGCAATCAGCCTCGTACGAAATTTCTCTAAAACTGTATTTTATGCCGAGCTTGTACAAGTAAAGCAATCTTGAATAAATAAATGAAATCCATCCAAATCGATGACGACTCCCGCCTACCTTTATTCCTCGTTCAATATCGAACACGTTTATTTCCTCCTGGCACGACGTGCTTTCCTCCTGGAATGCGGTGTACTTACGACGGAATGTTATATCCCGTGTCACGGTTGCAGTCACCGCAGGTGTGACTGTAATTTTTACGTTTCACCTTACATTCTCCGAGTGAAAAGAAACCTTAGGTTGACATCTTTGTACTACCGTTGTTCTATCTACCATCCGCATGCTACTTTTTCAGATTTTCCGGTACAAAGGTTTCGAAGCGGAGTCGAGTCGAACGATCGCGTGCGAGAAAAGCGTGCAAACCAACAGCCGGTCGGCTCGTCAGCTGTCACTGCCTGCAACGAAGAATGTGCCTGTCGAGGGGAACGAATTCTCGTGTTTCAGCTGACGAACAGGCGTTAGGTTCTGTTGCTAAGCTCCGAAAGAGGCGAAAACCTGGAACCTCGAATAACGCGCGTTAACTTTTCACGGCACGCCTTTCCGGCCATGTTCGCGTGTACCAACCACGTATCGAGATATTGCGAAAATCGCTGCAACCGCTTCCAAATATAGCGTTGCTCGATCGCTTTGTGTCTGTCGGCAATTTCGCGCAACGGAGAATCGACGAAACGGCTGAAACTTCTGGGAAATCATGGAAAATTTTCGTTTTACCGATTTCTTCCGCCTTTCTTCCGGAAAAGAGCTTTCTTCGGTTTCTGGTTCGCTCACCATCTCTCGACCCACTACCGTTTCCTCAACGTGTTTCACCAGGTTGCGCGTTGCCCGCGCACTCGAACGAGACACAACGCGATTTATAATCGCGATACGAGTTACGCGGCAAACTTTCACGCGGCTCTGACGTCATTAGCGTAACGCTAGAACGAAGATGCTTCGAAGCAACGAGTCTCGATACCAGGCTTTTGGAGTCGTCGGCAAGGTGTATTCGTCACCGGTCTAGTCATGGACTTCCACGAATCAACGTGCCCCACATACTTCGTGAATCACGAAATCGTGGCGTCCACCAAGCACGGTAATCGCACGGAATGTTTCGCGTGTTCTCGTTAATTAGAGCATCTTACACCCTGCGACGAGGGCCGGGCCGTCGTAGAATGGCCTTCTTCCGAAGCAAACGAGGGAATCGCGAGATCCGGAGCGACCATTGCCGATCGATCGACCCGCATTACGTTACAAGGGCCGTGCACAGCTGGCCCTGGTGTTTGCAGCAGTTTATCGTCCTGCATCGTATACCATCGAATCTGGGACACGGGGAAAGAGAGAGGACACGATCGGTAAAGCGATATCGTTCGACTATATCGATCGCGGTTCGCCACCAAGGTATAAGTGGCTCTCGAGAGAGCCACGGTTTCGCCCTTGGGATTCCTGCGAGGCGTGGGTGATCGAACGTTTCGGAGCAACCGTTGGTCGATCAAGATTTCGCTTTGTCTAGCGGCTGGCGTGTTCTCCTCGATCGGAAGGATCCGTGAAGGCAAGTCTGTGTGCCTTGATAACGGGGGAATGGTACATTGCGAAGATGAGGCTGGTAATAAATATCAATATCACTTTGAATTCAAAAAGAGACAAATTATCATTAAAAAAAATAAAAAAAAAATAAAAAAAAATAAAAATGGGAACCCAGGATTTGAACCGAGGACCTTTAGATTGCGAGTCATGTGTTTAACCACGGAGCGGATCCATGGCACGCAATCTAAAGATCCTCGGTTCAAATCCTGGGTTCCCATTTTCTTTTTTTTTTTTTTTTTTAATGATAATTTTTATGTAATAGTTATTCAAAAAGAGACGAATTATCATTACAAAAAAAAAAAATGTTTGGGACCAAAGATTTGAACCGTGGATCTCTAGATTGCAAGTTGTGTGTGTGAGTTTGTCATACTTCAGAATGTAAGGAGTAACTAACTGTAATTGTTAATATCTTTTAACCAATTAGCCGTCTGTTCTCAAAAGGGGGTATAGGGGGGAGTGTAACACTTGGATAGTTCTCCGTATGAGTAACATCGATCGAAACGTTAACACGTTCACCTAATAGCACCCCTGTTATCGGGGGTAGATGAGGTGGCTCGATGAGAGTGAAGAATCGATTAGACTATTGGAAAGCTTGAAATTACTCGTGACTCATCGAAGCGAACTCGTGACCACGGTTGATTACCTGGTCCTAATCGAGTGGCCACGTATTTCGAACAACGACGTAACGAGAGAAGTCTGGATAGGATTAATTGCTTTACCGCGGAAAACGAGATAACGTATCGACTTACGCTCTTAAAGGATAATGGTTCCATTCGACTAGAGTTTAAGCGGTACGCGGATAGAGACAGGGGTGGATATATCTTGCGACACGATAGAAAATGCGGGCAAGGTTATTCCCTTTCCAACGCACGCCACAATGGACACACGCGGAACCGCAACGATCGACGATATAGCTCGCAAAGTAGGACGCCTTCGAGTGGGACGGTTAGACCAACTTATTTACTTTCGAACGATTTCTGTGCGTCGCGTCGTCGAGATCCGCTCGAAAAGCAATCGGCTGTCTTTACGCGAAAATTTTTTGAAACGAAAGAAAGCGAAATTCAAAACGGAGCCACGCATCGTTGCTCGAAGGATGATTGAATCTGGACATCGCTGTCCTCGATCGCCGCCTCATCTTTCAACGCCGCCGCCGTCTCCACCGTCGCCGCGTAAGGACAAGGTTGTATTCGATACGAGAGAATGCTCCGTGTCGATCTTTCGATTCGGTTGCTAGATTTCGATTCCGGAGAGGTGTACGATTTTTTAGCGAAACGAAAAGTCGGTTCGTCAATCGATTCGTATGGTTGTTCGAGTTGGCCGACCTTCACCCGGCTACCGTCGCCATTATGCTCGTTACACACCGGTCGCGCGGTTGTAATTTACGGTTAACCGAACGGAAACCGAAGGGGAGCGACCGCGTTGTAGTAACGAGGTCGTCGCGTATAGGGTCTTAACGAACAAACACGGCTCCCCCTTTCTCTTTCTTTTTCTTGTTCGCATCTTTGGTGACATCGCACTCCTACAAATTCGCCCCGAGTTCCGTCTCGCAGCTGGTCGGTACAGGAAAACATGCAGCGAAATCGCGCTTTCGATTAATACTCCTCGAGGTTATTTGTACGCCGATCGTCCCCAGGATTCTTTAGAGTTTCGTTCCATCGGTCTGTTTACGAGACTCATCTTGACGCGACGTGTTCGAAAACGAAGCGAAAAACCATCAGGAACGCAATCCGTTCGTTCCAATCGAGATAAAGATAGCAAAAACAGAAAAGGGGAAAAAGAAGACGTGCGTTTCGCGCATCGTCGGGCCTAGTGGAAGCTCTGAATGGAAGCATTGGCAAAACAACTTAGTATCTTGTGTCGGCTGTTTCGAACAAGAGCGTGGGCGAAAAGCAGGCCACGGAAGAACGGGTAATCTGATTTTCAAGGACTCGTTTCGCGAAACCGAGAAGTGATCCATAACCGTACAGAGTTGTGATCATCTCGAAACGAAACGAAACGAAACGAATCGGAAGGATTATAAACTTGCCCACCTACGCGTTCGATCTTGCGGTATTCTTCTTTTCTCGATGGAAAGACCTACCTACCGTTGTCGATTCGACTTTCTAGAGCGGTCGAAAAACCGCGGAACGCGTTCGGAGTCGCAAGGACAAAATACCGTGGAGCAATCCGGGGAAAAAGCGTCCTAGCAGCGGGAAATCGTGACCCATAGATCATCGCAATCGCGTACGATCCGCAACAGTCTCCCTTCTCTGTCGATAGTCGTGCTCGACTCCCTCTCCAGCCTGTGTCGTAATATCTCGCCAACTATATACCCTGCTCATGATCGATCTCGACCCATAGATCATTCCAACAGGACGTTTCTCGCTCGATCGAGGCTCGCTAACTTTCCGTTCCGTTTCGCTCCATTCCGTTCCAGCCAGATACCGCGATCTACGGGATTTTTCTACGTCGATATCGCCCTCCTTCGATCGAGATTGCGCTGTAGGTTACGAGCTTGAAATCGTTCGATACAACATCTTCGTTCGAAGAGCAGCTGAAAGAAAACTATCGCGACGAACGAGTCAGCCGGGTACGCGTTCCTTTGTAACGGACACGAATAGCCAGGCTGTCTAAATACGGTACGGCTGAATAACGATCGTTGGAATTTCTCGTTATTTCTCAAGAAAAGAAACACGGCCATCTGTGACTCTGGGTGGCTTCCACCGACTCATAGTACATGATCCACGGGAACAGAATTATCGATCGGATGAGCGAGCAGCGAGTACCAGTGAACGGACAATGATCACGACGACCTTGAGAAGAAGGCAACGTTTGTTCGCCGATGCAGCGCGTGCTCGCGGCATACCATCGTATTTTCTCACCCGTGAACATCCAGCCACCGTGGCTTTTTTTCTTTCGTCCGTAGAGTTCGCGACGATCCACCAGAGATCGGCGTGGCGACCGTTCCGATCGAGCAAACCGATAAATATAATTAAGGCGACGGGAAGCTGAAGAGCCCCTCGACACGGCAACGCCACGACCGCTTTATCCTCCGCTAGCTATCTGTATCGCCGATAATCGCCGTCATCGTGCAGAAGGGATGTTAATAAGATGTCGTGCGCGCAGCTCGTACCTCGTTTAGTCACGACGAATCCCCTTCTCGCTTTCTCATTCGGTTAAATTAACCATCGTTCGAGCGAACGCGAGAACGGAAGGAAGTTGAGAGAGAATCGAAAGATCCTAGCATAGCTACTCGTGAAACCTTCATCCTGCTGTCTTTTGAAAAAAGAGCATTGTTATGCTAAACGAAAAGACGAGCCACGAAGGCACGGGAAGTATCCTGGAAAGCGAGGGATGAACACAAGTTCGAACAGCTGTTGCTTGTTCGAAAGCAGCTGCCTCCTCTGGGATGCATCGTGGGTCAAAATTCACTCGAGGGTAAAGGAAAATCGAAAAAGAATCGGTCCGTAACTGCGGTCCCCACGGAAATCCGAATCGAAACTCTGACGACCGGAGGAAATATCTTTTACGAGCAGTAAATCCTGGTAACCTCGAGAGCGTCGTCTATGATTTTTAAGATTCCTATCAAGAAAGAGTGACGCGTCATAGAAATACTAAATATGCTGAAAGACGTTTAAGAAAAAAGGGTGGAACACGTCGTCCTTAACCGACTAGAACAAAGGCCACGTCGGAAGAGGAGAAACCGGATGCTCGAGATCCTTCTCCTAGGAGGTTCGTGCAGCAACCGCGATGCACCCTGAAGATCTCGTTTCCCCCCCGTCGCTGGAAGGTCATCGACGACCGGATCGCGAGGCAAGACTCGAACAAGTAGGCAGCCAGGCTGTCGCGCTAATTGCAGGTGCCGTTACCGTTACTTTCCAGATGGCATGCCCGTTTCTGTCGCGTTACCTCGGTCGCTCCAACTTCAACCAGAGCATTCCTCATGCACGTAACCAGAGAATCCGTCGTTCGAGATTTCCTTCGTTACACGCCGCCACTTTCCACGCGAGCAGCTGTAACCAGTTTCGATTTACGAAACTGCGATTGCTATACTCGAATTCTGGTTCTCGTAAAGGGTTCACGAGTTACATAAAAGAAAAAAAAGATTCGTCGTCTGATTGTCTAATTGTCCGTTCGGTTGGCAAAGCTGAGAAGATACGTTGCAACGTATCTACCTATTATAAGGGTATAAATATCGAGCGGCAAGTGCATAGCGGACGGTCTCTGCATTTTCAGTCCGGCCACAAGCTATTTTCAACCCACGCTAAACTCTCTCGCTCTCTCGCTCTCTTCCACTTTGCGTGGCCCCCACTTGTTCCCGTGTATTCTAAGCCGCGACCCGACACCATAAAAAGCACCTGTCCCCGTCGTCGCGATGCTCCGAAACGACAAATTCTGCCGATCGGATTTGCTTCTCGAACGATGCCTCGTTAAAAGCGCAATCCGTTCTGTGTGTCTACCACCTGACGGAATTCCTAAGCGATGCATCGTCGCGAAAAATCTACAAACCTGCTGTATGTCATTTGTACACGAATTTTTTTTTTTCTCTATCTCACGAGATCCTGCAATATTTGAATAAGATATGGCCAGGCTTCGACGAGCAGAGGCCTTCTCAGCACAGGCAAGAAATCCGCTTGTTTTATGAGTCACTTTTTGCAAACGAATTTATCCGACCTATCTGCTGTAAAAGGTATACCAGTCCCGATGAAACAAAGTTTACACGGAAGAGGATACTGCAACGTGATTCATCAAAATCGAAACGAGGTTTTTACAGCATCGCGAACGAATCGGTGGAGGAACTCCGAAGCGCGTCCTGCTAGTCGACGGAAATATCGCTCTAATTTCGCTGTATCGTTTTATCGCGGTATCGCGATGACGGTGCGAAGAAATAAAGGAGCGAAAAAGTAATCGACCTTCGCAACGATGTACGTCAAGCTGCGAGATCGCGTTAACTATCCGGCTAGAAGAAACTTTAAGAGAGTTTTCTTTGTTCGCAACAGAAGAGCCAACATCGAACGTGAAACAATATTCGTTATGCACGTTCTTGTAAGGAAAAGAACCCGTGATATAGGAGCGTGTTGTGGTACAAGACAAAAGTAAATCAACGTTACATGCCAGGACCGTGACGAATAACGAGCAACGACGATGGATCGCAATGGTAACCATACGGCGATAAAACGTGCTAGCATGTACATATTTCGAAAGAGCAAATATCGATTACTCGCGTAGAATCTTTTAATTGGTGGCAACGAAACCGCCAGAGTTTCGCTCGAGTACCTATATTTACATTTGCGAATAACAGGCTGTAGGCCGATATAGCCATAATATTTATACCGAGCTCCTTTCTCGCAGACGTTTATGGCGTCGCTGTGACGACTCTCGTGGCTCAGGACTCGATGACCACGGTTAAACTCGACTGCATTTTACTTCCACTTATCTTTCGTTTCGACGAACGATAGTTTCGATACGCGTGACGTTCAAACTCCCGCAGCTACAGAAATCGTGACTGGAAAACGACGCCAGCAGCTCTTTGCGACTCCTGTTCTGTGTACTCGACAGTGTGTGTCAGCCGCTTTGCATATATGTAATTCTCCCAATGCGATTACGCAATCGAAACTTTTTCAAAGAACCGAGGCGATTGTTTGCATTCCTTTCCTTAATAACACGTACGTGTTTGTATTGATATTGCGAGTTGCAGTGCAGTTAGCCAAACAAACCGACAAACGAAAAAAATCCTTTCCTCGAATCGATAGCAAATTTTTGCAGTGCAACAGGCACACCTTCTCGTCTCTGACCGGGAATGGCGATAGAAATGGCACGCGTATAAATCTCGAGTACGGCAGGTGTGTGCTCGGTAAAGCAGCTGTATTTCGCATTCGTGGCTCACGCCTAGCGATCGACGACGATTCTGATTGACGGCTGCATAAATCTTTCCAACGGTTACCACCACCTTTCAGAAATATCTTAAACGTATCCGGTCGTTGTTAGAATACTAACGACTAACGAGCCATCGTCGAGGGAAAGAGGCATGGGGTTAAGTCTAGCGACGAGACTCGATTCGATTCGACACGCTAAATGGAATTAACCACGATTTCTCAATTTACCGCGAATTTGTTATCCATTTTATCAGTTAAGCACACTTGATCGTAATATATCTGCAATCGGATATCGATACAGCGGCTTACGTGCGAGCAACGAGCGCGATGTTGTTGCTACGTGTAACGACGACAACAAACATCGTAGTCGTTGGCCTACATTAATCCCAGACATATATGTATATCGTTTATACCGACGACTACCTACTTCCAACGATCGCCAAACAAAAGAACCGCGAATGGAAACGGCGCTCGAGCAAATCGAGGATGAATGCGCGATTGGTAGCAACCGTAATGAAATCTTGTCGAGCTTTTCTGCAAACTTTAATACTAGCTTTCTCATGACAGCACCTAATACCTTGCGACTCTACCCGTTTCAAAACAATATTTCGTAAACACGAACGCGTGGCCGCTAATCGTTATGCGATTTCGCAAAATCTTTTAACCTTGGCGGTAATCGTTGAATATATACCTAGTTTAAAGTAACGTATACGTATGTAGATTACTACGTCGCGAAAAATAGCTAGACGAAAAGGCGAAAGAAATGAACTGTGTCGATGTAGAAGCACCGCACGCGACCCGATTCGACGATTTCTCTTCGGTGATTTCTTACGATCTAAAACTCATTCGGAACACGCACCGAAGCATCTTTGCGGATGCTTTTGGTCCTGGACCTTGCACAGTTTCGGAGTAACCGTGCTCGGAACCTTTTCTTCAACCTCTCCATCCGTTCCTCTGTCAAAGAAGCAACAGAATTCTCGGGAAAGAGAGAGATAGAGACGGAGGTCGTAAAAGAGCATCGGCGCGCAAAGTCTCGACCTCGATCTCTCGCAGTAGGGGCACTTTCTTTCTCCGGTAGGGTCCAGGACCGAGAGTCGAGGGTGCCGCAGGCCCCTGAACCAATGTTCCACTGGTAGATCCTTTTTCTGTTTTTCATACTCCGACGACACGATCCCATTCGGGGCATTTTTACCCTATTTACGCTCGGTCTGGTTCGTTCGAGCGTTTGGCGTGTAAGTCGGGTATATGTAATCGTGAGGAAACGCAAGCGATTCGAAGCAGAACGAAGGAACGGTGATAATGGAGAGGGAAGGAAGGAAAGCGAACAATTTTAATTAGCCAAGTGGATCGGCGACCTAGCGAGGTCGTAGGAGGAACTCGGCGCTATCCTCCGAGTCGGAAGCGTAAAAATCGAGTAACCTGGTTACACAAAGAACCGACGAGATAGAATGTCGGCAAAGACTGGTCTCTTACCGTGCGAAAGGTTGTTCCTCGACCTCGTACAGCTCCTCGAGGGTCTGTTTCGAGAGAAGCCTCTCCAGCCTTTGGGGCGTGGGAGCGAGATGCCCTGGGATGCTGGTAGTCTCGAACAGGCTATCCGCCGTCATGGCTGGTGCCGGCGTGACGGTGCGTCAATTGGAGAAGAAGCAAAGAAGGTACACACGATGCGATAAT